>NW_028262358.1:12450610-13086860 GCF_047370975.1 Nipponia nippon | reverse complement strand
AATTTTTCCAGTAGGAGAGGTTATTTTTTTGCAGTCCTTCATTCTTAAGTGTCTTCTCTGTGGAAAGTTGAAACCTTCATCTGTTCATGATCAACTCCAGTTTGACAGAATCTTCCTCACTTTTATTTGGGCTGATACATTTTTACTTTTCAGTATTTCAAGTCATACCATATATACAGTTGCATCCTAATTTATTGCCATCTATTTATGGCACATGTCCATGTTTTTTTTAATGATACAGATATTTTTTGCCAGTGTTTAAGAACGCATGTTTTCTCATGCATTGAATGCTTATATTTTTCATAGAGATTTTATAGTACATGTTGAATTGCACAGAAGTATTTCAGGAAAAATTTAAAAAGTCGGCTTTAAGCAGACTTGTAATACTGTGATCTGAGCATGAGTTACTTGTTCTAAGGGAACTATATAGGATAGTATGGATCAATCAAAGTGTTTGGGTTGTGTGGAATCATATAACTTAATGCAAGTATTAAGTTTTGTTTAATGTGTCGTGTATTATGTTAGCAAATTGATTGAAACTTAGTATTCCTGAAATTACTATAAGCAGTCAGTTCCATGTCATGGTTTTTGCTTGTGAATATTGATAGGTTTTTGCCTGTTGACTCATTAGTGGATGATGAATTTTCTTTCTCCTGTCAGTTTTCTTTATAGAAAAGCATGGCAAGGTATGAGTTGCTTTTTCATCAGTGTTTAAAAATATACCTGCTTTGAGCTGTGTGAACAAATCCACTAAATTAAAGTATTCTTTGCATGTGACTATAATATAAATTTTGGAAACTACGTTTCCTTCATGCATTTTAAATTTGGCTTGCATAAGCACCTGAGTTGAACATAGATGCTTGAGGAAACCGGTAGCAGAAGCATTGTTCTGGGCTAGGAGAGTTTCATGGAAATTCCGAGGATGAAGCCTCTAGCACAGTAGCTCCTTTTTGAAAATAAACAAAACAAACAACATTTCCCCCACCACCACCCCCAGCCTCTTCCTTCCTGCTGCCCCCAACTGTTTGTCTAGAGTATACTAATGAGCACTAGAAGCAGACAGATTTCCAAAATTACTTGCAAGCATCAGAGATCGTTGAAGATAGACTAGTAGAGTCACAGCAACTGGGAAAAGCAATTGTACCCATAACAGCTGGGAATGTGATGAGAAAAAGAAAAATTTTGCACTTGGCCAACGGCTTAAAGAAATGGTTAAGTTAAGAATGCCTCGGGCAAAGTCTGCATTCTTAAAACAAACCCCCTCCCCCCCCCCAAAAAAAAATCCTCAAAACCACAAAGCCCAATACCACCTTTTCCTCTTCAACACTTCTCTCCTTAAATTTGAACTATAGTTAGACAAAATAGATGAAAAATTGCAACCAGTTTTAAGTGGCAAGTCTGAATAACTGCAATAAACTGTTCCATAGTTCTTAAGAGCTTTTCTTTCAAAACAAGATACAGTTTTTGCAGAGAAATTGGTCTGCTCAAGGGCATCTTGTGGAAGAAGCTAAATTGTTCTAAAATTTTGCTGCAGCTTATTTCCTCCATTACAATTGTGACCTGCTTCTTTCCTAGCAGAATGTTTTTAGAGGGGTGTGGCAGCGAAGGGCAAGAAGGGCATGTTAACTGTATTTAATTCCCAATTGCTTTCCACCCCTTTGTGATGGGGGGGAGGTGGTGTTTTGAAAAAGTTTTGCCTAAGGTGTCATATCTAGGTCTTTGAAGTTCTGTTTCCCAGTTTCCTTATCTGTGGGCAGAACTTTGTCAAGGATTTGTCTGTAAGAACAGACAAATTTGTCTGTAAGAACAGACAGACCTTCTCGAAGTGACCCCTGCTGCTGCAGTCATTGCTATCTGTTCAGCTATGCCTCTGCTGTCGCCTCTTAGTTTTTACTCACCTTCTAAACCTTCTGTACGTGCACGAGGAAGGTGTGGTATATGCCTTGGCAACTGAAATGCTTTAAACTTAACTATCAACTTCTGAGATTCGGTTGCTGCACCTCCTATTTTATGATGTTCTAGTACGTATATAATGCTAGTGTTAATTTTTTATTTAAAATATCCCATGTTACTATATCTTGTGAATCACTGGATTGATTTGGTAATCTAAAGTAGCCGAACTTAAAAAAAAAAAAATCAAGCTGTTTGTGTGCCTGCTGGCTAATGACACTGATGGCGTTTTGAGTAGAGCTTACATTTTGAAAGACAACTTTTTTTTAATTAAGTGGATGTGAAGAAATCTTTTGAGAGACAAATTGTGAAAGAAAGTCATATCCCTGAAAATTAATGTCATCTGGAGCTGGAAAGTTTTCAGGACTCTCTTCTCCCAAACAAGAGGAGATGGAGGGCATCTGTTTGTGCTATTGAGTGTGCATAGAAAATATACCTATAAATGATCTCATAAATCTTATTTTTTAGGGGTTCAGGCTACTTCAATCCTTTCTAAAAATGTCTGTCCATCTTCTGAAAATCTTAAGGTTGACAGTCTCCTCTGTTTCCTTCATTTAGATGTGCAAAACACTCACTGGGGTGTCTGGAACAAGGCCCCTGAGCATGGACAATGTTTTTGGTTTGTTGTGGGAGTTTTTTTGTTCGTTTTTTTAGTGGTAATATGGCCATATATTAAAGCTTATGGTACTTCATGTAAGCCAGGAGTTACACCACTGCAGCCGTAGCCAGCAATAAGACATCCTCTTTCTCTAGTTTCTTGGTGGGGGGGTAGGTGGGGGTGTGTTTGTTTTGTTTTTAAGAAATCCAGCATGCCCCCCCACCCCCTGGCCTCCCAATGCTCCGCTATTCTGCAGAACGTAATAATAAATACTATACCTCCTTTAGGGACATGGTTTAGTGGTGGACTTGGCAGTGTCAGGTTAATGGTTGGACTCGATGATCTTAAGGGTCTTTTCCAACCTTAATGATCCTATGATTCTGTACTTCCTTTCCCCCTTCTACCTCTTGTCCCAGAAATAAATCTGAGGATGTACACTAAGATCTTGGAATGAGCATTTTGGAAGTATTTGGTTTAGATATAAAGAAAGGAGGGGGAAAAACAGATTGTGGTAGAGTGTTTCACCGAGATGTCGGTGCCTTTGCCTGTTAGGTTTAGCTATGAAACTGGCTGTCTAGTAAAGCTTATGTGCTTTCAGGTGTTTGATCATATCCAACAGGTGAATTGTTTCAAGAAATCGCAGTTCCTGTTTGTTCAGGTTCTCAAGCCTGAGTCTTGGGAATTCTAAATATGGGTGTATAATCACTCTAAAATAAACTTATTTTTCTTGGCCGGATTCATGGTGGAGACTAGTTTCTGGTACCATGAAGTCTGAATTGTTATGTGTAATTGACTGTTTGAGATACTCCTAGTACCACATCATAAGCCTGGCCTGATGTGTGGTAAGGCGAGCTTTTCTCCTTACTGTTTGGTTCCCGTGCAGCACTGAAGATGGTCTTGAATTTTATTGGTTCCTTGTAATATAGACAAATGCTGGTGAAAGCAGAGTGTTAACAATGAGTTTGCATGAATCCAGTGTTTCCTGTCAGAAGTTTTCTCTGACTTAAGTGGAGAAGCACAGCAACTACTTGCACTGTCTTTGATTCAGGTGAATACAGTTGAAATTCTCCTCTTGCTAAGCTACCTAAGCTTACATAATGGACTACCCCCGGTTACTCTTCTGAAAATGAACATGAACAATTAAAAAAACCCTCAGGTGCTAGATTCTTATGAAATGAAATGTGCTATAACTACAGTGTCACTTTGTCTCTCTTTGGTTTGGTAAAATACTGCAGTGCATGCTTAAAAGGGAGCACAGCTTGAGCCATGGATGCAATTACTGGGTTTTAACGCAGTTGAAGATACTTGTTAAACTAATGTTTGCATGAGCACTTCTTATAAAAGCTTTTTCCTGTTTTTCAGATTTGACTGCCTGTACTATTTTAATCCATAAAAATGCTAATCACGAATGTATAAATTGTATAGGGAAAATTATAAATGAAAAGTGAACAAGCCTTTTCTTTGCTCTTTGGCATTTAAATGCCAATGCAAAAAAATGTTCTGTGGACCTAAAGTGTTCGAAATTTCACATCTGACTACAGTATTTTTTTTTCTTCTTCCTTAGGATGTCTTGTATACTGTGTGCAACCCTGTTGGAAAAGTTCAGCGCATTGTTATCTTCAAGAGAAATGGAATACAAGCTATGGTTGAATATCCTTTTTGAGTGTGATTTTTTTTTTTTTTTTTTTTCCCTGTAGATTCTTGACTGCAGATGGGATTTAACATGAGAATGTCAGAAAAATACTGTGTAACTTTGAGACCAAGTTATTTTTTAATTTCTATCTAAGACGTGGTAATTTCTAATTTCTATATGTCTATAAGACAAAATAGCACTTACACATTTCATCTTTATAGGAAAATGACATTGTCAACAATGGTCTTGATAACCATGTTTATAGGTGGCCCTAAGGCTAATAATTGCAGACATTAAATATGTCATAGATTTGACAATGCGTTATACATAAAAGTTTCATGGCTTCTGCCTGTGTTGATACTCAAGAAATGGGTAAGGGATTGCAGAGGTGCAGTCTGACTTCTTCAGACTCTTCTAAAATAGTTCTGATATATACTGCTTGTCTTACTATTCTGACTTTAATAAAGCACGAGACCAACTTAGGCCTCCTTGACCTGTTTATCACGTGTTGAGGAAATTCCCTGCTCTGTTATCCTACTGTTTACTGTATTTGTACCATTAAGTTGTACATGGGATGAATGTTCAGAGTTGTTAATGTGTTACTGTGGTTTGCAAAGTCCAAAGTCTGATATGATTACGCCTTAGTTTATAAAACTCTGATAGCCCTCTTCCTGGAGACTGATTACTCTCCGTTTCTGAGCTGTTATCTGGACAAAATTGTACCAAAATCTCAGAAATTCTTTTGTGATTTCAGATGCTACCTATGTGGCAGGCTCTATTAGTGGGTCAGTTCTGTAACGTGACTTAACCGGTGGCTGCATTGATGATTTGCCAGGTGAAAAGAATTACCCTAACTTCCATAAAAGCAAATTAATTGCTTGTTTATCTATGTAGAAGACTTCAACCGCATATGCTAACAGACAGTAGTTTGACTTACTATGATAGTATGTCGAGTTTGTGGCAGGCAGTGTTGTCTGGATCAGATGACTTGTACAGTTGGGGGTTATTCTGCATCTTGAGAAAGATCAGGGAAGTTGTGGGGAGGATCCTGCACATACTGTGAATCTACTGTACTTCTGTCATTTGAATTAAATTCTGCAACATGCCTTTTATTAAAAACAAAAACAACTAGCAATTGAAAGAAGATTCACAAATGTGAGCAAAGTGATGCAGCAGCGTACGTGAACAGTTTGGGGGGCAGGGGAAAAAAGTGAGCTTCAAGACAAGCCTTGTCTGAAAAGTTCAAAATTTTTTTCAAATTTCAATGCTATTTGCAGTACCCATTACTTTTGCAGATGTGCTCCCACAGTTCTAGACAGTGTCAAACAATTCCTTAGAGGTCTGGGAAGCTTAACTTTTATCAGTCTTAAATTCCACAGTGAACCTACATCACTTAGGAAGAAGCTGGGCTGCAGGAATGTGGTAAAACACAAGAGATATGCTGTTGATACAGACTACTTCCAAAATTACACTAAATTATATCAAAGGATGGTGCAAAGTGTCTGGTCTGCTGCAAAGTTCAGGCTTTCTGACACCATATGTTATTGAATATGTATGAGGTCACGGGTTGCCATGAGCCAAGGCTCAGGTACATTTTTCTGCTCGTCATAGAACTGATCTTGGAGTGTGTAGAGGATATGAAATAACCTACATATTGGAGCCTGGTGCATGCATCTGCCTTGAGCAGTGAATTTAAAGCAATCTGCTTGTTGTATTTTTTGATGCAAGATGATTATTTCATTCAAAGTATCTCTCTTAGTTCTGTGGTTTTATTTGGCTAACAAGCTAGACAGGGCATACTCTTTCTTAGTTCTTTTCACTGTAAAGTAACTACTGAATTCATGTTCACCCTACCCACAAGTCTCTAGCTAATGCAAGCTGTGAGAAGGGATGCATTGTCTTAAGTCATGCCTTCTCGCCCCCGAGCTCTAATCTCTTCCCAAATGATGCAGCTTGAACTTTCCCTTCAAACTTTCCCTTCAAATATTCTCAAAGGCTTGCTGGTAACTTTCTGCGTCCTCTGATGAGAATTACTAAATCCACCAGAATATCCCCTTCCAAACGGCATAAGCTTAGAGCATAAGCAAAGCTTGCATCTATATAATCCACACTGAAGAATTTACTAATTTATGAATGGTCTCATCATATGCTGCTTACATCTCAAAACCAGATGCTTAACATAAGTTGAACCCATATATACTTGTTGTTAATTTTATATTAAAGTCTGTATAGAGTTTTTGTATGGTATACAATAGTGAAGTATTTGCAGGCTACAAAAATAAAGCCATATCAGAAGAAAGTGACATGAATGAGGCACCTGGGGAAGAAAAATCCTTAACGTGATGTGTATGTTTGAATCAGTGTTCTGTGCCCAGAAGGCGAAGGCTGCACTCAATGGAGCAGATATCTATGCAGGATGCTGCACACTAAAAATTGAATATGCAAGGGTAATGCTTGGACCTTCTTTTTTAATTTTACTAGAAAAGTATATATAATCAGGACTTAACCTTTTTCACTTTTACTTTATTTGAACAGCCAACTCGACTTAATGTCATTAGAAACGACAATGATAGTTGGGACTACACTAAGCCATATCTGGGCCGACGAGGTAGGTTTTCATATGTTATCGCTGTAGATGTTTGACTATACTAATGACAATCCTTTATACGTGGTCAGGCTGTATCGCAATAGTCATTTCAAAGCAAGCCAGTGCTGCTGAAGGCTGTGTTCACAAGCCAGGAAAGTAACCCTGAGCCCTAGTGCCCCCTACTGCCGTGTGCTTGAGCCACTTAGTTCAACAAGGAGCCCACACCTGCAAGCACCTTCGCAGTTCTCAAGGACTTGCATTTCTCCAAGCAGCTCTCTCTCTTTGGAGGAGAGGAAACCTGGTACAGACTATTCCTTACAAACTACAAACTTGCACACTGCTTCTCCTTCGAAAGGACTCTTTTCCCCTATGTTGGACGAGGCATTAAGAAGGATAGAGGACTTCAGCAGGCTGACTCTACACTTCATCATGCACCACATCGGCATCAGCAAAAAAAACCAAACAAACAGACAAAAAACCCTCTGAAAAAACTCAGACTTGCAATTCACCTTGTCTGCATACTGCATGCACCACCACCACAAGTTTTTAAAGGAGGACACTTTTCAGTACTTCAGATTTGTATGGGATGAATAACATGATAGACTGTACCCATTCTGTTCAAGTTTGTATGTATGCTGGTCTTATTTCCCTTAAAATTACAACTGAAAAATTGAGAACCTCCAAAATTAAGAACCTCTCTTGTTGATATCATTGACGTTGTAATCTTTTTATTACTTGCTGTATGTGAGAGTTGCATTCAGTCTTAACAGTGTAAATATTGTCTAGTAGTAGGGAAATTCAATCTTTATCTGTAGATAGTTGGAACTGAGCAGTGCAATATCAGATAGGTCCCCTCAGTTATATTTAAGTATTAAAATAGGGAGACTCATAATTGGTATAGGCATGCTGTCTCTTAAGTACTCAGCTGTAAAAATTACCAGAGCTTAACTCATGTCAGTGGAAACTATGACTATATATGTAAAGACAAACTGCTGTGTAGCCTAACTCCTGTAAAGTGTTTATTTAAAAAAAAAAAATCTGTAACTATTGAGTGCAGTGTTCAGTAACTTATGTACAATAATGTGTGCAATGTAAAGTTAGAAAAGTGAAGACAATGTGTCCAAGGTAGAGTATCTACTTACCAAAGGATATATGAGAACAAGGGCTTTGGCTGTCTCAAGTGATAATGCACTTTCAAAGTAATTCTGCAGAGACGCTGGGCTTGTGAAACTGTTGTACAACTAAAAGCTTAGGGCCTGAATTTTCAAAATGAAGTTCTTGTAAAAAGTTAACAAGGGAGCTACAGTATTGGTTGCAGCTTGTAGATTATGACTGTTTGTATCAGGATTCAATTTTTTTTCTCAAATCCCTGAGTTATAAAAGGAATTTTGAAGAAGCTCAAGGGCAAGAAAAATATCTGAAGGTTTGAAATTGAAGAAGCTGAAGGATTAATTTTGATCATTGCAGTGTTTGGAGGCTGACTTGTAACATTGTGCATCTACTTACATTATATAATTGGTCTGCAGATGGATATGGCTGTATGAACTAAATGTTCCCCAACCTAGAGAAAACAGTGGAAAATGAAAAACTTAGGATAGGTATGGCTTGCTCTTTCTCAAGAACTCTCACCCTACTCTTCTCTTTCCCTTTTGTTACATTGGCAGCCTGTCTGTATTTTTTTTATACATCACCCTACTACACTTAAGAGGAGAAGAATTAGACTTGTGTTTTATATATATCTATATATCATGCTATATTGTATATAGCATGATTTTTCATTTACTGTGGCCCACATGCATTTATCTAGAAAATGGGAATATAAATTTTTGAATGAACACTGAAACGTACTTGAGAAAACAGGCGTCTAGAGCAATTTTGCCCAAAAGGTAATCTAGGATGGGTTTTTTTTTTTGTTTTGAGATAGAGAGAGTTTTCGTATTTGTGTTTCAACTTACTCTTGCAGCAGCGTTGTTTGGCTTTTGAACTTAATGTGACCCAAACTGTAGGGATCTGACTGCAGCAAACAAGATCTTAGCCCAAAGGAATTTCATTCTGAGGACAGGCATGCCAATACATCCTTTCAGAATTTCACACCCCACCCCCACCCCAATCTTAGGAAGGAAATGCATTTTGCTAATGTGTTTTTGGTTTTTATTTAAAGAACTGGTTTTAGTTCTTTATGGTAACAAATTACGGACTTCCCCATAGTGTTTCTTCACTTAAGTAAACTTCCTAAAAAGTGCCTGCTGCTATGAACACATATTGCATTAGATTGAACTGAAAAAAACACCTGACTTCTAGTATTCTTCTTGCTTTTAGCCAGGAAGTTCAAACTGTAGTTTGGAGCATTTCTTTTGGTGGTAGTAGCAGTATATGCAGTGACTCAAGCATCTGATTTAAAAACAACACCAAAAAACAACAAACCCCAAACTTAAACTAGATTATAAAGAATCTTTCCTTTCAGAATTATTTTTAACAAAGATCGGTTCTCATGTTTCAATGCCCGTTTGCACAAGTATTTGTACTGGCACAATTGAGGGACTTTGTTCAAGGAAGGAACAAGTATGGGACAAGGAGAGAGCAGCGGACTACACCATCACAAGGAGGAAATATTTGTCAAACTCTTCTCCCAGAATTCTTTATTTGAAGAATATGGTCCTTTACTGTGTGAAGTTTCAAAGGATTTAGCTCCACAGACTGGAATTATAAACCTGATTTTTCTGAAAGATGATTACTGCATAGAGTTTAAATGCTCAAAATACTTGATATGACTGCCCATTTGCTTTCTAGAGCCAAGAACCAGAGCTGTTACCCTGAAAAGGGAACAGAAAAACAAAACTTGACAGAAGTAATCTTTCTTCTACATATTTGAAGGCATTCAGCACTGTTCTCTCTTCAGGCTTTATTGCCAAAGTAAATATCTGGCTTGACCTCAAAATCCTGAGCAGAAAGGGCTCATGTGTTTTCATCTCCCACTGTTGCATTGTCTAATGCGAATAGTTCCTGTTTTTCAGGGGAAATACCTCCAGCTGCATTGGGCTGGAGTTGCCATTTTCAGCAGTCATACTTAAATTTCCTGGTAACTGTTGTAAACTGATAAATGTCTTGCCCTATCTTTTCAATGTGGCTTTTTTAATTGTGAGAAATCAGTTGTTGCTTACCACAAAGAAATCTGGAAGTTTAGATTTTCTTTGTCATGCAGCATGAATCTGATTAGCAAATACAGCTTTGGCTGTGATGCACTCACTGCTTTCCTCCAGTAATGTAGACTCCTTGCTTAACTTTATATCCTAGAGAACTGGGTTTTCTTAAAGGATTGACCGTTGTTTAAGTGCATTATTCAGTGATGTTTTTCTTCAATTGAACTGTTATGTGCTGCTGATAATGCAATAATGTACAATCCTTTCAGCACGCCCATAAATCAGTAGGTGTTCTGTAAATATATATGTACACATATGTAATGCTCTCTGTTTACTGATTATGAAACCATGTAATACAGGTTGTTGTTGGCTTATGCTGAAACTTCTTGAAAGAAGCCCACTTTGAAAATGTGTTGCTGTTGAAGCTAATATTATGATTCAGGTACTGTCTTTCAAAAGTACTGCATTTCAAATTTGTTTTAAGAGACACATAGGTAAATCCTGCTGTATGGTGTTATCTATACTAATGTGTGGTGTCTGTTTAGGAAAACTATTGGGTATTTCCATAAACTTTAAATGTCTGCATCTCCTCATTGGCTACTGCCCCCAATCAACTTAAGTGCAATTTGTTATACAGATGGCAGTCTTAATTTTGGTGTCCCAGGGCTACAGCTTGTGGTTTTAGATGTATAATGAATGAGAAGTCGCTTATAAAATTAACAAGGACTCAAATTACTTTTTTGCTTCTTAACTAGAAGCTTTGTGTCTTAACTGGAGAAATCAAGTGCATAGTTGTGCATACTAAACTGTTTTCTTTCCCTTCCCACATATTAGACAGAGGGAAGGGCCGCCAGAGGCAAGCTATTTTGGGAGAGCACCCATCATCATTTAGACATGATGGTTATGGTAAGTAACATAGGATGACAGGTGGTTATGATTTCTTTACATGTTATGTGGAGCTCTAAATATTCAATCAATGCTTAACTGTGGACCCCTACAGCATGAGTAGTTCACTATTGTGCTGTACGTGCGGTGCTGTCAGTCCACGTTCTGAAAATGCTAGTGATTCACTGAAATCGATGTGCATTTATTGCTGTACCTCTTCCTTTCACGGAGAGTATCCAGCTCTACAAATTTATTCCTTGGAAGAATGTTTCCTTTCGGTTGCCATCACCCTAGCAATGGATGGAAAATGACACCTGTACTGGAAAAGTAGTTTTCTTCTAGAAACATAGCTTGATCAATGGTTTGATGCAACACAGAGCTCTTTGATGTTCTTGCATGCAAAGCTGTGAATTGTGGGCTTTGCGTTTCTTCTATTTTAGCTAATTCTGAAAAGGTATAGCTACATGACTGTATAAGAATGATGTTTTGGAATTAGTGCTATAAAGTGCTGCAGTTGTTACCAGTGCTATCTGTAAATGAAGATTGCTGTCACTTTCATGTGTTGGACCCAGACCTCAGGGTTGAGAAACTAATGTCCCCAGTTAGATGTGACTTTTCTAGTTACTTACTCTCTTAACTGTCAGATGCAATGTGATTTGTCTTGCCTCTTTCTTTGCAAATGTATTTATGGTATTTTACAATGTAGGTTGACCTTCTACCTACTCTTTCCAGAGGTTCTTCAAATCTCCAGAATTTCCAAGTTCCGCCTTGTATTCACTGATGTTCTTTTTCATTCTTCTGATATACCCTTCTACCTTAAGTAATGTGGCTGTCTCCTCCTATACCACTGTCTCCCTCTCATTACTGCTTTTTGCTGGGGAAAAAAGGACAAAAGGTTCCTTTTATACTTGGCTTATGTGAATTTCGCATTTTTTTTGTCTCAGAAGAACAGGGATCCTCTCCTTGATCTGTAATACTGATGTTTTCTATAAACAGAAGTATTGCATACTAGTAATGTCTGATCATTTAAAAAAAAAACAAACCAGTTTATTTCAATGAAACTTGTCACTTTACCTGTAGTGGAAAGTAGGACAACTTCATTTTGCATTAATGCAGGGGTTTCAGTATTCCTGTTTCTTCCAAATGAGCTGTCTGTAGAAAGGCAGTCTTCTGACTTCATCTCTTGTCTCTGGAAAAGAGCTGGGTCATCCCCTCTCCTGACCTCTGGCTAAAAGTTCACTCCTTTTGGTTTCTTTTCCCTATGTTGTAATATTCTTTCTTGATGTAATGTAGCTCTCTAAGTAGACATGGCAATATTGCTGAAGGTTTATTTTAAATATTTCTTCTGATAGGTTTATGTTCAAATATTTTGTATGGTGCAGGGAAGATAACTATTTTTATAATTACTGAAATACCTTTTTTCACTTGTGTGTAAAAACAATACCGTGAAACAGCTCCTTCCTTCTTGTCTGGTAAAGTAAGAAGAGACTTGGAACATTAAAGAGAATAGAAAGGGGTTTTTTGTTGGGTTTTGGATTTTTTTTAATTACAAAAAGAATAAATGGAAACTGCTGTAACATTGTGTGTCCCCCCTTTAAATATGCATTATGTATGTGGGCTTTAATGCGTGATTAAGTAGTGAAACTTGTTTCAAAAGATATGAAAGCATGGTCTTTCATCTCTTTAGGGTCACATGGTCCGCTGTTGCCCTTGCCGAGCCGGTACCGAATGGGATCTCGGGACACTCCAGAACTTGTTGCTTATCCATTGCCCCAGGCATCCTCCTCTTACATGCATGGTGGAAATCCTTCTGGGTCAGTTGTCATGGTTAGTGGGTTGCATCAGCTAAAGATGAACTGTTCAAGGGTCTTCAACCTGTTCTGCTTGTATGGAAACATTGAGAAGGTAAGGCATAATCAGAAACTTGGAAACTACTGTAGTCATTTTAATTATTTTGGAAAAAGCCTGGCTGAGATGGTCTAAAAACATTTCCTAATAACTTCTAAAACTCTTGGTTGGGCTGTTTGTTGCAATGTCATTTTTTCCCTTATCTATCTTAGGTGAAATTTATGAAGACTATTCCAGGCACGGCACTGGTTGAAATGGGTGATGAGTACGCTGTGGAAAGAGCTGTCACACATCTCAACAATGTCAAGTTATTTGGAAAGAGACTTAATGTCTGGTAAATACGTTTTATCAGATTAGTAGTCTACCAGTGGGCAGATGGAATGAGGTTGCAAACAGACAATATCCCATTGTTCTGTTATCATTGTTGGAGTTATGATTTCCAATTTGCAACTATTATTTATTTATTACTATTTATAGTTTTATTTATTATTTTATTTATATTAATAAAGCATATGGGCATTACATGGATTGGCTGTTAATAAACTGTATTCCCTAATGTGTTTTATCCATCCTTTCTACAATTTTTTTTTTTTTTGTAAGGAAGGTGTCAAATCCAGCCCATCTTGTTCTCCTTCTGTTTCAAATTGTTGTAAAGAAATGTCAGCTCTGTTCTGGTTAGATCAACAATCTCTGTGCAAAGTATGCAAGTCTTAATTATTTAAGAAACTTTAACTATATATGTCCTTAAATCCCAGTGTTTCCAAGCAGCATTCAGTAGTTCCAAGCCAGATATTTGAACTGGAGGATGGCACAAGTAGTTACAAGGATTTTGCAATGAGTAAGAATAATCGCTTCACCAGTGCTGGCCAAGCATCTAAGAACATCATCCAGCCACCCTCTTGTGTGCTGCATTATTATAATGTTCCCCTGTGTGTAACTGAAGAAACATTTGTAAAGGTAGGCAGTTGGAACGACTGTGACGTGTAGTGCTTTGGGGCTCCATCCTGGCTTTACACTGTGCTACTTTTAAAAAGAAATAACTGGGATAGTTACAGCGTAGTGGCTGGAAGAGAACTGGTTTTTAAAATAGGTTTGTAGCCTCTGTATATAGGAGCTGCTATGTTTTCACAATTCTGGCATTATTTTCTCATTTTTTTCTTTTTAAATTTTTTTTCTGTGAGAAACAAGATCTTGGAAATAAAGTCGAGGAGCTTAATGCGTTTTTTGTGGAGGAAGGGGAAAAGACTCACACAAAGCCAAATACAGGGAAAGTTAGGACTACGATTCACAAAAGATTTACTGGCTCCCTGAGATCGTTACTCTAATGACTGCTAGGATGTTTTGGAATGGAGAAAAGCATGCACCTGGAACAGTTTGCACAGTTGAGTCCTAAATGAAGTCTGGATACTTAAAACATGCAATACTGGGCCTCACAAGTGGAGGCAGTGGTAAAACTGATGACAGTTCAGTGAGTTCTTTTTCAGTTCAATAAAAATATATTTTTTCAAGCTGTCTGCAGTTTAACTCTGATTCATGGGTGGTGTGCTTGTATGTACAACTGAGCTACTGCATTGAAGTGGGAATGTCAAAAAGAACTTGGTTTTATTTAAATATGTTGTTTGAGGTAGTAGTGATATCAGTACCCTTAACAATTTTTGTGCGTATAAAATCATACTTATCATGGGACAGCACAGATATAGGAGCCTTGTTTTGCATACTATAGAATGGTATTATAAAGAGTTACCAATCTAAACGTATTTTTTTAAATAATAATTTCTTGGAAGCTTTCTTAAAGAGTCAGTATTTTCCTTTTTGTGTATCTCTTCCAGGAACTTGGAATTTTTGCTAATGTGTTTATGTGCATTTTTACTGGAGTTTTACCTCTTATTTTATTTTTGTGACAGTTATGTGAGGATCATGAAGTTCTCAGCTTTATTAAATACAAAGTGTTTGATCCAAAACGTAAGTAAACTTTTACCTGTTTGGGGAGTTATTAGAATTCCAGTTTTGATAAGAGCATGCACTGTCAGGAGATGTTACTGATCCCCTCCTTCCCTTTTTTTATTTCTCATTTTGACAGCTTCTGCCAAAACACTGTCCGGTCTGTTGGAATGGGAATGTAAGACAGATGCAGTGGAAGCTCTCACTGTACTTAATCACTACCAGATAAGAGTCCCAAGTAAGTCAATTTTACTGATCTTACTGCTATAAATTTTCTTGTTTTCTTTCATGTTGATATTGCCTTTGTAAAAGGTGAGGCTTCAGCAGCTCAGTCTGCAGCTAAAAACTGTGTCATTCTTATTATATGTATATATGCTGTATTTTGTATACATACACACATATACTGTACTATATATATTACAGTACACGAATACTATATATATTATGGTATTTAATTTCTAGTTTAGGTTCCATTATTTTCTATCTAAATGACACTCTCTCTTATTTTTTGAGTCAGCCTGTAGAACTCAAAATATGTTCTGAAACTTTGAAGTTATGGAAAGATGGGGAAAAAAATTGGTTTGGGATAAAAAGAAGGCAGGCAGGAAAAGCATTAAAAGCCACTGGCATCAAAATCAAACCTAACAGATAATGTCCTACTGAAGTTTTTTACATCTTTCACAATAAATGCAGAGAAATCTGCAATGTCTTTGGGAATAAGATTCTTTAAGTTACACAGCTTACTGCTCTGAATTAACTGCTCCGGTAGTGTGTTCTCTTTTCAGTCAGATACTGTGAGGCCAAGCTGAGTTTAGCTCCAAACTGGTAAGAATGGAGGAGGAGTTCATGTGCTAAACAAGTATACAATAGGACAGATCTGCACTGGACAATTAAGACAGTTTACTAGATGAAATGAAATTTTTCTGGGTGTTCACAGACATAACTTTGAATCCAGCCCAGTTAACAGTTTAAATCTTTCCTATCCCACTCCCCCACCCCGCCCTGCTTTTGTCCACCTTCTCAATAATGGACTGAGATTGTTTCCAGGGCAGAATATTTTTTAAGATACTATTGATAACATACTGTGCACAGTTTGATTTATCTCAGTTTGGAGAGGTGATAACAGCAGAAGAACTTACTCTTTCAACATGAAAAAGGCAAACCCTAGTGTATAATCAAATGTAGCTATCACAGGAAAAGACAGTATTTTAAAACAAGGACTGCTGGTTAAGACTTGCTGTAATAAGATCGTCTGAGGTTGGCTGAACCAGGAGGACACATCTCCCATTACCTGAGAGGCAAATGTGTGCTGCCATCCTTCAGTCTTGGCAGCCTTCCCAAATAGAGGGGGGTTGGTTTATGCTTTGCTTTCTGGAGAAGCCTGAAGGGTGTGCTGGACATCCTGCTGTTCTTCTCTCAGGCAAACACATGTAAATACTGCCCAGTGCCACTCTGATAGAATTGCCACATTCTAAGACTTGACTTCCTTAAATATCTATGCCTTTTGTCTTTGAAATTGCCTGTTAAATACTACTCTTATAAATAGTTCAGCTAGGAAGAGGGGCAGTGATAATGGTCGAGTCTTTCTTGTGTGTAGTACAACTTTTGGAATTTCGTCTACGTTCCCTTGTGACCAGATCCATCACTTTGTTTTTATGTCTGAAAACGCTGGTAGACTTATCAATAACACCTACTTACAGGTCATCTGCTGTCTGCGGGGGTAGGCTGGGAGGTGTGAGCCTTACATCTACAGAATTCGTAAA
This sequence comes from Nipponia nippon, assembly GCF_047370975.1. Classification (NCBI taxonomy): domain Eukaryota; kingdom Metazoa; phylum Chordata; class Aves; order Pelecaniformes; family Threskiornithidae; genus Nipponia; species Nipponia nippon. The sequence continues at coordinate 13,070,515 of NW_028262358.1, read as the reverse complement.
CTTGTCAGATTATGCAGGGTGATCTTGATCAGCGGGAGAGCTATGCTCAGTCAAATGCCCTGAGTATGTTATATGTTGTCTCCTGACAGATGGCTCCAACCCTTATACCTTGAAGCTTTGCTTCTCTACTTCATCCCATTTATAGAGAAGAGGACAGCATGTTAAGAGCTACGTTCACCTTGATTTGCAAGTTTAAAACTACACTTCGTTCACAAAGCTCTAAAGTGGTCGTTCTAATGTTGCCTTGTTTCAACTTAATTCTAATATCTTTTATCTTGTTTTATAATAAATGGATGTTCCTTCATAAATACAAAAGATTTTTTCTTTTTGCCTCTGAGAAGTACATGTTGTAAGCTTACTACAAAGTTTGTATTTTGTTAGTGTAGTATCTTCAAATGTCTAAAGAAGCACCAGTAGTATAAACAAGATTGTTTTCTTCCAAAAATGAAATATATTTGCATTTTCAATAATGTTAAAGATTAGCAAGTATTTTTCCATTTGTAGTCTTAATTGGCAGATAGAACTATTACATCAGAATTTTAAATGTAGAACTTGTTTTTCAGTATGTTAAGTAGTGAAGTATGTTGCAATACTAAAAAGCTTGTATTTATAAAATGCTTTAATCAGGTTAATGTTGCACATACCGAATTTTTAGTAGTATAGACTTGATTTATAGTTCAAACAAAGCTAACGTAGAAAATTAAGTATGTACACGTGTATGGTGTGAATTCATACTTATTTAAAGTGGTTTTGTTTTTTTTAAAAAACTATTTTCCATTTGCATTAGCATGATGCCATCTATAGCTAGTCCCACCGTAGGGGCCTTTTAAAAATTAAAATTGCAAGCCTGTATCAATGTGTTCATCCTCATTTTCCATAATTTAAACTTAAATCTTTGGTGTTTAACATATCCTCTTGACTTTTTTTTTTTTTAAATAGTGGTTATGACATACTAAATGGTAAAAGTTGGATATGTGAGAAGATTGATCGCATAGAAACCACGGTGGTAAAAATAGTTAAAACAAAAAGCAAGCCCCACCATACTATCTCATACCTGGACAGTTAATTCGATGTTTTCTTTTGTCTGATTTATCTTATACATCTGTTATGACCATGAAAGAATTCATAGCTTGAATAGACTTGGCTAGCTTCTCACCTAAACTGAGGTAATTTAGGTGGGATTCAGGTAATGTAACTAATTACATGATGTGAAATTAATGAGGCAAGAAATCTTTCATTTTGAGGAAGGTGATTTGTTTTGTCCCAATACTTTGAAACCTCTGTTCTCTTTTCTAGAACTGGAGTTGCGTCTTTCTTGGGCTAAACCCCCAGAAGTGGGAACCCAAGCAGGGAAGTCTGGGAGCCGTTGTCCTAGGCTCTGTGTTTGTTCCCCTTTCTGAATTTGCAGCAAAGTGTTCAGGGCTCCTTTTAGTTCTGCTCTTACTGATCAGAGAGAAGTTATTTTATCAGATATTTTATCGTACAAGTTCTTTGTTCTGTCTTTACAGATTTTATCCATATCCATCCTTTATGCAAGATTATTTTTCCAGTATGCTTGTCCTTGAGAGATTATGTTGCAGTATGTTTACAGACTGTGGGCATTGCACATGTCTTTAAATACAGACTGGATTTTCCCCATTCTTCATTTCAAGGCAAATACACCATATCATACAAGGGAAAATGTGTCAGCTGTCCTTCAGGTTTTCTCATCAACAATGATTCATTTTTGCCCTGTCTACCTCCATTTTGTTCATGCTTCGGGTAATGAGTATTTCAGGTATTCAAATCAGGCTTCTATTATGTCTGAACTGAAGGACAGCTGCTCTGGCAGCTCTTTCTGCATAGGGTTTGGAATAATACTAGCCTCCTCTCTGGTAGGTGGCAAACTGACTTGCGTTTTAGGGGCACTGCTAATACTCTTTCAGCCTCAGTGCTTTTCCCCCAGAAATTGCTTCCAGAGCGCTCCAGTGTAGAAGGCTATGTGCCATATCTTGGTACTTGCCAACCGAAGTCCTGGGTACTAGTGAAATGTTCTGTGCTGCCTAGTGTTTTAACTGTAAAAGGTCTCTCCCAGTCATTCATTTTCTTCCATCAACTTGAATGTTCTGTGGAAACCTGTTTCTTCTGTCATAACTTGCATTGCTATTTGTATTAATGTAGTTTCAGAAGTCAAGTTGTTTGTAGTTGAGCATTAAAAATAGTATGTTATCTGTTGGTCCAGTTTGGGATGTAGGATGAGTGACCCTTAAAGCATTCAGGTTTTTAAAAAAGAAAAAAAAAAAAAGCAAGCACTTTAATGGTTCAGTGTCCTCAGTGGATCACAGCATTCAGTGCCTAAGATGTTCAAGTGAAAGGCATCTTTCCTGTGGCTGCCCAGATCAAACAGAGGACAGACTAGTTCCAGGTGTGTCTGAGAGGACTTGATACCAGCTGAAGGTCCCAAATGCAAAATGAGTAGCCTGTGCCATGTGGGGAACAAAAGAGAGGAGACCGAAAAATTGTTCAAGCTTCTTTTTCCTTAAGATAATCATCTTCTTCATGTAAAAGTTGAGAACAGGAAAGATTCCTTGATGGTGTTTTGCTGTGAAAAGAAAATAATGTCTTCTCTTGGGCCTACAAGAATGGATGCTTGTCCTCAGGAGGAATGAGGTTGGTCTTCTCCTTCTACAAACGAGGTCTGTGTTCTTGCTCTTCAGAATAGAGCCAGAACAGTGGGGCAGGTGAAGAGTTCGTTGCTCCAAGGGGAGTGAAGTTTGTCTTATCATTTGGCAGTGGTATTACTATACTTGTTAGATTAAAATTAAACCATTAAGGTCTCTCAGTGCAGTTTTTTCTGTCTCTTTTGCATAAGCCATACAAGCAAAATAGTGAACAATGCTATGCACGTTTCCTGCTTGTAAGCAGCTGCCATTCACACTGTAATATCTTCATGTCTGTTCCACTCTTTTTTTTTGTTTGTTTTTTGTTTTTGTTTTTTTTTAAGTTTATTTTTTCTAACTGATCACCTTTCGTTGGAGGTAAATGATATATTGAGGTGAAGATCTGTTCGTCTTCTCTCATGATACTCTAATCCTTGTTTATATTTATTTCTCCTTATATGCAAGAAGTGGGAATAGTTGCTTTTTGACTTTCTATACCACCACAGCAAGATAGAGTGTATCGCTAGGGTGATATAAGAAAAGATTTAAAAGAAACCATTCAGGAAGTGTTTGGGTGTCCTGCTTTATGAAAGGAATGATACAACTTAATATGGTGTCACTAAGTCTGTCTTTTAGTGAGGGATAATGTTTGGGGTAAGCTGGCTTGTAACTGGCTGAAACCCTCTTTGTTGTAATTAAATGCAACTTGCTCCTTTTCCTGCTGTGTGTTTTCTTGTGAACAGTGCTTGAACTTGTTTGAATATTATGATGGCTTAGCAGGAGACATTCAGTCTCTTCTGTTAAATAATACATTGAAGTCTAGGAACACGAACACGCTTGGTCACATTTCCCCCCCCCCCCACTTCTGGGATATGTTTAAACATCCTTCAGACTTTTTTGTGTCCTCTTTTTAAAATACCTTGTATTCTCACATCTGTAGCTACTAGTGGTTTATTCCCTTCTGGCAATTACAGAGCTGGTAATAATCTCAAACATAATCTTGTTTGCATTGGCATGGCTTTGGCCAGAAATAGTGTGCAAGAAGGCATAGGAAAATAAACCACTAGTTGTGGGCTCAGCTTCCTATGAAGAGTTCTTAAAGCACAAAATACTACTGTTCTGATTTTGACCTTAGACTAGATGCAGCTGTGCTGCAGTTGAGAGCCTCCCACCTTGGCATATGTGGTGTATAAAAGGTAACTTAAGAGTCCTGCTGTAAAAATTGCCTTGCGGTGGTTGCATGTATCAGTTTGCATGTTTGGCGCTATGACCAAGCAATGCTCTGGCATGTGGTCATAGAAGAGCTGATAGTGTCCTCTGAACACGTGGCAAAAATGTGTCAGCTTTAAGGAAACAAACCTTGTTGATTTGGGTCCCCTGGGAGCAACAGTCCCGAAGAAAGGGAAAAGTGTAAAGGGAAAAGCAGTCTGGTGCTCCACAGAGTGTTTCCCGTGTGTTGGTTAGCTGCTGATGCTGTGGTGCTGTCCTGTATCATAGGTCGTGTTGCTCTAAGTCCGGTGAGAAAGGCCTCGCTGAATAACAGCACGGGAGAAGTATGTCGTGTGGCCTGATTTGTTGTGAAATTCAAGAGTGAATGGAGAATCCTATCTAAGCAAGGGACAAGTAGTGCTGCGAGACCTCTGGAAGGAAGGCACTAAGGAACAAGGGTGAGCACGGTGCACTAGACCTGCATTTCTCTCCCAGACTGTGGGGCTGACAAGGGTGAGAGGTGGACATTAAACCACAGCTGGATGAAGTGGTCTGGTACACGGGATCTCACCTAAGGCCATCCTGTCTTAGAAGTGAGATGTTTTTCACTGCCTTCATTTCTTCTAGCCTGTGCTATTTTTGTTCTTAATTGTTAAGACCACATGTGTTAAATTAATCTAGACTCTTCCCAGCCTACCTTTGCTTCTGTAAGGAATGGTCTGGGAGTAGGCTGGAATGTGAAAAATGTTAGTAGTATTCACCAGGGAAGTCTGAGTTGAGAAATACTTGGCGTCGTTCTTCACCTGTAAAAGAAGGGGTTTCCATTTTTTTTTCCTCACTTGTTAAACCTTATGCATGCTAAGTGAGTAGTAAGACAGTATCTTTTCAGTTGCAACATTAAAATTTACACTTGTGGAGAGGGGTGATCAGATGTGCTGATGCGGTGATGTGGTGTTTCTAGCATGCCATTTGGGTTCCTTACAAAAGCTGGTGGGGGCATAGTCTGAGATGAAAATAAGATGAAACAAATAGCTGTTCAGGGTTTGGGATGATGAGGCCCCCAGGTTCTACTGCTAAAGCATCTGATCTGATAAAGGGTTAAGAGCTTCCATTTCTAGACAGTTGTATCATCAAGTTAAAAGAACAAAATATTTGTGTTCCATTAAGTCTCCTAATGTGTAAGACTTTTTCCCTGTTAAAAATAGAAGATTTCTTTCTCCAAGGATTGTAATTCCCACAGGATGTGGAGGAACCTAAGGCAGCCAGATTACTTGTGCTGTGCTTTGGCCGTGTCCCTCTAAAGGAAATAACCTCAGTCCTTTTTCTTGTGTTCAAAAGGCTTTGCTATCTGTCCTGTGCCAAGCCTTCCTGTTCTGGCCTTTCATAGCCAGCTCCCTGGGCTGGAGCCACGCATTAATTCACATAGGTTCTCCGCTCTTCCTCTTCACTGTTGCAGCTGCTGATGTGAAGTCTTAATTTCTGGCATGATTTATTTAACTTTTTCCTTCTCGTGATCATGGAGCAGCTGCAGACTGAGTGGGTCTTCATGCAAGGGAATGAGTACTCCTGCGGGAATGTGCCAGGGAGCCAGCAGCTATTAAAAAGGCAGGATAATTAACCCTCTTTTCCAAAGCATCCGGGATCCAGGAATACAAATTAGTCCTGGCAGGGGTAGTGTAGTAGCATTCAGAACGAAACACTGAAATGGGCTTGTAGCATGGGGGATGACTGATGTTGGCAGTTGCTGCAGGATACAGGATGTAATTATTCAATTTTATATAAGCCATTACCTGTTTGTTTATTTTCTCTTGCCACCTTTTCTTCTTTCCATTTATGGTGTCCTCTTTCTTCAAGCTAGTCAGAAAATTAAATTGCAGATGTTTGTGCTCCACGCAAATGTAAGTGTGTAGTAGTCAAATAAGCCCCCAGAAGTTATTAGTTGGAGTGCTTTCTTGCAAAAACTCTCCTCTCATGATTTTTCTGTCACTTAGGCTGTTAATACAGCAGACTGGATATTTCAGGAAGCACAATTTGTATTAGCTGATGCTTCCTCTATCATCTAACTGTAAACTTCTGGCCATTTTAAACTTAATGGCACGGATTTGCATGTAATATAGATTATGCTTCTATTTTCTCTTCTGTTAACCACAGCACTGGAACTCCTAAATCAGATTAAATCAGTGGGCTTTAGATAAGCATCCTGTTGAAAGGCTTCAGAAGAATGTCTAAGAAATAGCCTGGGCAGACAGTGACCTGGGTAATCTTTTTTGAAGTTACTGCATGGCTTCTGTCTGAAACACGGTAGCCTAAAACTTCACTAGTTTAAGGTGGGAATCCCACTCACTGAGCTTTTAATTCTCATTTACCTATCTTCTTTTGGGGTGCTTTAAATCAAAACAAACTCCTGAGTTCTGAGGACAGAGCTCAAACTGGAATATTTTAGTTATACTTAAATATGTTCCTCTTGCCCAATAATTCTGTGAAGGTTTTTTTTGTTGCTATATAGACAAAGACTTGTCTGTACCTTTTTAAGCATCCTTTTTGTGCCTTTAACTCCTCCTTTTTTGTGTTCTTTTAATGAGAACTAACCACAGGATTTCAGATCAGGACTTACTTCAAAGCTCTCTAGTCTTGCTTTTTTTTCAGCTATAGCTTTCATCTAATAATAACCCACCCCCCCACACCCCCCAAGGTGATACTACTTCCCCACGTCTTTCAGGATACAGATACCAAGTTCACAGCTAAGTGTGACCCTGCTCTTCTTGGTTTCTCCAGCATAGGCTATAACACACCATTTATGTTCGAGTGTTGCTTCAACCTGCCCCTGCAATTACCTCCAGCATCTGCATCTTTGCTGACCCTGTCACTGCAAAAAAAGAAATGGAGCTCTTCCTTTTTATCTCCCAAAGCTTCCAAACAAAGCTTGTTCATCTGTCTGTTTTCTGCACGTTTTGAAACTTCCTAAGAAATAGAGCAGGGATATTTGGGGATGCAGGGACAACAGAAGCTAATCTGATTACTCTTTTAGACTAGCAGGAAGGAATGACTGGTAGCTCCTGTCCTGAAACTGTCAGCACAACCTCCATTTCTGATTGCTGAAAACAGACTCAGCTTTCTAGGAACTCTGCTTTGTAGACCTTTCTGGAGAACGCCTGGCTAAGGATAAACCTCCTTTCGTACTGAGGACAGAGCAGTTCAGAAACCCTGATGGCATGAGTTCATCTACGGTATGTGTGTGGGGTCAGGCTTTATGTTCCAAGGGAACAGTTGCTTCTTTCTTGTAGCATGCTGCCATCCCAACAGCCTTGGCAGGCTACTTCCAGTAAGCTGCTCATAACTGACCAATGTTTGAGAGGGGCTAGTTTTTAAACTGGTTTAGAAGCAGTAACTTTCCATGTGAAGCTGCTCTTAAGCCATTTTGCAAGCACTTATGCTGCTTCTAGCTTGTACTTGAGGTGCTGATATTGCCATTTCCCCAGTCATTCTGTGACTGCCTGTACCCTGTGTTGGCCTGGTTCCTATTAAAAACCATGAAGATCAGTGTTCCAACAGTGTCATCCTCTTCTGTGTCTGCTTGTGAGTTGTATATGAGGTTTGAGCTTAGATCTGCCAGCTGGGAGGTTAGCTCCTGAACCAAGGAGGGCGGGAGTCTGTCCTGACACAGCAAAGCCCTAAAAACAAATTGCCCAGAGCTCCTCGTTTAGCTAGGAGCTCTGAAGCTTGTCCACACTTGTCCTTGCAGCTCAGTGAGGAGTCTATTTACCTTTTGCAAAACAGACTGCCAATAACCCTGAATCAGCTTTGTAGCCAGGGCTGTGCAACACAGAGACCAAGCTGATAACCACTGCATTTTGCTTTGTGTCCTTTCCAAGTACAGACCAAGTTTCACTGCTGAGGTCTGAGGAAACGGTGGGTGGAGAGGCTGACGGTGTGTTCACCTGGGAGATATTGTTCTTACCTGCTCTGTTAACAGCGAGCTGACCAAAGGAGCAAGAGAAACACAAGCACACCTTTGGCTCCTGGTCGTGCCAGCAGAACAGAACAACCACAGATGTCTGTGCTGCTGGCCTGAAAAGCAGAGAAGCTTTCAGAGCAAGGTTGGTTGAGGTTTTTATAGACAGGTGTGTGGTAGATTGATTGCTGTAAAATGGAATTTTTTCATGCTATTTAGGTAGCTTTGGGCTTGGTACAAGGTAGCTTTGTGCACCTGGCTTGCACATGATGAATGCATGAGGCTGAAGATCTTTGACTTCCCTGTTGTTTTCTTGCCAATTCTTCCTGGTTTACTAGTGAAGTGGTGAAATGGAGCAGCTTGCCCCCGCAGTGTACCCATGCAGCTTGCTTGACCTTGGGGATTGCATTGGTCTCCCCACAGGCACAGCCAACGTGCCTGCCCTTGTCGTCACACAAGTCCGCACTTTGCAGGGGAATGTCACTCGACTGGTTGTTGCATTGTGTGGAGCCAAGGCTGTGGGAATAACCTGCCCATGCACAGGTGTTGCCTGCTGGGCTGCGTGGGGCCAGGGGATACTGGTTTCTGCCAGGAATCTGGTGAGAGTGAGGAGGTGAGGACAGTGAAGGATCGGGCAGCTATTGCTGCAAAGGCATTTTTCAACTACTTCTCCATAGACCTTTCACAACAGACTTCTGCCTCTCCTCCCTCTCCTGGTTCCTTTCAGGGCCTGTGGTTCTGCCTATAAATAAAAGATACAATATTAAATAAAGAGGATGCAAAAAAGGCTTTAGATGGTGTGTAGTCCAGAATTCCCTTTGTGCCAGGCACAGCCCAGCTGATGCAATCCTGGGTTGCTGTGTTTATCCAAAATACAAAAGCCTGCCGTGGAGGAATGAGCAGGGTCCTGAGTGGGTCCTGTTCAGGACCAAGCACCTGCAGCTCTGCTGTTGTCAGGCTTCTGCAGCATTTTAACTGATTTGCCTCTCTGGACCAGACACCTAATCACCTGAAATGCTTCCTGGCACCCATTCCTCAACTTATTTGTTCTGTCAATTGAAACAGGCAACTTGCTATCTCAGAGTAGCAGGCATAGATTTTATTTATTTTTTTTAATTATTATTTCCTCTGCGTCTGCAGCTCTTGTCTTCCCTCTCTCCCTGTGGTGGGCTGAGTTAGCAGGGAGGAAGCTCCCTTGTGGGCCTGTCCTGACTAGCAGCGAAGGTGGGCCACTGCTTCCCAGGGCTAAGGGTCACTTGCTGCAAGGTGAACGGCTGACACTGTCTTCTTGATGGTGTGTTTATGTGGCACTGAAGGCCAGCTGGAGCAAGTAGAACATTGCATTCAGAAGTGCTCGGCGTGGGATTGAGCTTTGGCAATGACTGGTCTTGGGGTGGCATTCACTGAAATGAAGACAATCTGACCTGGAGATAGTCAGGCAAATCTTGGTCAGGAGCAGCCCTTGGTAAGCACCCACCTGGGTGCATACCTGGACGCTGTCTCTGAATTACTTCACGTCTCCGATGTCCTCTGAGGCCTGGCAAATGAATCGATGTGTTTGTCTTTCCTGGCTGCCTGCAGTGCGATCCTCTGCTGCACCGCACCCGGCCAAGGCTGGCTGAGCCGCAGTTTACACCAGTGTAAAACAGGACCTTTTCTGCACAGGGGATAGCATGAGGTTAATCTGAATTACGTAAATGCGCTGCTATGAAGTGGATTGGTGAAACTGCATTAAGCCCCTTTGTGGGCACAATTCCAGGCTGAAGGAAGTGAAGTCAAATACAGGCCACTCGAGCTGTGAAAAGGCATGTGTGAGTGGGGCATGATGCCCGTTAGCAAATCCCCTTGAAACACCAAATTGAGTTTAACTTTCTTGAGTGTCCCTGCATATCCTACTGCTGTTATAAGAAGCTAAATCTTCTCCTAGAAAAAGCTACAGAGCAAATATGAGCAAGTCCCATCTTAGTGGCCTTGGAAACACATCAGAAGGACAATTTTAGCCTAGCAATAAAGTTGCTCTCTGTGCGTTGCTCGAACTGCTCTTGTAGTGGCCACGTGGATCCTTCTGTGTTATCTACTGCCCATCTCTTCCCAGCTGTGCACATGCTGCATCTCCTCAGCCTCTGTTGCTCAAGAATTGCAACTAAAACACTTCTTTTGGCTCCTCCTGCCTTTGTGCCAGTCTCACCTTGGCTCCTGCTGCAGTGCGCTGGGACTTGCACAGCCTTTCCCGCTGGCCCTTAGGGCTTTTCACTGCAGCAGTGGCAGCCTAGGTTGTCCCCCTGGGATGTCTCTTGGCTCATCCTCAAGCCCCTCTTGGGCTGCGGATGGAAGATGCACAAAACAACCTGTGGGTTCCCAGTGGGAGCAAATGGCCCCAGCTTGCGGCAGGTGGGAGTCAGCAGGCTTCCTCCTGCCAGGTGGAAAATCGGGGACAACTCCATCAACTGTACTTTTGGAGCATGTGACCAGGAGAATTAGGACACAGAAGTCACTACTTTTGTTTTTCTGTTAGTGCCTCTGGGTGGACAAACCAGGCTTTGGGTCCCTTTAGTGCTTCACAGGGGGCAGGGGCTCGGGGGGGGGGGGCAATGGGTCCTGCTGTTCCCTTCCCCAGGTGCAGGCTGGGGCTCCCTGGAGCAGTGCTGGCATGGAGAGCTGAGCAGGGCCTGCCCTGCTGGCAGGGGACAGCAGGTGGCAGCAAGAAATTCAGGTCCGTTTGCTCTGAGTTCAGCACCCCGGACCCTGCGTGTTGGCTTCTCCCTGGCACTTGACCTGGGGGCAGGAGGCTGCAGGCCAAGGCTGGCTGCTGAATTGGGGACAGTGAAATCTTACACAAACTCTGTCTTAAGTAGGTTTTACACTGCTTTTGGTTTGTGCTTGTAGGCTGTTTGAGGTCATGGGATGCTATCCTGCAGCATCTGCACTGTATCCCCAGCAGGGACACACAAAGCTAGATGTGCAAAAGGACTCCCAGGTCCTTGAGTTTGGACTCTCTTATTCGCTAGGACGGCCGCTCCAGCTCATTCAGGGTAATTTGCTGAGACATCTGTGAGTGAGGAGGGAGGCTGTGTAGAGCATGCCAAGGGCAGCAAGCATGTATGTTGAACACGGCTATGCTTTGGAGAGGGCAGTGTGTAAGGTTGTTTCTGCAGAAACCCATCCTTGCCTTGGGAATCCTCTCTGGGTTACCTAGAAATGTCCAAGTTGGAAAATTCAATGTCTGAATCTCTTCTGCAGTCTTACCAGCTCTGGGGTGTGAGCTAAGACATCTCTGCAACCCCTCTCCTAAGACCAGCATTGCAAAAGAGCTCCACTGGATAACCCAGAAACCTGGATTTGATTCTACTTGTGTAAGCAATTTAATTTATCAGGCAAGGGAGGCTATTTCATCCCTCTTCCTTGAGGGAGCTGATGTGCTTCCAAACATGCGCAAATGCCCTTGATACTTCAGTAATAATGGATAAATGGCAGCCTGGCTTAGGAAGAACAGATCTTGCAAGAAAAATGTGATTGCTTCCACTGGGAACAGAATGGAAAAGGATCCAACAACCACTGCATGAGCAGTGGCTACAATGGCCTGGGACCTCTGAGGAGTATTTATTAAATAAACGCAAAGTGGTGCAGTGAGAGGCCTGAGAAAACTGGCTGTCACAGTAGCACAAGGAGAGCCCAGAAGAGATCAGGATCCCTCGTGGGGCAAGACATCTGCCACAAAGGGCTCACCAAAGGGACGCAGGGAGCCTGCAGGTTTACCTGGAGGGGGTGGGACTAGGTCTCATTCCCTTTCCTCCTCGTTTTCCTCCAGGCTCTGCCTGTCCCGCTTATCATGGCAGGGGCACCTGGGAAATAATGGCAGAGGTGGAGTTGTGTCTGCCTCCCTGGCTCCTGTGTTGGCTGTCGGATTGTCGCTCCCGAGCCGTGCCCTGTGGGCTCTGCCTGGAGCTCGCCCCCACGCAGGGAGCAGCAAGCCCTGCCTGCCTGATGAGCTCTCTGGTGGCTTCTTTCAAGGAGGAAGGAGGCCTGTATCATAATGATGGGCTGCAGAAGGAATACATGGGTGAGGGAGAAGCATTAATGCTGGTGGAGCCTGCCTTGGGCCGGAGCAGGAGCCTGGCAAAGGCTTAGTCCCACCAGCCGTGTGCTGCCAAGCTCTGGCTGTTGTCTGGATTCCCTACTGTTATCTTCATTCCTGGCAAAGAATGGGGCTAGCTTCAAACTTGGAGCCAGATCGCTTATACCCAAAAGGAAACAGTTTTGATACCAAATAAACCACGTTGGTTATTTTGGGGAAACTTCTACCTTCTTTTTCTTTTCCATCCTCATTACATGTAACAAAAATTGGCTTTAAACAGGGTTTCAGAACAGGAATGGTGCATCAGTCTTACAGCAGCTGTGTATTGCAGTGAATAATTGAGCCCGTTGGAAAGCTGTTCCTTTGCCCTCTCTCCTTGGCTTCAGCCGGGGCTTGCTCCTCCTCTGCTTTCCTTCTGGATTTGCTCTCTTTTGGTTTTCCTTTTGTCTGTGCTCTCTTCCTTCAGGCCAGGGCACGTGTTTTCCAAGGGTCAGCCCAGAGCCAGAGGTCACACTCTCTATGGTGTTTAAAGGCCATGGACTTTGTAACTCTCAGGGGATAAGAAGAACCAACCTCGGTTTGGCATTTCTAGCAACCCTCTGCCTCTGGGCCGTGAGAGCCCCTCGCTCCATGTCTCTTGCACAAGCTGCCCAAGTGCTCCGGGGGTGCTCGCTGGGGACAGGAGTAAACCGAGAGTGCAGGGCAGCTGCCAGCATCCCCACTCCCCAGGCAGTTGTGCCAGGCAGCGAACACCGTGACATTTGTCCTGCTGGCCTGGGTGAGACGTGGGGCCTGGGGTCTCAACCTTTTCTGTGCCAGGACACTTGCAATAGTTGTGACTCGGTGAACACCCCCTGCCATGCAATGTGGCAGGTTGTCCTTAAGGGTTAAAGCGTTGCTGGATCAGTGTGATCAGATGGCAAAAGCAACTGTGAGCTCCTGCCCTTTGAGCAGGGTAGAAACTCCTGCTGACAGACAGCCGGAGGAGCAGCCTGATAAACACAGCCATGTGAGTATGTGATAAGGCAGCACTTGCACCCGGACACGCTCCTTGGGCAAACCCTTTGCCCAGGGCTGTTAAATACCCTGCTGTATGGTGAGCGTGCTGCGATCCCTAACCCTCAGCCTCCTGCGTTTGCAGCGTGACCCCAAGCTGCCTCCCTTGGGGCTTTGCTGCCAGCTCTGGTTTGCTATGGAGGCAAAGTGCAAAGGCATCTCTTGCATCACACTGGAGGGGGTGACGGCCAGGCAGGGGCCGTCCCTGCCAGCAGGAGCACTGCAGGCCCCAGGAGCATGATCTGATCGGGTGCTGCGGCACTGGCTCACTCCCTCACAGTGAAACCAGGCATAGCCATGGCAGCTGCAGCCACGGTGAGCGCGTTCCTGTAGCGTTACTGCGTTCAAACTGCGTCCTTGCTTAGCTTGGCTCTTTCAGAAGCTGATCTGAGCCAGAGACCTTGCTGCCCAGCTGGAGCAGAGCTCTCGCACCCCAGGAAGGCTGAGCAGCCCCCAGCCCACCTGCCAGCAGCAGCACGCCAGGATACAGCCCGAGCCTGTTTGTGCTGCAAAGCACCAGGCATGCACGCGAGGATTTTAAGATCCAAGGACCAGCTCCAAAGCAATTCCCCGTTGCCTGTAAATGAAGCAGAATCGCTTTGCAAAATCAAAATATTCTTAGCAAGCCAAAGGTGCTTCCTCAGTTGAGATTTGACTTGCCCGAGGGGAGGGCAGTTTGCCTTTGAAACAGCTAAAATGTTTTCTACGTTAAAGGTGCAGCTCACCTCTCAGTGAAAGTACTGACAGCTTGTGCCATCTATTTATAAGGCAGCTTTGGAACTAATTGTTTATGTAACCTATTAAAAATACATTCATTCATCCTTTTATTCTTTTCTCCCCTGCCAAAGAAATCGGTAAGATGTGGTTTCAGGTAAGCTCTGATAGCTGGTTGCTGCTGCAGGGTGCAGAGGAGTCAAGTATGGTGGCAGCTGTCGGACTCGGCATCCCTCTGTGCTGCTTGCTGGGCGTTGCAGAAGCATCCCTGTGCCTCGCTGTGTCTCCTCTCCCAGCGCTGGCACACGCAGACCTCAGGCTCAGTAATGCAGCACCCTGCTCCTCGGAGAGCATCACACCTCTGGTTAATTGTTAGACTTAATTACATTGCAGCAGCTGGCTCCCTGGCCCAGCTGTGGAAACAGTGACGGATTTTAGATATTGGATTTTCTGATCTTGCCTTTTGAACCTATTTTTGCTGTGGCTGTTGGTAAACTGTGCGCTCCTGAGCTCAGGCTGCTGCAAAATCCTCTATAGGCTGCTGCAAAATCCTCTATGGTCTGCTGCATCCCTGAGCAGGTAGATCTTTGCAAGTTGTACAAGAACAGTGTTTGATGTAAGTTGGCATGTATGGCTGAAGGCAGGAGGCTGATTTCAGCTCAGTTTGGTGTAGAATTGCCACTCAATTTATCATGGACTCATAAAGTGCTGGTGGGAAGGGGCCTGCGGCGGTCTCTGATCCAGCCAACCCTTGGAGCAGAACTGTTGCCAACGCAACATGGGTCAGAGCAGCTGAGGCTCTGCAGAGCTAAGGCTGAAAAACTTCCAAGGATGGAGACCCCTCCTCTCTGAGTACATGTCCTAGGGCTGCACCACCCTTCTGGGGAAGGAGTTTTTCATAACACCCTACCTGAACTGGCTAGGCTGCAATCTCTGCCTCTTGCTTCATGTTATATTGTCTTGACCTACTGGAAAGACTTTGGCTCCATCCTCCCTGTATCTGCCCTCCGAGTCACTGTGGACTTCTGCTAAATCGCCCCAACCTCTTCTCCTTCCCAACTAACCAAGCCAGCTGTCTCCACCTCTCCCTGTAGGCAGTGTTTCCTGACCTCAACCAGCCCGGTGGCCCTGCTGGGTCCTCTCCAGCTTCCCAGCAGATCCATGCTCATCCTGGAGGGGCTGTTCACAGCCACTGAGACCTGCTGAAAAGGGATGCTTAGAGCCAGGCTGTAGTCAAGCTCAGAAATAAGCTCCTTGTTGTGTCTGCTCAAGTAAGGCTTCAGGAGAACCTGGTTTTGATTGATTTCTGAATGAGATGAGTCTGAACCAGCTGGCAAGTGCTCAGCAGCAATAAGCAGGGCCTGCCCATGCCTGTCTCCTTGCAACATTGCAGCATCCTTCTGACCACTGAGGGCACTGCCCTGAACTGTCTCCTCAGCCACATGAAGGAGCATCTTCCTGCGAGCAATGCGGTTTGGGGACATCACCAGCGCAAGGCTGATGTGCATCAAGCCCCAGACTTTGTGGGGCTCTCCAGAGCAGCAGGCACCTTTCCACTGCCTCCTGGGCACTGCCCACCCCTGCTGGGCAGGTCCAAGGGGCTCAGCTGCTCCCAGACCCCAGAGGCAATGTGGCTGGACCCCAGGCGAGCTGTTGGAGCTGGCTTGCCCTGCCCAAGGCCAGCTCATCCATCTTCACCTTGCCAGCACGGCTCATCCTGACATGGAGATACGAGTGTAGTGCTTTATTTAGATGGATACGAGGGAGCAGGGGGGCTTTGCAGGGTCAGCCTGGGCATTTTGGCAGGGTCTGGGCTCCACACCTGAGCCCTTGGTGGGGCATTAGGCTCCCTTCCCTTCTCTTCTCCTCTCCATGGGACTGGGATGTGCTGGGCAGCCCGTTCCTGCCCAGAGCTACGCGGTCCCCACTGATCACTCCTCTCTGAAGGATGGCGTCAGATGCCCAAGGCTGCTCCCCCCGAGGTCTGAAAGATTAGACTGGAAGTTTTCTGGGTGGGAGATGTCCCAGGGCTGAGGTCAGGGACAGAAATGTAACGTCTGGCCCGCTCTGTTATACAATCCGCTGTTAAATAATCGCCTGGGGTCACTGCGCCTGCCAGGTGGCTGCGGCTGGCGGTGGGGCTGCTTGGAAAACAGGCTGTGGTTTGCAGGACTGCTGTCCCCTGGGCAAGAAGAAGAAGTTACATGCTTTTGGGCAGTGCCACGCTTGGACCCTTCCCAGCCTTGGGGTTCCTTGTTGCAAGGTGCTTTTTGGTGATGGAGGCACCAGCCTTGCAAGAGCACAACCTATTTGTAAAGCCAGCGGCCTGATGTTCACAGTGGGGAGGTGGCTTTGGCCACTGTGAGAAAAGGCTGGTGTTTATCTGTGGGATGCTGTAGCTCGATGGGTGCAAGCAGGGACCCGTGCCTGTTGCTGGGACGCTGGGCCTCCACCGGGTCTGGGCAAGGTGCAGTGAGAGCAGCCCAGACCCGATAGAGACCCAGCATCCATCCAGCACAGCTCTGTGTCCCCCAGCCTCACAGCTGCTCTCTGCATTTCATAAAGCTGCACTGGAGCGAAAGCTGGGGCTGAGCCGTGGAGCCCCCACGCAGCGGCTACCAGCACGCAGGGGTTGGGCCAGTGCCACAATCCACAGGTGCTAATTTCAGGTGGTGCTGCCCATCTGGGACTGACACTCATTTAACAACACTGTATTAATGATTTCAAAGGTGCTGCAGAACAAAGTAGCCGAAACGGGCATGTGGAGGCCATCGGGAAACCTGTGGGAATGGCTAGCGATGATCCCTGCTGGCTGCAAATGAGCAGTTGCTTAAGGGTGCTGGATGATTTGCCTTAGGAAATACAGGCCAGGTTCAGGAAAAGAAACCACGCTGGTGGGGAAAGCTCCCAAAAGCTCCCAAAGCAAGGCTGGGAAGCAGACACACTGCGCTAAGAGCCCGAGCCTTGCTGCCCTGGGGTTGCCATCCTCGAGCATGCGTTTACACCTAGCTAGCCAGCCTATTTTTGCTGGATAATTTCTTCCTAATAAGGGTTTTTGGCCGGTGGCCGTGCTCCCCTGAGGGTGAGGGAGAGCAGTTCAATATGAGCAACAAACCGGTGCAGAGCAGGGTGAGTTCCCGTTGTTTTCAACTCAGAGGGTGGGCGGGAAATAGAAGCACTGGGAGATGGCTGGATGGCACTGAGGAAGCTCGAATTATCCCTCACTTGTGTTTTGCCACCCCAAGTGCTGTGCTGGCAGAGCAGGGCATCAGCGTGGCCCCGTGGCGGTGGAGGAAAGATGCTCCAGGCTTCTCAGTTGTGCTCTGCATCTCCCTGCACAGAGGTCAGGGTACCGCAAGCAGCGGGGCTGTGCTAAGAACCGGCCCAGCAGCCGGAGGCTGGTGCTGGTGCGGGAGCACCGAGGGCCTGGGATGATGTGAAGCGTCTCATGCACCTGCCAAATGTCCCTCATCCGGAGTGACAGCCACATGGCAGCCCTGGTGCTCCTCTCCTCGCTCACAAAGCCGGTGGGAGTCATGAGCCGGGTCTCCTGTGGTCCCTTCTGTTCTATCCCTGAGGCTGCTCCGGGACAGCGGGGACCCCAAGCTGCTCTTGCGCCATCGCCAGAGAGCCCTGAATGGCACTGGTGGGGCTGGGGTGGGCCACTGGCTCTGCCAGATCAGTTGCACACATGTACAGCTCACCTGCCCCAGACGGCAAGCGGCCCTGCTCTTCCCATGCAGTCAATCGCTCAACCCCCAAATGCTGCAGAGCTGTGGCGCTGAGCCTGCTCGCCTGTCCCTGCCGGCAGCCTCTTCAGTGCCCGGCTTCCTGTGATCCAGGGAGGCATTCTAGCTTAATGCAGCTATTTTGTTATTTAATCCTGCTCGATTTTCCTTAACACCTTTCCAAATGTTTTAAGCTATCCTTTGTGGTGCTCATCCACTGTTTAATCTGAGATCAAACGATTGTATCTTAATCCCTAGATCTCAAATAAATTTGCCTTTGGTTTGGGCAGCTAACCCTCCAGCCCTCTGCTACAGCCAGGCTGCGTTTATCCAGGGCAGGCAGAATCAGGAAAGGAATAAAATGCCTTCTCCCTCTCCTTCTCTCGTTATTTCTCTCTTTCTTGCAAAGTAACATTACATGAACTGCACAAAACAGGTGCTATCCCCCTGATTAATATTTCCAAATAATTTTATGTTTTTCCTTGTGATGAGCCACTGGAGCCTTCTTTTGTCAAACTACCTAAATGCGATCAAAGCCAGGGCAATACTGCGCTTTTTGTGGCTGACTGGGTGCATAGAGCAAGCTGACATGGAGCGAGTGTACAGGACAGCACCTGAATCCACGGCACAGTTTTCCAGGAGGACCCAGACATGCTCTTGATGAGCAGTCCCCAGCAGCAACCTGGCACTGTCCTTTTCCCAAAGGACACATGCACTTTGCTTCAGTGGCATTGGAGTGGCCGCCTTTATTTTGACGCACTCACCTGGGCCACGGGAGTGCGTGGCACAGCTCAGCAAGGGGAGACCTGCAGTTGCTGAAATTCCCCTGGAGCCAGCGGAGCAGCACAGCCCTCTGCAGCTCCTGAGGGCACTGAGACGACCATGAAGACCCTGTCGACACAAGCCCTGCTGTCTCAAGCAAGCCCGGGAGCAGGGCTGGGGCCAGCAGGTACCAGCTCCCATGACCATGCCTTCCCCACATTCCTCTGCCTTCCTCACACTCTCCTCTGTCACACAGAGCGGTTTTGGGGCAGGAGAACCTCTGAATCGGACCAGCACATATCCAAAGACAACAGGACGCTGATCTCAGCCCTGTCTTCTGGGTGCTGCTAAAACTTGGCTTCTTGTTTCATTGTGATTGCCCATGGCTACACTGCGGGCCCCCTGCTCAGATGCATACGAAAAGAGGCTTGGAGAAAGATTAAACACCATTTTTCTAGATTTTATTGAGAGTAGATTGAACTAATTCAATTCACACATTAATCCAGCCAGATTAAATGGCACATTCTGCTTTGTGTCCTTAGCTTGGCCCAGAGGCCAGACTGAACCTGGGAACACAGACAGCAGAACTGGTCTGGTCCTTCATGTCTAGACTCAGCCACAGGCTTTGATTCGATGCCAGAGACTGGATCCAGACAGTTTCATTGGTGTGTTAAGGATCATGCCCCAGATCCAGGCCTGGTTCAGAGCAGAGCGTAGCAGTCATCCTGGCCCTGGAGGGTGCTGCTGCCCCAGGCGCCCTCTCGTAAGCCCACAGTGCTGATGGGAGAAGCTCAGGTCCCCATCTGACCTGGGGTTTCCTGTAGGTGCTGCTGTCATTGGGTCTCACGCCCGCTCCTGCTGACAGCTACCATGTCTTTGAGGTACCTGAGTCCTTGGCAAGGCAGCCCACGCTAGTCCAAAACTCCTTCCGAGCTGGGCAGGGTGGGCTGTGGCTGAATTGCACCCAAATCCGTCCTGATGGAGCAATGGGCTGATGAAGCCTCATCCAAGGGTGTGTGTGAGGCCCTGTGTTGGAGGGGGTTTGCCTTCCAGGGAAGGACAACGAGAGCTGCAGCTCAGCTTTGCTGCTGCTGTAGGAGTTCACAGCAGAATCCCTCTTTTAAGCACAACTCATCTCTATGCGGCTAGTCTGGACTTGCATGGGAAGAAACTGTGAAACCCTGGGAATAAACCACCTGCATCCTTGTGAGGACCTGTAAATCTCACTCAGCAGAGCCAAAGTCATGTAGCTGCAAAGGATGCAAATAAACTGCGCTGTGTAATTAGCACCCTTTGTGCCCCAGGGCAATCATAGTCAACCCCACATGCAAGCAGGAGCCAGGTCTGCCTGCTTGGGGCTCAATGCAAAATACCCTCCCCAGGTGTAAAGCTGCACCGCTTCACTCAAATCAGTATCAGACAGGGATGCTTTGCCCCATGGAGGAGGAGCTGGCTTGCGATATGAAAGATCAAATACCCTCTTCTAAAAGCTACAGCCAGTGCCGATAGGAGTGTTTCCTAGCAAATACCTGCAGCACACTAAGCAATCAGTCTTATTTTATTACATTAAAGAATAAAATGTCTACACAGCATTTTTCCAAGTGAGACTCTGAATTGACACTGATGCCTCTGTGATGGTGGAGTACTTTCTCTCATCCCCAGTTGTCTCTGGTAACCTGATCTTTGCATGCTGCACCACGCAGAAAAAGCACTAGTAGTGTGGACTGAAGCACGGTATCACCGATCGCATAGGCACCGCTGGGGACTCCTCCTTCCTTGAGCCAAGCGCCTTGCCGCTGGTACCAGCGAAGCAGACACAGCTCTGTGCCTTGGAGGGAGGCTGTACAGGTTCAGTGGCTGGTGTGATTATCTCTGCAAGACATTTGATGGGCACCACAGTGACAGCTGGAGCAAGTCCTCTTTTTCTAGGACAAGAGGTTTAGGTGCTAGAGTCTGGGAGTCTGGAAAAGTTCTTTCTCTGTGGTGGCCTTGATGGCCTAAGGAGCCATCAGGAACTGCCACCAAGGGGACCCAAATCCTAGAGGTGCTTAGAGATGCCCAGGTCAGGTGAGAAAAAGCGGTTTAAAGCCCACGTGGAAAAGCATTTCACCATACTGGCATTTAACATGTGTGTGCATACACCCCAGTAGCAGAGCTGGTCTCATTTTTAGAGAGGGAGGTCAGAAATCACCTCCGAGCAGGCAGTAGGCAGGCAGACGTCCTCTGGGTGAGGCTGGAGGCAGCGTGCTGGCTGTAGACAGAGCCATCTCTGCAGTGGGGCAGCCCTGGGGTTTGCCAGGTGTGTTAGCACTCTAAGCAGCACCACAGCCTCCACAGGAGTCAGTATCTAGCCCAGGCTTTAAAAGCAGCCTCATCTTGTGCTCTTGCATAACAGCAAGACAGAAATTGCACTGTGTTTATACAGACCCAAATGATAGGAATCTGTTCGAGCAAACGCTTGCACGTGAAAGCTTCAGCTGGCTACCGAGCTTCATTTCCAGGAGCAGAAAAAAACCACTTGGCCATTTAATCCTTTGAAGACTTCAATCACCCTGATAAGGGCAGGATGGGGGAGAAGGCTCCCATTCGCACCTGCGAGACTGCCACCTCCACGGGCAGGCTGCATACCACCGCCCCAGAGAGCCCCCCCCAACACCTACCGTGCAGGCAAGCGCAGCTCCAGAGTCTGCCCACTGCCCTTCCCCCGGCTGTGCCACAGCCCCTGGATTTAAACCCTCAATCCTGGGGAGATTGTGCAAGCTTCTTCAGGCTGAGAAGGGATTATGCCCGTTTCAAAGGTATTTGGCACTCGGGCTGCACTGGGAGAGCCCGGTAAACCGGCCCAACCCCTCTGCGAAAGCACCTGCAGGCGATTCCTGCAGCTGGTGCCTAGCAACATGCTCTGAGCTGCTCTGACAACAGCTAAAATTCAACGTTATTTCATCCTTCCTCCCCAGAGGAGCAGCTCTTGAGTCATCACTGGGGAGAATGGGACATGTCTCCCACTTGGCTTGCTATAAACGAGTGGTATGCAAGGGGCTGCTCTCTGTCTTTTGAGCATGTGTGCTGCTGCCAGCTAAAAAGGCATCTCCTCTTGGCATGTGGGACAGCTCCAGGTTCATGAGATTTGGTAAATTGTTTTTTCCCCTCCTTCCCAACTTGCTTTCTGCTCCCAACAGCCTCTTTGCTTCCTTAGAGCTCTCTGCAGGGAAGCCTGCAGGAGAACCAGGTTTGGATCCATGCTGAGTCCCACCTTGGCTTTGCTTAGGCAAGCCCCAGGTCATGCAAACACACACAGGTAGCTACAAGCTCGGGGCTGTGCTGGGCGCTCTCTAGTGACACGTGGCAACTTTCAGACTACCTGCGTGACAGATGAAGGCATCCCTGAACCTGAGGGAGATGCTCTTAGGGAACGATGAACATCAGAAAAAATGCATGGAAACCAAGCTTGCCCGTTTATGGGGCTGAGATCCTTGCAGAGGTGGTGAGTCAAACACCAGCCGGCCTGGGCAGGACCAAGCAGCGTGTTTCTGCATGCGGGCAGGGCACAGGGATTGGTGATGGGAAGAGGGAGTCATCGGGAGGATCCAGCTACAGAGAGAGAAGGGGCTCGGTGGGCAGCGCAGCCTCCAGTGCCTACTGGCACTGTGCAGAGGGGAGGAGGGCTCCAGTGGAAAGCTGTGAGTAGATGAAGCCCATGAGTAGTAGGGCCGTGGTGCCGCAGCCTGGGCGCTTCTCAGAGAAAAGTGAGACAAGGTGCCTTGCAGGGCTTTTCCAGACTCTGGGAGGGCATGTTTGCCTCTGGGAGCAAGCCTAAGATCCTGGCAGATTTCCCACTGGGAGACTGTTAGGAAATGTCAGGCTTGCCTGAGTGACGCGGCTCCCTTGGTGGTGTCTGGTGGGAGGGCCGCTGACCACCGTCTGCCCTGGCTGTTCCCAGTGCTAGCGCTGGTTCACCGCTGCAGGGGCCCCTCCTCGTCTCCCAAGCCGTCTTCCTCAGGAAGCCCTGGCTGGCCCTAGGGACTGCAGCCGAGGAGTTGGAGGCGCCTTATTGCTGCAGACAGCGGGGGCTGCTAGAAGAACCACCTTTACCTCACGGCTGTCTGTCCTCAGCTCCTGGCTGCCTGCAGCGCTGCGTAGCCTGGAGGGAAGACTGAGACTCGCCTTGTCACTAGTTTGGACTCTACAGCCTGAAGCAGATGAGGAAAGACATCGGTAAGTGCGGTACCGCCAACAGAGACCTCTCCAGCGCATCCCAGGACCCTCAGCCCTTCAGGATGGGAGATTGCTCTCTTCCCCAGCCCAGGAGTGGTATTCAGCATGCTTCAGGTGGGTGTTTGGCTTACGGATTTGTTATCATGCAGATCACCTTAAACAAACCCAGCAGCATTGCACAGGTTAGCTGACGGGGATAGAGAAGCATTTTATACAGAAAGGCATAAAGAACCCGAGTCTGAGCTGGCCTTTTCTAGTGTCCAGTGGGTGCCTCTGCCTGCATGGCGCAGGAACTGTCCTGTCCCCTGCCATGCCATGCTGCCTGAAGGCCAGGAGACGTTGTGGTGGATCCGTTTCCCTTCCAGCTGCGGGAGGGGGCAGCTCTCCCAGCAGAGTGGCTGAGCAGCCCCTGCCTTGGGCACTGATGACACTGGCTGTGTTGACCAGCCCAAAGTGGGTTTGAGACAAGCTTGGGACAGCAGAGTTTTTTAAACCAGCATGGCCAAATCCAGGAGAAGATGCTGTATGTAGTGCATAACTGTGCCTTTGCTGGCCGAGGGGACTACTGGCCCAACCTGCACTTGCGGATTAGACATGTCCTCCTGGTCTGGCGGTCCCTTCCCACCACAGAGGTTTGTGCAGTTGCGCCCAAGCTCCTTTCAGGCCAAATCCACAGCTCACTTAAGCAGTTTCAGTGCTAACTCCTTGCATAGCCTGGCTCAGAGGAAAGTGGCACACAGCTGGGTGTGTGGTGCACATGGGGACCTTTGCAGCCAGGAGATGATATGTTGATAGCAAAATCCTCAGCTCAGAAAACATCTCCTTCCTTCCTGCAAACATAAAAGGACAGCATTAAGGTTGAACTTTCTGACCTCCAAGTTCTTGACTTCTGTTCTCACATTACAGCAGCAGCAAATCCTGTTGCATGGAGCAGAAATCTATCTGTGTTATGCACTATTTCAAACTCTTCTCCACATAAACTGTTCCAGACTCGATCAGAAACAAGGCTGTTTACTAACAACAGAACTGGGAAACTTCTTTAGTATTGTTGGGTTTTTTCCCCAGTTTTTTAGTTTTCATATTGAGCTGCTGAAGCTTAAGTCTGTCAGTTAACAGTGTTTCTAGTTTTCAATGTGTTTTACTTCACAGTATTTCCCTTTGCCTGATTTCCTCTCTATCTCTGAAATACCTCGGTATGTAGAGTGTGCTCTGCCTTCTTGTCAAGAAAGGTTTTCCTCTTGACTTGGGATGAGGTTAGAAGGACAGGCAATGGCACACTCATTTTCCCAAATAAGCAGAGGGTATTAAACAGCAAACGGCCAATGGCAACGTTTTTTTCTAGCATTCATACCAACACTTCTATTCAAAGGGGTTGAATCCTGCTTCCATTTATGCTGATGCAAATCTAGAATAATAAAGTTCTTGACAGTTTTATAGCATTGCATATTTTATTATTACAAATGGCATAACTAGAATTGAATATATGGTATTAGTTTGATCATTGTATCCTGTAGTTCTCACTTGCTGTGATTACAGCATCTTTTAGACATTTTAATGTCTTTTTAATGTGTTTTAGACATTAAACTCCCTGAGGCAAGGACTCCACTGTAAGCACAGCACCAAGTGTAATGGACCCCAATGTTAGGAAGACCCTTATGTGCTGCCTCAGTAGCAAAGGACCTAAAGCGGGGTTGGAGAAGGTTTGGAAGGCACTTCCAGGTGCCACAACAGCTCATTGGCTTTTGCTTTGAAGATCTCTTCTGAGCTTTCCCTCCACCTCCGTTCAGGCAGAACGAAACTCTGCTTGTTTTTCAGATTGCTGTCGCTCAAAAGTTGCATCTCCAGGACCAAATAAGTTAGCATAGCTCAAGACTTTGAGAAAAATGGTTTCTACAGAGAGCATTGCCACGGTGAGGTGGATTTTTGCAAAGCTATCGCCCACTTCACATGCTGATTTATCAGACAAATGTGTTGTCATAGCAAGTGACAAGGTCACACCGACCAATTTGATTGTGAAGGTTTACATGACCTTTAGCAATAGGAAACCTCACAGATCTAGAACCTTTGTGCAGTAAAAGCAGCTAGCTTTAACAGTTGGCCTTTTAAAAGGACGCAGTAAGGTCAGTTTGGGTTTCGAGGAACAAGACTCTTACAGAACCCAGAAACAGCAGGAACGTTCAGTCCCTTGGGAACTCGTGTGGCTTGTTCTCATTCAGAGCTGGCCTTTTGCGTGTTTCCAGCCCCAGTGCAGCAGCAGTGCCACAGCCAGCGAGAACTCAAGAGCGAGAAGCTGGTGTTACTGCCAGAAACGCGGAGTGCTTGGGTCGCTTTCCTGGCTGCCCCTGTGGCCCAACAGAGGTGGAAAAGGGAAGCGGGGGCCCAGCGGGGCGACGGCGCAGCGCAGGTAGAGGTGGATGCCACCTTCAGGGATGGGCCTGGCGGCTGGGTGGCCGGCTGTTTTCTACGGGTGAGGTGCGCTGGGAGCAGCAGGCCGAGGAAGAGCGAGGAACCCGTGAAGGATGCTTCATGAGGTGTTCTGTACGGCCTCGGGGCCTCCTCGCCCGCCGTGCCATCTTCATCCCTTTGCCCCAACGCCCTGCTGCTCTCCGAGCCCCTCGAGGCCCCTCTCACCCAGGGCGCTGGAGCCCCGCATGCTCCATGCCGTTTCAACGGCGGGGTGCAGGGCCGTGAGGGGGGCACCCCACCCCTCAGCCCGGGCGGCGGGGGCGGGGGTGTCTGTCTGTGCGTGTGTCTGTGCGTGTGTCTGTGCGTGCCTCTCGCGCCGCAGCGGGAGGCCCCCCCGGACCGCGTGGGACTCCGTCTCCCCTCCCCGCCGCCCGGGGCGGGGCGGCAGGCGCGGGCCGCGGGCGGGGAGTGACGGCGCATGCGCCGCTCCCGGGGGGCGGTGGGGCGCGGGCTGCGCGTGCGCAGCCCCTCCCCGAGCGGGCAGCCGGGGGCGCTAGGACCCGCCCTGCCCGCGCGCCGCCGCCGGCGGGCGATAAAGGTCTCGCGGCGGAGCTCTGACGTCACGGCGAGTTAATTTTAAACCCGGACAAGATGGCGGAAAGGGACGCGGCGCGGCGCGCGGGTCCGGCCCGCCAACGGCCCGACCCGGCAGGTAACGCGCGCCCCTGGGCGGGCGGCGGCCGCGAGCCGGCGGCGGGGCCGCCCGCGGGGCCCCCGCGGGAGGCGCGGGGCCGGGCGGCGGGACCGGGCGGCGGGACCTGTTCGGCGGGCGGCGCCGGGGGAGGCCCCGGTGTCTCCCCCCTCCTCAAAATGGCGGGGGCGGCCGCCAGCCCCGACGCCTGCCCCTCGAGGGGCGGCGGGGGAGCCGGCGCGGCGGCCCCTCCGCTCGGCCCGCGGCTCGCTGCCGAGCGGGGTCACCCCGCTCTCCCTGCGCGGGCAGGGCCTCCCGCCGTGCGGACGGCGGCCCATACCGGAGCGGGGGCGGCCGGTGACCTTATTCCGCGCTGCGGCGTGGCCGAGCCAGCCCGCCGCCCGGCCGTGTGTACATCACGTGGGGAGCGGGGGGTGCGGGCCGGAATGCGGCTGGGGCCGCCCGGCGGGGCCCCCGCCTGGCAGGCTCCCGCGGCCGGGGCGAGGCAGCCCGGAGGGTGCCCGCTTCCTCGGAGCCGCCTCCACCTGCGACGGGAGCGGCACCGGACAGCTCGGGGAAGGAGGGGCGCTGACCCACGTTGGCCCGTCCCCCGTACGGACCCGGTGCGCTCCACCGTCAGTGCTGCTCCTGCTTGTAATATATCCTCTGGTGGTGATGGGACATGTCTCTGGCTTGGTGTTTAGCCTCGGATGTGCTGGAGTCTGCGCAGTATGTTTTTTTTTTAATAAGGTTATTTTTTAAGAAGAGCTTAAAAGCTGAGAACTTGTAACCCTCTCTCCGCCATGCTCCGCGTGAGGACTGCACTGACTCGAACACTAAGTTGAGTCTCCTGAGGTTTTTAGCACTGCACTAGGACGCTGAACTATTTTAGCATCTTTGTTGTATAACTCTCACTTAATTTGAAAGCAGAACGATTGGACTGGGCACGATTAAACAAAATCTAGCAGATGTCGTGTGCCATTATTGGTTTCAGTTGCTTCAATTGCTTCATTTGCAAGCCAACTAGACTGGGAAATCTAACCGTGCTATAAACTGACAGGTGTGGAGTGGATACTCTACTGACTTTTTTTTTTTTAATAGGGAGGAAAAGGCAATGCTTCTGAGCATGTGGAAATATTTGATTGTGTTTGGCAGCATTGCGATTTTAATAATTTAAGAGTCCTGAGATTGAAATTGAGAATATGATACCGCTTTACTGCTTGGGTACTGGTTTCTTCCCCGCCCCCCAACACTGCTGAATTTTCTTTGATGGTTCTCTGTGTTTTCACCACTATGTAGTTTAACAATCTCAAAGCATTAGATCATTGCATAACTTTATCAGGGTCATAAAAGTGCCAGCACACCTGTAATAAATGGCCTTCAAGGTAGCTGTGTCATCACTAGTGGTGGAAACATGTGCCATGTCACTCTTAAGTTGCTTGTGTGCTTTAGGCATGGAACAACTTAACTGATAGGGTCTGCCTGTACAGCTATGGATGATCCGTGCCTGCCTGCAGAGGAGCTTTCTGTGCAATGAAATAAAGCAGAATGGTACATTGGAATAGTTACAAGAACAGAAATGTAAGAACAGAGGCCTATAACTCCTCCTGTACCATTACTAAGTGTTGCTTAACAGCTGTTTTGTTCTAGCTTACCCTAAAGTCACTAATGATGTTGCAGCTCCTCCTCAAATAATAGCCATAGCTGTGCTGTTTCAACTAGAATTCTTTTGAAAGCAGGGAGTGGGGTTGAGGAAGGCTGTATTCTTTCCTTTTCATGTTTACCTGCCTGCACCTTAAAGACATTTCTGAAGTAGTTCTAGCACAGAACAGTTTTACTTGAACTATCATAAAAACATTGCTTTAAATACAACAGTCTCTCCTAGTTTAGGAGGCCAAGCAGCTCTTGTTTGTGTTGGATGGACAGGAATGCTTGAGCCAAGTCTTGCAGGAGTGCTGATACTTCTTAGGTACCTTGTGCCAACTGCAGTCCCTGTGTTTTGGTTAAATATCAGTGATTAATGTTTGCTTACTGACTATACTAATAAAGTACCACTGACTGGAGCAAGATACTATGATAGAAGAGGGATCGTTTTCTCTTCTTGTCCTAATAAGAACAGGGACACTATTTCAAGCTGGCTCGACTGGGTAAGAGCGGGTCTGTTGGAGGGGAGGAGGGCTGGGGATTTTCCTCCGATGTAATAGAAGAGCACTTATCTCCTGATGGCAGTATGATGTCCTCTCTGACTTTGAGTTTTGCCCAACTGCAAAAACAAATGTAATAAGCAGACGGAAATGCAGGTAAATTAAATTCTGTGTTGTTCTTGTTTTGGTAGTGAACCGCAGTGCTGTTAGTCTCCAGCACAGGCTGGATCTCAGGTTTCGCTTCAGCACTGTGATAAAACTAGTTTTAACTTTGTGCCTGTTGTAAGTAGACTGTTGTACATCTTAGCACAGTCTGTAAAAGTTTCTGACTGTTCCAAGGACTTTCATAAGGAAAACTGCCAAGTTTCCCTTAAATCTAACTTTTCTATGTAAGGTGAAGTTTGAAGTTGCTTTTGTTCCTGCACTGCAGTCATGAACAAGCCCTGTCCTGGGGATGATTTTTGATATCCTGGCATGGTAGTCTTTGAATGGGAAGTTTTGAACTTTAAAATCAGACTGAATTGTTTCCTTGTTTTTACTGTTGCTGCATGCTGTGCCTACAATGTGATCTGCAAGCTGCCAGTTTGAGTGCGGTTTTCCAACTGTTTGCTAAATCCTGCATTAACTTCTCAGACTTACTATACCAATCATTAGTATTTTTTTAAGGTTTTGTCTTTAATCTCAAACACAAAGTGAACAAGGCACAAAAATATTTTCTGAGCTTTAGCATAGGCAGGCCTGCTGTATTTGTCATTTGTAAACAATTGGAAGTTTTCAGAAGTACTTGTATACACTAGTTCTTAAGCCTTTACTCTTATTGGAGAATGACTGGGTCTCTTTCTCAAAACATTTTCAGCAAACTGAACTTCTTGAGATGTTCTGGTGGAAAGATGGAAGTAGCTTTCCTTATTTTTGGAAGGTTGTTCTTCACATGAAGACTATTGTCTTATCCTATAGCTGATTTTGAGGTCATAGTGCTGCGTAGGGAGTTGATTTACATGAATACATTTGTGGGGTTGGGATTTGTATCTGAAACACCAGAACAAACAGATGAGCAAGTTTGAAATATGTGTGAAAACATCGCTCAGATTGATGTCTGCTATTTCAGTTAGCTGCAAAGAAATGAGTGATATCTATTAGGACAAGGATTATAATCAAGTAATTTCTAGCAGCAAATTAATACATAATAGGGACTAATGTTCTGAGAGCATTAGTAGCTAACTTGTCTGGCCTTTAACTTTATTTCCAAAATGTATTAATTTATTTTGTGTAGCATTCATTTCCAGGAAAGCAAGATTTTATGTGCTTGCTAAGCATACTTTTTGAAACACATTCAATACAAAAGTCAGTGTAACTCAGAAGGCATTTAAATTTGGAAGTTGATCCTCTGCCCACTTAAGAAACTTGGAATGAAATTGGAGGGATTTGAAGATGTCTTTCCTCCCTCACTGTTAATTCTTATTTGACTTGAATTTATCTCAACTAAGACTTGAAGGTAACACCCATTGTATTCTGTAGCTGTACAAACAAGTTACTGGGAGATGATCTAGGGTATAAATGAATGCCAGGCAAGTAACTACCTGTCCGTGTTTAACTGGAGTGCTCACTCTGCAGCAAAGCCAGGAGCTTACCCTCCCCCTTTGCATTTGGGAGGGAGTGTACGTATGCCATTATAGTGCCATAGCTGGTAAATTCACTTAATGAATTACCTCCATAGCAGGTTGTTCACGCACTTAGATATCCTGAAGCTATCTAGTTAGTTTGCCTGGAGTCTACCACTGAGAATTCCAGCTGCTCCATGGAGATGTTGCTCCTTGAGGTAACAAGGCTAGTTTGTATCTCATTCTAGTGTGAGAATAGTAGATCTTTGTGCTCAGTATGATCTGTGAAGCTAAATAAGTCTCTTCTCCCTTTCCCGTTAAATAAACAGAAAAAATAGCTGTGCTAATTTTATCATGGTTAGTAGCTGGCTCCCCTTTAAGGCTGGAAAAACTTAAAGCAGAATGTTTGACGCCAAAGATGGCATTATTGAGCCACGTAGCATCCAAGGCAGTCTGACAAAAGTTAACTGAGTGAACACAGGTAAGCTGGGTATTGGAATTCCTCTTTGATGCTGGCTTGATGAACTCATGAACAGGGCTAATATGAAATCAAATATAATGTGGAAGAGAAGCCCATTTAGGCCTCTGCAGAAATGATTTATGAAAGACCAGCTTCTTTTAAAAGAATTGTCATGCTCTTCTGTATTCTGGAGGAATAGATAAGAGAACTATCACAGCTGTAAGACTGCACGAAGTGCCTTTTGGGAAAGAACTCAGCTTACAGCTCGGTTACTGGGCCTCTATTTACGGCTTGTGTACGGTATGAGGGATATTCTGATATACTTTTGCTAGGAGGGGAGATGTCTCATCTGATTTTTTTTTTTTTTCTTGTGCTAGATGTATTTCCAGCTTTATTTTCAGTGCAGACAATGAGCAAATGACTGATCGCCTTTTCAGCCCTACATACCAGTGATTTCTGCATGGCAAAGTGGGGTTTGTGTGCTGCTGCAAGTCTTGGTGGGTTTCTCTTAAAAGACAGGAATAGAAGCCAAAACCTGGAAGGCAGTGGAGTTGGAGCCTTAAACTAATAAAATGTTGTACACATTACAGACATGGAGTGTAGAATGTGATTTCCAGTAAATTGATATTTGAGAGTAGAAGTTAATTTGCTCTTATGCAGTTGTTGCTCAAGTGAGATCAGAATCAGGTTCCAGCCTGTAGTTAGTGTCAAATCATAATACATTTCTTTCACCATCACCTTAGAGATAGTCATGTTGAATTTGTAAGTTTTTATTGGTCTCAGTAAAATCTTTGAAGTGTCTTTTGAGCAATGTGTTGTATTCCAGGACAGCAAGGCTTTTTTTTTTTTTAAACTTGGATTGAAAATTATAGAAACCTGTTGGAGAACGTGTCGACTACTTGTACTGACATGTTAGAACTACTTCTTGTATGTTGTGTGTACTTGGAAAAGTTGTTCTCACCTCTTATCTTCTCAAACAGGGTGGTGCTGCTGAGTGGAAGAATAAGTGCAGTTATTTTAACTGTCTCTGTAAGGCCAATCCTATGATACCACTGCCTGCAAACTTGCATGCTGTGTCTTATTCCCCTCTTCAACACTTTCTGCATTTTCAGCTCCTCAGGTAAATGTAAGAAAGGGTCTTCTGGCTTTTTCTTGTGGCTCTTCATTTATCTTGGTCTGCGTAGTGTGATCTACTCAGGGAACCTTAAATAATTGGGAAAGGAAAGGTACCATCTCTATCCTCTGCCTAATATGGAAATCATCACAGTGCTGATTTCAGGGGAGGATCAGTCACTCGAAGTACATGAACTGCTAGGCATGGAGGCAGAAGCTTGGCTTCCTTTAATGTATTGCTTAGACATAGAATGGTAGTGAAAATGACTGCTGTAGAAACTCAGGTTAAGGTTCTTGATATAACCAAATCACTTTCTTAAAACAAGAAGTTATCTTGCTTTTAAGAGAAATAATTTCTTAAATGCTTCATAATTCTAACTAATACTAAGGAATTGTTCTTGTTAATAACAGCAGTGTGATTCTAAACATGGCCTTAAAGCTGCCCTCAAGGCAGTTCTCTTCCAAGCAACAACGTCTTAGGCTTGTCATGGGGATAAGGGAGGGAGTGCAGTACAAAATACTTAAAAGGAAATCTTTCTAAATGCTAGTATGTCATACTTCTTAGTACAGTAATTGTTTGCAAAAGTGCACCAAGTAATGCTTGTGGGGTTTAGGCACAGAACTGGGGTATTTTCTAGAGCTAATAGTACTGTAGAAATAAGTAGCTACTGAAAACTTATCACATGTTATGCTCTGAGATTTAGAAGGAAAAAAAAATATTTTTTTAAAAAATAAAATAATGGTGGTAGGAGCGTTAAGAAATACAACTTCTGCTATTAAGCTTAATTTTTTCAATGGGAAAATGAACGCACTGCCCACTATGACCATTTAGATAGCAGATGCAATTAAATACTTGTGGAACTTTCAGATGCTACTAGGAATCCTGCTTGTTTGAGAAGACCCTTAAAATGCAATCTGGTGCTTTGAACGAGGTTGGAAGTTGGCTTGTGATAGACTGAATGTTATTCTTAGAGTCTCAGTTGAAGTACTTTGAGTTGCAGACATATCACTATTTCCTTAATCAAATATCAAACTGAGCTGTTCTGTAGTCTAAACTGTTGTTGACTTCTTATTTCTGTAGTGCATTAGAACTGACTAGATTAAGCTTTTGTGAGCTTTAAAGAGCAGCATACTGCTATCTATCTCTGTTTGGGTTCATCTTCTAAACCTAGGCTTCTCTCCCCAGTGTTTGTCCTCTATACACTGTAAGGAAAGATTTCATGGATCCACAGAATGAGGGCAATAAATATGATCTACAAAGACTAAACTGTTGGTTGGAGGGGGATGTTAAACATACAGTCTTCAGACAGTTGTATTTCCCTCTTCCTTCTCCAGCTGAGTGAAAGACAGATATTAAACCATTTGTAGTCTCAGCATATGGTAGGATGTGCTGTCCTGTAGAAAAGCAGTTAGATTGGCTAGATGTATTCAGACTAGTCTGACAACTTGATGTAAAGAGAAGTAGGAACCAGCTCCCCTTTTGTGTTTGTTCCTTTCAGGAGGATGGTGTGGCTTGCCTTATGTCTGGGATTACTCTCGTCTTTTTCCCCTCAATGCTATACTCACCACTAGGCTTGACTGCCTAGCAGCTATTAGCATACCCATAACAATGGCATTTGCTGTCCCAGGAAAATGATGTTTAAAAACCAAAAATGCTCCTGTTGTTAAGACTCTCGTTTTGCTAGCAGTGGCTCAGGTTTCTGTGGTAACAAGTGTTGTGAATGATGTTAAAGAAGCTTAGGTAAGTAGGCAAGTCTTGAGTTCTTTGAACTGATACAAAGGTGCTTGTTGCGTGGAACTGACTTAAAGTGTAAGTGTTTTACAACGTCCTTGTGACAACTTAGCTGGTGATTTTGAAATCAAAATTCTTCTAACCTACTCTTCAGTAGAGACAGCTCTTAGCAGGTACGGTATATTCAGTAGGAACATTCAAGGGAATGCTTCTCTGGCGCAGAAAGGACTATGCCAAGCTCAAGGTCTTCCCACCATTTACACATCCTAGCCTATGTTATTGGCAAAACTGAAACTAGTGTTAACCTCCATTTGCAAAAGTTTCCACCTTGTTAAGTGAAGGTTAACAAATGTGTTGGCTAGCCCAGCCTGAATCTGAACTCTTTCAGATCTAGACAAATCCTTGGCAACACGCAGTCTGATCCAGTTACAGCCCAGTTGTTTACCCATCTTTGCAGTGTTATCACATATCACTAAGTCAGTCTCCACATGAACACGCTTCTTAACTGTACTTGAGAGTTCTGAGAGTCTGGAGAAGTTTTCCAGCTTAACTAGGTTGTAGTCACAAAGCTGAACTTTTCTTTTGGCACCAGTGCCCAGTCAAGCAGCTTGCGCCTCCCCCTCAATTGTGCTGGTGCAGCTGTTTCAGAGGCTGTAGAGTGCACACCATATCACCGTGTGTTTGTTCAAGGTAGGCTGGTGCCTGGACCTAGGACAGTGGTGCCAACACAGAGGGCAGCAGTCCTGTACTGTTGAACAGTACAGCTGAACTGACCCTTTGCCCTGCAGATGAAGCTGCGTAGCTCTGCTTTTTGTTTGTCTTCAGCTCTAGTGCTCATTGGGCTCTTACTGAGGTGATACAGTTTGTAGAAAACTGTTCATATTGGATTGCTTTTTCTGCTGGTTTGGTTTGTTTAGCTGACTTGACTCTCAGCAGCATTGGATATGTGGCAAAATTAGCAGGAAAGGCAGTGTGGTACTGCGTGGTGCTGGAAATGGGAAAGAGTGGGAGAGCCCTTGTGTGAGTGGGTGGTTAAGACTCAGCTGTGCTACTGGAACAGACTTGAAGAGGCAACAGGGGAGAGAGGAGGAGGCAGTTACTGGCACTGTCCCGTTGGCAGAATGAATGTACTTTGAGCTGTTGCCTTAGCAAGGGACTTTCGCGCAGCAATGGCAATGATGCCTGGCAAAGACTCGAGTTGTGGAGAATAGGTGCGGGGCTCTGAAGTATATGGACATGGTTAGGTGCTGTAGCAATTATTATGGGTTAATTCCAGGAAAGTGATATGGCAGCCTAGACCTCTTTCTCTACCTGCTTAGCAGCAGGGACTGTGATGGAAACTACTTTTGTTGTAGCTGTGTGAGAAAAATCTCTTCCTCCAGTGGAGATAAAGTGAACACATGCAAAATATGACTTGTTTTTTTTGGTTTCAGTTCTCCCTAAAGGTGACTTGTGTGGCGTTTTTCCTGTTTTGATTCACATTGTTGATGTGGGCATTAATTGTGTTGGCACATGTTGTGTTTCCCCTGGTCACGCTTTCTTTTCATCTGGTGGGTGTGTTAGTGATGCTACCAGGTTAAGAACAGTTGCGAAGGGAGAGGGAGGAGGAATTGAAATACTCCATGAAGGTGTCTGAAGGTAGTTACATTATCAGTTTTGCTAGCTACGTGATCTAGAGAAGGCAGTTTCTTAAGGTAAACCCAGTCTCTCCCTGTACTGCTCTTTATTCTTTGAAATGAAATGCAGAACTTTTTTTTTTTTTTTTAAAAAGTATTATGGAGTTCTGTTTTTAAAACAGAATTATGGAGTTCAGCTGGAAAAGCTGGATGGGAGGCTCTCTTAGCTGCAGGAACTTAAAGGGAAGTGGGAAGCTGAGTGTAAACTGGAGGTTGGGCTAAAAGATCACTTTTGCTTAAAAGCAAATTATTGTTAGAAGCATGGTTTGATCAAAAAGGAGAAATCAAAGCCTCTTCGGCTTGCTGTGTTTCCTTAAACCTGTTGGTGTTCCTGATTGACAGCTTGTTTATCCTGGAAATGAGTATGAAAACTGGCCCTTTAGCATACCTCCCTGTACAGCAGAAGTGAGGACTTGCTCTGCTTGCTGCTGAGCTCCTCTGTGGCCATGGGACAGATGCAGCTGGGTGACTAAACCTCTTCTGGCTGCTAATCTAAAGATCAAATGTGGGGTAATTGCAGTTGGCATCTCTCGCCTTATTCTTTTCTCCCTATCCTTCTCACTCAAAATCTTGGTTTGGGTTAGCTGATCATTGTTTAAATTATCAGCTGCTGACATGAGGAATACATAAAAGGTACGTAAAATGCAGTTATGGCCTAAACCAATTGGAAAATACTGACTGAATCCTCTTGGGTGAGCAACAACCTTAAATAAAATCACTCTGAAATACAAGCAGATCTGCCTAGGTTAAATCTGCGTGGCCTGCAAGGATCTAGTTAGCCCACAGTGTTCATGAAGAGTGTTCACTTGCCATTTCCAGAGTCCATGGTGAACTAGGGCCTTGTCAGATCTGGTGTATTCTCATTCCCATCCTCAGGAACCTGGGGGATGGGTAAGAAAGGGCAGAAAAGGTGAGGAAGAGGCCTTGTAGTGCTTTCATCTTCCTTAGTATTCTAAAGCAGCATTCTTTGAGGGGGCTGGAAAAGTACTGGTAAACCTTACTGTGGGTAGAGATCCTGTTAGGTCCTTCAGTGAGTGTGCTAATAATAGCTGTGGTTTTTAGGCAGAGTGGAAGAAGGATGAGAAGCATGCTTTGTCACTATCCCTACCCTCCAAGTTTTTCCTTGTAGCTATGGAGAAACATCTTTCTTGCTAAGTTCATGGTGTGCTTTCAGAAAAGCAATCCTTTTATATATAATTTGGGTTTTTTTGCTACTTACTAGGTTGTATCAGGGTTTGTGCTGCTTCTGTCTTAGTCTCTGCTTATTGGTATTCTCTTACTTGTATGCATTTGCTGAAAATAGCTGAATTTGAGGGTTGACTTTTTTGCTGCACCTCTTCATTATAAGGAAGTCTCCCTCTAGCTTTTCTGTCCCCTGCAAAATGCAAAATGCCAGCTTATTAGTGTTTTGCATAGCTGTGGGAGAGCTGTCTGCTCCTGCATGCATGCATGCATGCAGACCATTCAACAGAGAAGCAATTTAAAGCACTTAGGAGTAGACAGGCCTATTGTTTGATTAGTTATGACGCTTCATAGGTATCTAGGTCATCAGAATATCTTCTTTTTCCCGTTCTCTGGCAGAATTGTAGCTTCAGGTACTTCTCGCTTCTGCTCACAGTTTATTTAACAATTGTAGATCTGTCCCTTGACATCCCATTGCCCTGAAGGAACAGAGAGAGTTAAATGTGTCTTCCCCCCACACCCCCCTCCCCCTTATTGGATGTCCAAACAAGTCTTTGGAACTTAGCTCATCAGTCCTATTTATAGCTGAAATATTCAAAACATTTAATTATTTCTGGCCTTAAAATGAGCTACTTGGCAGTATTTGCTAGTCGGCAATAGGAAGGCAGTGATGCATTAAGGTCTGTGGCAGACCCATAACTTTCATGTGGGTCTTGCTGTGAGTTTATTGCATGGAGTTAGGACTGCTGGAGAAAGGGGAGGACAGTTTTGTGACTTAAATCTAGTGATTTTTTTTTTTCCCCAGTAGATGTGCCAGATTTTTTACCTTGTCCAAATAAGGTTTGAAGGTTAGCCTATTTTTTTTTTTCTCTACGCTCTGGAACTCAGTTCACACATGCCTACACTTTCCTCAGTTCACTACACCAAAACAAGAAACATTTAAACAGTTTGTCTCCTTTCTCTCTTAAGGAAAATTTCCTAGGTGAAGCTCTGACAGAATGGATTACTTTTAAATGTGGTGCAGCAGTTTCCTCATGATAATTTATTTTAAGCTTTTGATTCAAGCTGTGAACTCCCTCAGGCCATGGAGGTAGAGCAAGATTTCAAGCCAGATGGTTTGAGGTTAGTGTAGCCCAATTCAGCTTGCTTTACCATTCAGATGTGTGTGGGAACCTGTCATGCATCTGTATTGAACTATGAGGGGGAGGCTTAGATTGCTTTTGTATGGACACAAATGTGTGGTGTCTGTAGAGCACCAGCAAAAAGAGTTCAGGGAATCTGAGAGCTGAAGTATCTAGGGGTACGGGAAGTTTTGATTTGAAGTTGGACTTCTAGCAAAGTGCAGGTTTCTGTACAAACAAGGTATTAAGACTACCAGCTTGAAGACGTACAAAGTGAAGTCTGTAACTTCTTGTGATAGAGCAAATGGAAGGAGTACTGATGAGAACCATCTACACTAATGAAAGTGACTACTTCAGCCTTTGTTCATAATCCAAGTCTTAAGCCACTAAAAAGCAAATGGGATTTAAATTTATTTTAATGGTGTGCTGCATCTGTGTGCAGCTGTCTGTGTCCAACCCACTGTCCAGAGGAGCAATTACTAGTTGTCATTCAGTGCTTGTTGATCAAATGCATTTACTGTATCTAAAACCAGCTGAATTTAGCAATTAGTGTGT
The DNA here is from genome assembly GCF_047370975.1 of Nipponia nippon. Taxonomy (NCBI): domain Eukaryota; kingdom Metazoa; phylum Chordata; class Aves; order Pelecaniformes; family Threskiornithidae; genus Nipponia; species Nipponia nippon. The sequence goes on along the minus strand of NW_028262358.1, from coordinate 13,033,484 downwards.
GCTTTTCTGGTCATGAAAGAATGTGAATGATGTGTTTAACGAGCTCAAGCTGTATTTGGATTGAAACTTAAAGGTAACTGCGTTGGTACTTCATTTCAATTAATGTGCTTAAAGGGAGGAACTTGCATTTAAAGCAGGCTGTCTCTGATTTTCGTAGCACGCAGGTTGAGCTGACTGTTCTTACACTGCAGGACAAATAGGTCATCAGCTGCTAGCTGTGTACTTAGAGGAAGCAGGAATTAGCTTTTCATTTTACCTCATACTTTAAGAAACTGGTTATTTAGTTGAGTTTGTTCAGTTGTAATATTGTCTGTACATACACAAGAAGCTACTGTTCTCAAAATCTGGCTTAGCATTTCAACAAACAGCGCTTGTTCTGGATACTTAGCTGATGAGTGTCAATAGAAGTCCTGCTGTAGTTGCTGAGTGGAGTGAAGAGCTTATATGGAAACTGGGTGGTAGTATCTTCTCTTGGCTATATTTGCTTCCATTCAAGTCTGTCTGCTCCTGTGGCTTGCTGTACAGTATTGCTTCTCTTGTATCTTCTAGCCTGTTTGACTGGGGTTAGGAAGTGATTATGCACAGTCAGAACTGTGCGTTAGCTTACGTGCTGTAATTAATGATTCAGGTTGGAAGAAGCCAAAGTGGAGTAGGGAGTGATTAGCAAACAGCCATAGTAATAGGCCTGAATGGATGGCAGACTTGAGGGGCAAGTCCAGTTGATGATCTTTTTGCATCAGCTCCAGCCAGAGTGGTAGATATGACTGTAGTCTGGAGTATGTTAGTTCAGTAGTACAGAAGCTTCAAAGGTCAGATGAATATCTTGAAAAAAGAAAAATGTAGCTATAACTTTCTGGGCCTGCAACACTGCACTACAAGCTCCAGCGCCATATGCTTTGACAGATGAGAGCTTTTCTGTATGTACTAGAAGCCTGAGGTCCAGTTGTCTGTGCGCATGGGGATTTCCAACAGCATTGAGACCAACCCCGTGAGTGAGTTGGATGAATCTACCGCCTGTCTTTAGTACTCTGGCAGGAGGCAGCGTTGCCTGGCTGTTCTGCATGCAGTGCAAGGAGCCATCAGCCATGCCTCTGAAGGAACCACTCTGAGTGTGAATGTACGGGGTGGATGTGCTGGGCCCATAGCCCCATTACTGGGATGGAACTGGATTTCTCAAAGTGTTAAGAGATGCTATAAAAAACAAACAAAGCCCCCCAAAACAACAGAATTCTGTTGCTTTGGCTGCCTCTGTAGCAGCACTGAATGTGTTGTCATGGAGACCTATATAGGGAGGCTGCCATGAGCTTTACAAGTCCAAATTACTGTCCAGTGGTTAGAGACACTTTGGCATAGGGGTGGTCATTCTGTGAATGCCACCTCTTGTAAAGCTAGTCCTCATCTGTTCCTATACTTCATTTGCTGGGACCGGACTATTGCAAGAACCTAGAGCAGTTTGTGGTCCTTAGACTCAGCTTTAGGACAAATCCACTTAATCCTGAGTTTCAAGTAGTACACTATGACCATGCTGGGGTGTGTGAGGAGAGAGGTGAGGGGGAAGTAAGGAGTAGGGCTTCATGTTCTGGAATTCATTAACTCCTGGCCTGACGTGACTTGAGAGCATCCTTATTTTATGAACTACTTACAGAACTTACTACAATGCTTCTGCAGCTTTTGCAGAAAACTGTACTGTGAAGTGGGATTTCTTGTCCTGACCATTGTTTTGAGAGACTGCTCTAAAAGTAGTTCTTGGAAGTCAAATGTGATCCTTCTGCGCAGGATGCCGAAGACTTCTAGAAAGCCTTCCAAAGTACTCCAGTGCTGCCTGAGACAGTGACTAGTCAGAGTAACAGGGTAAGCAGCCAGAACGTAGTATAAAGGACCAAAAAGGTGGTAACATCTGCCTAGGAGCACATGACAGGTTAGCATATGCTGATTATGCTGCTGGGACGAGCAGTAGCACTTGTTCTACAGTTAACATGCTTCACTTGTGCAATGTCTGTCCTCGTAATTGCTAACTAGTTCAAAATCTCTTGAAGGAAAGAGTGTTCTCTGCAACTCCAGTGTGAAGTTACCAAACCAGCTCTTCTGGATGGATCAAGTTTCCTTAACAGCTGTCAACACTGTAGTTGTCCACCCTCGAAAGTGCTTGATTCATGGCAATGATGGTCTTTTCTGTAGGTAGGTTGGGAGCTTTAAGATATATTAGGCTGGCTAGTAAAAAAAAAAAAAACAAACAAAAACCAAACAAACAAAAAAAACAAACCAAAAACCCAAACAAAAAAAACCCACCAACAAAAAACCAAAAACCCCGCAACAAACCAACCTGACCCAAAACAAACAAAAAACCCAACTTGATGCTCTGGACTTGACTTTCCAATTTCTGCTGGTACGTGAAATCTAATAGGAATTGAATAGGGACTAAGATGTATCTTCTCTTCTGTCCTCTCTGAGCTAAGTGAGCTCCAGGGGTGCAGAATACTATTAAGATGTTGTGAGCTTTTAATGGGCATATTGTATGTAAGCTCTTTTGATAGTACTATCTACTTGTGATAGGGAGAATCTGCTTGTTTAGAAATAACTAATGATAAAAGACCACTCTACTTGTTTGTTCGGAAAGCTTCTTGGCTCAAAGAGGCTTTGGGTGGCTATGCTCTGCACTGGCAGAAGGATGCTGCTACAACTTGTGCTTTGAGGTCTGCTGAGGTTCTGATGACTTCCAGGTAGGAAAAGATGGTTAATGTCAGGCTCCAAGTGAATGAAGAGAAGTTGCAGATGTTGCATCAGACTATTTTACAGTCTACCTTAGTTTACAAAACTGATACCTTACTGCAGCTGAAGTGAAGTATGCATTTAAGTAAAAAAATATAAGGCTGTTTTAAGTAATCAAGTTAAACTTGTTGCCTGGGGAGTATGTAGAAGCAGAGGCTTCAATACATTGTGTGAATATCTGTTTGCTAAAACACAGGCGTCTCTTCTTGGAGCTATCTAATCTTAATGCTTTTATCAATAGAATTATTCCCTTTATGTTTCTAGGCTGTGATGCTGAAGGCTTTCTTTCTGACTGTCAAAATCTTCGTACCTCACCTGGGCTATCCTCCCAAGTTTTGTGGCCTACGAAGGATGCTACCTATATGGGGCAAAACCTATTTTGTAAACGCTTTCAAAAAAGAGGGCTTGTTTAATTTCTGGGAATACAAAAACTTTAGGCCAAAGGTGAGAGTTTTCCTTCTGAAGTGGTGACCAGTATTGTGTCAATGTAGTTTGTATAGTTTGGTGTCCTGTTGACAACTTTTCTTTTTAAAGTTACTCCTTCCAATTGTCAGGCCTGCTGGTGCAATTTAATTTTCTGGCCTGCTTTGTCAGCCAGTTTGAGTTAGGGTGATGCTAGGGGCTGTTTTGCACACCCACTTGGATCACATTGGAGTTTAGTTCTAGCTGCTCAGGATTTAAGCATTCAAGTTTACTTCCTGTTCAAACCAAGTACTACACTAGCTTAATATATTCAAACCAGTTCTTTTTAAGGTTTAATGCCACTGGCCTTTGACGCACCACAGATTCAATGCCTGGAAATGAAAACGTCCTGTCTGATTTGCAATGAAGTGAAACGTTGTCAGAACCGGCTAAAGAGACAGCTGTTGGAAAAACTCCAGGGTCACTATGTTACCAGTTTTTCAAGTTCATGGTAATAACTCAAATGTCTCATTACATCCACAAAACGGTGCGTCGGAGCACTGTTCATAAGTCTTCTGCTGAGCATGGTATCTAGGATGCAAAGTCTGGCAGGAATGACTTGGCAGGTCCTGTGGGTATCGGCAGGGTCTCTGCCATGAGTGAATTAAACTGGTGCGTTCCATGGTGCCTCATGACACATGCTGCAAGAGAACGCTGCTTCTGGGCTGCTTCCACAGGGAGCATGGGGCGCTTGTAACATACTTGTGTGCAGTGCATCAAGTAGCTGGAGATGGCTGCTTCTTTGTCTTCGTTAAAGCAATGCTTGGAAATGCAAGTATGACTAGTAGTCCAGTGTACTTAAATTCATACAGTGATGTTCCTATATAAGTAACTGCTAGGAAGGTGCCTCAATTGGGTTTGTGCACATGGGGTTCTGATAGAATATGGCAAAATGTAAGTCTGGAGTTGGAGGCAATTCTGTAAGCACAAAACCGCTTCCAGATGCTTGATAGGAAAAGTTGAATCAGGCCAGTGGTAGAGTTTGTTTCTGCTGTGGGACAAACTTCAGTGTTGTGGTACTTGAACAAGAGAGAAGACTTCATCTTGGACAGGTCATTTTGTTTGGTTTTCTTTTAGGCCTCTCGCCCAGTAACTCCTGAATTCTGGAAGTTGGGAAAATAGGATATTGATACTATTGTGCTGTATGTCTGAAGGGCTATGTTACCTTAATTTATCATTCATTAGTAACTTAAATCTCATCTGAATTTATCGCTACTGGTTGATCCTGAAAGGATATTGATTCTTAAATTGTGTATAAAATATTCTCTTAACTCTTTTTGAAAGAGTTGGTACTTACTGTTGTTAAATCTGGCCTAATAACGTGTCATAGGAAGAGTATGAAGCCAGAAATGACTTCAATGTTTTTTGTTTTTCTTATCCCAGAAGTGTTAGACCTTGCACATGCTCAGTTTATCCTCTTGCAAGGAGTGAATAGGCACTCTGAAGTTTGTGCTGTATTGAGAATTAAAACAGGTGTAATGTGTTGGAAGTAGAGAGGAACTTAGTCATCTGCTGATGTATGTAATCCTGGGGTTACATACTAGATCAGTGGTCTTGCTTGTACGTGTTGGCAAGCAAAACCGACAGAAAACATTGCTCCCCCCGCTGCCCCCCTCCACCTTACAATAGTATAAGAAGGTGGTGATCTAAAAATGGCCTTTTTTGGTCCTCTTTGGAGCTTATTTTAAACTAATAAATTTTTTCTAGATAAGAGAAAAGGCCCTTGATTTTTAATGGAAGTTATACTTAAGAAGCCTTTAAAAGGGGTTTTGATGCTGAAAACCAGTTTTCTTTTGTGATTTCTTAAAACATAGAGAATGCTGGAGATCTGAAATGTAGACTATATGCAAAGCTGATGAAAACAGACAGGGAACTGCTGTTGATCGCATTGTCTGTACGTGTGCATTCCCAAGAATATCACTCTTGCTGCTGGGAATGAAAGCCCAGCTCAAGGCTTCACTTCAAAGAAATGTCTATTGCCCTAAGCTCTGACTAATGTGTTGTAACTTGTCAATTTCCAGGTAAGCATTATGAGGAAGAAGAGGAGGAGGATGCCCTACCTGACTCAGATGCCCTGCCAGACTCTGATGACGAGGTGGATTTGGATAAGCCGCGCCCCATACAGATTGTTCTTGCTCATGAAGATGACCATAACTTTGAATTAGATGAAGAAGCATTGGAAAAAATCTTGCTTCAGGAACACATCAAAGATCTTAACATAGTAGTTGTGTCTGTAGCAGGAGCTTTCCGCAAAGGAAAATCTTTTCTGCTGGACTTCATGCTTAGATACATGTATAACAGGGTAAGTAATTTGGATTTCCCTGCAGGAGAAAAGCAGTTTGGTATTTTAGTCATTTACCTTTGTATTTGCTGACTTGAGCACAAATATAGCAGGTCAATTTTTTCTTACTTATTGGGGGGTGGGGAAGCCAACTACTCTGTTTCTACTCTGAGGAAGTGTATTTGTGACAGGTGTTTTTAATATAAATTGTCCTGCAGTTATCAAGGGAACTTATTGGTGTCCCAGTGTAAATGTGCATGAGTTTTTTGGCCCTTAACTACAAGAAGGACATCGAGGTGCTGAAGTGTGTCCAAAGAAGGGCAATGAAGCTGGTGCAGGGTCTAGAGAACAAGTCTTAGGAGGAGCGGCTGAGGGAGCTGGGGTTGTTTGGTCTGGAGAAGAGGAGGCTGAGGGGAGACCTTATTGCTCTCTACAACTGCCTGACAGGAGGTTGTAGCGAGGTGGGGGTCGGTCTCTTCTCCCTAGTAACAAGCGACAGGACGAGAGGAAAGGGTCTCAAGCTGCGCCAGGGGAGGTTTAGGTTGGATATTAGGAAAAACTTCTTCACCAAAAGGGTTGTCAAGCACTGGAACAGGCTGCCAAGGAAGTGGTTGAGTCCTTATCCCTGGAAGTATTTAAAAGAAGGGTAGATGTGGTGCTTAGGGACATGGTTTAGTGGTGGACTTGGCAGTGCTAGGTTAACAGTTGGACTTGATGATCTTCAAGGTCTTTTCCAACCTAAATGATTCTATGAGAAGAACTTGAACGAGGGAGCATAGTGGCCACCTAGTTGAGCTTTGGGGAAGGGCTCATTCAAGTGGCGGCTTGGAAGAATCTTGCTTTGACTTGATCTCTTGAAGAAGTCATATTGTAGCACTAGCTTGCCCATTGTTGCAAAAAGAAGAGTCTTACTGGGTAGCTATTGGAGGGCTAAATCTGCTTAAATCTGAAGCATGGAAAAAGGGAGAAAGTCTCCTGTATGCTGCTTGGAATGTGTCTCTGAACATAATCCAGGAACTTTTAAAATCGTTTTAAGTCATTGGTTAATGAATGCCTGATCCAAAATTTAATTTCTTCTCTTAGTTCGTAGCTTTTGGCTGATATTGTCTTGTGTCTACTATACTTCAAACTCTTGGCTGATACGGAGAAGGTGGGATAGGGCCTCCTGTGAACATACGCATCTGCCTATCGCAGGTTGTGGTGTGTTTCTTTTAATCTGCATAGTGGATATTGGCAATTCAGTGTTTTGTTGATTTTTGAAGCTCTTAAAAAAACAAACAAACAAAAAAAACCAAACCAGAACTGATTCCTTTTTTGGTCAGTGTTCTTTGGAGCTGGAATTCATGGTAGCAGAAACTAACCATGACTGCATATATTTTACCTTTGTGCTACCTGGCTTGGGGAGAAATCAAGATGAGCCCTGTAGTTACAGGAAATATGGGAATATTGCAAAGAAGCTGATGGTAGTTGGCAGATGAAGATTCCCTTTCTCTCACTCCCAGTAGTGCCTGCTATTGAATTCCTCTCACTGATTTGCCAAGAGCTCTGTAAGAAAGACACTGAGGATATGGTAGGAGGAATACAGAGTAGCAAGCTGGTGCTCCCAACTTCTTAAGACTCTTTTAACCTAGGGCGGAATAAACATTTCATTGATGTAGCTGTTCAGTAGGTGTCCTTTTGTGTGTGTATATAAAACCTCTCCAGTGTACTGTTTATATTAAGAACAAAACAAAACAAAAAAACCCAACCCCCCCAAACAAACCCCCAAAAAAACCTGAACTCCCAAGAAGTATAGCGATCTGAGCTAGATGGTGGCTGGGTAGAAGTAGTGCTAGTTCCTTCCAAAAATAGAAGGGATGGGCTTTAAGCAAATACTCTAAGTTGGGAAATGAAACAAAAGTTCATAAAGTAAAATGGATTGAAACACTGTTTCAGCCTTGTGTAATACATGCCTCTCTGTTCCCTTTATTTTGCAATCACCTTTTTCAGTTTTCTATAGGTGTCCTTCAAAATAACATTTGTTTCACTTAAACTGAAGATGGAGGCGAACTTGGCCATCTACTGTAACAACTATCTCTTACCAAAAGCAGAGAGGTCTTGCTCTCCATGTGCAGCTTCTGGCCAAGCACTTGCATTCTGAAACTGTAATGCTTGTAGGCCCTTAGCTGAGCTGATCCAACTCAATGATGCATCAGAAGACACTGCATTTGGCTGAATTGTTTTCCTGCCAGCTCAGTGACGTAAACTGGCTTAGGGAAAGAGTTTGACAAGCATCAGAGCTGCTGCAAACTGATCGATGGGAGCTGGGGATGAGAGAAAAGTGCAACATCTCCTCTTTTGAGCACTGCTGAGTTGTATCAAGTCAAATGGTATCCTCTATGCTTATGCAAATTTCAGTACAGGAGAGGAGGCCTTGGTATAGTTTTATAGTACTCTTTAGTCTGATTGCTTCACCTTCAGTCAGGCTTAATTACAAGTCTGTATTTTTCTATGAACTAAATACTGGATCCAGCACAAAATACTAAAGCATCTGCATTCAGTTTGTACACTAATCGAGCAACTTTGGGATATTCTCCCCTGTGGTTATTAAAATGTGTGATGAAAAACTTGCCAAGATAGTCAGAATCACATGTTTTTGTCTTAAACCAAGAGCTAGAGGTCGTGTGAAAAGTTACTGTTCTAAAAATCTCACTTGTGCCAGTTGAAGTCCCAGGTAGGATTCTGGCATGGCTGAGATTGGCCACTAACTTCAGGGAGGTGGGCATCTCATTTCAAGCACTGATACGTAGTGTTATGATTGCTCATTTGAAATGGAACAGAATAATCTGCCACAAAAAAGCAGCAGTTGTGTACTCAGCAAGCTGCTGCAAGGATCCTGTGATCTTTGTTGCAGTTTAAGCCTTATTGAGAGTTGGGTGCAGTAACACTAGTAAATTTAGATTTGAAAGCTTTTGTACAGGGGTATGACCTTCTTAGCTTGTATTAATTGGCAAGGTGCACTGTGTGCTAATGGCACTATGCAAATAAGGCTGCATTGGTCCTTTCCTTAGTGTGGGATATATTTAGAGAGGTTATCTTTTAGGTGACTGACACAAAATAGTGGTGCAACTTCTAGCTTGATTTCATGTAGGAACGAAGTCTTTTTTTCCTCCTCCCATCTCTTCAATATCTCTCAAGCCAACTGGATGGATGGAGACTGTTTAAAATACTGAGTTTTAACTAAGGAAAGATGGAGGTAACAAGCTAGGAGTGCTTCAAACTGATACGAAGGTCAGTCAGAGACAGGCTTAAGTGCATCATCCACAAGATGAAGCAGCTTCAGCTGAAGTTGTGCCTATTAAGACACCAAAGTCTCCTTGTGACATGAATCACGTGAAATCAAATGTGGTCATATCTAGTCTTCACTGAGGGACTTGTCAAAAGATTTGTGTAGTTTTGGTCTGAATTGCTACAAATAAGGATAATTTCTGGACCAAACTGGAAAAAAGTATTCTTGTATAAATGACAAGTGGAACATATTGTTGAATAATGTAACAGATTCTTTTGAAAAAGTGAAAAGCTACAATCCATTGACATATACTGGTGAAATATGATTTAGCATTGCAAAACTGTATCCAGGAGTGTACTGAAGCCCAAAGCAGGCCTGTAGCTTTGATTTCTAGAGTGGTCAGTGGATGCATAAACATATTCTGGGATAAAAAACTCCAGGGGAAAGTTGTTCAGGTTTTGCTTAATCTCTCTGGTAGAGGTGTACGTACATGACAAAACAAAAACAAACACCCAAACAAACCTGCAACACCCCCCCCAACCCAAACGAAAAAACACCCCCAAAACATCCCCCCCAACCCCCAAACAAACCAAACCAAACAAACAAACAAACCCCCAAAAAACCCCAAACAACTTACCTGTAAAGAGCTGTGGTTCTCTCCACTTGGATACTTGTGTTCCTTTTCTGAATTTTTATCTTCTTGTTTACGTTTGCCATATCTGATCCAAATAGTGGAGTTGAATGCTGTGCACTTAGCATTTGGGAGAACGCTGATGCAGAACTGCTTGATTGCCTTTCCCTCTTAGTATGGTTTGCTCTGCATGCTGCTAGGTATGAGGAATGTGTGCAGATTTTTTCCCATCCCCTTTTAGAAATAAGCAGTTTTCACTTATTTGTAGTAAGTATTTCTATTCTGTACAGCCCCTGGGTGCTCATGCTGTTTTCTGAGATGTGAAGAGATGCATCTTGAGCTCTTTTCTGAAAACTGCAAGTGCAGAGTAAGCAAGGTAGAGACTGTAGCCTGGTGAGTTGAGAAGTCTCCCCTTTGACCTGCTCGAAGGACACACTTTCCTGGCTGGTAATCTTCTCTGGGCAGTCAGAGGCAAATTCATTTAACATCTCCTTCTGTTGTGCTGGCATGCTGTGTTCTAACCTGTGAGATAAAGGTTTTTCTCTAAGCCTCCTCATCAGTTAAACTATTGTCTGCCTACCACTTCTCTCTTGTAGGATTTCAGTGTATATAAACCTATCACAGTGAAGCTTCCTCAGGGTGCCTGTTCATACTCCTTACTTGCCCAGTACATAAACGACATTTCTGGGTTAAATGTGCTCATATAATGGCTGGATTCTTCTGCATGAGCCGCTACTCCGCGTGTTGCCTGTCCTTGAGGACCGAAGACCTTGTTACAGCACCATCAGCCAGAAATGTTAGCTGCAAACTGTACTTGACTCTCTGATAGCCTTTCTCAAAGTGGGCAATGTGCCAATAAAATTTTAATATGGATGGGTTGATTGACATGTATCAAACTCTCAGTGTGACCTTTTCTCTTGAGTCCTAAACACTTAGGAAAAAGTATTTTGTAACTGTGACAAATGTAGATTGTAGATCTTCTGGTCCTTGCCTGTTGTCTTTTGGCTTCTGCAAGCTGTGCTGCCCTCTGTTAGCGCAGGGGCTTAGATGCTTAGCTAGTTTGAACAGTTGACCTGTTTGTGAGGGGGAAGGGAGAGGATTAAGGCAAGATCAGGTTTTTTTGTTCCTTGCAGAGGTTTAGCTGTTCCTGTAGTTGAAATACATGTTGTTTACAACTGTGTTTGAGTTGAGTTCTCTCAACTGTGAGAGAAGAGCACAAGTGCAAAGTGGAATTGATGGACAAAACTGAGTTGTTCTCATTAGCTCTGAGTACTTGCGACTTGAAAGCTGTGCACATATATACTCTTCAGTGGCTGAAGATTTGTGTAACTGCTGAAATACAGTAGACTCAAACAACATTTCTTTGTGGATAATTCTTGAAACAGCAGAGTAGCATTGTGTTTTAATATTTTGTGTAGTGTTGTCAGTTGGCTTTGAGGAAAATGAGAGAACAATGTGGAAGTCTGCTAAAACATAGCATGTTAAAAAAAAAAAATCTCCTCCTTGGTTTTAAATGAGTTTCTCCTCTTGTTTTGTAGACTTCTCCGTGCTGGATAGGTGGAAACACTGAGCCATTGACTGGGTTTACATGGAGAGGTGGATGTGAACGGGAAACCACTGGTATTCAGATTTGGAGTGAAGTGTTTGTAATTGATAAACCCAATGGAACGAAGGTAAGTGCTTTACTTAAGTAGGCGTACATAAGGATTTTCGCCTCTGTGTGTATACCTTTTAATGCCATGGGTTTCACGGAGGCAGTTCAAACATCAGTTGCTTTCCTTTGCATTCAGTAGCTGCATAACATTTGGAAACCTTATATCAGTGCAAGTACGAATTTTCCTGCTGGGTTGTAAGATTCAATCTCCAACAATAGTCCCATTCTGAGAGTACTTTGCTTTGGCAAAGTCTACTCTGTCCAGGCTGATAGGTGGGTTATCCTGTGGATGTTGTAAAACTGTAATGGCTATAAATACAATATATAGACAAATGCTGTGGTAAGAACAGCTCTGTAACAAACACTGTTTTTTGAGAAGTGAGAATGTGTTCTAGCTTGTAGCTGTGTCCTAGTGAAATGTAATGCATGGCTATAAGTACTAGAAACAGCTTCAGTGTCTGGAAGCTGGTCCTTCCATATAGTTTAACACGTAGTCCGTAAAAAAGGACCAAGTCTAACAGTGGGATAAAAGGCACTAACTCTATTCTAATCAAAGCTGGTGCATCTTTTCTAACTCTAAGTCAGTTTAACTACAAAGTTTGGTTGTAGGTGTTCATCTTCATGCTGAAACAAAGTGTTAATGTTGTTAATAAATATTTAGTCTGCAATACTGGTGGTGTATCTTGAGCTATTCATGTTCTCCTGAACCATAAGCTCTTGGTTATTTAACTTTCATACCTTTTGCATTTGCAAAGGAAATATTTGATGGCCAATTAATATGGGACACTGATCTTAAACAGATAGTGGCTTAGGGGCGTGCAGGAATTTTTATCCACTTTCATAGCTAACCAAATGGTTCTCTGGCTAAAAAAACAATTAAGTTGTGAGGATCTCTGTGCTCTGGGGACGAATCACTCGCTTGTTCTTGCTTATCAGTCATCTCTAACTGAAAGAGAAAGGAATTGTAGTAGATCCTGGGAATGGGACAGATTAACTTTTATCATTAAGATCATTTAGTTCCTTGTCATTCCAGCAGACAGTCAGTATCAATTACCTTGTTTTCCTCTGAAAATGATTATTTTAAGAGACGTATTTTTAAGAGTAACCATCTCGCTCTTGGCTCTAATGAACTATGCTGGAGTGTCAGCTGAGCCTGAAGTTCTTCCAGTGAATAAGAGCTGTCTGTTACTTACCCTGCACTGTACACCTACTGGGCTGAGGGAGGCTATTTCGGTGGGAGTGAGTAACTACTGTAGCAAGGCTGAGGACTTAAGGCTGATGACACGGCCCTCTAGTTGTTGCTTACTCAGCTGTAGGTGTGTATAGGCATGTGCACAGGGAGCTGACTGAGGTTTAATAAATAGGTATGGGGCAGAGACTTGCTGTACTTGAAATAGAATTTATCCCAATGGCCTGGAGTTTGAAAGCCTTAACAATTTGGTTAACTGTTGCTGCTCTTTAAAACTCTCTAGGTTGCTGTACTACTCATGGATACCCAAGGTGCCTTTGATAGCCAATCCACTATCAAAGACTGTGCAACGGTTTTTGCTCTGAGCACCATGACGAGTTCTGTCCAGGTGAGAATACCTGTGCTGGCAACTAGTGGGAGCTATAGGAACCCTCTGTACTGAACATGCAAAGAATATCTCTCTAGCCATGCTTTGGAAGTTCACCTGCATATCTTCCTCCAACTATCATTTAAGCTTTCATACTTAATATCTTATTTTCAGTGCAGTATACTATGTAAGTTTCTCTGTGGAATCAAGGTTATCCAAGGCCAAGCTGAGTTAAATTGCTGACTGAACTGGGGAATCCCAAAAAAAGATGACAAAGTAGCAACCGCTTCTGTACAGATGTGTTACAGAATCTTTTTTAAGACTTTAGATACAGTTTGGAGTGAAATTACACTGTGATCAGCTAAACTTAAAATTGCTGCTACTGTTAAACTTCTGACAATTCTCTTGTGCTATGCCCAAAACTACTTTTAACCTTGTGCCTTAAATGTACCAAAAGCGAGCAGGTTTTTGAGGGATGACAAGTGACCTTCTTCAGACATGGTAGAACATGAAAGTAACAGGAGTATGTAGAACACTACTTCTTCCCTGTGGGGTTGTTTTTGGTGGGTAGGTTGGTTTGTTTGGCTTTGTTTTGTTTTGTTCCTGTGGTTAGGATAAGTTGTGGGTTATTGATGAATCTTTGAGTGTACTGCTGTTCAGTATTCATGCTATTGAAACAGTCATGAGCTCCCTGCATAAAATCACATTTCTCTGGGAAGATTTGAAAGCAAAAAAACCTAGTGAACTACCCACCCAGTCATTTCTGTGTCAGAGACGCAGCTGCTGGATCACTCAGTCCTAGAGCACTTAGACTTGAGGATGGCAAAGAGACATGCCCTTCTCAGTCCTCCTGTCTCACACCGATGTGGTAATTTGAAGCATTCAGCAGTCTTCTCTGATTCCTTTGTGGCTTGCTTCCTTGGAAGGAAGCTGTTCTAAGAAGGATTAGGGTAGTCAGCAGTGGTTTTGTCCCTAGCACTTTGTATAAGGAAGTGACTTTTGTTTGAGATGTGTTCCATGACCCCTTTCTAGTTGCTGACTTTTGGGTAGTTAGACTTTTCTGGAGGGGGTAGAAATAATCAAGATAGCTAAAAAAGACTACATGAATGTAAGGTAATGGTTTCATATTACACTGTAATTCTTTTACTGTCTCTTGCAGGTATACAACTTGTCCCAGAATATTCAGGAAGATGACCTTCAACATTTGCAGGTAAGAATATGGTGAATTTATATTAAGCTGCTTCTGAACTGATAGTCTTGACATTGTTCTTGAAGTTACTACTAATGTACCTGTGATTTGGGAGCTGCCTGCTACTTCATATAAAACACTGAAGCTGACCTGATGCTAAAACTAGTACTGCCTATAACAATATTATTTGCATCAACTCCAGGACGCTGTGATGCTTCTGCTGTGCCAATGCAGAAGTAAAATAGTACAGGCTTCTAATCTCGCTAAATCTTATCTTTCTAAAGTCTGTTCTCTGTATGGTGAGTTCTGAAATTCCTGAAAGGATGAGAAAGGAAAATGATTTATGGAAGTACTTAATGAGAAAATTCCGATGTTTCTCCTTTTTCCCTAAAATAGGAAACTGGATGGTATTTCATAACCAGTTTTGAAAGAAATGTGGGAGCTTGGGTCAGGGCAGAAAGAATATCTTCTACCCAGAAGCACTCTCTAGTTTTTCAACTGAGAAACTTCTACAGAGTTTTATTTCTGCTTAGAAACAAAAGCAGGAAAGAGGTGTTCTCTCTTTATTATGGGGCTTTCATCCTGTAATGGAACACTGTGGTCAAAGGCCACTGAATTCTGGCTTCATGTGAATGGTGCAAGAACATTATCTCCTTAACTTAAAACCTGTAGCTTTAAAGGCTAGCTTGTGTATTAACAAATGCCTGCCTGTGCTCAGGCCATGACCTTGTCACAGCTTAAAACTGTTTTACGTGTCTTCTGATTGAAAGGACTTCTGTCTTGATCAGTGCTGCAAAAGACTGGCTGCCAATACTGGAAGTAGAAGAGCACTAACTAAACATAGTCTTGTGATGCTGTTCTCAGTTAACAGAGTTGTATCACTGGGCCAACATCCCCCCACCCCGCCAAAAAACCCAACCAAGCACTGCAAACAAAAAAAGCCTTAGCTAATTATTTGAAAGCCAGGCTTTCCTCATGACTTTGGTCCTTTGACAGCCTCAGTGCAATCTGAATAGAGCAATCTCTGTCTGTTATACTGGAGGGTGAGATTTGAGGGAGGGACGGGAAGAGAAGGCTGATAAATATAAGCAATGAGTAGGGGACACCCATGCATTTAAAGCTGGGACAAGGAATCATGTGCTGAGGGAAAGTAATTCTGAGTTTCTGTTATAACAGGAATTTCTGTTATTCTGAAATACTGTTAGTCTCTGGCTGCCTTTTCCATGCAGCAGGGAAGTGAATGGGGTAGGGAGTTAGGATCAAAGGAGCCAGTCTCGTGTGGGTGCTTGGCCACTTCAGAGCTTCTTTTGCTCAGGGTTACAAGGGCTTGGAAGTTAACTTGTGTTAAATTAGTCTTCTAAGTTCTCAGATGCTCTTGTGATCAACACAGGGGGAACTGTCCTTTTAGCCATGAAATTTATCTGATATGTTCCAGGAGTTAGTTTTAATGCAGAAGAACAGTTGCCTAGTACTAGAGGATGCTGGTGTGCTTTCTTTATCTCGACCCCTAAGATCTGTAAGGGGCTAGCATGGATCGACACCTGGCAGTTTTGACCTCTGCTGAAACAGCCAGCACAATCCATAATTCGTGTTCTCGTGGGTTGTCTGGCCCATTCAGTCCAGTGAAGAATGCTGCTGCTGGTATTAAAGATGGTGAAAGCAACGAAAAGAAGACAGCTGACACTTGCCTTTATACTGGAAGGAAAGAACAATTATCAGTTAAGGTCATGGGCTGAAGTAGAGATCTGGGAAGCTGCTGAACTTGGCTTGTATTTAAATGTCTGATACACTGGCTCTAGCCAAGTTCCTTGAGATTTCCAGGAATAAATCTTTTGTGGGAAGTAAGGGGCAAATGTTAGACAGGCTTACCTCCTTAGCCTAGGAAACAAATGTTGGAAACTGCCTTGCTGAGAGATGCAGCCAGCTTTCCTCTGAGAATAGCCCACAGGCCACCCACTTAGAGCTGCGGTGCTTTGACAGTTATGGAATAGCACTGTGAAACCAGTGGAAATCATGTCTCCTTCCTGAATTTTACTGAGGATTGGTGCACTTGTTCTTGAAGTGCATTGGCCATTCTCAACCCATTAATAGAATTTAAGATCAAATGCTTTATTTTCTAGTGTCTTAGAATATTTTACAGTAGAAAGATGTGTTTTATATGTGGCACCCTTACACTCTTTTTTCTATCAGTTGTTTACAGAATATGGAAGACTAGCTATGGAAGAAATTTACCAAAAGCCGTTTCAGGTAACTATATATGTTAAATGGATCTTAAGCAATTGAATATGTAGAAAATGAGCTCAGGATAATTTATGAAGAGAAATTAGTTGGGATGAAGCTAGCCTGTTCTTTACAAGACCAATTTTCCTTCCCTGTCACCACATTTCTTGGCAAAAACACAATGGAAAAATGCTGAAATGGATCACATTTTGGGCAAGTACAGCTTTGTGCCTGAGTTACAAGGCATAAAAGGAATGAAAGTGTCAAGTGATGTGCAGATGCTAAGGAGAAGAGTTTCGCGCTGCCTTCTTGCTCATTACTCTTTGAGATATGGTTGGTCTTTGCTGGTGGTACATGGTTCTGAGTAAAGGCCATGTGGCCTGTAAGAAATAGCGTTGAGGGAGGACCACGTTGTGTTTCATTTACTTGAAGCGTTACTGGCTTCAGCATTAAAAGTGCTAGCATCTCCTGGCTGTTTGCTAGGCCAGAGAAGGGTTTGAGGCTTCGTTTGTTTAGTGGAGACAAAGACTGAGATCTCTCCCATCCTGAAGTATCCTCTTTAACCTATAAGGGTACTAGTCGACTGCTGTTAGTGGTGAGTTTTAAGACTCCTGTGTCTCTAAAATATTCAGCCTGCAAGTGTCAGTCCCCGATGTTCTTGCGATTGGCCTGGGCAAGATGCATTCTTAGTAAAGCACCTTGTCTGATGTAAGAGTAATGTCAAGGTTTGTTTTCTATCTTCAGCTGATGGGAGAGAGGACAGTGTAATCCCTGTGGGATAGCAAAAGGCAAACCCATGGAACAGGGAAGCTATCTTTTTGAGACACTTGGGTACTTCCTTTCAGATAAGGAGTGAGTTGCATTTGTGTGTTTGGTGTGTGAGTTTGGTTGTGTGGTTTGTTTGTTTTGGTTTTGTTTTTTTAACAAGCAAACACTTTCACCACAAAACTACAAGGCTACTTCATTTAGAGCAGCCAAGCTTAGAAATTTTTTTACTTAAAATAATCACGTGTGATAAGAGTTTTTGACCTTAGGAATGATACAAGCTGTTCACTGCTGTTGTTCTTCCTGTTACAGACACTAATGTTCTTAATTAGAGATTGGAGTTATCCTTACGAACATGCGTATGGCTTGGAAGGAGGAAGAAAGTTCCTAGAGAAAAGATTGCAGGTAGGTTATCTCCAGTAGTCCTAGTATGGTCTTCTAATTTGACATCTTGCTGTCAAGATAATGATGCATGATGAGCTAACTCTTTGTGCTAATAAAATATATTTGTAATGTTCCCACTCGTGCAGAGTTCTGGGGTTTAGAACTTGACATTTTTAGGTTCAGGAATGAAAACTTAAACACGCTTTTGTGCTCTTACTGCTTTTAAGCTGATATTTAATCTTAATTGCAGTACTGCAAAACTATTAGCAGTTCTTACTGCCTTTTTTTTTTTTCTTCAGGTAAAGCAAAACCAACATGAAGAGCTACAGAATGTAAGGAAGCATATTCACTCCTGTTTCAGTAATCTTGGCTGTTTCCTGTTGCCCCACCCTGGTCTTAAAGTTGCAACAAATCCAAATTTTGATGGGAGGTTAAATGGTAGGAAGCTTTCCATTGTGTGTTTCTTGATTCAGATCACTGAGTTTATTTTCTTTTATAATGGAAGTTAAACACTGAAATGGTTGGCTATTGAAATGCTTGACTGGAAAAATGTAGGGCTAAAAGGTGAAACTACAGAATCTAGGAATGTGCATTGTGTGTTCTTTTCAGTATTTTAAAGGTAGAGGAGTTAAGCAGGCAGAGGGAATGGATATCTTCGTGTCTAGCTGTTGATTGTAATCTGATAACTTGAGACATACTTAAAGGTAATTAAATAAGGATTCTAAAGATAAATAAGGATTCTAGAGGGGAGAATTCACAAAATTAAAGATTTGACTTTCTTAAAATTGAAAGGCTTTTCTCTAAGAACTTGCTAAACCAAAGGTCAGAACTCGAATGACTTTAAAATAAAAGCTGTAGGCTTCTGCTACTGCAGAATGAGAGGCAGTCAGGATTCCTTCAGTTGCTGCTTATCCCCCAACAGGGGGAATGTGTCAGAATGGCAAAGGCTAAAAAAGTGGATTTGCAATAGTGGGATTCCAGACACTTCTGTGCTGAGGGCACAGACCTGTGTGGGATTATGGTGTAAGATGTTGGTGTAATTAGGGAAATGCACTTTAAATATTACAAGGACTATGGAACCTTGTTCTCTCAGTCTGAAGTTAAGATTAAAGAGTAGGTAGAACTTACTAAAGTTATACTATGTATTTAAGCCTTTAAATATCTTAAAATGCAGTCAAGACTTGTGATGCTATGGATTTTGAAGGACCATGGGTTATCAGTGTTCCTTTAGGAAATGTAAGATTGAAAAGAAAACTAACCACTTTTTTTTTTTTTTCTGAAATTGATTGAATTTTACTAGATATAGATGAGGATTTTAAGAAAGAACTGCGGAATTTGGTACCATTACTGCTTGCCCCGGAAAACTTGGTAGAAAAAGAGATTAGTGGATCCAAGGTGACTTGTAGAGATCTTGTAGAATACTTCAAGGTAAGCAAACTCATACTAATTATTTCTGTTAATGGCTTAAAAGAAAGTATTCTAATTTTAGGGCATGTTGTTCCCAGAGAAGGTAAGATATCTAGGCTGATACTCACTGATCAGCTCACTTTTATTTTCATTTAATTACTCTGACTTTCAAGAACTGGCACACAACTTCCTATAACAGCATAGCTCTTAGCAAGCTATTATTGGCAAAATCGCGGTGTATGTTTGGTTGGTTTTTGGTTTTTTTTTTATTCTTTGTAAATAGGCTGAAATACTTCAAGCTGTATTAGAGATTTTTTTTTTTTGTACTTTAAAATCCTAGTTTGTGTGGATATGTTGTCTTTTTTTTTTTTTAAAGAGGGTCTCATGTAGTTTGTACAGATAGAAAACCAGCTCTTAAACTGCTAGGTATGCGGTGAAAATTTCAGATACTCCCCTCCGGATTTTTAACATGCAAGGAAGATGCTTTCTAAACACTTGCATGTGCAGCACCACTGTATGTTCTGAAATGTTTGTGTATGATACTTGCAGCTGTTAGACTCTTGAGCTGTTTTGGTATCATGGTGACACCAGCAGAAATGTGATAACATAATCCCTACTTCACCAGGAATTGATCTGGTGTGTGTAACCTTTTTTTTTGAATTGGAATGATTTAGACAGTTGGCTTGGTAGGAGAAAGTGGCAGTCATTCCTAAAGACATTAATTTTACATTTTGAGCAGGCATGTTAAAGGTAGAACAGAGTTGGGCTGGTGTTAAGAAAGAAGCTATGCAAGGGAGGAATCTGAGACCAGAACTCTTTAACACTTGTAAAATGAAGTAACTTTTTATGAAGGAAAGACATGATATGGGATGCAGAAGTCATGGCTGTTCTGACAAGCATAAAATCAACACTCTGGAGCTCGTATGTTCTGTCTCTGTATTTACATGGTTGCATGCTGCTTTTTGTTCCACTTTCTTCTGTAGTAAGATCTGATCCCATACAGTGTAGGGAGTGTGCATTCAACAGCAGTTTAGAAAGGACTGCATCCTAAAAACTGAGTGGAAAACCTCCTCTGTTGAAAAGCTGCCCGATTCACGTCCTGTATCCAGTCTGGGAGCAGTCATGCAGGGTGCTGCGGAAACACTGTGGTTATGTAACTAAAGAGGACTGCTCCCTTGGGACTGTGCATCTAAAGCTGAGATCGTGGAGTCCAAGTTGGAAACTGGAGGGCTTTTACTTGGAGGAAATAGCTACAGAAACAAGGAGGGTGTCAAGGGAACAGAGTCCTGTATAACTCTATACATTTTTGTAGGTTGTCCTACAACCTAGAGCATTGGGTATATAGGGACCCTGATAACCTTGTTCTCTCCTCCTTTACAGAGAAAAATCCTCAGGGTGGAGGCTTGTAGACAAGCTGGGGGGGAGGGCAGCAGTAACATGAAGAAGAATAACTGCCCAGTCTCTGAGGGGCTGAGAGTGGCCTTGTTGGTCTAACTTGCACAGCTTGTCCAAAGTGCTGAAATGGCTACTGCTGCCTGCTGTGCCCCCCTGCTGATCTGTCCCAAAGAGCTGTGCCACAGGCCATCTTGTGGGCTGGAGAAGAAGACATGAAGGATGTGTTCTCTTCCAGCCTTCTGAAACCCTGGTGAAAGAAAGGACACCTAAAGATTGGTGGGGTAGGGCACATAAGGATAGGCCTGCTTGGCTTCCAGAAGTATTTTGGCAGCTCAGCTCTGTCTGCGTTAGTGCTTTGATCTGCTTTTTTCCCTTCCCACACTTCAAGGGAGCAAGGCATGTGGGGAAATGTAAGTACTGGTTCTCCCAGCACTGGGGTGTGTTTGGACAGACCTCTTGCCAGAAAGGCTTTGTGAGATAGTCATCTTCACTCTTTTGTTTTGGGTGAAGATTCCCTGCCTAGCAAAGACCTTCTTATGTATTTGAGGGAGTCGAAACCTGCTGTCAAGCCTGTCACTTCTTCAGATAGTGGCCATGTCTTCTCAAGGTGCTTTGCTACCCTGCTAGGCACCAGCCTCAAGTGCACAGGAAAGTAAAGGGATTAAAGCACTAGGGATAACTGTGAGAATGCCAGACTTGTATGAAGAAATTTGCTTAACTGAATATTTAACACTTTTTTACAAAGAAATAATCTATGAGCTCTATCTTTATATCGTCCCTCTTTTCTCTTCCTCAATCACAAATGATTAGGAAAAAGAAACCTTTTTTCTTTCTCCCATTTAGGCTTATATTAAAATCTATCAAGGAGAGGAGCTACCTCATCCGAAATCTATGCTGCAGGTATTTTATTTTTCTTTCAAATAATCTGATAGATGATGTGTGCTCTTTAAGTTCTTTGCAATTGAAGATCATGACTGCTGTGGGTCTGAAGCTCCCACACACAGAGCTGTAGTTCTTGAAGGAGCTGTGTACTTTGAAAGCCATCTGAACTGTGTAGCCTGGGTACACATTTGTGTCTTCCCTTCGTTCCATCTACCAAATGGAGCAGGGGTATATATCTGCTTGGTTGGGTTTTTTAAGCTGCTTCAATTTCTAAGCATGTGTTTCCTGTAACTTGCTATTCTGTCAGTATCTTTCAGACTGTATTCTGAGGGCTTTTAGCATCAGATGCAGCAGATAAAATGGAGAAGGCTTATAGTAACGCAGTTATCACCACTGTCTTGCAGTGTTGGGCTACTCTGTGTGGGTTTGTTAGATTGGATAACTGCATTGAGGTTTCTTTTCTGGGTTGATCCAAAGAGGATGTAATCCGCTTTAAAGCGATCTGAACACAAACTGATTGTATAAAGCTGTGTGGTGAACCCTTGAATTGTTTGGGAGTGTGGGCTTTAGGGTCAGTTTTAACCATTTTGTGTTTGTAAGATTTGGTTTTTCTTAAGCTTCCTGTGTCATTCATTAAGACATGACTGTTCTGGGTGTTTTTTTCATCCTTCAAGGAAATCATTAGACTTTTGGGGGAGTTCAGAAAACTCATCACAATGAAACAAAGGCTGCTATCATTTCTTCTATTTAGCATGCCTTAAATGTGGCTGGGAGATACAGAAGATGACATCTTGCAGCATTAGCTAGAATAACTGTTCCTGACATGACACAGGTTGAAAATAGTCTTATTCTTACAAATTTTGACACCAAAACTGCGCATATATAATGCAGAAATAATACCAGCTTGCTTCTTTCCTCACAGGTAGTGATGTATCAGGATTAACATTTAATAGTTTAGTGATCCTTATTTGCTAATTAACAATAAAGCATTCAGAAGAGATTGCTCATGATGAAAAGCCTGTACAAGCACATGGGAGTTTGTCTGCAGCTGTGCTAGAAAGCTGAAGAAAACGTTCTCCTAGTCAGTAATCTGTTTTAATGTATATCGCTAACCTTCACTTGTTTTTGTGGGGCATTTTCCTGGCAATCTGAAGCTTTGGAGGCTGTGGGGGTATGTTGGGCAGTGTAACTACATGTCTGTAACTAGCTGGTAATGCTGTGATGATACATGGTGCTCAATGTTTTCTAGGCAACAGCCGAGGCGAACAATCTTGCTGCTGTGGCAGGAGCAAAAGACTTGTACAGTAAAGGCATGGAGCAGGTATGATGACGCAACTTTTTCTGACTGCCTACATGCAAATACAGGCCTTCAGTTTTAATGTTGTACTCTGTGTTGGTTGTGAGCATGTTAATGGAGAAAAGTAGCTTAGGGCCAGTACTCGTGTGTTTTCTGTACTCTGCTCTGAGGTTAGGTGTCTGATACAGCAAAACCAGGATTCTTTGAGACAGAAATTGCTGGGGGGGTATGGGAATGGGTGTGTTTGTAAGATACCACCTGTTAGTTCCCCATGCTGCTCTTGACAGACATCTTAAAATCCTGTAACATGAAATGGGCAAACAGGTGAGGAGACATTTGGTGGGCCAGGGTCGTGCAAGGGTAGAGTTCTAGTGTTATGCTTCTGAATTGTGGTCATTCATTAGCTGTAAAATGCAAGGATTAAAATTATTCTTGTATTTCAAGGGTTTTTTTAAAACTTTAGAATTATCCTGCCTGAAAAAGCTGTATATGTAATTTCCTACTTGCTGCTTCTCTTGAAGATAGTGACTTATACCACTCCAAGCTGAATGTCTGTTCATACTTCAACGTAGTGTTATGCAAGGTTTTATCATAGGAAATTCTGAAAACAATTACATGTCTCATAAGGCTTAACAGGACTATGGTTATTGTGAAACTCTACAACCAGAAAAGACCAGTAGGTGGGATAACATGCTACAAACATATCTCCCCATTCACTAATTCTGGTCTTAATAGCTGAAGTAGCTTTCCATTTTGAAATTAGAGTAAGACCTAATACTAGTGGCAGACTAGCCAGTTCCAGTTGTTAGCAGGCTGTTTTGACAATGCTCCGCTGGTGCAGCGGGACTCCTTTGTTTGTTCCCATTTTGGAAAATCTCTTGAAATAGTAAATGGGTTGTTTATAATAAATGCCAAGTCTGCCTTCCTACCTTGAATCTTCAATGTCTGTTGAGATACTGTAGTTGTAAATTTTCTTACTTGGGGCAAGGAATAAACAGGAAGAGATGTTCTCTTAAACAGACTCTGTTTCCATAGTAATGTTCCCCAGTCCTGTATATTTTTATATCACTGTAGAGATACACACAAATGTCTTGAATAGTTTTTTATCCAGATGTCTCAGATGATGTTCTTAATGTGACACAGCTCTGATATTTCTATTTTTAGGAACAGAAGTGGGAACTCTTTGGATTTAAGACTGGATTATGTAAAGATAGTTCTTACTGTAGCTTCTGAGTTCTCCTCATGAACCAAAGCCCTCCTTTGCTGAGTGTGCATAACCAAAATACCGTCCCCCTAATGACCTTAAATGTAAGGAACAACAGGTGCAGTCACACAGAGTATAAGAAAACAGTGGCAGTTATTTGTGTGGTGGTCTTGATGCATCAGCAGCTCCTAGCGTTTAACGCTCTCTGGGCAATGTGAAAAGACTGTTTTGGAGGATGAGACTAGTAGCCATTTTCCAGGGAGTTTTGCCAGATCAATATGGAAGAAGCAAAAGATGCTTGTTAAACTTGAGCAAGGGCAGAGTGGGGGTGTCAGGATCTCGACAGTGAGGTTTGCCTTGAAGAAACTAGCCAGTGAAGCCGTGCATCTTGTGAGGCAGAAAGGGGACGCTGGACTCTGAGAAAGTCATCTTCTATGTGTCCTGCTGAAGGGATAGCAGCAGGAGAAAGTTAAAATTGTTGCTGTACTCAAGACGTGAGATGACAAGCATTGTGGTAAGACTACCTCGAGGCAGGAGAGGGAAGGCTGTTGTTTGACATCATATGGAAAGAATCTTCAGTTTTTAGACATAGTCTGACTGTGAGGGTCTGGAGGAGTTGGAGCTGATCTGCCATATGTATCTCTGGCCTAGGTAATCTTTAATCATAGTCCTTGAGGTCAGAAATCAGTCTTACAGAGTCGAAGTTCTTGGAGTCTAACCATTTTCATACTCATGCTGATTCAGGGAAAGGAAGATGGTGGGTGTTCACGTCACAGGTATCTATTTGAATCCATGGTCTCATCCTTTCAGCAGAAACGTACTCTCACAAGTTGATCAGAATCAAGCCTAAAGGACAGTCTAGGGAAGAACAGGCTAAAGATGTCAGCAGCTAGTTCTTGTTAATTCACATCGCCTGATAAGTTCCATGGAGCCTGCTAGTGGCAGCAATAAACAGGAATGAACTTGTTGAGCGGGCAAAATCTACCCTGTTTGTCCAAGTTCTGCACTGACCTTCTTACTGAGATGGGTGACCAGGATTAGAAAGCTGAGGGGAGGGTTTGTGGCCTTCAGAGTTCTCCTTAACCTTCCTCAAGCCAAGCTTTCTCTGCCTCCTGGTGTTCCTTTATTTCACCTTTTCATAACAGGAATGTACGTGTAGCTGATGTCCTGTCCTTCTGGGCTTGCCCAAAGGGAACAGTTGAAAGTATGAGTTCAGTCGTGTGCTATAGCTCTGTATGTGATTAGACAGATAAGGCTCTTGCTGTGCCATGATGTGAAGTACCTTTAGCTGCTTCACTTGGGACAGGACTCTAGAGCTTACAGAGCCAAGAAAGCTGCAGGAGGTAGTCTGCTGGCTTGAGAGGGGGGCAGCGAGGAGCAGGTTTGCTTTCTGTATAGAAGATACTCTGGGTGTGATGACCTCATCTCTGATTGCTCTAACAGGTTTGTGGGGGAGATAAGCCTTACATTGCCCCATCGGACCTTGAACGCAAGCACCAGGATTTCAGAGAGTCAGCTGTCAGGCAGTTCCGCTCGGTGAAGAAGATGGGAGGGGAGGAGTTCTGTCGGCGCTACCAGGAACAGCTTGAAGTGGAAATCGACGAGATCTATGCAAACTTTGTGAAGCACAATGATGGCAAAAACATCTTTTATGCTGCTCGTACCCCTGCCACTCTATTTGCGGTCATGTTTGCCATGTATATAACCTCAGGACTGACTGGGTTCCTTGGTATGAACTCCATAGCTACCCTGTGTAATCTCGTGCTGGGGATGGCTCTTATATCGTTTTGTACTTGGGCATACGTTAAGTACTCTGGGGAATTCAGAGAAGTTGGAACAGCCATTGATCAGATCGCTGAAGCTATATGGGAACAGGTGGGTATCTGTTTTTAATGCAAAATCTTCCTTTCTCGAGCAGACATATCAAACAGTTTCTGTTCAGTGCTGTGAGTGAAAAGCTGGTCTAGACCTACTGTGGGATGCTAGGACTGCCGAAGGGAAAATCAACTCAGAAGTGTGACTGCTCTGTTCAATAAGAGATGTCCGCACACAAAGAATGTTAAACAAGCTTAGGATGTTGTCAAAAAAGTGTCACTTAAAGGCCTTACTAGGTGCTTGAACGGTAAAGAGTGGAGGGACTCTCTAAAAATCTTGTTAATTTTTCAGAGCAAGGAATTCTGCTTTTAAAGGTATGTTTAAAGTGATAAACTTGCCCTATGGATGTGGTGGATAAAATATCTCAGGTGGTGCAAGAAATGGGGAAGGTGAAACCACTGTGCCCTCCCTCACCTCACCTGGTGGTGCGACACTGGAGGGCTAATTAGACCTCAGAGAGAACTGGCTGATGACTCGCAGCAACCAGATTGACTTGCAGCAACTGCTACAAGAGGATGTACAGCAGGTTTCTTCCTTCAGGAAGACTTGTGTTGTCTGTGACAACTCCAGTTGGTGCAACTCCTGTTGCAAGGAATACTCGCCAGACTAAATCCTGAAAGAAAAGACGACATGAGTGTAAGAGTACCAAAGCTGGAAGAGAAAGCCTTCTGTACAGAGATTTTGCTGCCTGAATCCAGTTGACGCAGCTGTGTCAGTAAAGCCCATGTGGAAAATTCCTGACCCACTCTTACAAGTAGTGTTCAGAGCATTCTGAGTAGCTATGTCCAGTGCCAGCAGAAGGGAAACAGTTTGGTGCTGCTGTTACTAGAAATAAAGGGCTCGCTGAACTTACCTGGCATGACATTAAAATGGGTCCTACAAGGCACGAGCAGATAACTAACTGGAGCCTTCTATACGGAGGCTCTCTTCTACCTCTGAAAAATGACTCTGTTCAGGGCTCATCATAGGCAGTGGTACACTAGACCTCTCTGGGCAACCAGGTAAGGTTATGAGTTAACTGGAGTGGAAAAAGTGGATTTCTAATAATAGGAGGGAAATGAGCATCAGGGTACTAAATTTTGAGTTACACCCCTAATTAGTGATTAAAATTGAGGCTCTCCTGTACCACTGTAGCTTCTTGCTTTGGAGCTCGGGGCTGAAGAGCACTGCAAGACAAGTGGAAGGTGTCAGTTGTAGCGCTCCCTGAGTGCAGCTGCTGCCATAGGATACCTAGAGCACATAAGGCTTGATTTGACTGCTGACCTTCCCTGGAAGGGGGAGAACTTGGCTCATGCTAGCCGGAGCTGGCCTTTTGTGGGCTAGGGGAAGGTGGTCTCCAGAAGAGCTTGCTGGTGGTTTTGCTACAGTTGCACATCACCACTAACATGCAAAGCACCTGCAGGTCCTGTCTGAGTCACTCTGCTTATATACCATGCTCTTGCTATTGATTTTTCTGAATCTCTGCCTTTCTTTTCCCTCCTTGCTTCAGAGGAATCCCAGGAAGGTGAGAAGTTACTGGCAATCAGTTTCTTTTTCTGAACTTGATTGACTTTTTCTGCTGCCTTCTAAGAGCCACTTTTCCTAACAGCTGAATTCGTGTTTTAGGTGTTTTCCAAACTCTTTGAAGTCCTTAGACGCCGAACGATTCGCCGTGCTCTTACATCAGTGCCGCGACAGCGACTCTCATCCAACAATAACAAGAAGAAAAACTAGCCAGTATTTTTAACTTTCTTTCTGTATCTGAAGTGTTCACACTTACACATATAGGACAATAAGCTGGACCGTCTGGGCCGGTCTGCATAAATGCTGTAACCATACCAGACTGATGCTGCATATAGGGTATGGAATTGCACATCCATCTTCTAGGAACTGTAAAGTGGTTTGAATTCAGTGAAATACTGCTGTATAGGAGGGATATCACTTGTGTTTATAGCATGTGACTGATTTAACCTCATTACTGTAGCAGCAAAACTCATTTCTCTTTCAGTTCATGCCAGTTTGTGTCAGACTTCAGCATTCTAAGTTTTTTCATTATTTCAAGTCTCATCTCTTTGTATGTTTTTATATTTTTTATTTTCCTTGGTTACCTCATTTTTTTGTTTCTTTTGCACGTTTCTCATTCCACAGGTGTTGAAGCCCATGAGTGATAATTTGATGGAGGATCATATGAGGCAGTCTGTAAAAAACTCTATCAAAGCAGGCCTGACCGAGCAGGTGTCTCACCATGCCAGACTAAAGACAGACTGACAGTTCATCTCCTCTTCAACTCTGCCCTCTCATCCTAGACATGCTTGCTGTACCATGAGAACTCAATAATAAAAAAAATAAATAAAAATAAACCAAAGTTTACAATCAACTGTAGAAGTAGTTTAGTGTGACTGGCTTCACAGATTGCTGCCATCACCCGGAAAGAGTAAGTTTGTCAGTGCTCTGCTTCTAAGACAAACTGGTGCCGTGGAGACCGCTGGGGGTGGGAGGGAGGGTGTCTGTTTTACGTATAGTCCTGGTGAACCGTGCACGTGTGTGTTTGGGGGGTGTGGGGAGGAGGGGTCTTCCCCCAGTGTTTGAGTTGATGCAGGCTCTGGCTTACAGTGGGAATCTGTCCTCTGCAGGAGGTTATTTCAGGGAAGAATAATGATCAGACCCACATAAGGTGTGCTCTCACCAAACGTACCCAGCTCCACAACATCCCCTCGCCGCCTCTAACGAGCGTATCAAGTCGGCGAAGCCATTAGAGCCGCTACGTTACAATATGTATCTTGCTTTATTGCCTTTTATGCCAGTGTTACACAAATGCATGTATTGGTTCCTCACACCGCCGATGGCAGAACTGACTTGTGAGGGAGGCAGTGGGTCAGAGCGTATGGTGTCTTGCCTTGCACTTGCAGACCTGGTCCCGAGGGAGGTGCATATCAGAACTGAGCTGTCTTTTTCCGCAGTTTAGCCTTCATGTATATAATATTGCCATTAATTCTACTGGGGAGAAATTCCATCCAAAAATGTTGCCTACAGCTACCAAGCAATGAGTTAGGATTGTCTGTACAGTGTGTTTAGTTTTTATTTTTTAAGAAATCACAGATAGGGCATGTATATGAAATATAAATATATAAATACAATTTTGTATCAAAGTTTTGTAGTTTATGGCAAAACCTGGTTCTGTGGTAGCTAAGTGCAGTCCCTGTAAACGAATGTTTGTGGCTCATGTAAATGTGTGAATGCATCAACAATTTGAAGTTTTTTGATATATTTGTGATATTTACCTGCCTTGAGCACTGCAATCTCTCACCCCCTTGGGAAAATCAGTGGGAATGTTTGTTGTGAAACTCTTGTCTTCTGTTGCATTTTAAAGTTATTTCCTGTAATTTATTTTCAGTACATGATTAAAATCAGTTGTGTATATATGAAATGAAATCCGTGCTTATTTTTAAAAGATGTTTGAGTATGTATTCTACTACATAAAACTATGTCAAATACTTATCCTGACAATTATATGAACAAATTGTCTATTGTACTTCATAGCTTTCTGTTGAAGCTGATGTTCCTCTCATGCTTGTCTCTGAAAGATGACATCTGTCTAGCTCGTACCCCTCCCTGTATAGGAGAACTTTCTGGTATTCTAAAGCACGCTTCTTGACTTGTGGAGTTGCTCGTCAGCTTCTGCCCTCCAACAACTGTATCATTCTGAAATCTTACCGGCTCTATTTTCACTCTTGACTAAAGCAGTATCAACTAAGGCATTTTCAGATGTGTGGAGTGTAAAGGCAGCTAAATAATTTAACTGCTGTAGTTTCAGCTGGAAATGACTGTGTGCAATAGCTGGGTTTTTTGCATTCCTAAATGGTAACAATTTCCATCAACATCTGAGCTTCATCAGTCTCCCCTCTCTTGAGTGAGGGAAATCATCCGTCTAGGACTAAAGCAATTGCACTGTGACTTTTGTACCATAAAGAACTGCTGGGGAGTGGTGGTTACCTGCCCTCTGGAGATGAGGGCTCAGCTCCAGGTGAACGATGCTGAAGATGAGGTAGGAATGTTGCATTTTATGATATCTTCTCTCAAGCTGTACAGATTAAATACTGTTATTTAAACAATCTAACGCTTTGGTGATGAATCTCTTTTTTCTTATTAGTCAGATGACTGGAGTGATGCAGGGGGCTTGGAGAGGGTCACGCGTGCCTTTGCTTCTTGCGTCCTCCGGGAAGGTACGAGGCAGGGTTGAGGCTGGGCCGTGCCCTGCTTGCCCTGCAGTGACAGTGAAGCTGGAAGGCTTTATCCGGACTCCACCCTTCTAGCAGAGGACTGAAATGGGGTGTATAGGGGGAGAATTCCTGAACCCTGTGCCAAGAAGTTGCAGAATTAATGCAAACCCCCCTCTAGCTTTGTGGGAGGAATCAAAGGTAGGAAAAGGGAGGGGCCAAGGTGATTTTGGGGAGGAGCAAATGTGGGAAATAGATGATTAAGGGCATAAAAGGGGCTGGTTTTGTGGCAAAATGTGGATAAAATGTGGCACCAGGTTGCTGGTGAGCGTTGATGTCTGGCCATGTCTATTCTCTTTTCTCTGTTAACTCTGTTTCTCTTTCCCTCTTCCTGGGAGAGAGGACTCTGTTCTGTGTGCATGGAGGTCTCGGTGCCAGCCACTGGAGTGGGACCTTGGACCACAGGGGCTGTACGTTTGGAGCACCAGCAAACTGGAGGCTGGGAGCGAGTGGAAAGCCAGCGCCACAACGGCAGAGTGAGGTTGCGTGTCAGTGTATGAATACCAAGCCAGATTTAGCTAGCAAGTAGGACAAGGGGCCTGGGAGCCAGGTATGGAAGCAGCCGTAAGTCTGGGCTGGATATGCACTATTTCTGCATGAGGCAGCTGGAGGGACCAGGCGATCCAGGAGAACCGTGGGAGGGTCTGGGGTTCAACTGAGACCTGGTTCTATGTCTGTGCCTCCCTCTATGGGAGGCAACTAGAAGCGGGAGGCCCCAAGGGCCAGCTACAGGACAGGCTTGTGTAGGAAGGCAGGTTACTGAGGGCATCCGCAGGGTGGGCTGAACCAGCACCTGGAGCGGGGCTGCGGACCGTGCCCACCTGCCAGCTACCGGAGCAGACTGGTGATCCAGAGGCCAGCTACCGGATGACCTGAGCCTCCTTGCCCAGTTACTGGAAGGATCCACAGCTTGCGTGTGCGTGTTTTTCCCACTGACAGACCTTCATCCTGAGGGCATTGGTGCTGTTTGTGTGAGCATCTGCTGGCTCGGCCTTGCGGCTGGTTGCACGTGGGGGCATGAAGCTCTACTGGGCAACCCCTTACAATTAGTATTGTAGCTAAATAAGGTCAGTATTTCTCAGCTTTTGCCTGTGTACTGTTAAGAACATCAGGATTGCGTACAGAGCGGGTACAAGGGAACAGAGGAACTTCACTAGTGGAATACGCGGGGGCATAAAGGAGATAAACGCTCACTTTCTCTGCCCAGGGCTACTCTGCTACTGACTCAGGACAGGAGCTCGGAGAGCTGTTCCCGTTCCGTGCAAACTGGTGGTGCACTAAGGCTTTGCTTCCCCTGTCCTCCCTGAGCAAGCAAAAAACCAATCTAACAGAAAAAGGGTAGCATAAAACATGGTAACGGACCCCCGCACCAGCAGTACAGCTCTGGCCGCCTCCTGCCTCAAAGAGGACAGAGCAGAGCCAGGTAGGAAAGCTACGTGGAAGATACCACGGGTGCAAGGTACAGGGTAACGCTGCAGGGAGACAGACAAGGAGAGAGGACGGGGATGATGTAACAAGCCACAGCATCAGAAAGGGGTGGAGAAGGCAACAAGATAAAAGATACTCACTCTTTTTGTTACTTTAGGAAACGCTGATTAGAATGCATTTCTCCAGCTGGCATCAAGGTAAGGAGACATGCACCCTCACAAGCGCCTGCTCAAGCCCCTGGGTTCCTTGGGAGGGGCAATACTCACCCAGAGCACCAAGCGATGTCATTTCTGGCCCAAGAAAGGCATAAACAACAGGAAAGTTCTTTTCTGGCTATCTTGTAACTCACTTTTCTTAGAGCAGGCTAGGGCCAGGCCACAGCTTTGTCCTGTAGAGGGCTGATGCTTAGAGTCAAGTTAAGGAAACTAAACAGGACATCAGGTAGCATGGCACAGCGACAATGAAGGGGTGGGGAACAGGAATGAACCTAGATATACTGAATGTCAAATGTTTTTTCAATTCTGCTAGCCAAGTATGGCAGTATATCAAAACTGCCTGCCTGTTACCATCTTGGGTTAAAATAATTAAGCACAGGTTATGGTAAAACTTCCTTTTTTTATTGAAAAACATGGGCAGGAGTAAAGACATTATTTACACAAGTTCCCAAGTGCAGCTCGACTCAAGAACATATGATCAGCAATATGATAAAAGGATGTGGGTCCAAAACAGAATTATGGAGGCTACCAAATAGTACGAGTACAACTCCCTGGTAAACACGGACCTTCAGATAAGATCAGCAACTGAAATGAGAGAAAATGAGAGAATATTAGTATGTAGCAAGCATGCTGAGAGCCGCAGTACAGCACAGCGCACCTACTGCTGTTCCCAGGTTCCTCCCCCCAGGGGAAGCAAAGATGGGTCAGGCTTGGGAAGGAGGCACGTGGCATAACAAAGCATCTGGCGTTTCTCTTTCAGATGCAGCACACCAGTTCCCCACTGGAGGAGGGCAGCAGCCTCGCTGGGGCTGGCCTGCGCTCACCGTTCATGGGCATCTCATCTATCTGGGTGGAGTAGTACTGCTCGATGTCTCGCAGGATGCGGATGTCGTCATTCTTCACAAAGTTGATTGCTACACCTTTTCGGCCGTATCTGCCTGACCGGCCAATTCTGCGGAGGCAGAAGGAAAGAGAGAATGGAGCCACCTTGGGGAAGGGTAATCCAGCTGCACCCCCCCACGTGAAGGCCGAGCTTACCTGTGTATGTAGAGTTCTCTGTTGTTGGGTAAGTCGTAGTTAATGATCAGGGACACCTGAGGCACATCCAGGCCTCTAGCCCAAACATCTGTTGAAATAAGGACTCGGCTGCAAAGAGAAGGGGATGGTTACGGCTGTTCCACCCCAGCGAGGTGGGTGTGAGAGCTGAGAAGTTGTAGTCTCCAGTGCAGGGCATCCCCTGCTGTTCTGCGCTCCCCCCTCCCCACAGCACACTCTCAGCATCCCCAAACTTCAGTGAAGACAGATAGTACCAAGGCAGCTCTGATCTTTCAAAAAGAATACGATGCTCCTAAGAGTTTAAAATACAGGACAGAGCCCAAATATTTTTTTTCCTTGACTTATTTTAAATGCAGCAACTCCCAACCTCTTCAGCAAAATAAGAGACTAATTCTGTGCCTATGCGCATCCCTCCTTGGAAACTGGGAATCTCCCAACCCTGTGACACCACAGGGGGACAGATGGGACTCAGAGCTCTTCCTCATTTGAGCTTCAGAGGGGAGAGGTATTATGGGTTTCTGAGGCCTGTTCCCTTCAGATGCTGGAAGAAACCCTGCCCTGAGGTAGCAATTAAACACCGTTGAATGCATTTACCTTGCGCCAGATCTGAACTCTTTCATAATGGACTCTCTCTCCTTCTGTGGCATGTCCCCGTGCATGGATGAAACCGTGAAGTTGGCTTCTCTCATCTTCTCTGTGAGCCAGTCTACCTGCGCACAGAGCCAAGCAGCCCAGGTTAGCTCTTTGCTCACGAGAGCCAAACGTGCTTGTTGTGCTTGGAGACTGTTTGCAGAAACATATGCTGGTGAGGACTGAGAGACACTTTAACAAGCATTCTGGAGCTAAAGGAAGTAAATAATCCTTAGAAAGCATCGGCTATATGATACAGGGCTCCAGGAGCCCTGAAAGGAAAGGAATTAAGGGCATTTATTTAGAAAGTGTGGTTTTGTTTCAGGGATTATAAGCAATTAGAAGAATAGGCAGATTCTTACCTTATCAGTTCTACTTCTCTAAAGAGGCGACTGCATCAGGTCTGTGTCTAGCCAGTTATTTAAGCTAGGCACATATCAAAGACAAATGTTTAACGTCTGTTCTTACTAAACAATTCCCGAACAGGGTAACAACCAGACTTCTTAACGGGGTTTGTCTAGCACTCTCCTCCGAGTCACCCTCTAAAAGTAACATGCCCATCTGATGGCTGCTGTACCTTTCTCTTGGTGTTACAGAAGATGACAGCCTGGGTGATTGTGAGCGTGTCGTAGAGATCGCACAAGGTGTCAAACTTCCATTCTTCCCTCTCCACAGCCACGAAAAACTGCTTGATTCCTTCGAGGGTCAACTCATCACTGTAGGGAAGAACAACAGCTATACCACACCACAAGTAGGTGAATACATACAATGCAGTTAGGAGGGCTGGGTGTGCTTCAGCAGAGATCACAGCTCTGCGCTGTGGGTTGCTGGGTCTATACACAAGTCCAAGATGTCCTAGAAAGCCCCTGGAGAAGCCTGCTCTAAGAAGGGCCTCCAACGCGACCCACGCAACAGAGACTAGAGCCCCTGGGGCACCCTCTCTGCTCTAGACAGACAGCTTCAAAGGGAAACGTTTCTGTTCTCATCATTTTTACCTTCATGCTTCTTGACAAGAGAGACCGAAGAAAGGTAAACGGGGCAGTGTAAGAGGTCAGGCTGCCTACACTGACTCCTCTTGACTCCTGCTGAGTTCCAGTGCATGAGGACCTGTGCCACCACTACACATAAGCTACACTTTCAAGGGCATTCAGGATCAGTCAGCTAAAGGCTTTTTTGGCTTGCTATATAATATACCAAATTAATGGAGGAGGCCTAGAAAAATTCTCTGGAGGAGCACAGGAATTGGGTAGCTGTGAAAGATGGATTTCCAGGAGAAGAGGCTGCTCTACATGGGGAGGATAAGAGGGCTGGGGACAGTCAGGCTGAGCAGCAGCAAACAGAACTGAACAAGGATAAAGTCAGACAGACAAGTTGGCCTCTGCTGGAAAACAGGACATGAGGATGTCTGCAAACACCTAAACAAACTGCAGTGGTGAGAAAGAATGTGAGAAACTCTGTACAGTTAAATCAGTTAATACTGTGAACTGCCCACGGCTGGACCAACTCAATCTCCTGTTCTTTCCAAGGAAACTCACTCACCGTTTCACCAAGATGCGAATGGGGTCTGTCATGAATTTGTTGGTCATCTCCAGAATTTCATGAGGCAAAGTGGCACTGATCAGAACCACCTGTGTAGCTGGAGGCAAGTATCTGTACACATCATAAATCTGCTCCTTAAAACCTGAAAAGCAAATCAAGTTGCACAGAACAGTCAGCACATCCTTCTCCCCAGTACCCTGCTCTTTCACAATTTGATCTGGAATTCAGTACTGGGCCTATGCTACGAGATGAACATTAATGAGTGAATCAGTAACTCAAAGCCAGTGTCACATATTGCTCGTCTCTTCCTATTTTCCCAAACCCACTACAATGTGGCTGTGGTACACAGTAAAGTACGAAAGGCAGTGCTCAAGAATTTATAACTATTGAAAAGAATGCTACAACTAAATCAGACATGACATATTCAGTACTTTAACCTGTTACAGCCTATAATTAACTATAATTGTCTAACTTGGACAAAACCAATTGTTTTTAGAAGTGGGACTGCCAGCTGGGACACCTGGAATCTCAAAGAGGTGAGAAGAAAGGAATTCAAAGGGAGACAAATATTTTACCTTTATTGAGCATTTCATCTGCTTCATCCAACACCAGCATTTTGATGGCACGAGTCCTTAAACTTCGACGACGAATCATATCTGCAAGATTTCACTTTGTAAGAGGAAAAGGCTCTGAAAGCAAGCGAGCCTACACTGCTCTCAGCTGCTGTCAGGGCATTTCGGTGGAGGAGGGACAGGCACTTCCCCTACTGCCAACAGAGACTGGTGTTTGGTGATGGAAAGCACATCTGAGGGCCACAGCGTGCCCGCTGCACCCTGCAACCCAGGGGGATGTCTCTGCAGCCTGGCTAAGGGAGCACCGACTGCAGGGAAGCTCTGAGAGTCCAAGCTGTGGGATGCTATTTGCTAACTGCACAGGACAGGTGACCCAGTCTCCCACAGTAACTGAAGCTGGATGTAAGAAATGCAAAATGCTACATGAACTTTTCGTCAACAGACTGGGCAAATCCAGATCCTGTTTGAAAAAGCACATGGCTTTGTGTAATCCCTTAATACTGTGATAGAAAAGTATTTGCTGTTAGTGTGCTGTTCAAAGCCAGCCCAGTTCAGCAGCTGCTAATTTTTTGGATCTTTTTCACTTGTGGAGCTCTATGTTCTCCCAGTGGCAGGTGCTTGTGTAAGAAAGTGCTGCCTGTTTCTCAGACATCCAGAAGATGTGAGCTTGAAGGCTAACACCATTGCTGTGGTAACTGCCGTGCGCAGTAAGTATAAAAATCTTCATTCAACAAAACCACAAAGTACCAGCTGTAAGTGCACCTGATTTAACAAAGAGAGAGCAATGGCCAGCATGCAGAAAAATTGGACCTAACTTGGACATTCAGGTAGACCCAGCTCCTATCTCCTCCAAGATTCTGAAGTATTTCCTGGGACTACAGTATTTTGTGCTTTAAAAATACTCTTTGTTCCCATGCCATCATATAGAGAAACACTTTAACAATGAAAAGCAAAATATAAACAGAGAAAATCCAAGTACTATCCCTGTTGATTTCTCTCTAGTCTTTTCCAGCTATTGCTACAGTAAGTTGTTACCTTCACATTAATGTTACATTAACGGTGTCACGATAAATGTAGTTTTCATGCTATTTCAAATCTAAGCGCGCAAAAGTTGCGGGAGTTTCCCATGGCTCAGCTCAGGTCTGAACCTCCCACATCTCCTTACCAAACACACGGCCTGGAGTGCCAGCAACAACATGCTGCCCGTAATCCAGTTTTCGGATATCTTCGCCCACGTTGGTCCCTCCAATGCAGGCGTGACACTGGACATTCATGTAGTCTCCCAGAGCAAGAAGACCCTGTGTTGATACAAACGAATGGCTTAATTAACAGAGCTCTCATGAAGTTTGTGTTCATGAAGACGCAGGTCTCCACAGCCATACGGTGGATTTTTTTAAGGAGATGTAAGCATAAGCCATTAGAAGGATTTTTTTATGCCTGTTACCCAAACCTCCTCAACAGCAGGCTTTCAAACACTGGGAACTCAGTTCCCCAGTGATCACAACTGCTTTAAAAGTGCTGTCCTTAAAAATTCAGTTAGGAACGTGCAAAACCTTAGACTGCTAGACAACATCATCATGTAAGCAAGAATGGATATAATGCAGATCAGCAAAACAGCCCTTTATCAGAATTTCTTATTCCTTTCAGGAACAGAAACAAAAAGCAGAAGCTGTGCTTTGAGCTCTGCTGGAGAACACCTGAGAATCAGCCCCAGACCTTGCAAGTGCTTTACAGATGGCAATTTAAATGCTCCTACCTTCTGAATCTGTACAGCCAGCTCCCGAGTTGGTGCCAAGATCAATGCCTGGGTCTCCCGAACCTGATTAAAACAGGTGATCACAATGCAGTTAATCACAGGGCAGGTATCAACCAAGCATAATAGAGATTACAGATCCCAAAGTACTCTGAAATGTCACCTCTGAAGGATTAATCATAGAATTTTGTGCTAAAACCTAGTGTTTGCAAGGGTCAGTACATCTAGAAAGCTGCTCTCACACAGAGCATTTACACAGTAACAGCCTCTTACTTAAGTTACTTTTGGCAAGACAGCACTTAAGCAGTTCTTTGATAGCTCAATTTTCATTCCAACCTAATTTCTGAAAACAATTATAAAAGTGCGTACTTTTCTTGCAATAGAATAGAAACAAATTTAAATCACTTCAACTTCACACGTTCAGTTCAGATAAAAACCTTGCATTGCAAAAGGATTCCATGAGAATGTTTTGAAGTGTTACGTTTGAAAAATATTATGAGCACTTTACAGAAATGAAGCATAAAGCTGACCTTTTCATTTCAAACATGCAACGTTTATTTTTATGTCCCCAGGCACTGACAGGTGAATAACAATCTAAGCTTTACTTAAAAGGGTACTGGCCCACAGAAAATCATCATTTTATTCCACAGCATCTACACATTCAAGTTACACTTAAAAAACAATTGGATGGACACGATGCCCCTGACTAGAACAAAAGCAAACATTTGTCAGTCAAAAATCTAGGTTTGATTCCGTGCAATGTGCGCCAACTGTTCAGACAGGTTGCTGATGCTATTAGGCCTGTTTGAGCGCAATTCTGCCTGGTGAGAGATTAATTTAGCCCTCTAATGTATGTGAAAGAGGTCAGCTGTTAAAGCCAACTTTATAATTACAAGACTTTATCTGAACTTATTTTGCCAAGGTGGGTTTAACAGTTAAATTGTTACAGGGTAGTCTGGTTAAACTTTCAGTTGGAAATTTGTCTGAAGTTCACTGCTCATAACTAAAAGATTTCAATTCATTTATTCACTCTAAAAATGAAGACTTTTATGAGGAAGACTCTACCAATTTAGTTAAAAAACATTTTTAGCACGTGCTATGAAATTACCTGTATATCCAGGCACTGCAGAACAGAGATGGAGAACGTTGCTGTCTTCCCTGTTCCTGACTGTGACCTGAGAAACAGATGTTTGGTGAATACTCTGGATGTCTGGACAAACAACATAGGCAATTTCAATATATTCCGCCCCTCTGCTCTTTGCCACTCCTTCACTGCAAAGGAATCAGTATCGCCAACAGCGTATCTGACAAAAGTTTTGTTAGGATCACAGCGTGATCTGCAGACAAGCAGCTTTGAGAACTGCAGTATCAGGGATAGAGCACTTTGTTGCAGGCTCCCCGGCTCTGGCATATTTACCCCTTAGCAGATCAGCATTTTAACCTCCTGCAATTTGTTGTACATAATATTTTTCTTTTAAAGTAAATGGTAGTTGAGCCAATACAATTTGGAAGGCTAGCAATTCCCACTAGCAACCTAGAAAGGATGTTTTTTAGTGGGATGCATATCCTTCTTTGTCTCTAGAGACATAATAGATTTTCTTCTGCTTACTTTTTCCCTTGATTGAGACTGCAGTTGTCTCTACACTGCTCTGGCTTTGCCGGAAAACATTCCCAAGAGCCTCAGAGCCCTATTCACTGACCACACACAATCCCTTGGCTGAATCTTTATGACAGTGACATACCTAAACCTAATAAACTGACATTAACAACTGTCAGGATCACGGTCTATGTGCCAGTTAGCCAGTTTCACCCCGTATCGCTCGTGATGTGATCTCCCTAATCCTGCCGAGCAGCAGGCGAGGACCACGGGTGACAGATCTCGCTCGAGCTTCTGGCAGCGAGTGTGACTGACACACGCCCCCCCCCAGGGCCCAAAACCCCCTCCGGGCACAGGCCGCTCCCACCCGCGAGCAGGCCGCCCCCTCGCCGGCAGCCCCACTTACTGGGCGATCACGTCTCTCCCCTTGATGATCTGCTTGATGGCTCTCTGCTGGATGGCCGACGGCTTCTCGAAACCTGCGGAGGCGGCCGTTACCGTCAGCGGCGGCGGGGCAGCCCCGGAACCGAGCGGGCGGCGGCTACACCGCGCAGGCGCGCCGCCCCACATCCGGGCGCCGCCACCGGCGACGACCCCCCCCCCCCCCCGCCCCGCCGTCCCCTTCTGCCTTCCCTCTCCCCCCCCGCTGCCGCCCCGCCGCGCACCGTAGGCGTAGATGCCGCGCAGCAGGTCCTCCCGCAGCCCCATGGTGTCGAAGGTGGGCGTCACGTCCACCTCCTCGCTCGTCTCGAACTCCACCTTCGTCATGTCCTCCTCCTTCATCAACCGCTTCCTCGCCGAGCCGGTCGTCCCGCCAGATCCCGCCGACCCCGACATGCCTGAGGCCTTCCCTCTCCCGCCGCCCGCCCCTCACGCACCGCCGCCGCCGCCGCCGCGCACCGAGACACCGCGCCGCTGCGCATGCGCGGCGACCTGCGCGCATGCGCGGCGGCCGGGGTGGAGGGCGGGCGGGAGCGGCGTGCGCATGCGCGGCGGCGCGGTGAGTGAGGGTCGGGGGTGGCGGGGCCGGTGCGGCCTAGGCGAGGCCTAGGCGCGGCCTAGGCTTTGGCCACCGCAGGCCCTTGGGCGCCGCGGCGCGGGCCCCTCGGCGCCCAGGGGCCTGCGCAAGTGTGTGCGGAGCAGCCTGTCTTGCCCAGTGTCCAGACCCAGGAACACCCTAGGCAATTTGTAGGGGGAGGATGGGCTGGCTGTCAAACCGTATCACCTCTTCTGCAAGCCCAGGGGTGTCAAACGAGGGTTGATTTGCAAACCTGAGCTCAGAGCAGGCGGTTGAACGAGACTTAGAGGTTCTCAACAGAGACCAGAGGAGAAGGACCTATGCTTTGCTCTGCCTTTCCTCAGCTGATGCCCTTTTCATTTCTCTGTCCGTGTCATGCAGGCAGCTGGGATCCAGTTTTCACGGAGCTGGATCTCTGGGTTTGCTTTTGGGGCAGAGGGTTTGGATGTGGGCATGCTACACCCCCTTGTCCTCCGTTCCCACGTGGGATTTCAGCGGGATTTGTATCTTCCATCTTTTCCCTTTTTTCTCCTCCTCCTACGATGTTTTTTTCATCCTTGAACAGAGGGCAGATTTAACCGTCCTCCTGCCATGGGTACCCTGGATACTTGCCTGATCTCTGAACAAACCCTTAAACTTTTGTGGGAAAAGGCTCTCTCCTGCTTGGCAAGGCACTTTTCTGAGTCCTGAGCTAAAATGTTTGACATGGTAAAATGAAGTTGTTTGTTACAAAACCACAAAACATTTCCAGTCCTAGCATGTCTGAGGGTGCCTGAGTGAGTCAGGCTGAGTGCTTCACATGGGTTGTTCCCATTCTGGTTGTGAGGTGTGCCAGGATGTTTCAGCGGAGCCGGCAGGTTTGGGGTGTGTGACCCCTGCCCTGGGGCGGACTGTGACTGATGCTCTTTTCTCGTTTTTCATATTACAGAGCCTGAAGGCAAAGAGGCTGAAAGTGATAAAGCTCTTTTGTGAACATGATGCTGGAGGCACAAGGTATGATGGCTTCCTTCATCCTTATGTGTAATGCAATGGCAAGCCATCAGGAGAGGACATGGTACAGATCCTCTGGGATTTGCGGGGGAATGTAGGAGGGTGGCATGGTGCTAACATGCCTGGATTGAGTTTGTGACAGGGGAGTCATGCTGCTTGGTCCCCGTCATCCTTGTCGTGTCAGTGA
The DNA here is from genome assembly GCF_047370975.1 of Nipponia nippon. NCBI lineage: Eukaryota > Metazoa > Chordata > Aves > Pelecaniformes > Threskiornithidae > Nipponia > Nipponia nippon. The sequence goes on along the minus strand of NW_028262358.1, from coordinate 12,993,004 downwards.
CATTGGCTGTGTTCTTCCATTGTCCTTACAGGGATGAATACAGATACAGGGGGTTTGGTCCTTACAGTATTCTTTCACAAATAGTTGTGGCGAGGCTGTTTTTAGGATGGCCGATGCGTGCTGTGTTTTCATTTGGAAGCCTGACCCAGCCTGCAGCTACCGGCAGGTGCCCAGCCCTTCCTGAGACATGGCTGAAGCTCAAGTCCGGGCCCTCCCAGAGGAGGTAGGCACTGGAGGCAAGGCTTTCCTCAGCCAGCGTTTAGCCGAAGGAGCTGAGGAAGGAGGTGAGCAGGGAAAGGCTGGGAGCTGGCTTGTTGAGAGAAGGATGGGCAGTGAGTTCTGGGCAGTGAATCTGTAGAGCCAAAGGAAGTGACTGTCAAAAGTAAGCTTTGCCTCCCCTAGACCACAGGCACTGGTCCTGAGCTGGCGTACCCCAGCACGGCTGCATTTCCCTGGGGACACAGATGGCTTCCTGTGGAGAGGAGCTGGTCTGTAGTGTCTGACGGAGGCAGGGTTAGGTGAGAAGGGAACTCTGGAGGCATCTGGGCTAGTCCTCTTCACAGCAGGGCTGACTTTCAAGCTAGACCAAGTTGCTCAGGGCTTGTCCAGTCTAGGATGGAGTATCTCCCAGGATGGAGACCCCACAGCTTCTCTGAGCCTGTCCCAGGGCTGCAATGCACTCAGGAGGAAGAATTTTTTCCTTATGGCCAGTTGAGGTTTCCCTTGTTGCAGCTTGTTCCCGTTGTATTTTGTCCTTTTGCTGTGTGTCTCTGCAAATAGCCTACCATTTCCAAAATTAAATTACAGGGTGACTGTATCTCTTCAGGGTCCCAGAGTAGGCATGGGGCCTTAGTCCCCTTCTCTCCCAAAACTGAAGCAGGATTCAAGTGGTTTTTATACCTGTCTGCATGCACTGCTGGGGCTCACATTTCAGGCTTTGTGGAGAGGAGTTTGTTCCTTTGTGTGTGCGTGGAGTGTTAATTTTCAAGAATAGTTTTTTAATTGTGTTCCATTTGTACTGTAAAAAAGATGGGATTTATTTTAAGAAGCTGTTTGGATGCTTTGAGCTGTGTTCCTGCAGCTGGTGAGTTTCTCTTCTCTTGTACTCATTTTTTAGGATCTCAAATTTATTCACTGAACTGGACAAGGATGGAGATGGAAGGGTGAGCTTTGAGGAGTTGCAGTTTGGCTTGTTCAGCCACATGACCACCTTTTTCCAAGGTATGCCAATGTCTCTCAAGCAGCAAGACTGTCAGCACTTCATGGGGTGAGCTGAAAGGCAGAAAGATTTCTTTGTAAAAAGGATCCTGGTTGATGGCCTTGATCTGCAGCTCCTTGGAGTTGATTGCCATTAACTTTGGATAAGGAACCATAAAGTCATTGCCAGTTCCTTACACAGGACAGTTCATTTGTGTTTGATATTTCTACAACGTCCTGCAGGGAATCCAGACACAAATCCAGCCGTCACACTTAGAAAGGTTTCTCCATCTGTTTCCCCACAAAAAAGGAGGCTAAAGAATGGGTTCTACTGAGAACAATTCAGGCCAAGATGTTTCGTTTCACAATGGGGTGATTTAATAGACATTAGTTGGGCATCTGAGAGTGGTGACTTGGGGAGAGTTTTCCACTTGTCAGTCAGTTTTTGGATATGGTCTGGACTTCACCCACTGCATGGTGACTGAAAGGCTTCCTTGGGAGCTGCCTGAGTAGGAGCAAACCCTGTGCAGGTGGAGTGGGATGGTAATACAGAACAACAGAGGGCTGTCGAGCCTCATCTTTTTACAGGAGGGAGAAGGATGCATATCCTAGCGGAGGGGAAAGATCACCCCAATTCATTGGCTTCAGAAGCACTGACATCTCTGCACCTCTTGTGACTCAGGTTGTCCCCTTTTTAGTGCATGGAGCAAGCTTCATCCACGTTTTCTTTGTCTGATGTAAAATACTTCTTTCTCCTTAGTGCTTTTCATTCCAAGGACTGGCAAGGCATTTGCAAATGCTTTTGAAGTAACTGCCCTTTAATGCACTAAGGTAGAAGTGAATAGCTGATTACTGTGACAGCTGGGACAGCTCCATCCAGGATTCTGAGCAAAACAGCTCCCTCAAAAAAAAAAGAAAAAGAAAAAAAAGAATTGTTTCAGGTTCTTTTGGCTTAAGACTTTGAGGTAACAGTTCTCTGAGGACAGGCTTCCTCCAAACCTGGTATGAAATTGGTGCTCTTGGAGGTGTTACCAGTTCTGTATCAGCTTTCTGGGTTCTGCTTTTTGGTTCAGCTTGGTTGAATCTCATTTACCTTTGAAGCTGACCTCAACCCAAATTTAGCTTCTAGATCAAACAAAATGTTGGCTGGCGGTCCCCATATGACAGTTTTCACAAAACCCTCTGATGCTACATAACTTTCCACGTTGGTCTTTCTGTGGATACTGAGTTTTCATGGGTTAGTAGGGAGACCAAAGTGCATGGTCTGTGCCTGTCATCCCAGACATTGTGGCTGCCTTAAGGTCAGCTCAGGACATCTCCCTCCTGGCAGCTTGGGGTTGTTTTTGGAACATTCTCCAATATTGATGGGATCCCTGGAGTTTCCTTTCAGTATCAAAAGCTGTCAGTTTTTCTCTGCCAATTTTGCCCCAGTGACTTATCTCTGCTGCTTTTTTCCTCAGTGTCAGAGGACAGTGCACAGGGAAGCAGTCCATCCTTCCGGCCAAGCTGCGTGGGCCCCCATCTCTTCTTCAGCATCGGCAACAGCACTAGATTTGCCAAGCCTGAACTTGTCATTGCCATCTGAGCCCTGGAAGAACCTAGAGGAGATCCTCAAGGTCTCTGGAGCTGCCTTGTCCGGTGGTGGTGGGTGAAGTGAGCAGCGAGGCCTTTCAGCAAGCAGCCATCCAGGGTGGAAGAAGCACTTGCAGTCAGGTTCATGATGGGGTGGCAGGGTTTGGCCACCCCAGGGCTGGGGAAAATCTGGGGTGGATGTGGTCTAAGCCTATCTGTGAGATGGGGGCGGATCTCTGAAAGACTGGAGGGTGGTCAGGTGGTGTAACAACAGAAGTCCTGTTGGCACTGTTAGAAGAGGGAGAAAGTGATTTCAGTCTGTGCTGTCCTTGCAGAGGCTGAGTAGCAGCACAGAAGAGCAGGTGAGCCTGGCAGAGCTGCCTGCAGCTTTGGACAGCGCACTCATGGTCCCCAGGGGTGGGCTTCAGCATGCAGCCATCACCTCCTACGGATACAAACTGCAGTGCCTCAGGTAAGTGTGCTGCTCCCTGTGAGAAGGGCCCTTCTGTGGGGTGCATGAGATGTCTCTTAATGCACTGCTTGCTGTGCCTGCAGGATCCAGGTGAGGCAGATCGCCAGGGAGAGGGACAAGGCGAGGCTGGACATGCAGGAAGTGGAGAGACGCTGCCTGCAGCTTGGCAGGGAGTTGGATGAGCAGTACATCACTCTTGAGCACACCCAGAGCAAGCTCAAGTAGGAGAGGTTCTTTTGGTGGGGAGGGAAAATGGTTTTCCTATGGGTGCCCACAGCGTCTCCCTCCCGTCCCAGTCTCCTTTTATGAATCTCCCACTTGTTTTGCCATTGTGTCAGTGGCAGAGAAGTCCCTGAAGACACCTCCCCCCTGCTACAGTCCCAGCATCCCTCCAATCGAGCTCTCCTCTCCTGCTTTGTGCATGGTGAGAGGGGGTGTCTGGACCTTGTGGCCATCTGAGAACATGCTCCGGGTGCCCCAACCATGTTGCTTTTTTTCCCTAGGGACGTTCAGGCAGAAATAGAGGCAAAAGAGCTGCTTTTGCAGCAAGCAATGAATGACCAAGCGAAGCTGGAGGCTGATACACAGTTCCTCCAGAGCAAAGAGGCCAGCCTGCAAGGGAGACTGAACTGCATGATGAAGGTAAGTAAAACTGCCCTGGGTGAAACATCTTCACTTCTTCAGAGGAGGCAAAGCAGAGGTGGTAACAAGGAGGGATGGTTTGTGTTGCTCTTGCTGGGAAGGGCAGGAGTTTTATGCAGAAAAATCATCAGCCACATCCATACTATTTAGTTAAATACAGAGCTTGTTCCCTTGCCATGACATTATTAAACCTCCATGTTGTCTGTTGGGAATGGTTTGGCCCTTGGTAACACCTGAACACCTGGTGGCTGCAGCTAAAATTGTGCCAGGGACCATGCCAAAAGCAGAGACGATGGTGTCTGCATGCCTGGGATTTTCCCAGGGCTGTTCAGTGTAGAAGTACAGATGGAGATAGCTCAGGACTTGCTGCCTTTGTTGGCTGTGAAGGGAAACCATAGTTTTGTGAAATAGAGGTCGAGATGAGCCTGTGGGGCTGTCTGGCTCTTATTCTGAAAAACCCAGTCCTACGTCTGTCCTTTGGAGAGATGAGCCAAACCCCAGCCCACATGGTGTCTATCAGCAGCATGCTGTCCAAAGCAGGGTCTCCTGTGAGCTGTGCTGTGTTCAGCATGCTGATGTGCCAGTTGTTTTGCAGCTTCATGCTGAAGGCCCGTGGCTGATGAACCTGTCTTGCGATGTGAGGACCCACAACATCAAGAGAATCTTCTCCCTTTTGTCTGCAGGAGAACACACAGCTGCAAAACAAAGTCACGGAGATGGCTGAAAAACTGGCGGCCTCTGAGAAGCTGGTGTTGGAGCTGCAGAAAGAACTCAACTGCGTTGTGAAGGACAAGGTAGCCTTTCTTTCTCTGTTGTGGTTAAATAAGAACTTTTCAGGAACTCGTCAAAAGCTTGACCCTTTTCTATGAAATCTTGTGTGTTTTGGGTCAGTTGTTATGGTCTCCCCCTCTTCGAACTCTCCTGCATGTTAATGACAACCTGGAAAGAAAAAATATTGGCTTTTGATTTAGACCTTTTGAAGTTTGAAAAGAAAGGAGGAGGAAAGTTTGCAATTGTAGAAGATTCTGCAAATCTGCAGTCTTCAAGTGGGAACTTTAGAGTTTGGTTTCCAGAAAAGAAAAGCTTTCTTTTTCACAAGTATTGAAGTAAAGGGTGAGTTTTAGTGTCTTCCACTCCAGTGAGGCACCTGGTAAAAAGGATCTGGGGAAAGACATGAGTCTGTGGTCTTGTTAGCCAGTTTGGTAAAGCTAGCCTGCCTGTGGTTTGGTGTCTCTCACACATGAAGAAAAATGTTTTTCCTCCTCTTTCTGCATCTGACCCATCCCACAGGTGTCAATAGGAACCCTTCCATTGAATCTATGGGTGTAGCACCATTACTCCAGTGATTTAGTAGAGCTTTTGCCTCTCCGTTTGGAGAGGTGATAATTTCCTTGATGAGAAGTGTTTCCCTGTGCTTGTGCAGCTGGGCCAGGTGGAGCCCCACAGCCCAGAGCTCCCGAACCAGAGCGAGTGCTTTGCAGAGATTGTCCTGGAGTACGAGCGGCAGTGCCAGGTACGGGTGGGCAGCTCTCCAGCCACGCTGTCGTGAAAATACAGCTCTCATCAGCACATCTGTTGGCCACTTTGGCCTGGGGGAGAGGAGGGAGTCAGCCCTGATCAGAGTGCAGAGGGGGGATCCTTCTTGCCTTGCTCAGTCCTTTGGCAGGAGGCAGAACACAGCTGTGCTATCAGTAAGGCAGCCTGTCTCCTTGCTCCTGCAGCCCTCCATGGGCTGGTTCCCTTGCTGGGATACTGGCAGGGGGAGTAGGGGTGGGTCGTAAATTCCTCCCTTCCTGCCACCCTGTAGCCACAGGCCATTTTGTTTGGGAACCATGTAGGTCTGTGTGTAAGTACAGAACACATTGGGCTCTGTTGCATTTCTTCTTGAACACAAGGAGAAAGCTGTTCTCCTTCTTTGGAAAACATGTTATCAGCCAAATTCTTCTATGTGTTTTTTTTTTCCTTCCTCCTCCTTGCCCCACTTTAACAACCTCGACAAAACTTGTTGCTGCTGGACTCTGCTAGAGAGTCAAGGTGAGCCTGTCCAGGTACCTGGTGTGTGTGTGTGGTCCAGGCATTGGTGCTGTGTGTGTTGTACGTCCTGCAGGGTGCTGTGCTCCTGCCCAGAGCTTTGGGCTCTCGGGGACATGAGCACAGCCTCCATTGCCCTTCTCTCAATTTTAAGTGACTTTATATATATTGCATGTTGTGAGTTGCTGGGTGCTCTGTTCCGTGGCTTCTGAGTCCTGTGCTTATTGCATTGCCCATTTGCTTCCAAGTGCTATGTATGACTGGGGAATGCCACTGAGTAGAGACGGTGACTTATCAGATCCCCCCATCAGGGGCTGAAATCTGCATTTTCAGCAAAGGCGTTTCACGGATGCAGGAGACAGCCCCTCTTGAAGCTGTAATTAAGGGCAAACATGCTGAAGCACTATCCAGCGCAGCATTGCTCCAGGTGGCACCAGAGGGTTGAAGATACTCAGTACTGCAATTTTTCCTCCCATTGAGCCGCCCCAGAGTTGCCCATGAGAATGCTGATGGATAGAGAGGTTCAGCCTTCAGGCTTCATCTGCCCCTGTAAAGGCACCCACTCGAGTTTATCCTTTACCCTTGTTGAATGCTGTCAGCCCCCCTCCTCCTCCTCTGCTCTCTTATTTAGAATGGGGATTAAACAAACTGGGTTTGCATTTGTCTAGATCTGCTCAATAATATTTATTAATTGGGATCTTTGGAAGTATCCTAGTTCATAGTCTCTTGCAGCCCATCAGTTTCCTGGGTGGCAGCATATGGGATATAATTTGATGTCTGCTCAAAGTGGACAGTACAGAGGGAGGCAGGATGCCTTGTACGCTGTTGCTTCCAGTATGGGATGGAGGGTGTGAAGTGAAACAAGCAGTTGCCCAGCTCCAGACACGCTCATGAACGTGGCTCGTTGCACTGGTGTGGTGGCTTATAGTGTGGTGTTCAGCCATGGGACTCCTTGCTGCAGGCTAATGTTGGCACTGAGATGGGATAAACTCCTGTGCTGGCCTCTGAGGATGTCTCTGTGCTAAGCAGGCAGCAGGACCTGCCTCATGCTCTGCTTCCCATGGGATCAGCACCTTCTCGCCTCACTTTATTCTGTCTGCAACCTAGAAATGTTCCCTTCCAGAGCCCTGTGGGACTTGCTTCACTGTAAATCCTGCTGTTGCTTTGTCTGTGTACAGTAGTGCTTGTTGGCTAGCCCAGTTGCCCACAAGAGCGTCTTGAGGATGTAAACGCAAACCTCTGGGCTGTGTGAGGGATCGTACTGAGATCATGGTGTTTCTTGTGTGTTGGTCAATAGCAATGGTTTTATTTAGGTCAGGAGGGGTCTCAGGAGGTCCAACCCTCCAAGGTGTCTGCAGAAGCCCCTGGTATTGTGTGCTTTTGCATGTGGGGGCAGTTGCTTGTGGCTCTTCGTGCTTTACAGTGTCTAATGACGGTTCTTGAAATAATGGTCTCAGTAATCTGGGCTTGTAGTTCTTCTCTGGCTCTTCCAAAATCTCTCATCTCTGCCTGCTTGAGACAGAAGAAAATCTTTATTCTCTGACTGTGGTGGTGAGGGGGCTCTGCTCTTCGTGCTGCAAGAGACCCTGAGTATAAATGGCTGCTGGGACCTGTGGGTGCTTGGCCCCCCACAGCCCCGGGGAGCTTCATAGCCATATCATGACCAGTCTCTGCTTCAGGTGCTGTGGGACCAGAATGGAGTGCTGCGGAGGGAGCTGGAAAGGCTGCGTCTCCAGCTACAGGAGAGCAGAGCTGAGAGAGGGCTGCCGGCAGGAGGTAAAATGCAGGAGGGTTCGGTGCCTCTCCATCTTCTCAGCAAGAACAAGGTTCCCTCTGGATTGGAGTTTTCATGGGAGTGTGGGGCGGCTTGTTGTGCTTGAGCTGCTGCTGCCAGTTCTGGCACTGGGCAGCCATGGGAGGGAAGAAGGGGGTGATGGTACTGAGGAGGAGGGAGATGGAGGGAAGGAGGCTCTTCCAACTCGAGAGCTGGTGATGGTGACCTGTGGACTAGGCAGCTGGGAGTCAACAGGCAGATTTTCGCTGTTGAGGATGTTGAGGAAACACAATATAATAAAGAGGAAGTAGCCCCAGACTGTGGGTTGGGAGGTTCAGGTTGTGCATTAGGAAAAAACTTCTGGCCCGGAGGGGTGATGCAGCCCTGGGACTTGTTGCCAGATAGATGGGGGATCTCCATCTTTTGGGGTTGTATGGACTTGACTCGATGAAACTGCAGCCATCCTGATCAGGACAGCCAGGCCTGTGCTATCTTGTAGGCCTGTCCTCACAGGGCTCCTCTCTGCCAGTGTGCCACTCTCCCAGCCCTCTGGTTCCCACTTCTGCGTGCACAGAGACGTCACTCTCAATGGAACAGCTCCAAGAGCAGCTGCGGGACTTGAAGGTGCATCTGGAAACCAAGGTGAGGAGGGCGGGGGAAGATGTCCTGACCTCTTGGCACAACTGCTTGCTAAGCACCCTGCTACAGCATGGCTGATGGGGCATCTGCTGCAGAATGGTGGCTGGAGAGTTCAGGCTGGAGAGGAGGGTGGTACCTCGTCTCTCTGCTGGGGTTATTGCATGTGCTTCCCCAGCCCATCGTAGCTGCTAGGAAGGTTTGGAGCCCTCACTGGCTGGGGAAGGCTTTGTGGAATCTCTGTCACCTTGCAAAATGTTTGTGTGGGTCTTGCTTCTTATGGGGAACCAGAGGTCAACTCTACTCAGTGTTGCTGTCGCAGTAAAACCAGTGACAGGACCAAGAGGAGAAGCAGCCAGGTGTCTCCTGAGGGTGTAGGGGGGTATCAGAGCCCTGTCTCCCTGGGATTGCGGCACACTTTTAACCTGCTTGCCCTAAGGTGACATCGTGAGCCCAGCCCTCCCTTTAGACAGCAGTGAGTGCTCATGTGAGAGGCCTCAGTTTCCACCTTTGCTTCTCCTTTTGCTACTGAACTGAGAGGTCAGGGATGCTTGCTGGGTTTCCGTTGCAGCACTGCAAGAGTAAATCCTAAACTGCCACACAGGTGATGAACAGTTCAAGGAGCACAAAGCTGCTTGCAGATCTTCTGCCTGCTTCACAGTCCTGCCTTTGTGCTCATCAAATCCTGGAGTTTCTAGCGTTTACAGGGGAGCCGTGGGGAGCAGCAGCTACTCACCACCACATCTTGGACAAGGGACCACTCTGTGGGGTGGAGGAAGGATATGAGGAGCAGTGGCGGATGATGCCCTGGCCTCTCCCTTCTCTCTCTAGGGTCCCTTGCAAACAAGTAGAAAGGGGAGACCTGTGCTGCTTGCTGAGAAGAGCTGGGACTCACTGATATCTGCTTGTTAGGGGCTGCTGTGTGAGACGACTAATTGCCCTAAGTTCAGTAGGGACCAGAACTGCCTGAAGAGTGTACCCTGTTGAGAGGGACCAATAGATCTATCTGAGTCAGAGCTATTGGAGGAGAGGGGAGTTCTTGGGAGCATGGTGCTAATACCCAAATCCTGTCTCCTCCCAACAGATAAATTATTACGAGGAGGAAATCAAGTTAATGAGGAAAAACATTGAGAGATCGAGGAAGGACAGTGAGGAAAGCTTCAAGGCTGAGATGTGCAAGATGGAAGACCAGAAAAGAGACCTGGAAGAAACAGTTGCAAAGTACTGGGCTGTAATTGATAGCCTGAAAGAGCAAAAATGTGTGCAGCATCTGGAGCTGGAGGAGAGGTTTGAGATGGAGCAGGCCAGGGTGGGACAGCAGCACACCGAAGACATTTACCATCCAGGGCAGCAGCTGGACCAGGAGGGAGAAGAGCTGAGGATGCAGCGCAGGAACAGAGAGAGCCTAAGGTCTGGCACCATTCTCTTTCTGGGGCTAAGCGGGGGACTAGGGGTGCATCCCCTGCTTGTACCAGAGTAGGTTGGGGTGATTTCTCACGGGGCTGGAGAGCTGCTTTAATTTGGAAGAAAATCTGGGCAGTATTACAGGGCTGCAGCTGTTAGAAGTGAGATGTCTAAACTCCCCTTACATGAGTGCTTTTATTTCAAGACTTTGCGTTTCCCTGCATGTTCTACAAGCTTGTGTCAGAGGCAGTGCCCAGCAAAGACTGTATCTCAAAACAGTGAGAGAAATAAGGGAGCTTTCGTCAGTGTTTTCTTATTATCTCTCTTTTTCTTAGTCCTTCAGCAAAACTGCGTCTACTTGCTAGATCATCACAACCTGCGGTCTTAAAAGCAGCAAAAAATGGCTTAAATTTCTCTGTATAGCCAAAACAGACTGGCCTGTGGGAGAGTAAGGTTGTCACTAAATGGCTGTTCATCCTCCCTTCCTGTGCTTGTGGTGCCAGTTCTGCAACTTCCCCAGGGGCCAGAATGGCCTTGCAGAGGAGACGGGAGAGGAATTGGACAGGAAACTGTTGCCTGTCCATGCCTGCCCCCTCCTGCTTCCCAGCACACCCCACCACTGCCCCCAGGCTTTCCTTCTGCCCCTTCCCTGCTGTGCCTCCCTTTGCTGCCACTTGTCAGGAGCAGAGTCCCGTTTGGCAATACGCAAGCGGAGCATTTTGCTAGGTCATTATCGCTGTTTTGGGGCTGAGGAGCTGAGATACAGGGTCGGTGTGGGAGAAAGGAGGTGACTTGGCTGAAGTCTGTAGCAAACCAGGGGCACAAACCCAAATAACAGGAATACAAGGCATTTGAGCTGTGTTACCGCCATCTCTGGTGAATGGTAGAGGGACTGGCTGTAGTGGGGAGCTTTCAGAGTTGTTGGAAAATATCTGATGGATGAGTCTTTGAGAAGTGCAAAATGGTGTGGGAACTTTCTGCAATGTTTAAGTAATTGCATTAACTTTGCAACCTAAAGAAAACTTTGCATTGCCTCTCCAGCAAAAGTATGTTCTGAGGCTGGCTGAGCTTTTCAAGCTGTGTTACCAAATCCAGGTCAGCAAGATGGTTTTTATCTTTAAGAAAGATGCAGAATCAAGAGCTGTCAGGGAGTGAATCCCAGCGTGAGGAGAGCTGTAAGGCTTTGTTGCAGCAACATGGGTGTGAGAGGAGGTGATTTCCCAATGATAAAGGCTCCAAGGGGAGACCTTCAAGAGCAGTGTGCCCAGGAGAGGCAGCAGTGGAAGTGGAAGGAAAAGGACATGGTCTCTCTGTGGAAGAGGCAGCTGAAGTTGGAAGAGAAGGTTAATGAGGAACAAGTCAAGATGTGTGAGATACTGACTGTTGGGAAGAAAAAGAGAAAAAAAGCACCAGGATGAAATGGGAATAATGCTGAGATCATGGGGCTGAGGGCTCTGGTGTTGGAAGGGATAGGGTGTCTGGAGAGCTGCCCTCTGGGGGGAAAGGAGCAGGTCCCCAAGACTCAGGTGAGCAGGTAGACCAAAATCTCCTGTTGCAACCTCAGCACCGAAGGAACAGAGAAGAAACGAAAAATTGTGTGATGGATGGACCAGTGCAGACGTCTGTGGCAGCGAATGGCCTGCTCAATCTAGAAGCTGGAGCCAAAGCTGAAAGCATTTGTCAAGGAGAAATGAAACCTTAATGGACAAGGGGATGTGCCTGGGAAGGAGGCAGAGAGAGTAAAGTTATATGGTTTGCCTTCACACAGCAGACACAGCAGCATGTCAGGACATAGACAGACTTGATCTGGAGAGCAAGAAGAGGGGAAAAAAAAGCCCTGGAAGAGGGTGGCACAGCAGCATAGGAGGAAACGTGACATTCAGGCTGTTCAAAATGGAGCTGTGGAGGGAAAGGAACAGGGTGAAACTGGAGCTGATGCAGCTTAAAAATGTCGTGCACTGGCTTGAAAATGAACCCAGAGCTCAAGAGGGTGGCAGGTTTGAGCACAAAGGCAGTTTGCAGAACTAACACAGTGCTGCTGCTGCAAAAAAAAGCAGATGCTTTGTGAAACACAAGGCTGCTTAAGAACATGATGGTCCAGGACACTCTAACAGCAGCTACGTTCTCTCTTGACATTCTAAGAGCTATGTTCTTTCTTGACACTCTATAACAGCAGCTATGTTCTGTCTTGCTGTTCCCCGCATGTCTTTTACTAACTGTGGGAGTGTGGTCAGAGACCTGGGATGTGCTCACGTGGCTGTGGCTGACCACGCACTCATCTCCTCTGCTTTGTACAGCTGTACGTGGGTGTTGGAGATGCCACAGGAAGCACAGCATGTGAATCCTGATGTAAAACTGACTCAGAAAGCTGCTGCTGTGAGGAGCATCCTGCCAAGCAGGGGGAGCAAACGCCACGCAGCCCATGCGTTAGTCCTCTTGCTTGCTTGCTTGCTTGGAGAAGAGAGGAAGAACTTCCCCCCTCAGCTACTCTGCCTCCCACATGCAGTGCCATAAACTGCAATGCTGTCCTCCCTGGCAGGATGGACAGTCCATTCTCCTGCACCCTTCCCTGAGGAATTTGGGTCCTGTGTGGACCTGGGGTTTAGCAGTAGCTATTGGATAGGACTGTCTGTTTAACACAGGACTGAGCTTCCTTCCCACAAGTGCTAGTATTCACGGCCTCATGGGAGACTGGGAGTACCAGTAAGAGTGGAAGGATAATGAGGCAGAGAGGCAGCCTTGCATTTGGGGTCATAGCTGTTGTGTCACTGTAAAATCACAGAGGCCTCACAAGGAAGCTGACTTCTCCAGACGTGGCTCTACTGCAGTTGAGGGATTGGGCTCACCACATGGTTATCCTTTAATGAAGTCCCAGTGTGTCTTGATAAGCCAAATCACTTTGTTTCCACTCCTTGGCAGGCCTGGAAAATAATTTCAGCCAGCTGGAAGCCACACAAATTCAGGGTCTGATGCTATTTGTCCTTATTCCCCTTTATTTCCCTTCCCTTGAAGACCTACTCCTTCTCTATCAATGTCTCTTGATTGTCCCCACGTTTTGTGTGAGTTATTGGATGGTTGTTTCTCAGATTTCTTTAGTTCTTGCTGTCCTTGCAAACCAAATGGGAATAGAGCAGGGAGCCAGCGTAGGATGCCAAGAGCAAACTGGGCTTTTGCATGGTTTTCTCACTCTGCTGTCTCTCCCTGCAGAGGAGAGCTGTGCCGGCTGCTGGAGGAGAACAGCTTGCTGAAAAGTCAACTTGGGAGACTCCAGCAAGAGCTGAGGCTAGCAAAGGAGAAGGGCAGTGAACACGATGAGTAAGATAGGAGCCAACTGTGGGACGCTGGCAAATGGGTGGATAGCTAATGCTTGTAAAAGGAACAGCTACTCAGGTGCATTTACCAGATTTCAGCTGGCTCAACCTGCCTTTTGTTTTCTCATTTCTGAGCAAGCCAGCACTCTCACACCCTTCGCTCCACGCAAAACCCACCAGTGCTGGGATGGGCTTGCCCAGCCAAAGGCTTGGGCAGGCCAGAGCACGGGGTCTGGAGCCGGGTTTGGGGAAGGCTGTGGGGATGGGTGTGCTGAGGGAGGAAAGGATGGGCTTCTTTGCTACACAAACCTTTTGGCCTGCTGCTGCCTGAGGAAGCTTGTGACAGGTGCTGGGGTCACCCACTGAGCCGTAAATCCAAGGAGAGCCAGGTTTCTGGTGCAGATGGTCCCAAGAGTCTGCTAAGCTGGCTCTCCCACTGTTCTTTATCCCCTGATTTTTAGGTCTCTGACAATGTTGCAGGACTTTGGATGTCCCTAGCTGTCTGCCCTGGGCTGGGCTGAGTCACCTGTTGGGACAGAGACACCTGACCCACTGCTGAATCAATTCAGGACCATATCTGTTTTGGCCTGGCTTTGCTTCCTGTTGCAGGCCAAAACCAGATGTGTGGCTCCCTGAAACAGGGCCCTTCTCTGGGGGGCTGTGGTTTGCTGCTCCCTGGCCTGAAGCTGATCGTATCCCTCTCCCCAACAGGAAACGCGTGAGCAAGTTGGGCAGAGAGAAGGTGGAGGAGCTGGCTGAAATGGCAGAGTTAACAGTGTCGGTAAGAAGCCATTAATGTTAACTGACAGGCTCTTGGCTGAAGGATTTAGGAGGACAAAACCTGCCTGTGCTTATAGAGGAGAACAGGAATGTTTGTTTCAAACATTCAAACCCAGTCTTGCTTTGAAGAACCAGCTTCATTTTATAGCTTGTCAAGTAGGGAAAATTTGTGTGACAAAAGCCAGTGAAGGTCGTACAGAAGGGAAGGTGTTACTACAAAATCTCGAATGAGGTTGACTTTAGCTACTTGCACTCTTCCTCCCAGAGGTTCTTCTCACACCCAGTCTCAAACCCACATGCTCACGAGCCCTGGGATATGTATGCACACAAGGTTTGGCCAGGATTGCTTGTGTGCAACATGCACACGGGTTGCGGGCTTTTAGTTCCTCACCCTGTTCCTGGGATTCCTCGTGACTGGGAACCACAACCTGTTTTTTGGACATGTCTTTTGTACTCTTCAGGGCCATCAGCCGCAGCAGGGTGGCCTTTGCTGGCCCTTGCTGGCTTCAGGTTCCATTAACCTTCAGCCACAAAGCTCGTTGTCTGCTTTTCCTCCTTCGGAGTAAAACTCTGTTGGTTGCCCACTTTTCTGGGAGGCTAGCAGAGAAATGGGATGTGAGGTGTGTTGCCACCCTGCTGTTAGATGCAGGCTGACACATGTTATCTGTGCTGTGGTCTGGTCAGAGCACGGGCCAGAAACTGCACCTTGCTCAGCATTACTGCTGGGGACGGTGTCCTAGGAGCAACATCTGGGGAATGGTTCCCTTTAGGGTCGATGCAGGCTGCTCTTGTAGCCCTTACTCTGCTCTTTCCTCTCGTACTTTCACATGTGCACATGGACACGTTTCCATTCATACTGTATTCTTAGCAATCTTAATATTTCTGTTACACATCTGTACAGTCACCCCCCGCCACTTCCCCTAGTGACCTCTTCCAGGGCTATCACCTGTGCGGGTTTTCTTACCTGGGAATGCTGTGCTTGAACTCGGCTGCTGGGCTTTGGTCAGGCTGGGAAATGAGGGCGCTTATCCTGAGTGCCCACAAGGCCCTGCAGCAGCAGCGGTGTTCCTGGGTGAGAGCCCAGTGGGGACAGCGTGGGACAGGTTAAGTCTCTATTGCCTCTCTTCCCACCCCAAGCCTCTGTGCATGAATTGTTGTTTTTTCTCAACCTTTTCCAGAGTGAGAAGAGCAAGGGGGAGGTCTCCCACCTGAATGTCAAGATGCGTCAGCTGGGCCTTGAACTCACTAAGCACAAGGCTGGCCATGGTGCTGGCCCTGGCACTGTCCAGCTGTGGAGCCAGAGGCTTGTGGAGGCTGAGTGGCTACAAGGAGCAGATACGGCCGCAAGGCTGGAACACCACCAGCAGCATGCAGCATGTCGGATGGAGACGGAGCTGCTGCGACAGCAGCTCAAGGCCTCGCAGGAGAAGGTGGGTGTCATTCAGTTGGTGGCAGGCTGCTGAATGGTCCCTGTGATGTTGGTATTGCCCTGCTCGGGGCTGTATTGGACACCTTCCCCAGGCAGAAAAGACTGTCCTATTTCTCTTTATGGGGGACAAAGGACTCGCCCTCCCCCTCAGGTATGTCTGAAGCCAGTTCAGGTGCAGCTTGGGACAGATCCTTGCTTACAGCTGCCCCTGCGGTGTCCCCTCTGTCCTTGTCCTGTGCAGGCTGGCTGGGCAGAGGAGATGGAGGCTGAGTGGAGGTGGCTCACACAGGAGTGCTAGGAGCTGTGGTTCCCCATGGCTCAGCTGACAACGGAGCTAGAAGAGTGGCAGGATCGGGTAGGGGCTGGGCAGGGATGACAGGGGCTAGGCAGGCCATGTCTGAGGGGAGGGCAATGAGGTGATCAGAGCAGGGGAACAAAGACCACTAGGACAGAGGAAAGCCGATGTGAGAAACCAAATGTGTTAATATCCCTCTCCTGCTTTCCACCCTGGGGACAGGCTCAGGGACTGGCTTTCCAGAGTTACAGCTTGCTCATACCAGCCACCCCTAGGTAGACCTAGGGCAAAGCTGGACCAGACCTGCTTCCCAGTACAAGGTTTGCCCTTCGTTGGTGGCAGGAAGCAGAGGACATGTGCAGGCAGGGACTGAAGCCAGGCTTGCCTGGGATGTATCTAAGAACAAACCCAGGTGCACAACCCTCTCTGCCTCCTGCCATTGCAGCCCTTGGTGCTAGAACTCCCTCCCAGAGATTCCCTCCAGCAACTCCTGCTCCTTGCTGCTCAGCAAGGGGAGCATCTCTCAGCAAGGGGTCCCTCTTTCTCCCCCTGCAGCTCTCGGTGCTCTCCATCCCTGGCTTTGTAAGCTGTCCAGCAAGCACCCCTCCCATGGTCGAGCTGCTCTGCTGTGGCCTTGCTGGTGTGAGAGCTGAGGCAGCGGCTGAGGGTGCTTCCTAACCTCTCCGCTCACCCGCAGCACACCCTGGGCCTGTCCCATTGCTGGCACAAAGCTGTAACCAGCTATCGGCCTTTCGGTGTTACAGCTCTTAGAAGCCAAAGCCAGCCTGAGCCTGACCCAGACTCAGCATGCTTTGCAGTTGCAGCAGGCCAAGGCCCAGATGAACAACATGGTGCCAAGGAAACAGTTGGAGCAGCTGCAAACCAGCCTGAGAGAGGAAGAGTGCAAGGCTCAGCAGCTCCAGGAAAACCTCCACCGGCAGGCTGAGCAGGCATGCAGGCAGCTGGTCAGGACCCAGGTAAGCAGGGAATTGCGGGAACTCAGTCAAGGGTGCCAGGGAGGGAGCACTGCCAGCCTGGAAAGCAGCTGTGGTTGAAGCCACCAGAGGTTTGGGTAGAAGATGCTATTTATCAAGACCCCATGTGGAAAATGCACTCGATCTTCAAATTCAGCTGCAATTTTCATTCCTCATGAACCCAGCCACCGCCCTGCACTCAAACAAGAGCGCTCCCCACTCTAATCCACCTACCCCAGACCAGATGCCTTGTGCCTAGAGGAGGAGGAGTTAACCAGGAAGACACTCTATGTTGGCTCAGGCTGGGGAAAGAAAGCTTGGGCCCTCTACGTGGAGATGTAGCCTGCACAGAGCGGGGTGTTTTTATCTCTAGAGCACTGGGCAACAAGATACTGGGTTTTTGTGAGTTTGTCCTTTGTTTCAGGACACTGTGAATCAATTGAACTAACCTGGGCAAAGATGGAGCAAAATATAACCTAAGGAATTAAAATGAGCAGACACAAAAACTGCGTCCAAGGAAACTATGTCTCTCCCTGGGCTTTTCTGGACATGGCTGAGAGAGAGGAGGCCATTGGCTTGTTTTTATAGAAAACATTGCTGGGAAATCTGTGCCTTGTCTTAAAACTGGTTGGTGCTAACCTAGGGAAGGTTGTACTGCTCTAGACACTTGTCCCACTGCTTTTTGCATCCTGCACCACCTCCACTGATCCCCCCACACTCTCCTTCAGGGAGTGTGAAGGTCTGTGAGCGGCGCCCTGGGGAAATGCATGGTCCAGGATTGCCAGGGGCCAGGTGAGTGCTGGGACAACCCGACATTAGGCTTTGTTGCCTGCTGCAGGAGGAACATGAGCGTTTGCTGCAGGCAGCTGCGGAGCAGGCAGAGGGGTTGGAGCACAATCTGAGGAGTGCCGAAGCTGTGCTGGCAGAGAGGGCGGCTCAGCTCAAAGACGCCCAGGTGAGTGCAAGGGCGGGTTAGTGCTGCATGTCCTTGCCTGGCTGGGACCTCTGCGTGGGGATGCTGAACCTTAAACCTCCTGTCCCTGCTGTAGGCCCAAATCTCCAGGAACAAACTGCTGATCGAAGACCTCCGTGAGGAGAACAGGGGGTTTGCAATGGCCCTGCAGGCAGCTGAGCTGAAGCAGAAAAGCACTGAGGAGAAGAACCAGCTGTTGGAGGAGCAAACCTCAGCTCTGAAGGAACTAATTGGAAAAATCACGCCAGCATCACTGAGTGGGTGATGTGGCACCTGCTGCGGCAGCCCTGCCCCTGGTCCTGGCCGGCGTTTGTCAGGTGCGGAAGGGGAGGTGTGGCTGGGTTGGGAAATCGGCTTTGTCCTCCCTTGTCTTGCCGGGATTTTCCTAGGTAGAAAGTAGAAAATGGAGAAACCAGACAGCGTCCTTTAAGGAAATTGGTCCTGTGGATAGCTGAGTTTTCCTACTCAAAGCACCAGCTTTGGTGCCTTTCTCAGTGGCAGTGTGCTGTTGTAAGTCAGGTCTGTCTCAGGGCAGCCATCCCACAGGAGCTGCCTCTACTCTGGCAGTGCGTTTGGTGGTGCTGCGGATGCTCCCCCTCTGTGGAAGTTTGCTGGTGGGGCCATGCTGTTACGGCTGGAAAGCCAGGGCAGGAGGGCTTGCAGGTTCCTGCATCTGGCTCACTCTGAGCAGGAAAGCTGTGTTGTGGCATTAAAATGTTTGCAATATTACAGCACGTCCTGCCATCCTCTGTCTGCTCTGTATTTCAGTAGCCTTCCCCAACTGTTGCTGAACTTTTATTCCCTACAGCTCCTCTTGGGCTCTAGGAGACTCTGGCCCTCCTAAAGCCTGAGCCTAGGATCCAAGCCAACGTATTGCCGGATTGTTGCCTCTGTGGTGAGCAGGACAGAGGGGCTGAGTGAAGGGCCTTCTTGCAATTTGAGCCTCCAAGGCTTGGGGCAGGGTTGGTGACCCTACTCAGAGTAGCACTGCACTTCTTCAAAGGAGACCAGGAGACATGGTAAGTGAACTGTGTCATCTTGCCTTCCTCATTGCCCTTCACACACTGGCAGTGAGTACTGCTCTTGCCAAAATAAGTTGTCTAAAAGGCCACGAAGCCAAGCATTCACATCAGCAAATACCAAATTTATTATCTGCCCAGGGTGTTACCCTGTGCATGGAGGATGCATTGTTGTCACAGTGCCCTGCCTTGCTCTGTACAGAGCAGAGGGTATTTACATGGGGGCTGTGGTTGCCACTAGGCTCCTAGGATTTTGGGGGCTGTGGAGACTACTGTACCAGAGAGACTAGATCAGGGTAACAAAGCAGAGGCTGGACAAAGTCAATACAAAGAAGAGGGCTTAAAAATAGCTCAAGCTGTTGTTCAAGAACAAAATGGGATAAATTGGCTGTGAACTAAAACTCAGCCACTGCCTTTAAATCCCAGCCTGCCAGGGCAGAGGGGTTCCCTGGCCCTGGACAGTGCCAGGTGATGGCTGGAGGCTGTGACTGAGGCGGCCTCCTTGGTCTAGGTGTGCTTTTTCTGCCCTGGTGGACAACAGCTGAGTCCCCTTTCTTTGCCTTGGGGGCAGCCCTGATTACAAGGGCCATGAGGGAAGCTGGGCTGCTGTAGGGAGGGAAGCCCCACAGAGGGTGTGGGCTAGCTCAGGGAGGTTCTTTGGCTGGGGCTGGGAGAGCAATGCAGTAACACCCCGGGCATTTATCCCATTCCTGTATTCTTCCCTAAGTATTTGCTTTTTGGCTCCTGTCAGAGATGGGGGCTAGCCAAACCTCTAGTGTTACCTAGGGCTTATGTTTTTGGAAGCGTTCTCTCTCAGCCACTACTCAGGAGTGAGCAGCTCCATTAGGAAAACCAGACAGGGAGAGCAGCTCTTCAGCCTTGCTCTAGTTTTACGCTAACTGGAATCCTTAAAACCCTCTGCTCCCTTTCCCACCCCTACTCCAAATAGTCCCTAGGCACTGCCAGACCAGTGCTCTGGGGAAGGAGACTCTTCATAGAGGGACAGTGGCACAGCCCAAGCATGCTGGGAGAAACCTTGGCCAGGCCCATGACCCAGACTGCAGTGCTCATTCACTCAGCACCTTAAGAAACAACATTTATAGGACTCTGCTGGGAGACAAGGCTTCATGTCTAATCCTAGAAAGAAGCTCATGCGGCCTTATCTGACACTTGGAGGAGCAGCTCCACTGAGACACCTAAATAACCAGTTCAGCATCACCCTGCAGGGTCAAGATGGGTTGGGCCAGAGAGCCAGGTCAGAGTGTTTAAGAAACACAACGTTAACTCTTGAAAAACACTAAACTGAAGGGTGAAGCAGTTCTTTATTTTGCAACCATGGAGCTCTCCGGGCTTCTGGAGCCCAGCCGATTGGCCTCTCACTCCCACATGCACAGTGTGAACAAAGAACTGCTCCAAACAAAAATGCATTCACAAAACCTGCTTGTAGCTGTGGGGCTTGGATAACACCCCCTTCCCACCCCCCCACCCCCCACTCTGCTGGATTCCCAGGATCGCTACATTACCAGCATGCACCCTTTGGTCATGAAGAACTGGCCAACGCGGTTTGCATACTTTATAAACTGAGGGCTGATCTTCATGTCAGGTATCAAAGGCCGTTAAGAGGAGTGGCAGGGTGTCCACTGCAGAAATGCTGAGGTGTCTGAAGTCCTGCACACACCAGAGTTCAGTCCCCGTTGTGGGCAGGCCACCAAGCAAGGGTTGTCCCTCCTGTCCTGCATGCTTATGACAGAATGTGCTCGAGGACTCCTTGTCTGATTAACTGCTCGCATTTCCAGCGGGGTAAAAAGTGCTGCACAGAAACACAGACAAACTTTCCTTGAATCCCAGGCAGACTGGATTTGTTGCTGCACACAACCAGCTCTGTTTGTTGTGCTCTGTGCCCACTGCATTGTAGTACCAGATCAGGCAGAGCTGGACCGCAGTCCTGGGCCATGCAGACAGCTTGCAGCACATGCAAGGAGCCGTGTGTGCAGGAACTGTGACACACTGCGAAGCTGGGATAAGCAGGGGGATGTCATGGGAGTGAAAGGGAAGGAAGAGAACAGACCACACTCTCGTCACGGGTACCTGGCTATTCTTCTTCAACAGGACGGTGGTACCATCATCAATCTCAAATTCTCCATAGTCTCTTAAACACCGCACCTGCAAAGTGGAAACGCAACTCAGATCATCAGATCTCCCATAGAAAACACTAGACATCACTGCTGACAACACATGCCCCAGAACTGAAAGTATGGACACATTCCTAGCCGCCTGCTGGAGCCTCAATATGGAGCAGACCTGGAAATGCAGAACTGGACTGATCCCACGGTCTCTGGACTCTGCCTGATGACTCTACTCTTCCTGCCTCTGCCTGGAGCAAGAAGCACCAGCGAACAGACCAGCCCAGCCCTCTACAGACTAGAGGAAGAGCAGCACAAGAGACAGGGTCTGGGGAACGGCAGCAGCATTTCCAGGAGAACCTCCCCACACACATACCAGAAAATGCCAATCTGTTAACAGTGAAACTGTCTTAAGGAGCAGGTTGATTGTCATTACATGTTCTTTTGAAGAGAACATCAGAGCACTTCAGCTACTGACTCTGATTTCTCACATGCTCTTGCTTTGTCATATCAATTGTGTAAAATGATTTATAGTTTCATCTATCAGAGTCCATTTAAAATAACAACAAAGAAAACTAGTTAACAATCCTTACATGGGAACAAGGTTTCTAGTTGATCTGAGAGTTGGTTAAGTTTCTGCAAAATGCTGCAAAAACTTCTCACTGGGATTCAGACCACTCACCCCACCACACCAATTCCCTGTGGACTAGAAATGCCGTCTTTCCACATACTTTGAGCACTCAGTTAGAAGAGGGAGTAAAACGCTGACAGGCAGAGTGTAAATGGTAAAATGTAGATGCTTGTGGAAGCTTTGGTGGTCTCAAAGGCTTTGCTCAATGACCTTCTGACTTGGGATGGGGGTGAAATTCTCTAAAAAAAGATGGTTGGGCAAAATGTTTGTTCACAGACAGAAACCACCAATCTTGCACTTACCTCGATGTAGAGGCTTTTAGGAGGTTTTATGTCCTGTGTAAGGTCCAGCCCCTCCTCTCCACCTACTGACCTCATGTAGGTAGCCAGAGACTTTTTGTACCGATTGAACCACTCCACCTGCGGACATTAACAGCAATCCCTCAGCAAAGCCAAACAGCTCATGCTGAAAGATAAGTCCCTGATGAGTGAGATCTAGTTTATTTGTGCTGTCAGACCACTGTTCCCAAGCGCATTCACACCAGCCAAAGGTGAACACAAGCTGTTCTAAAGGGAAAAACTGCCCCAGCGGCAGAGCAATCTGGAGTCAGGGTAGGACACGTGCTGCGAACGTTAGCAGCTCTGTGCATTGGTCCAGAGGTGGCATTTGAGAGCAGCATGTGAAGACTTCGATCTGCTGGCTGCGAGTCTGATCTAGTGAAGACCACCTGATCCTTAAAAGTGCCAAGCATCACCTGCACTCAGTATCCATTTGAGATTGTACGCATAGACAATGAATAAACAAACCGGTATTTGCAGAAAGGCACATAAGGGTCAGTTTATAGCGGGGGAAGAGAAGTCTACCCTATTTTGACTCTACTAAATAGATAATCGATCAGGAGGAATAAGGGGAAGGAGGGGAAGAGTTTAAGGCGAGGCTGACTCACTTCCTCAGCTGACATGTGAAACTGGATGGTGTTTGGCAGGACACTGCCATACTCCCACCGTAGCGCTCTGATCCGCAGCAACCGGTCGTACCTGGGGGAAGAAACAAGGGGCGAAACCAGCATCTTTGCTGAGGTGAGTGCTGGCAATATCCCCCGGCAACACCGGTGCCCCAGGCTGCCCTCAAAGCAGAAGGCAAAAACTTGGGTCATGCCACCCACTTTCCTTTAAAGGATGTGGTTTTTGGCCTATCCAGCCATTAAAACTTGTCAAGAGCAGGAGGGAGCCGGGCCGCCCCTTTGTGCTGGCGGCTGGCGGCACCGGCACTGCGCACAGAGGCAGCTGCCCTGCTCCTGCGCCTCGGGAGTCCCAGCGCCTGGGGACCCTGTCCCTTGGGGGCTGCGCCCCTGTGCCGGCGGGATGAACCGGCGCTCGCTGCCCCCGCCGGGCCGCGGCAGCGCCCCGCCTCCCCCGCCGCACTCACAGGTAGGCCAGGACGCAGCGCTGGTTGCGGAGCAGGCAGCAGTGCCGAAAGCGGATGAGGAAAATCAGGTCCGTCCGTCCCGACTTCGCTTCGGACCTGGCGGAGGAGGAGCCGCGTTACAGAGCTGCGGGGCGGCTGGGGGCCACCGCGGGACGCGGCGCCCGGGGACCGGGCGCGGCACTCACACGTCCGCCTGGTTCCGCTCGTACAGCGCCCGCATCTCCTCCAGAGCCTGCCGCAGCCCCTCCGCCTGCAACACGGGACACGGTCAGCGAGAGCGGGCCGCCGCCGGGCCCCGTCCCGCCGCCCGCGGCCCCGGCCGGCCCCGCTCACACGGAAGGGCGGTAGGTGCCCGCCGCCGGCGCGGTGCAGCTCCCGCACCAGCCCCGCCGCCCGCTCCCCCGCCATGCCGCCGCCCCGCGCGCGCGGGAAACGCGGCCGCTCCGCAGCCAATGGCGGCCGGGGGCGGGGCCCCGCGACGCACGGGGGCGGGGCCGCGGCCGCCGGCGGGGCCCCACCCGCCGCCATTACGTGCATCGAGTTGCGCCGCGTCTCGGCGCCGCGGCTGCGGCAGCCGGTGCGGGGGGGTCTCCCGCAGCTGAGGGCTGCGGGCCCGGGCGGCGGAGCCAGAGCAGCCCCCCGCCCCCGGCCGGGGGAGGCCGCGGCGGGGGCTGACCTCTGCCCGGCCCAGCGCCTTACGCCAGTGACCCCCGCGGTCCTGGGCCGTCCCCCAGCACCCCTGTCCCGGGCAGGCCTGCGCCCTGGCCTGGAGACCCCCACGGGACTGCGCAGAGGGAAGCGCCCACCCTGCACCGAGGATGTCCTCTTGCACGCCCGAGGGTGTCCTCTTGCACGCCCGGGGCCTTACAAGGAGCGAGGGTGAGCGGGGCCCAGCGTCAGGACGCTGGAGGAGCCCACCGACAGCCGTGGGGTCTCTCCCTCTCCTGCCAGACGGTGCCTTCCAGCAGCAGCGATGAGAGCGGGGAATGCGGTTGTTACCACAGACAGTTTTAGGGTCATGCTGAGAGCCCCCGAGTGGATAAGGCAAAAATTAGCAGTTTCACCCCGCGCTTAAAAAAAAAAAGGGGGGGGGGGCCCTCTAGCAAAACCACTTTCCTGTTTTTGGTCTTCTCTGGGGTGCCGCACAGAGCTGTCTCTCTGACAGCCTCCTCCCTGTACTACCCCAGCACTCCCTTTCGCCAGCAGCATCCTTCAAACCTGAAGCGTGCCAAAACTAAAGGGAGGAAAAGAAAAAGATGTGAGGTGCGTTTCTGGATGGGACAGGAAACTTTTTAGCGCTTGAAGCCCTGGAAAGGGAATCAATAACTCAGGACCACAGCTTGTCCCGCTCCAGGAATTTACTTCCCTGACCATGTGTTTCTACGGTTACTAGACATAAAAAATGACCAGCGTTTCACACAGCGCAGTTATGCAGCAATGGTCAAAAACTGGAAGATGCCATTTATGCCGCTTATGTTTAGGATGATGTGGCACCTGTACAACTGAGCAGGGACTGTGGCTGGCTCTGGCAAGAGTGTTTTAATGCCCTCAACAACTGTTTTATTTGGCGTTTTAGGCATGCAGGGAAAATGCCCAGAAATACTCCGGTCAGCTGAGAGGCGGAGATGGGCTTCTGGGGGTCTGTTCCCCAAACGGACCCGTTTCTTGGCCGCACGGTGCTGCAGCCAAGAGGCACAGCAGTTGTGTCTGGGGGGGAGAAGAGGGGTGACACGGCGGAGCCGGTGAACCCCGCTGCCGGGGGTATCGGGTCACCTCTTGTCCTTGTGCCGCCACTGAAACAGATTTGTGCCTACCTTGTACTGCTGCCTTCAACAGCGCGGCATGTTTTCCAGAGGATCTGACCTGTGGGTGGTATACTGGTGTCTAGGTGGGGAGCGCAGTGCTGTTAGCCAGCCGTGGAGTAACGCGATCCCATGGCTGTAAACCAAAGCTAGAAAAAACCCTACGTGCTGCTTCAGCAGACGCTGTCGGAGGGGGGATTTTGCACAACGCAGCGTCAGGACGGGATGTTGGTCTTCAGAGACGTGCTGCAGCTGTGGGGTTAATGAATGGACAAGATGCAGTTTTATGGCCGGGGTGTCATGCAGGAGGGCAGACGGCATGGTCTTGGGGTACCTTGTGTAAGGAGAAAAAGCACCTTGGAGCTGGGATTACTAAACAGCATCTCTCCCCCCTCTGCTCCCGGCTGTCTGGCTGTAGCAGGGACATCTACCCTCTCCCTCCCCTCTCAACCCGCGGCACAGCAGAGGTGTGGGGCCTGAAGAAGCCGCTGTAAAGCGCCTGGTCCCCAGAGGGCTGTCACTACAGAAGCATCACGCGTGGTTTGTCATTAATCATTGTGTTCTGCAGTGATAATGGCCCATCTGAGCCAGAAAAGATAATAGCAATAAACATACGTCCCTAATTCCAATTGTAGCTGCTGAAAATTGGTTGTTGTATCTTGCCGAGGGATAGAAATGTAACTGAGCCTTGATTGAAAAATTCAGGGGAAGCTGCCTTATCTTACTCCTTTGCCAGATTAAAAAAGCCTCATACACAAAAATAGACAAAATGAATGAAGAATTTACAAACATCTATATTTTGTGATAGGAAATGTGATAAAATTAGGAAAACAGCTGAAGACACTGATTTATACAACTCTGACTATTTCAGGCAATGAGAGGTTTACATATCACAGTTTAACAAGATAAAAGGTCTCCCACAAAATACACAGATGACAGACATCTCATCTGAATTTGACATAACACAGCATCAAGTACACATGTAATGTGATGAACAGTGCCAGGTCATTCCCCAGTTAAGTAACATACAACCTTTTGAATAAGGCAATTCAAATATAACTCTTAATTCAAATCACAACATACCCAGGCAGCATGCAGGGAAAAGTAATTTATTTTGTACATTGGAATGACACAACTTGCAACATGTTTCCATTTTATGTAGTTAGAGCAACAGGATATAAACCATTCAAATAATATATATATATATATATATATATATATATATCTCAAGTCAACAGTTGTCTTTACTGGAATAGAGATTATCTGTTTTTGGTAAAAATAAAACTATTTGAATTCACTAATTAACAAAATGCACAGTGATCAGGAACCCAATTCTTCTCCCAGTTGTCTTTCCAGGCTCGCTCGCGTTTCCCTGTGATGCAGCAGCTGCGTAACCCCAGATACAGAGAGCTCATTGCACGGAGGAACAAATATTCACTGGCACGTGGTTCCCACGGCTGCAGACCGTGCCGCGTGCTTTACCGTGCGGTTGCACGACACCCGCACCTGATGGATGGCGGTGCTCCCGTCACACCCATACGTACCTCATGGCTTGAAAACTGCATTTCACGTCTCCATTTCTGGGCACCTCTCCAATAAAGCATTTATTTACACACGTGCCTGACCTTCGGTGAGTCAAAAGTTGAATTGCACGTGGAAGCCTGTTCACTGGAACAGGGCCCTCATTTCTTTATTACCAATTAATTCCTCTGGATCTTTACGACCAAGAAATTTAAGAAACTGTGAATCTGCTCAGAAACAAAAGCAAAAAATCCTGAGCCAAAAATCTCTGATATGGTGGAGCCTAATGGATGTGGCTGAGGATGTATTTCCACTGCAACAGACTTGGGGATCACAAAAGATAATGAAGGTTTTTCCTAGCATTAAAAGCTCTTTCAAGAGGAAGAAATGAAGAAGGGAAATAAGATTTTTCCCTATTAAAAAAAAAGGTTTGTAATTTCTGAACAGACTAATCTGGGCAGCTTCTCCCTGGTAAAGGGCCATACATCCCCCTGTTTAACAGCATACCTGCAGGGACTGATCCTCTTGCTAAGGTATCGCATCCCGTGGTGGCTCGGTCTTTCCTAGCCCTGTCCCCATGTGGGGAAGGGGACAGATCCAGGCATCAGTGGGATTACTTCTGCGGCTGGGTCGGGGCTGCTGCAGGTGCTGGGTGTGTTGTGGGAATGGCTTTGGAGGGGACCAGACCTCATCAGGCTGAAGACCCGTAAAGTCCTGGGCAAGGGTTACCCACGTGCCACAGGGCCTATTAAGGGTTAATAAAGGTATCGTGCTTATAAATAGTGAAGAGGCAGAAGTTACCCGCAAGGGGGTCCAAATGCCCCGAGCCTGCAAATGGGTGGTTCAGACATTTCTTTCCTTCAGGTGAGCTACACAGCAGCAGCAGCAGCCACAGCCGAGACCTTACTGCTAGAGAACTGTCTGGGCTTCAAAACCCATCTGTCCACGAGAGGAACTACAGGAGAAACCGGATTGTCAGAGTGATTGTTACTGAATCCTGTTTATCGCCATTATAAAGTTGTCTCGTGCCTCCCTACTACTCTATTTGCTGCTCCGGTAAAAAAAATCATTGGCATATTTCTTTGCCCTTAAAGATACAAAAAAGCAAATCTTCAAAAGGTAGTGGGGAGAAAGGTGCTTTCACAATGACATTCAGAGCAAAAAGAGAGAAAATGACATTTTACAGATCATTAGAGAGCTATCTTTGGCAGAATATTTCAAATAAATTATTTTTACAAATATTTTCTGCAGTCATATATTTATTTTTAGTTCACTTTCAGCTATAGGGTTACTGATTCACTACTCTCTATTGATAGGAAAACACCACAAATATAAAAATATATGAGCTCAGCACAATTTTTAGGCTACCACAACTGTCTCCAATGATTTCAAAAGTTGTAGATCGATACCACAGAAAATATGAAACAGATTTTCTAACAGCGTGTGTCAGGTTAGAAGATCACAGCTCGTTGCTGTTGTAAAACGCGCTGGGGAGGGCGGCTGGCGCCGTTGCACGGAATTAGCATGGAAACGAGTCGGAGGAGCCAGATGCTCAGAGCCAGTCTCTGCCGCTGCCGGACATCCCCCCACAGGGAATTGTCTCTCTCTGACCATAAGGCTTAGAGATGTCGCGCTGGGTGGTGGCCAAAGGGTTTCCACCCTGGGTAGGAGAGGAGGGAAGTGGGTGGGCGATGCCGGGCTCACTGCGCTGAGAGTTTCTGACAAACAAAGCCGTACCCAGTCCTGCGCTTTACCTCCAGGAAGGAGATCAAGCGCGGCTGCTTTCGCTGCAGAGTCGCCTTCTTTCACCTTCGCATGGGGAAAAGCACCTGGGGAGCCGCAAGCTTCGCCCTTGCACCGTGGCCAGATCCTGCCTCAGGCTTTGGCCAGGACCCCAGCGGGATGGTGATTCTGCTGGGGACCCCGAGCCTGAGCCGTGGTGACCCAAGGAGGGGGCTCGCCTGATCCCAACCTCCCCTCCAAGCATGTGCCACTGAGTCCACTGAGCATTTAGCTTTAAATATTTTGCTTTGTTTATACAGCATGTACAGAATATACAGCATCAGATAATTATTTCCCAGTAGACTACAAGTGTCTCCCAAGATGACCTCTTTTATCAACAAATATATATAAATCGACGGTAATAAAAGAGTCGTACCAACAAATATTATGGCTTTTCAAATAGTGTAGCTGCATTGTGCCATTGAACTTATGAGAGAGACAGAGAGATCGGGAGTCTTCAGCTGCTGAGCCCCGGGGCGACCCTCAGCTTTGACCCACTGGCGCGGGGGCTTTGCGTTGCCAGGGCAGTGCTGGCTCACAGCGCCGTGGCGGAAAGAAGGTGGGGTTGAATTTATGACCCATACTCTGGTTTCCATCTCCAGGCAAGCCAGTTCTTCTTCAAACTCGCCTTTCAGCCCTGCTTTGGAAAAATTTGGCTCTGCCCAGCTGGGGTCTGCCTGACCCATCCCTGGCGGGGGGGCCAGGTGGTGCGTCAGGCTGTTGGAGATCTCTCACTCTCTCTCGGTCAGGGTTTGCACAAGACATCTGTCTGCTGTAGAGCGCCCTGTGGCTGTGAGGGGGAGGACACACAGGATGATGGGTGACACTGGACGTGGGGGGTGACCATGATGGGTGGCTGGGCTCACTGGTGCTTCGGGTGCATCATGAAGGCTGGGCGCAGCCTCCTCCCTGCCTGCCTCCCTGTGCTGCTCCTGGAGCGATGGGGAGCTCCCCTCGGGCTGCTGAGCAGGGGGACAGTGGCTGCTGTCAGAGGAGAGCAGAAAAGCATAAGCCATCATTTTTGCACGTCATTGATGTGCTCCAGCACATCAAAAATACCACAGGACACCCTTGCCTCGGCAGTGCCGTCCCCAGCCACTGCCCTGGCACAGGGTGGCTGTGAGGTGGGTTACCTGTGCCCCAGCACCGCACGCCTGCTGTGCCTTACGGGATGCATCTAGCCACTAGCTGTTCCCCTCCCTTTTTAGGACCAGTGGGCCATTTTGAGCTCTTTCTCTCCTGTGCCCTGCCGTTACAGGGGGCCCTGGGCTGTCTCACCCATGGGGAGCATCCAGCATCCCTGGGACAGGCTGCGCAGGCAGCTGCCAGGTCCCTGCCTGCGTGTCCCTCCACTCCTGAGTGGGACAGTCGAAGAAGCTGCTGATTTGAATTATATCTCTGCCAAGACAGATGCGTTTCTGTGTCCTCTCATAGCAACAGCCTGTTTTCTACTCTAGAAAGAGGACCAGTTCCTTCCCCCATGTTTCAAGTGTACAGAAATGGCTTTTGAGAACTGAAGTGGTCACTCAAGCATTGAGATAACTGGATCCCTTAATTACAGTAGAAAATTAGTAACGGTTCTAAATTACTGCTACTGTCAGTTTTTGACTAATTCCCATCTCATTTCCCTCTTCTGCAGGCCTCTCTGGCTGAAATCAAGGCTGATGCTGACATGAACAAGCATGGTCAGCCCAGGCCTCTCCTTTGGCTCTGCCTGCAGGATGCTGAGCTACGAGCGGCTCTGCCCACTGTGGCAGCGATGCAGAGAGCAGCGTGGACAGAGTCCCATGGGGAACCTGCTTCCTTTGAGACATGTGAGCTTTCCTGGCAACAGCTTTGCTCCCTGGCAGTCTGACTGCTTCTTGCTGGGAATATCCCGTTGGCTTGTTTGTTGGGGTGGGGGGGAGGTAGCGTGTGGTGTCCTCTTGCTTGATTAACAGTGATGTTCACACCTCGTGAGCACCAGGTGTACCAGAGACCTCTCCAGATATCCCAGGGACAGTGGTAGGTATAAAGATGCCCATCACTGCTGAGTGGTTTTCAGGAAGTCACGGTTTTGATTTTACAGCTTCATGCCATGTCTCTGCCAAGGCGCAGACACCCAGGATATAGAAGAGTGCATTGTACCAAACTCGGAATTTTGTGGCTTTCACCAGCATGTATGTGTTTCTTCCAGCAGGAGCTAGGAAGCTGAGGAGAATTCACCAACTTCTCCCCTCCATCCACAAATAAAACCGTTTTGCTGGATTGCTGAACCATGTCCTCAACAGGTAGTCTTGAAAGCTGGGTTATTTGCAGAGCTGTGCCTCCTAATGCTTAATGCATTATGGAAAAAAGAAGGTGGACAAGTGTTGTCAAAAGTTGAGTTGTCATCAGGGAAAAAATAAATAACGTTTTCTTTCTTGCTAACATAGTGACTATAATGTAAAAGGTATTATCACAATCTTTTGCTCTCTAGAGCTACTAGAAGTAGCGCGTGTTTCCTGATTAAGAGCAAGACAAGCAGGTCTCCTGCATGACTCGCTGCGTGAGCACATTTTCGCAAGTGCTCGGAAGATGAAGGAAGCAACATGGGGCAAACAAATGAAGACACAACAGGCATCGGTTCATTTTCATCTGTACAAGGGGAGTTCAGCCAAGGGGCATCTAATCACAGCTCCTAAGGCAAGGCAAGACCAGGGCAATGCACAGGGCTACAGCTGAAAGCAAGGGGCAAGGAAGCCATCTCAGCATTATACCGAGCAAGGAGAAATCCAGTTGTGCACCTCCCTACATCCTTGGGAGTCACAAAGCCACTAGTTTGCAAAAGCTTTCATTAACGCTCCCAAATAAGCCCAATAGCAACCTGGGACACATTTGCACCACCAAGGATCCAATCTATCCTGTGCTAGTACAGCAATTTTACAGTCACTCAGCAACTCTTCACATTTCTAAATATCTCTGCAAAGAAGCTCATCTGCCAGAAACTCACGTTTCTGTAAGTGAGGAGTCTGCCGGGGGCTGTGGTCTGGGGCAGAGGGGCACACGCTCCTGGTGATGGCAGTGCCACCGACTGCCATGGCAATTTTTGTCAAGAAAACAGAGCAAGGCTGTACTCCATGCACATCTCACCCTGCCGTCATCTGTAAGGGGCTCCTCTGAGTTAGAAGTAAAGGAGAAGAAATAAATCCAACCTCAACGGAGAGGTCAGAAGGTGCAGGGAGAGAACCCTGTGACAGTCCTCCATGTCCTGCAAGGATTTAGGAGCTCTAAGTGTGGATAAGCATCCCAAGGCATTGCAACTTGCTTGACTTAAACTCTACCCATTTTAAGCTGGGGCAGGAAAGTTTTGTAGGCAGGTAGATAAGTTTTAGAATATTTAGAGCACCAAGAACAGGCTCCATTTTGAAAGAAAGGAGTTGAGGTGGACCTTGAACCCTCAGTTAAAGCAATTAGTTTGCTCTGGAAGTGTAGAGGCAGGGTTGGGGTGGGGAGTGGAGTTGGAGCATGTGTGGGACTTGATAACGGTGGAAATTCAGCACAAATGTTTAATCTTCCAAAAACTCATGAGTGAAGGACAGCAGCACAATAAAAACAGTGCCATGGATAGTGGCTGTATCAGTGCCTGAGTGATGAGCAGGAAGGGCTCAGCATGCTGATGTTTGCCTGTGCTGCGCAGAAACTTGCATGGTGCTTTGCTTGCAGGGACTCAAGTCCAAGACATGTTTTGGAGTGGTTAATCTTTGCCCTGAGATACAAACAACAAGCCTGAGCGAACATACATTGCTGTTCGGTCCAGTGAGAGAGGAGACTTGTCCCACATAGGAAGCCCCCAGTTGTGGGGCAGGAGGGACAGAGAAGGCTCCTCTGCAGGGAGCCTGATGGAAGAGGGCACGCAAAGAGGCTCCACAGGGGGGACCAGCACAGATCAAGCCTCAAGAAGGATTATCACCGTGTGCAGATGTCCATCTTGGGGCCTTGAGATGGCTCAAGGCGGATGCTGGAGGACCCCAATGTCAGGTAGCATATGCTCCTGGTGCATTGCTAATGCTCCTTCCTACCGCTACCTAGAACTGCACGCTGTTGGGGGTGAGGTGTGTGTGCTGGGAGGGGCGGAGAGTCACAGTACAGTACAACAGATCAAGGGCTATTTTGAATCAAATAGATAAAAATACTGCCTGGGGTTGGTGTCCACAGACAGCCAAAAAAGCTGGAGGCTGTGCTATAGCTGTGCAAAAATCAAGATACGTGTCCGTAGCCATGGCAGCTGGGGCAGGCACATATGCTGTGGCAGTGCCTAAAAGGGGGTTTCCAGGCCTGGGTGGGACCCCACGGCACTTCTCCCTTCCCCATGCCCTCTGATGCTGGACATCCCACTGGCAGCACCTGGCTCCACTGCCCAGCACTGCTCTGTAGCACCTGCTTTGGGACCAGCATCCAGACTTGTAGGGAGGGGAGCCCCAAGCTGGCATTCACCTTGGGGAGGAGTGGCTGGAGAGCTGTCTGGCGGAAAAGGACCTGGGGATGTTGGTTGACAGCCGCCTGAACATGAGCCAGCAGTGTGCTCAGGTGGCCAAGAGGGCCAATGGCATCCTGGCCTGTATCAGGAATAGTGTGGCCAGCAGGACCAGGGAGGTGATAGTGCCCCTGTACTCGGCACTGGTGAGGCCGCACCTCGAGTCCTGTGTTCAGTTTTGGGCCCCTCACTACAAGAAGGACATCGAGGTGCTGGAGCGTGTCCAGAGAAGGGCAACGAAGCTGGTGAAGGGTCTGGAGCACAAGTCTGGTGAGGAGCGGCTGAGGGAGCTGGGGTTGTTTAATCTGGAGAAGAGGAGGCTGAGGGGAGACCTCATTGCTCTCTACAACTACCTGAAAGGAGGTTGTAGTGAGGTGGGGGTCGGTCTCTTCTCCCTAGTAACAAGCGATAGGATGAGAGGAAACGGCCTCAAGCTGCACCAGGGGAAGTTTAGGTTAGATATTAGGAAAAACTTCTTCACCAAAAGGGCAGTCAGGCACTGGAACAGGCTTCCCAGGGAAGTGGTTGAGTCCCCATCCCTGGAGGTATTTAAAGGACGGATAGACATGGTGCTCGAGGACATGGTTTAGTGGTGGACTTGGCAGTGCTAGGTTAACGGTTGGATTTGATGATCTTAAGGGTCTTTTCCAACCTTAACGATTCTATGATTCTATGAAGGAGCCAAGGGAGGGTGCAAGGCCTGCATAAGAGAGTGATGAGCCACCCTGGGGGCACTGGGTGCTCAGGGGCAGGGCTGGCCATTCTTGGGATGCTCCAGAGAGACAGCAAGACCATGCAGAGACCCCTTGGATGCTCTCAAGGACATGCCGTAGAAAGCAAATCCTGCTAGTAACAGCAATCTTCTGGCTATCTTTGCTGATAACAGCTCCTGCTTGACCAGACAGGCCCCTTTCCTTTGCAGCGACCCTTCCTTCTGTGTGAGGGGTGTTGCTGGCTGGTGAGAGGCTCTTGGCACCTCCAGTTCCAAAAGGAGGACGGCTCAAGTCCTTAAAAGGTGAGGAATGTTATTGTTTTTATTGTCCCTTGGTGCTTTTTGCAAGAATACAGATGCATCTGGATGCTTTCCTGCACAAGTCAATTTTTTACAAGATAAACAGGCTTTTCTGCAGCTGTGCTGTGCATGTGTATGCATGTGTGTGGTCGATCATTGCAGGCTCAGAGAGGCCAGAGAGGTTCCCAGTGCTCTGCAAACATGGTTCCCCAGATGGGCTCGGGTGCCAAAGCCTACAGAAAAATAATGCAGGGGTTTCTACTGGAATAACACCCTCTGGCATTAAGTTTTCCCTCTTTTCTCTCTCTCTGTCACTTTCTAGCTATGCCCAGCTCTGCCCCTCCAGGAATGCAGCTGAGCCTCCTTCTTAGGTATGTGTATGGCCCCCAATACTGTTGCACTTGATTCTTACCCAAGCATTTAAAAATAGCTGTAACAATAACACACGGGCTCTGGTTCTCCCCTCCCTGCCTGTAGCAGAAATAGCACGATGAGGTTATAGACTGCATCCAGACTTGTGACCAGAAAGGGTTCAAAGCCTCCCTTTTCCCTTTTGTCCTTTAAGGAAATGATGAGAGAGGGGAAAAAGATGCACAAAATGGCTCTTGCAATCTCCCCTCGCCCCAGAGCCACCGCAGGCTGCCTGGAAATGGGTGACACATGGGTGGGCGCGTTGTTTGGACGTGACGGATTTGCATCTCTGGAGCGAGCGGTTCCCACGCTGCCCTGGCACAGGTGCAGACGAGGGGTAGCAGTTCGGGTAGGCTTAGCTGTGAGATGCTGCATGTTTGCGGCTCCCGCTGGCACCAGGGACCTGCAGAGTCCCTGGCTCTTTTGCACCTTTTCCATGTGTTCAGGTTGTGGCTGGGATTTGCCTCCTCTCCTGTTGGCCCCTGAAGAGCTGGGGATATAGTTTTGCTAAGGTGCTCAGGGCTGTAACTGCTCTGTGAGCTCCTTCCCTTTGTCCCCAAGCGCTTTGCAGTGGCCCGTTGAGTTATTTGGATGTCTGTTTCTGAATGTCCTTTGCACTGTGCTGCATCCTTTTCCATGGACAGGTTTGCCTTTGGCTAGTGGGGTGATGAGAGGGGTGAGAGCGGCTTGGGCAGGCAGATGGATGGAGGCCAAGGGCTTGAATTGCTGTTTCTGGCAACCTCCCTGAGCCCTGGACTTTATCAGAGATGCTTGATGCCCTTCCCTTGCGAGGGAGGGTGGAGAGGCTGGCAGGGACGAGGAGGAGATGAGAAAGCACTGGCACCGGACGGGGGACCGGGGGAGCTGGGTTGTGCCCCATGGGGTGGGCAGGTGCGAGGCGAGATGTGCTGCACTGGGGGCTGTGCTCCCTCCTGCTGCCCCTGGCAGCGTGTGGCTGGGCGTGGGTGTCTCGCAGAGGAGGGCAGTATACTTTTGGCTTTGGAGGGTTTGATTTAAAGATGAGCTTGGTGCAGAGGAGGAGGCATTACACCCTCGTGAACACAGGCAGGTGGCTGGGGCTCGGTGGAGCAGTCCTTCCCCTCCTTGGTATGGCAAGGCAGCAGCCAGGTAAAAGGCTCGCTGCTCATCCGTGGCTTCTCAATGAGCAACTGGGCAAATACATGTCACGCTTTGCATAAGCTTGTTAAAGATGCCAAAAAGCACACAGCTGTCAGAGAATAATTGCATAAACAAGGCTGGTGTTTACTGTGTGATTTAGGCCTTGTCCTAAGCAAGCAATGTTCCATCATTCCCTTTGGAAAGCTCTGTGAGAAGAACAGTTATTTACTGCCTGTTAAACCGAGCTGCTACGCAAGTCCCATTTGACTTGTTAATGACTTCAGTGACTGCAATTCATTCTGAAGAAGCAAATGATGAGAGTAAAATACCAACATCACCTTTCAGTAGATGTAATTACTGGGTCAGGAGAGCTGCTTTGCTTTCATAATTCACTGCCTGGGAAAAGCATGCGGATGTGACCTGCTGCGTTCGCCTGGGGCTTGATGAGCATTGGAGCTTGACCCGCACTCATCCTGGAGGGTGCTGAGCACCTGCAGGGAGAGTGGGACCAGCAGCATAGCTGGCAAAAAGCAGCATAGGGTGCGGGGAAGGGCCAGGTTTGCATGAGAGCAGCCCAGAGATCATGTTAAATCCTCTGGCTGCAAGGGTGTGTTAGTTGCTTTGCTCTGCCACACATCCCCTTACGTCAGCAGATGGTAATTTTACTGCATCTGGGCCTCCACAGACACAGTCATGCTGCAACAAAATCAGCCACCTCCTACCCTCTTTCTTTTTACTTGGTGGCACGTTTCGAGCCTGGAGCTCGAAAGCCAGACACTGCTGTTGGTGCCAGTCTGACCGGCTGTGTGGCCCCATCCTGACCCTGCACAGCAGATGGGCAGGAACGTGGGCAGGAGTGTAGGCAGGAGTATGGGCAGGACCCCAGGAACGGGCTCCCCAGGCATGCGCGCCTCACTGGGAGGAGCGGAGAGAGCCCCACCAGATGAAGGCAGTGCTTGCCTGGGCTGCGTCTCCAGCGCTGGTGTTTGAGTTCGGCTATCAGAGCGGCACCTTGGAAGCTTCGCAGGGAGGGTTTATTTGGGGACAGCTGGATGAAACACAGGGAGAAGCAACATCCCTGGGCATGTAGAGACTTTGCTCTTCCTCAGTGCTGGCTGAGCTCTCTCGAGCCACGTGGGTCAGAAATGGCCCATGACGCCTGGACTGGGGCATGGGCAGGCAGCTGCCCAGAGCAGCTTGAGCTCCCGGTTTGCTTGGTGACCTCATGGGGTATCTCAGATCTACTTTTGCACTCATGGACCCTGCCCTGGTAATGCATCTCTTGCATTCCTACTTGTCATTAGCTAGTGGCTTAACCTAGCACAAGTCACCGTGAGGCTGGAACAAGAGCAGGAGCAGTTCTATATAACTAGAGGACACAAGCAGAAAGAGCTGCAAAGTACCTTGGGGGCACATGCATGGTTCTCCCCGAGTCTAGCGCAAGCCAGCACTGACAGGGGATCCAGCACAGGAGCGGGTCCTGGCCCCAGAAGGGTTGCACTGCAGCTTTGTCCCTGGGTGGTTTCCTGCTTCCCCCTGAGAGCTGGGCGGGCTGCGAGCCCAGGCTGTACCCCAGCACACCGAGTCCGAGGCACAATGGAGATGGAGCAGGAGGAAAGCCATGAGATGGGGCAAGAGCAGGCGTGCAGAGGCACCGTTGTGCCCTGTCAGCAGCAGAAACACAACGAAGGGAAACCAATGAGTAAAGAGATGGGTACACCATAAGGAGAGACAACAGGAGGGGAGGGAAGGGTTTTCCATAGAGAATATGCAGGAGCACTACTGGATCCATCAGGAATCATTACAAACTTTATTTGTCTGTGCATTGTGTGCCATTGATAAGGATCATCACAATTAGTGGACTCACTGCCTATAGTGGTGGGCAATACACACAAAGAAAAATCAATGTAGCCAAACAGATGAAAATGAAATAATTGTACATAAAGGTAATCATAAACCTGAACAACCTGCGCCTGTGTTTGATTCTTCCCCCAAAACAATGAGAACAAAGGGAAAACCCCCAAAACCCATCAAAAGTGAAAAAAAAGGCTTGAGAAGGAAAAAAAAAACCACCAAATCTTCATGCTCCTAGAGAAAATCTTACAACAGGTTAAGATTTCCACAGATTGTTCAAAATGAGCACAAATATCCCCAGCCAATCAGTTATGGTACAAGCGTCAGACGTGGTTTTCAGCTGGGTGGGAAGAGCTCACCAGTGGACGTGCAGGCTGGGCGTTTGTGAAGCCCGGCGAAGGGCATAGGGTAAGAAGACGCGTCTCAACACCAGTGCACAATGTCATCCCTGTGCTGCGCCCAGGGGAGCCCTGCGTTCACACCACCCCGGGCTCGGCTCGCTACCCCAGCCTGCCCTGCTGGAGTTGGGGGGTGATGCTGAATTACACCTCCCTGTCTCATCCTTTCCATTGATTTCAGATTCAGACAGTGCAAAATATGGCCTTTTTCCTTGGGGGACGCTTCCCGGTTATGCTCAGCGGCGTGGGAGATCTTGTTATGGCCCTTCAGCTCTTACGCTGTATTATTCTGCCTCCAAATGTCTGTGGGAAAGGACCAGCTTTGGGGACTGATCCCGATGGCTTAATGCTCAGAAACAGGGGCAGTCACTAGATCTCTGGGGACACAGGGAATAGCAGGGAGCCAAGGGGTTTTGAGGCAGCCACCAGCTATAAAGGCAGAGGCAGGCGAGGTGCTGGGAGCCAGCTGTACTTGTCCCCCTTGGGCTTGGATGCTGTTCATCCCACTCCCTGGGACCTTGTGTAAAACCTCCTGCGGACGGTGGAGGCCTTCACACCGGCTTCAGCATGTCCCGGACTGGCCACTGTGGGGGGGGACCCCAGCCATGCAGGGGGACGGAGCCTGTAGTCTCTGGGGTGTAGGTTTTCCTCCCCTGAAAACCTACATCTGTGGGGCTGTTATTGCTTCTCGTGGACCCACGCACGGAGCAATAAACAGGGACAGCTTTCCCTCCTTTTACCCCCACTAAGAGGAAACAAAAAAATGAACAAAAACCTATGGCGAAACTAAACTAACTAAAATAAATAAAACCCAGTGAAAAGAAAACACTTGTATCTGCAATGCTCAACCCACATGGCTGAAAGGACTATCGCTATAGGATGCTATATACAAATAGGGTTCATTTCATTCATGCAAATGTTACAAGTACCACGACAGCATGCCCAAGGAGGCGGATGAGACGGGAGGAAAGCCCCGCCACTCCGCACAGCCTCGGCTTAGGACACCGGACATGAGGGTGCGGCTGCGCATCCCCGAAGCACAGAGGGGGAAAGGCGAGGGGCATGTGGGGGGAAATGCTAGTCATACACACACCAAAATGAAAAAAAAAAAACCTGACCCCAAATCAATGACGAAAACGGTTTGTGTTCTATCCTTAGAAAGCTCCCAATTTCCCCTTGTCTTCAGTCCGGTCTCTCGCTTCTCTCCAACAGGGCCAGAGGGGACGTTCCCGAGTGGCGAAGGCAGGCGGATGGTGGTCGGAGATCAGGACCCTCGCTTTCCTCTCCATCCCTTGCCTACTGCTCTGTTTCTCATCAGCTACTCTGGCCTTCCCCGTACCGACGTGCCCCAGTCGCCTTCACATCCATCCTCCCAGGGGGCCGTGGGCAGGAGAGAGCGATGGGAAAGGGCTCGGTGGCTATCAGCCGCTCTTGTTGGTAGAGTTGCAGAAAGGGCCCTGCCGCCAGGCTCCTGGCTGGGGCTGCTGCCCGGGGAGGGGTCCTGCTGGCTTTGGGGTCCTGCCTAGTTCAAAGGATGCTCCAAAGCCGCTTTCCGTCAGCAGGTATGTGAACATGGCAAATCTCTTTTATTCTTTCTCTGTTCATTATACACAGCATTATATCTATATCTATACCTATATATCACTCTATATAGATACATATAGATATATATATATTTACTATCTCTGATTGTCCCTTTAGAAGCCCTTTATGTGGCAGTAGGCTTCCAGAGATGAGAAGAATATGTACAAGAGCCAGAGGAGGATAAAGAGTGAGGATGTGAGCAGCTTGGAAGTCCGCGGCCCGCCCAGCTCACCTCCAATCTCGGGTCTCCGCCGGTAGAGCAGCACGCCCACACTGATAAAAGCAAAAATGGTGAAGAGGGTGACGGAGAAGGCCAGGGTGCCAGGAGAGACTTGGAAGGCTTGTCCATGCGCTGCGTGGTAGATGGCTGCGATGGACCAGGCCACTCCGATGCCCAGGAAAACGTTCACGGCATTGCTTCCGGTGACGTTCCCGATGGAGGCATCTGCGTACTGGTCCTGTGTCGCTGCTACTTTGCTGGCAAACGTGTCTGCAAAGGGAAGGTGGAGGGAAATCCTCAGGAAACAGCCAGGTAAGGAGGGACAGCAGCAGGCAGCTTGGGGCCAAATGTCAACAGCATCACTTGGGGAATGAAGATAGTGCATAAGGGGACAGGGTACGGCCCCGTCTACGGGCACTCCCAAGGAAGGGCGCATCTGGCCAGAGCCAGAGTGACAATCAGGGTCCAGAAATGCCCAGGAGGGAACTCTCAATGTCCAGAAATATTGGGCTTCCCCCAGTATGGGCCCAGATGCCCCACAGTGCTTCAAGCAAGAGACAACACTTCCCAGTACTACAGTGTGCTGGCCCCTTCTCCCGCATCCACTAATTTGTTGACTTGCAAAAGAACTGAAAAGGTTGGAAAAGCTTTGTGGGAGCCAGAATGATTTCTATCTATCCTTCAGGTCCCCTGAAGTTTTGTATTTGTGTTTCTGTGTTTGCTTTTTAATGATGTCTCTCCGAAACTTTTGCCTCACTAAAGTCCAGTGTCTTGTGCAGATCCTGACACTTTGGTAAATAAGTGGTCATCTTTCACCCCTTAGGGAGAAAAACCATGCAGGTGAGTGTATGCTTGCCCAGGTGCTCCACCAGCTTTAATACCGGTGGCAAAAGAGCTGTAATAAAACTCGGCTGGCCTTTTACAGGGCAGATCTTGTGTCAAGTAGACCAGCATGACGCTGCTCTGCACCATAGGGAAGTGCTGATTTTACATCCAAACCCACTCAGGATCTGTAGGAGGGGTAGCAGGAGGGGGGATTAGCATCTGGGTTTTGTCCAGGTGAGCACTCTCAGCTAGTGATGAGAAGATGAATCCTTAACACATCTGCACTCCCAGATCACCTTGGGTACAGGCAGCAGTGTGTGGCTCAGAAAAGGAAAATGGTGAGGTCAGATTTCATGTTTTTTAATTCTACAGTTTCCTTTATGCTCCTTCCCAGCAGGGCTTCAAGGTGAGACGGTGAAGAGCAACCTGACATGAAGACCCAGTTTCATGTAACAGGAGGGGCTGGGCACCTATAAGCACAGCAAGAGCGGGCATGTGCAGCAAAGAAATCAAAAGGCTGCTTTATTTTTTAAAAAAAAGCTCCCATGGAATTGCATCTGACTGCTGAGGGAAGGAAAAGGCATTTCCCCTTGTTCTCAGCCTTGGCCATGGTGCAGTAATGTGGTTGTGGGA
Source organism: Nipponia nippon (assembly GCF_047370975.1). Taxonomy (NCBI): domain Eukaryota; kingdom Metazoa; phylum Chordata; class Aves; order Pelecaniformes; family Threskiornithidae; genus Nipponia; species Nipponia nippon. The sequence continues at coordinate 12,952,657 of NW_028262358.1, read as the reverse complement.
CAGTGCTGATGCCTCTGAGGTGCTACAGCTGCCACTGTGGGAGAAGGGATGGGGCACATCTGGGGCATGCTGCCAGCGCCAGCCAGAGTGTGGAAACAACCACACGCACTTCTGCAAGCTTGAACGGTGCTTTTAATGCAGGGAAGGCCCCTGTCAGTCTTGATTTCACTGCACGTTTGTCTGATGCCTGTCCGCCTCCTGGAAAGCACCCTGCACCTCCCTGGTATGGAGGAGCCCAACTAGCACCCAGCTAACATGACATGGTCTCGACCATCTGCTAGTTCAAACAGGAGTAGCCAAATGTATCCTAAAAAGAACTTCTTAAATGCCACCTTTTGTCGACTAAAGCAGGAGGGAAGATTTTCACTGTCAAAGGTGTGAGACAGCCCTACAAACCTCATGCCTAGAAGTGCCAGAGGTCTAAAAAATGCTCCTTCTTCTGTTTCTCGCCCAAATCTGTTCTTCATTTTGGTTCTGCTGCTTCTTTTTTGGGCTCTGATAGCATTAGGACCATATCAAGATCTTCGAACACCTGCGTGCTGATCACTGGAAGTCTGGGGTTGGCGAGGAAAGGTGTAACAGACGCAGGGGGGTGCTCGGGTTGGGTTAGAGCCCCTTGTCTGGAAACCAGGCCGTGCCTGGCCAGCACAGCCCATGGAAGAAGGTAAGTGAAAGGCCCAGGCCCTCTCACACAAGCTGACATTGGACTTCCCAGAGCAACCATGTCATTGGGACCATACTCTCCAGTGCACCAGCTCATCCCTAAGAGGGGCGCTTTGCTGAGCCGGCAGAAAAGGAAGCTGGGTTGCAGCAAGTCAATGTGCATTGGGAAGACAAAGTGGCATGTAGGTATGGAGACTCGTGTTTTTTTTTCTCTCCCTGGTCAGTCCTCAGTCTCTGCTGTCTTCTGAGGCTGGGTGACCACTATATCAGAGGTATGTCTCCAAACATTTGTGGGGCCAGGGCCTTCTAGGGACTTCACAAGTCACATTTTGAGCAGCTCCCCCAGCTCAGCAATGTCACCTCAATCCATCTGACCCAAAGCTGAAACTGGTCTCACACAAAGGTGTCCGCACTGGGCAGAGCACCCTGAGTATGGACTAGCACCTAACTCACCTGGGAGGCAAGGTTAAAGGAGCAGATGTTCAGAAAGAAAATGCAGGACTGCCAACACAGGCAGCATTTTAATCAAAGACCAATTTCCTACTCTGAGAGTGGATGCCATGGAGGCTGTCCACAGAAATTGATACTTCACAGTCTTGCAAGGGGAAGGTCCTTGAAATAATTTCCAGGGAACTGAATCCACATCCTGGTTTGATCCTCCCGACCCATCTGAAACTGAAAAGCAACTTCCAAATACACTTCAAATCTGTCCTTGGGGGTCCTGCAAAGCACAGCCAACGACCTTGCTGTGCCCAGCTTTCCCAGCCCAAGCCCAAACCCAGATTGGGCAGTGATGGACCTTTACAACAAACCTTGCTGTTGTCCTTACCTGGCACTGATGTCCCCAGTGCGACAAACACAACTGCGGTGACTGAGTCCTTCAAGCCGATGGTGCAGCCAAAGTGGGATGCCAGGTCGCCGATGAAAGCTGTCAGGAGGCCGATCATGAGGATGGAGACAACGAAGCAAGCCCAGCCATTCCAGTAGTCTGTTGGGGGTACGAAGGCAAAAAGGACCTTCCAGAAGACAGTCAGAAAGTGCATCACATAGTCGAAGCAGGAGGGCAGCTTCTCCTCCCCACATTCATCGTCATCGTCATCTTCCCCTGGAGAAAATCACCAGTGCCTGATTAGACTCATCCATGCTGGGGGAGGCTGGGCAAAGCTCCTCTGCATACTGCAGCCCCCCCCAAATGCTGTGTCTCATGATTTGGGCCCTAGAAGGCCTTGACTTCCAAATATCTTATTTTCTGGGCAATCATCAGAGGGGCTTGAAGGCTTTTCCTGGCCCCTTCCCACGGCACAGAGAGACCCTCCAAAGGCATCAGTCTCAAAAACCAACCTGCACTTTAGAAAACGCAGAGCCTCATGCCAGCACCTCTGCCTGGGTTTAACCACCAGATGCTTTCTGGGACTCAGCCCCTGCTCAGGAGCCCTTTCCCCAGAAGACATGGGAAACGACTGGCCTCACGCTGGCTGGAGCCAATTGGAGCAGGTGAACCTACCAAGAGCAACACATGCCTCATGGAGACTCCCTTAAGGAAGTTCTTTTTAAGCCACTTTTCACAAGTGCCTGTGATTGCTTCCAGCTCTCTGGAAAGACAGATGGTTTTGGTGGCTGCTGAGCTGCTACCTCTGGTGCTTCACCTTTTCTGCAAACCAGCCATGAAGAATATCTGCCCTAAAACCTTCCTGGTCCGTCACTGCTGACTGTCCTTCCCTGTTGCATTTCCCTGCCCTTTCATGTGCCTGCCTATGAGCTCTGGCTGCCCATTCCTTTTGGCCTGGTCTGACCAGGACAGTGGGCACGCCCTGCACATGAAAATGCTTCTCCATTTGCACCTCTTCCAGGTAGCTGTCAAGCACCCCAGGCCATGAGCCAGCTATGGAGTATCATTTGTCACAGCAAAAATGAACTTTCCTTCTTCTCTTTATTTTCTGTCCCTGATCCAGGTCAGCGCTTCACTTCTCACCAATCTGTTGTTAATGCCTCGCAGGGGTCATTTTTCCCAGCATGAGCCTGCCAGCAGTCCTGGCTCCATCTCTGCTCACCAGGCACACTGTGTGGGTTGGACCCTGCCTGTCCTGGTGCTGTCCTGGTCCTGAGCGCTCAGCCCCACACAGCACACAGCTCGCGGCTGTGGCCCCTGCAGCACCTGCAAGACCTGGGTCTCCAGCACAGATGGGGAGTTGGGGATGAGTCCTTGTGCCCATCCTGCCTGATGTCCCGGGGACTCTTGTACCCCAAGTGCCAGCTTGCTGCATGCCCCCAAAGGCTCTTGGGGAGTTATGCATCCACAGCCATGCCTCCTGGACATGCAGGCTGGCTTGTGCCCACAAGCTCTCCTGTGGGTTGCAGGGAAAGAGCTCAGCAGACATCGGACTGTCCTGGCCCCCTCCCCTGGCTCTTTGGCCCTTTCCTCTGGCACTGGCCCAGCACATCTTCATCTTGCCGGTCCTGGCAGGGCCATGGGGATCCAGGCAGGTGTCTTGGTTTCTCCCTTCCCTGCTGCAGGCATCGGCACCTCACCTGTCTCTCCAAAGCCACTTGACATCCAGCCTCCAGGGAGTCCCCATTGTGTGGGGCTGACCTTGCCAGTGAGCCCCTCGGGGCTGGTGACCTTCTGCCCGACTCCAGCAGCTCTGATGAGGCACCTCGCAACCCTGCCAGACAGCCTGTCCTCTGGGCGGGCCGTGTGGCGAACACAGAGCTCCCCCAGCCTGGCACAGTGCATAACGCCAGAGTTGTGACACAGTCAAAAACTCCTTCAGCTTGTGCTCAAACCACCCCCAGGCATGAAGGGGAGGTGACGCTTTCCCAGTGAAATCAGTGGGAGCCTTCCTTCTGCCCTCAAGGAACAAGGATGTGTTTCTAAGTCACAGATGTCAGGGATTCCAAGGGCATTGCAAGTTGTGTTAAAGACATCCCTTGCACTTGGGTTGGTGATTTGTCATTGTCTTTGGTGCATTTCTTTCCCTCCAAGGATGTGGACCACCAGATCTCCCTGCACAGCTGTTGGCAGAAGCCCCTTACCAAGGGGAGGACGCAATGTGCAGTCCATCCCCACCAGACGGCATGAGTGATCCTGGCTCTCCTTCCCAGGAGGATACCTCGGGATGGCAGAAAAAAGGCGCCAAGTCCCAGAGCAGCCAAAAGCACCCAATGAAACCTGAGTCTCTGCTCTGCTCCACTGCAGTGGGCAAGGGGACAAGATCCCACCTCGCCAGATGCTGGGTTTAAGAGGATGATGGCTCTGTGCCTGGGAAAAGCTGCTTCTCCCAGCAGCCACAGCACTGATCAGGCTGGCATAAGCTTTTGAATGAGACTGTGCTGTTTTTATCTGCCCCGCTGCTGGCCGGGGTGAACATTCCTCCTTTCACATCTTCCTCCACAATGTGGATGTTTGATTGAATAACAAAATGTATAAAGCCTCCCACAGGAAGAATAAAATGGTCTTGCTGTACGCTGTGTACCAATACGTGGGTATCAATTAACCCCACATTGGAATGGTGGCTCTGTGCCATGAGAACAGAGTTACTGGGGGAAGCTGCTGGTGAGCTGCTTGCTCTGTTGCTGCTCATAACAATAACTGCTTTCTGCCTCATTGCAGAAGAGGTGATGAAAAGCCAATTGGGGGATCAAGACACGGCATCCTTCCTGGGAAAGTGGAGGCCAAACCCTGTGCACTGAAGTTTCACCTCTTGGCTATTCCCCTTTGTGGTCCCACAGAGAGCACACACAGCACATGGGAGCAAGAAAAGGAAAAGGCCCAGGGATCACCCAGATTGTGATCGCCCTCAAAAGATTTGGTAACCTATAAGGGGAGTCAACCTGCTCTTGGTTTGGCCCAGCTCCAGTATATGTAAACTTTGCACTCTGCTGGCATCCTTGGGGCTCTCAGCAGAGATGCGGCTGCAGGGGAGAGGGTAGTGATGGAGCCAGTGAGAGCAAGGCAGTAGGGAACCTCTAATGCAGATATCTGTCTGTACACAGGGGATATGGCATCCCACATGAGGGCTGGGGTGAAGCTGGAGGGGATTCAGTGGGGCCAGCAAAATGATTGGAGCTTGGAGGATGTTGCCTATAGGGAGAGGTGGGAGGAGCTGGCTTGGTGAATCAGGGAGAGAGAAGGTTGGAGGGGACCAAGCAACAGCCTACAGCGACTTGGAGGGCATGTACGGAGAGGATGGAGCGAAACTCCCCTCTGCATTGACAAGCGATACAACAAGGCGCAACGGCCACAAACTGCAGCTTGGATGGTAACATCAGGAGAAACATCTCCTACAGGAGGGTGGTGCAGCCCTGGGACACACACTCTGGCTGATGGACATCATCTTTGGAGGTTTTCAATATTTGGCTAAATAAAGCCATGACCAACCAGGGAAAAGTCCTACTCAGCACCCTGTTGGGGTGCAACTTTGCACACATTGTTTGTCTTCAAAGCACCTTTGCAGATCAAGGCCAACACATAAGATAGAGGTAGAGGGAAACTTGATGTCTCTACAATAACTTGATGGAAAATTATGTGTTGTTTGGCTTTAAAGCTTCAAACTCACTATGGCAGAAACAGTAGCTAAGCAGTGGCATGGTGTTATTATTTTGGCAGATATAAATACCCTATTCCTGTGCATTGTCGTGGAGATAAGGAACAGTTTTTCAGCCTGGGAAGCCTATGCTGGCCTGTTCTTTTTGCTCGTTGCACAAAGGCTGGTACTGGCAGGATACACTATGCTGTGCTCACACTGTAATTTTGCAGCAGGTATTTTAATCCTCTCCCAAGCTGCACGGCAGCAGGACTGTCATGGATCTAAATCTTTACGGAGATGATAAAACAGACTGAAAAATGAACATGAGTGCCACTGTCACAACACCCATCCAGATCTGTCTATCATTTTGTTAAGTAGCAGTAGCATCTCTCTTTCGAAGAGCTGGCCAGATCCTGTGAAGGTGACTTGAAACGCAGAGCGAGGTCAGATGGTGACCCAGGGGTGCAGTCAGGAACAGGCTCACAAACCGCAGGATGTTTTTGCTGTGGAAGAAACTTTATGGGCTGTTGGGTGCACACCAAAGAGCTGTGGGCGAGAGGCTCCAGCTCAGCCCCACGGACAGCATGGGATGGCAGGGCATGGTGTGGCACATTCTTGCCTGCACCTGCACTGCCCTTCCGCAGACCTGACCTCCTGCTGCTCCATTGCTCTGCCTCCCTGCCAACATTGCCACCAGCTGCTCATTGGGTGGGACACAGGGTTTTAATATTTCTTTTCTCAGCTGGCATGTTACGTTTTGAAGTGGGAATGTGTGACTTTCTACTGCTCTCCATGGTGGGCTGCAGGGAAAAACTCAACCCCAAACTCCAGTGTTTGAGGCATTTTAACTTGCTTGGCACAAAGCTTGAGGAGCTAAATGCTTGCAAAATAAGTAGGTCCAGAGCTCAGAGACAAACTACTGTTCCCCAACTGCAAGGGACAGCTCATGTCCACCAAAATATGCCACATTTATTAAATCTTTGTTAATCATCCTGCTAGCACTGATGGTGGCTGTATATTCAAGACGCGGTGGCAACGGGGCTTTCAAATAACTGCAGTCTTTACACATGTCACAGAGATGGGATCCAAGTGCCAGTGATTATCTTTGCTTTAATATGGGATGCAATTAAAGAATTGATTCTGGCATAGATTAGTTTAGCTGTATTAGCTGCAAAACCTGCAGCAAGGATTGTCTTGTATGATATGTTCATGCTATATCTGAAATAATGGGAGGCTCTTGGCTGGAGGCTCTAAGAATAACTATGCTACAAGAGGAGGGAACACAATTTGAGGAGATAGCTGCTGCACAATGTCCTGTCCTCATTTTCAGAGGCGGAGGGTAAATGGTACGGCCATCACTTTTAATTACTTTGTGCTGGGCAGAGGTTACCATATACAGCAGAGCTCGAGGTAGGAAATGTGAGTGTTCCCCCATGCATTTCAATGCACAATTAGCCAGATGAGCTCAAATTGCCTTCCCCAGTGATTTAATTTAAGCTGGTTGATTTTGCCTTAATGCATGCACACACGCAGCCCAGGCTGGGCTGTGAGGTTGTAACATCCAGCCAGTGAGTTATAGCGTCTCCAGCTGTTAAAACCACATCTGGAGGAGACCTTTCTTTCATCTTCCACAGATGTGGGAATGCTAATATATCCTATACTGGGCATACTGGTAAACATGGCACTGGTGCCCGTGTGAACAGTACAACAGGGCATTTCTGAGGGAAAGGCAATTCTCCAAGAGAGGGAAGATATGATCAGATATGATCTGATATGACCACAGATATCACATGCTGCTGCAGCTATTGGGCTGCTAAGCTACAACCTCCAGCCACAGCTGGCTGGAGCAGCAGGAGTTCCTGAAAGCAGGGGGTCAAGGGCAAATTTTGGGCCACAGAGAGGGGGACTCGGTAGTCGTCTTCAGGGCTTGGCACCCTCGCTACCGTATTTTCCTCACCACAGCAGTATGGGGAGTGCCAGGGATGGGGAGCACTGCTGCTTTGCACCAACATCATTTATGCCACTTTGAATTTAAACACTGCGTTCACCTCGCAAATCTCTCTCACTGAAATGACTTTTCCCCTCTGCCATCTGGTAACAGCCAGGGTGTTTCTTTGCCAGGTGCTACAGACACACTTAATTCAGGAGGTTTCCTACACATCAGACAAGGTGATCTCACGAAAGGGTTTAATCAGCTGTCTTATTTATGCAGACGCTGTAAATAACTCCACCACCTGTTTTACCTCCCGCTGCTCCACTACGGTCTGTATTACTGATACAGCCAAGCCGAGACATAAGCGAGGTTGATCGTAATTCACCTGGAGCTGTGGTCCAAACTCACCTGCACTGACAGTAATAGCCTCAATAAACTGCTCCCTCCAGCTGTTTGTGCCAACCACCAGGGCCAGGTTCGTCTTCTTAATGAGCTTGTCCACTGTGTTCTGTGGATGGAGACGCAGAGGAGAGAATTAGGGGCTATTGGGCTGGAGATGCTGGGCTAAAGCCCACCAGTGCTAGTGCTTACAGCCATGCACTTAAGGAAAAAGCTTAGTAGATTTTAAGCTCAGGTCAAGAGCCCCAGCAGCGAAAGCAAATGTAAGTACTTGCAATTCCCCTCTCTGCCGCTCAAAAAGACCTTTTGAAACCTGCTCATGATGGGAGTTTGAACTATCTCAGTGGAGATTTAACAGCAAATAGTGCTGAGGTGCCACAGCTCCTGTTGTTCCCAGTGCCTTGGGAAGAATTTTTACCAGGCTGCTTCAAAGCACTAACTGGGACTTGATCAAGGCCCATTTGTGGAGCTGGGCTCTACCTCTCTGTGCTGCCTGGGAGCCAGAGCTCAGCATTGGCAGGGAAGGTGCTGCGGCAGCAGTGTGTTGGAGATGCTCCTGGGCAGGCAGCCTGCGGGCTGCCCGCACACTGTGATGCCTCAGACGCACGCTATTGGCGGGCAGCAAAACCATGGGAGGGAGGCAGCCACCACTGCGACACAGCAAGGGTGGTCTGTTATTTTTTATACTACAGAGAAATGGAAAAGATAATGGAATGGCCAGTTTTCAGCTCTTGGTCTGGCAAACGCATTCACGGCAGCTTGGCTTCACAACCATTACTTGCATTTAGGGTATCAGGCCTTTGTGCTGGGAGTCCCAGGCTCAGGGCTCACTCAAACCCACCTGTAAATAGGACCTGGGTATAGCACATCACTGTGAGAACAAGGTTATATTTTAAAGCAACCTGCAGCATTTTGGAGCCCAGTCAGCTTTTAGGCTTGTCAGATTGATGTGCTTGTATAATAATAACAACAGTCTGTGAGTGGGACAGAAAGTCTGGGATCATCCCCCAAGGACCATGGCTGTGGGCTAATGGACAGAGTGAGGATATAGAGTGTATTTTAACCCACCGCCATCTCACTGGAGTGACCTTCACCCTTTCATCCTGCCTTGGCTCAGCCACCTTTCAAAGTGTCCCTTGGTCCTGCTCTGAGACCTTGTGATGCCAGGAACTGCCTTGCTTTGCTGCGATGCCATTAACATGTGCTTGCCAATGCTGTGCAAACCCAAAAGGAGGGTCCCCAGCTGGAGGGGAAGAAGAACAGGGACAGGGGCCATGGACAGTACCTTGAACTCGTAGGATTCCTCAATGATGATTTCGAGCTTGGTGTGCTCCCCCAGGACTGGGCGCCCCATCTCTGCGATTCGACGGTCTTTCTCCTCCTTGCTGGTCAGTGGCTGCTTTTCTTCGTTCTCCTCTGCAAAGCAAAGAGCCGGTCGGTGAGCCAGGCCCAGCTGGTCACTCTCTGGAGCTGGCTTCCCGTCAGAGCGGGAGGGCAGGAAGCCTCCGGGTGGGAGCATGAGCGACAGAGCAGCTGAGGAGGAGGAGGTCATGGAGCCGTAGACAATGTAGTTTTGCTGGGAAATGCTAGCAAGAGGTTTGCAACTCATCCAACCTCAGAAGGAGTCCAGTTCACCCTCAGGGCTGGGGAATAGCTTACCACCTGGTACCTGCTGCCTCTCCCACAGGGATGCTGGCAGTGGACAGATCACCACTAAGGCTGCTCTATTTCCCAGCTCTCCGGGTCTGCACTGTGGCATGGTCAGGACATTTCCATCAGCCTTTTAACAACCAGAGAGAGCTGCCGGCAGCCCCAGGGCTGAGATGGGTATGAAATCTTGGCTCTGCCTCCTTCTCAGCAGGGCTTTACCTTCGGGAGGAGGGCTGGCAGCCAGAAAGCATGAAACTCCTGCTGCGATGGTGGGGCTGGAGGAAATAGTGCCGGGCCATACAGGTGCGAAGAGCCATCCACAGGGCATGGCCTGGCCCCAAACCCTGATAGAGAAGGCAATGGAGAGACTACAAGAGCAATGGAGCAGGTCTGCACCTCCACTGGCATCTGTGCAGCCTTTGGGGCATGGGGTCCCCAGGCAGCATGGCTTTTGTCACTATCCCTGCGCAGACCCACACTGAGCTCCCTTCCAGTCCACCCCAGGGACGAGCAGAAGGACATCAGGGCTAAAAAGGGCTGGATTCACGAGTTAAACTGTCAGTAGGCAAACACCCTAATCACTACATGTTAGACCGCCATGGCCCTCAGGTGTTATGCTGTGGGTACCTTGGATGGTGACCACGGTGAAAGGAAGAGGATGATCTCTAGCCTGGACCTTCCTGAAGACTGGTTTGCCTATCAAAGCGATCAGCAGGAGATCAGCAGGAGGGACTGTATAACCCCGTGCAAACCGCCGCCACGTGGTTAGTAAACTCTACTTCCACTTCACACGGGGTTAGTGTTGCTCCCTTGCCGGCTGCCCCTCATCTGCACAGGCAGCACATTGCTGCAGGAAAGCCCTTCTGTGGGTCAAAGGGACCAGCCTTGCAGCCAGAGCCTCGTTAGTCTGAATTATTATTTTCAGGGCTCCTGAGGGGCTGCTCTGCAACGTGCAGGACCCGGGACCTTCTCCCCCTGCAGTGCTCGACCGAAGGATGGATACTCAGCTGGCTAATGATGGATGATCAAACCCTGCTGCCAGGTCTTGCTGGTAGGAAGGGCAGGGGCTGCATGCCTGAAGCAGCCATGGGGTCTTGCACCTCCCACAGTGCTCAGGCACCCTGGCTACTGCCTGGGGAGTGAGGGCAGGCTCCCCGTGGCATGCAGAGCCCTGTGCACACCTCCCATGCAGGCAGCAGGGAAGGCTGGACCAAGTGGAGAAGACCCCCTGCTCCAAGAGATGGGGGAGGCTGCCTGTCGCTTCAGGAGTGATGGCTCACCCTCCCCGAGGTGGGGTTAGGCATGTGTGGCAGGCTGAGCACTCCGTGAGAGGACGGTGTTAGTGTGACCGGCCGGGGCAGCGGGGCTGCGGCACGGTGCCTTCTTACCCTTCCAGAGTTTCCCTCCATGACAGAACAAAAGCAAAGACGAAACGAAGAGGAAAGAGCGGGGTGAGCATATGGCCATTAAGGGGAGGGAAGCGGGGGGGGGCAGGGGGAGAGCAGAAATCCATACCTGTGATGGTGAAGCCACCTAGATGAAACCAAAAATGAGAGAGAGAGAGAGAGAGAGAGAGAGAGGATTAGCATCAGCACAGCAACATAGACACCCTGCAGCCCGCAGGGACGTGGTGGTCCTTCCCTTCCCCACGGCCGGGGACTGTGGACATGGGGAGCTGCTCCCCGACACACACCCCAGGGACAGTGCAGGGAGACCTGAACACAGGCTTTTCAACCCACATCTGCAAGCTGCCACCCCCCACTATAATATATGCTGCATAGTGCGTAAAATCAGTGCCAAACTGCCCTAGGGCTGGGGGTGCTTCAGGGAACGAGGGTGGCTTTGCTTCCCTCCCTAGCCACCCTATCCTGGCGATGGCCAGCAAGGAAATTCAGAGGCTGGGTGGGCTCTAAATCTCCCCGACTGGAAGCAAAGTTTGCACCATCTCTTCAAAAAGGATTGGCCAACTTTCCTGTCCAGCCACAAGCATCCCTAAGTCGCCAGGCAATCCTATTTCTGCCACTCCAGTGTAAGAGACAATAGGTTAATTTGCACAGCGCAGGTTTGTAACTCAGGGTGTTGGCGGGTTTACTATGGCTGTAACAACGCCACTCCCAAAAAATGCTCCTTGCCACAGTGGGTTACTGCTCATTAATGTTAGTGACTTTGGGGCTCTACTCCAAGGAAAGATGTGGCATTAGATACCTGAGCTGACTTAAATAGTGCTGACCATCCTAAAAGAGAATGTCGTGAGGAAATAAAAATGTAAAACAAAATCAATTGTCTTCTGAAAATATGCAGACAAACTGGAAAAATGGAAAAGAAAAACAAATGCGTGCTTACCAAGCTCATTCAACAACAGGGCTGTGAAGGAGACAGACAGAGACAAACACAGAAGAAGAAAAGTAAATGAATAATGAAATCAAAAGGGATATCCACAGAAAGACTCCAGATCCCAGGGCAGAGATTTCAGATCTGTAAAGCTGCAGGATACCATTAGTGTTGAGAGAAAGGCACTAAAAATAAAGGAACAGAAACATTTCACGGGATTGTGGATTTAAAATAAAAACTATTGCAAACATGAGGTGCATATGGGATTAAAAGGCACACTCCAAAAATTCATTTTTCCCCTTTGAATTGTATGTGCAAGATCTTCCATTGGTCTCGGAGGCAGTTCTGCCCTGGGGGAGGACACAAGACGTCCCATGTGCAGCGGCTACTGGCTTTGACCTCCTCCAGCTGCCTAATGGGGAGCAATAGCTCCAACAGGCAGCTGTGCTTCTGGCATATACAAGAAGAGAAGAAAAGTCTGTGGCAAGGCTTGGCTCAAGGATCTCGTCGCTCAACATTTTAGGTCTCCAAAACAAAAGAAAATGCCTCTCCCTTAGTGCACCGGTGGGTCTCTGGCCCCTGAGGCGCGGATCCCACCATGGCTACATGGCCCAAGGGTGACATTTTGGAGATGCTATCGTCTCCAGAGTGCTCACCCCCCGTCTTGCCGCCTCTCATACTAAACCAAGCACAAAGAACGAGTTAAAAAAAAATCATTGCATGGCCAAAGCAGCAAATAGCATCCTTAAAAATCTTGACTTCCCTTCCAGCTAGTGAGTTTGCAAAGCTGAGCTTCCCTCAGGTTTCCTCAGTTATCTTTGTGATCAGGAAGACGAGGAACTTACTTTCCTTTTCCTTTTATTTTTAATTAAAAATTTCATCTGGGATCTTGTGAGTTGGTACCACAATTCTTGAACCTGGGGCCTGGAAAGCATGTTTGCTCTCGCTGGACTCGCAATGCTGAGCCCGTGCTGGTCCCTGTCAAGCTGGGCGAAGCCGGAGCCGCTGAGTTGAGTTGTCCATGTGTCACTTTATCCTGGCAACACTGGCTATGCTCCATAGATGCCACCAGCACCATTTAACAATACAAATCCCACCTGCAGAGCCTGGGCCATGCCAGTGTGTCTGATTTTTTAGCCCTGCTTCAGCTACCTAGTCAGCAGGAACTCTGATGGAGGAGACAATGCATCTGACCTAGATGGCACCTGCGCTGAAGGGGAATGCGGCATCTCTGCCGGATGTGTTTTTAGCCTGAAATACAGCAGCATGTCCCCACTCAGCATGGGGACCGCTGGGGGCCCTCTCTGTCCTGGACAAATAATATATTACAACTCCATGCCTGCTGAAGGGAGAGCTTATGTCCCAGAAATTAGAAAGCAGCTCCAAGGCAGACAGACCAAATGCTGCTGTCAATTTTTCACAAAGACTTTAATAAGGGTCTGTTGTAGGGCAACTAATTATCTTAAGTAACTAAAACTGCTTCTTGCTCAGCCACCAATAGTGCACAGAATTAGCTGTTGCCATTAATTTTCACTTAATTTCCTAGCAGAAAAAAATGAATGGAAAGATAAGTGAACTCTGTCTTTTTGGGAAGGTTTGCAGTTGATTTAGAAATGTGATGAAAGAGGAAATTGTTTTTATTATTCCTATGAGAAGCTATTATCCAGTGCAGAGTCATGAACCTTTATTTGAGTATAACCTGATTTCTCCTAGACTGATCGCATCTTATGGTATTACCTGCTTGTGCCGTGATTCTCAGCTATTTTCAGATCCTAGTGCCAGTATAAAAAAGCTAAAATTACTGCTCTGGCCATGCCTTTTATTTCAACTGAAGGCTATTTTATCTTCCGATAAAAATGATGCAGCGTTGCCTTTTTACTTCTCGAGACTGAATTTTCTACTTGATTAAATGAAGGTGCAGCTGCGACGTGGCAGGGCAGCACTCTCAGAATGTCACTGGGGGCTGGCAATGCTCATCGTCCCCTGCCCGGGTGCTCCGGGGCCCTCCCAGGAGCATGCCTTGCTCCCGGGGGGCACAGGTGAGTGGACGGAGTCCTCCAGAAATGAAAGAGGAAAGAAAACAGAGCAAAAAGATGCAGTGGCCAAGCTTTGAAGGAGGGAGGGCAAAACGGCCGGGAGCCAAAGTGCGAGGAGAAAGGAGTGTGAGAGTAGGGAGACACAGAGAAAGCGGACGGCAGCGTCTCGAGAGCTGGTCTGGTTTTACTCTCACACCTTTCACTCCTCGTCGTAGCCACACTGGATCCCCAAGCACAAGGAAGAAACTGCACTCTTTCTCATACTCCTCACGGTCAAGTACTCTAAGGGTAATGAATTTCCTGTGGGAACACAAGACAAAGGCAAACACATGATTGGCATCACACACGCATGCAGTTCACGTCCACCCAGGTGCTGTGGTGCCGGAGATGGTTGGGTGGGGGGAAGCAGCTCCACATCCCCCCTGGGGCGTATGGGGAAGGGCAGGAGCATCCCCATCACCTGGCTGGGGTGGGACCTTGGTGGGCTGGGGAAAGGCTGAGTTCGGGTGGATGGGAAATGTTCTTGCTCCTGCCCTTTTCCATAGGCATTGGGGATGTGAGCTCAGTGTTGCAGGTGCCAGGCATGAGTGAGCCAGACAGGGACACACAGGCTGGGCTCAGCCCCGGAGCACGTCCCCCACCTTTCTTCTCACTCATCTCCACCAGCCGGGGCTCCCCGATCTCTAGGTAGAAGGTCTTGTTTTTCTCATACTCCTCATCATCTATCACCTTGATTGATATCGTTTTGCTGGAACAGAGAAGAAGAAATAGAGATTCAAGAGTAAGGGGGGAAAAGGAAGGAGAGGAGACAGGGAGAGGAGGAGGAGGGTGGAAATGGCAGGAGAAGAGGGCTGTGGACAGAAAACAGTGGGTTTGGCTGGAGGGGCAGCACAGACGAAAGCAAAGGGCAGGAGCCAATGGGCCGAGCTTGCCTCAGGATGAGCGCAGACCACAGGGTCAGAGCACCAGCAGCTTGCAGGGTGCCATCGTCCCCGGCATGGCCAGAGGCCATGGCTGGACATGATGCAGCCTGGACCAGCCTCCCCCAGAGGCGAGGTGCCTTGGCCCAGGGACAGCAAGATACACCCCTTTCCAAAACTTCAGGGTGCAGAACGGCCCCTTGACAGTTTGCATACACTGCATAGGCTCCTGGGGGCACGAGCACTGGGAACCAGCACAGACCAAGCCCCTGAAAGCATGACGCACTGCTTAAACCAGCCCCTGAGCATGGAATAGGCTCTGTCTCGCCAGGCACAACAGATCCATGCGCAACATCATGATCGGCTGCTCAGTTTGGGCTTTGGAGGCTCCAATTTACAAGCTCGAAAGGCATGTTGGAGTTAGGACTTTTTCTGTGGAAGGAACATAAGGGAAAGATGGTCTATTTGGTTACGGCATAGTGAAGGAAAGCTTCACTGACGGTGAGATTTGACTTTTTTATTTTCCTTTGCAAGCAGCACATCCTTCCCCAAGACCCGAAGATCTGGTTCTCTCCTGTCTGGGAGTCGTGCAGCAAGCCTCTCCTCTCACATGGCCCAGGGTTGCTGAATTTGCCCCTGCTGCATCAGCAGGGCAGGTCCAAAGGCAGAGCCCCTGCTCAGAGTGCAGCCACAAAGCATGCACCATGAAGGGCGAAAGCCTCACAGGAGGCTGTGGCCACCAGCAGAGACATTTGCTCCCTGGGACACCCAATAGAGTTAATGAATTGCTTTACCAGGGGAAAAAACTAGCATGAAAGAAATTTTCCAGCTTTTTTCAGGGACTCATGTTAAGCAGCCCAGAAACACCCAGCCGAAAGCTGCTCACCAGAAGGTGACCAAACCCTTGGAGTACAAGGGGCTAGTGCATGGAGGGAACTACTGTGGTGTTTCCTACAGTGCAAAGCCCTTGCAAAGACAAGACGGGGGGCAGAAATCCAGCAGCCCCTGCTCCCGCCTGGAGTGCCCTGTTCACTTTCATGTGCACATGGCACTGCTGCCAGGATGGGACCTCCTCCTGGCTCTGACCTTGTCCCAGACGAGAAATAAAAAGGCAATAACAACAAGAAACAAAAAGGCAATGCAGTGACTGCCTGCAGCACTCTGCTTGCTGCCGACCTCCTGGCTGGGTTTGCTTTTTCCCCATGCTAGATGGCACTGCCCTCCTGGGAAAGCTCTTGCTTAAACAAGCTTCCCAGTTGCTCTCCCCCACCCAAGCCTGTCTGTCCCATCCTTCGAAGAAACGCTTCTTATCCCATCCCCGTCTTCTCTGCGCTTTCTATGGGCAGCCAGCACAAGTCGGAGCAGCCCCAAGGCGGCTCTAATATATGATCACAGAAGATCTGCTGTTCCTGGAAGGTCCCAGCACTGAAACCCCATAAACATGGAAGAAAGCCACGCTCTAGGGGAGTGAAATTCAGGCGACACTGCCATAATTTCTGGCTTTCTCCCCTCCTTGCATGTCTGTGCTGCCACCCAGAGCCCCTCTGTTAAGCTGACAAGTATTTGGCAGCAGAGTCGACATTTTATTCTCATTCAGAGCAAACACTGCCAAGCACTTGGAGGAACAGTCAGGATGATTTCTTGTGCTGTTTGCTATGAGTCAGAAGTGTATTAAGTTTGCCCTTCATGCTTATAATGAAACCATTTACTCAAGAGCAAGCAATAGCTGTGAAAAATGTAACAATGCAGCATGGCTCAGTGTAATTGTATTTTATAATGAATATCTGTAATAATTTGTTCTGTTTATAATTATTGCTGCAATAGGTTTGTACATCGGAAAAATGGTTACCAAGCATGCAGCTGATCTTGCTTTGCATTGATGAGTTAGGGGAAATTATCATGTATTAAAAAACTAATGAAGGATGCAAAAATGCTCTCAGCCAAGCTATCAAAGAGGACCTGACAGAATTAACAGAACAGCACAATTTCAAAAACATTACTAACACAATCAATAATTTTCCTGACAGATCCCATTAAAATGTACGCTTCACCCTGTCCCCATGTATGAAAAAAAAGCGCCTTTCTCAGGAAAGTTAATTAAAAAAACTGCCTTCATCAGTTCTGAGGGCAGCAGAGATATCAAGACGTAAACTTCCTATAGGTGTGCTCTGTCTTGCCGTGTGTGGCATTCCTCAAAGCCCCATAAAATAATTCTCTCTCACAAAAAGAAACCTGGGTGCCAATTAAAAAGGCTGTTCCTGATGGAACACCAATAGGACTTTCTTGAATAATGCAGCCTTGGGGCTTAAAGTGCCACTGCCAGCAGGTGCTGCTATTATGCAGTTTTCCAAGTGATCTTTCTAGGGTGCGAGCAAGTGCTCTGTGTTGTGTAGACATGTGCGCTGCTGCTGTTTCTGCTGTACAAGGTTGTTGGGAAAAAGGGTGGGAGGAACAAATGGCAAGTCCGCTCTCTGGATGAATCTCCAATCAGCAAGAATTGCTGAGGCAAATTTGTCCCTGGAATGAGACTGCAATCCTGGAGAAAAGGATTTCCTCCTAATGGTGTTCGAGATCACATCTGTTTGAGAAACAGCAAGTTTGTGAAAATAACACAAGCTATTCTTAGAACATGCCTGATCTCCATCACACTGCCTTTTGCCTGCTGCAAAGCCCCTCCACAGGGTCCCACATGCATCTGGCCATGTGGCAGGGTTTGATCAGTGGAGAAGGAGGAGGATGAGGCAACTGCACAATTTATCCTGTGTTAAAGCAAAGACTGCTTTCTACAGTAATCTGGGACGTGCACTGATGACACCTTGGTCTTGCTAGACCCTCTGACATGACCTCTGCTTCCTACTCCTCTTCCAGGCAGAGATTTGCTGGATAGCACAGGCTGTGACAATGTGAGCAGCATCAAGCTAGCGTGGGGCTGCCTGTGCAGGCTGTGGATTGTAGCCCATGTTCCTGGTGGCCTCACCTAGTCCTGTGCTCCTGCTGCATTCAGTGTCCAGTTTTGCAAGCCTGCTGTCTGCAGTCCCCTTTTTCAGAGGTACGTGTTGCTGTGTGAGGCTGATTTTCTTGCATGACAATACACGGTGTGAATGAGGCAGACCAGGAGCACCTGGCAGAGCCAGGACAGCTTGCTAAGGCTCACGGAGCAACGTGGGCTGCAGTGCTGAGCACAGCAGCTGACATGGCTGCCCCTTGGTTTCTCTAGCTGAACACACTGCGATGAAGTATGCTGAGATCCAAAGTCCTGACAGAGCAAGTACGTGCTGAAATTTGCATTTAAAATCTTTCTCCTGTGGCTCAGGGGCTCTTTCAGCACAAGACGTGATAGTGCTTGTGTAAACAGAAAACAAAAGGGACACTGTATAGCACCCTGAAACCCCCACTGCTGAGTCACTGCAGGGCCAGACACCAGGAGTCCCAAATCCATGAGACAGAAAAAACAGAATATTAAACCAGAAGATTAAAGCAGCCTCTAAACCATTACACATTTTCTTCACCTTGTGCGAACCTCGGGTCAATCTAGATGGAGTTTCCAAGCTGTCCCTCAAATCCTCACAGAGTTCTAGAATGAGCTTTGATTTGGGGACAAAAGTGGTGTTTCTGTCATAATCTAACGTCTCCAGGAGCTGGGTGTTTAAGCCAAACACTCAAGGTCTTATGAGTGTGCGCAACACCACAGCCCTTGAAAAAGCTAGAATATTTTTTTCCTGCCTTGTCCCTCACTCACACTGCAGAAGCAATTTCTGGAGCATCTCTCCAACAGATTTGGGTGCATGGGGCTAGAGGTCCCTCTGCCGAGCCAGGCTGTGTGTTGGCTTGGCTCCTGCCTTCCTCCCTGCCTGCTGCAGGGAGCTCCAGTGACACCATGGGGCGACTTTGCAGCAGACCACTGTTGCTGCTGGAGTTTTCCTTCCATTGGTGTGGAGTCCATTTTGCCTGAGCTAAAGAGCCCTGGCTCTGGCATGAAGGCTGAGGGCATCCATGGCACACCCAACTGTCTGCACTTCTGTACCAGAAATTGCTCTTCCCTGAGTCTGTAGCCAAGGCAATTGCTGAGGGAATGAATTTCATCTCATTTCCATGTACCGGAAATCAAAGAATAAAACAAATCTTGCAGAACTGCAGCTCCAGCTCTTCTCCTCTTGCTGACTTTCAACTGCAGATTCATAGTTACAACATTCAGGGTAGGCAGTTGGGAGCGGAGTCCTGTTGCCTAAGCCTGGTGCTGCCAGCTCTGACCCCCCAACAGCCAAGCACTTCCCACCCAGAGGGTCAGCGATCGCAGCAAGAGAATAGCCACGAGGCGTGCATGTTCTGGAGGTGACATTTCAAAGCCACAGCCATTGGTGCTGTCCGTTCCAGCACACATTCTCAGACTCCCGCAGAAAGCTGCCACATATTGATTTCTCATACATCTGCTTGTCAGCCAGTCACTTAATTAGCTGCCATGAGAGACAGGCACATGGCTTGGGAGACTCCATGCCTTGTGCAGCTCTGGTGAGTGCTGGGCACCGGGCAGTGCCTGTGTAGAGGGGCAAGCAGGCTGCTGTAGGGGACCAGGTGCCATGGGGGAGAAAGGTCCCAAATGATCATCAGGGCTGGGCACCACCAGAGCCAGCAACCAGGGCCACGCAAACTGGCTGTGGTCACAGCAAGGAGCCTGGACCAGACCCCAGGGCATGGCTGGAGCCAACCACCAAAAGCAAGGCAGCTCTTTCTCTCCCCATCCCCACCTTCACTACACTTTGCTCTCCATCTCCCTGTCTGTCCTTATCTGCTTGGTGAGCCACCCCAGAGGCTGCGGGGGCTCGAGGCCCTGTCCATGCTGTTAGAGACACAAAGAGACCTAGCTCCTCCTGTGTCTGTCTCTGCAGCACACAGCTCTTCTGACCGGGGCACCAGGGAGTGCTTTTATAGACTTAGCAGCTTCATTGCTCAGATTTCTGACAGCTGCTGGAGGAGGGAAGTTGTCTTGTTGCTGGGAGGGAAAAGGAACAGATCAGGCTTTTCTTCCACCAGTTGACAACAAAATTGCACCTGATGGTAAGGAGACGACAGCCTCACATGCAGAGAGACGCCCAGGTCTGTGGTGGAGGCATTCGTCCCAGCTGCAGGGGATGTGTGCCTGGCAGGGGACATGCGAGAGGGCAATGCGATACCTGCTCAGCCAGTGCAGGGACACACCTTCCTGAGGGACAGAAGATGCCAGATTATGTGAGTGACCTTGTGTCACACATGATTTTAGCTGTAACCCAGTGGTCTCTGACAGACAAGAGGGTTCATTAGAGTTTCTGTCCCTGCTGATAGGATCCCATCTTTGTAAGATGTCCCATGAGTCACCCATGCAGGGTCCTTTGCAGAACCAAGCCTTGCTGACATGAAATGTCTGTACTTACTGAAAATTTTGCCTGAAGCATGCTGCAAACATGTCATGGAGGGCAACTGAAGCTAAGCCTGACGCATGCTTTGGGAAGTGTGGATGTGAGCTGATCTGATGTGGCAGCTTGGTTTGCTGGTCCAGCAACCCAAATCTGCATGGGGCTGCACAGTCCAATGCCTACCAAAACCACGATCGAGCACAGTAGCCTGGGTGGTGCAAACAAAGGGAGGGGGAACCGGTCTCTCTATCCTCCCCCCACCTCTGGAGCCAAAATTCATCTGGCTGCTCTTATTTCTTGGTTGCCCTCCACCTCCTTCTCCAAGGCTTGCTGAATCAATCTTTGCAGACCACAGTTGTCATTTCCATGGCTGCATAAACCAACTGCTCCCCTGGCCTCAGGATGCGGAGTTTAAATGACAACATACAGCTCAAATACATAATGCTGGCCTGCTCCAGAGCATCACTACCAGGAAAATCCTGGAAAAGGATCCAGCCTGCTCTTCCTTGGCCTTGCGGAGATACAAGACGTAGGAGGTGGTTTGCAGAGACAGGAGGACTGAGAGCTGTTGCTGCTCGAATAGCTGGGAGATGACAGGCACAGCTGATGCTCAGTGCCTCAGAAAACACTTTTCAGGAGCGACGATTGCCAGGTAAGATGATTTCACATGCTAGACAATGCTGCTTGACTCTCTGCTGGGGAAGACCATATTGGGCAGAATTTGTCAGACCAGAAATGCTTTTCTGGGGAATCCTAGATGTTTGCTCTGATCTGATTGTGAATTTTGCACTCTGGCTAATGCACTTGTTCATTTGTCTACCAATGTCACATTTTGCAAGGGGCCAGCTAGGCAAAGATGCATGGCACTCTCTTGATCTGCCCCAAAACAGGGCCAGAGTCCTTGGTCATGCTTAAATCTTTCGCTGTCCCAGGACAGCTGAAGGTGTGGCCTCCCCCTTCCCATGGCTCTGGATGTGGTAACACCAGGGCAAAACAGTGCTTTGCTGTTCTTTCCCAACCCCATTGCCGTGCATGTCTAGTGATGGTGATCCATAGTCCTTAAAGCTCCCAGAGTGCCTGCTGGAGGCAGGATCACTGAGGGATCAAACAGGAGACACTCCATCTAGATCAGTATCTGGATCTCCAAGGACAGCATGCACAACAGTGCAATACAAGTGCCAACAACTAGGAGGGAAAACACATTTGATGTGAATTTGATCAAAAACACCCCCAGCAGCAATTGCTTAAGGCGCCTGGGAAAGCTGACAGAGCAGAAATAACTTCTCCCCTGGCTTTGCACAACCCTGCCCATGCCAGAAAAAAACTGTCATTAGTTCCTAAAAATTCAGCCCGCGCTGCAACTAAAGGATTGACTGCCCAGGGCTCAGCCCAGCTCAACAACCTTGTTCAGTATAAAACCCTGCAAATCCCATTTCTAAGCCTGCAGATTCAGAGCCAAAATCTGGCATTTCCCCCTTTTCTGCCTTTCTGGGATTTTCTCCTTGTGCCTGGCTGGTCAGTCAGGTCTGTGGGTAATGCAGGCAGGTAGCGAAGGGGAGAGAAACTCAGCTCCAATGTTTTATCATGGTCCATCAGCAAAATTTGCCCCAGTTCACAGGGAGGTGGGTGACGGGGGTGGTGTGTTGTAGGGAAGAGACATGTGCTGAGCTGAGAAGGGGTCAAGGCTGGATTTGAAATCCCCACTGGAAAACTTGAAGTGGAAAACAAGCATGGTGAGGAATAAAATCGTGAAGGGGTTTGGGTGGGAGAGGACCTCTGGGTCAAACCCCCACCCCTCTCCCTGATTGTCCTCATGCATGTTTTCCCCAAGGAAAGCAACTGGAAACTCATAAAAGTGCTTCTTGCTTCTCTACACACCCAAATACGCATGTGGCTTTTCTTTACAGCCAGGTCCCCCCTTACAACAATAATTGCTCTAACCTTTCAAATAAATACAAGTTGCTCTTCCCTGTGTGCACCTGGCATAGTTGCCATGACAATGCTCCTCAAACAGGAGATATCACTCTTATTGAAATGGCTCTGGCACTCCCCAAAATGAATTTCAGTGAGCAACTGCCAGCAGAGACGACATTTCTGCAACCCTGTAAATCATTTAGCAAACTTTGCTGAGTTAAAGCTGACTAAACAAAACAGTGGGGACCATGCGAAATAATAGGTCCATGTCTAATAGCATGGCTTCAGCATCAGGAATTGGGACTCAAGGAAGATCAAAAATACGTCTGCTGTGCATCAGCTGCTCCAGCACCGCAACTGCAGCAAGATTTTATATCAGTCATAGCAGTGCTTTCCTCCCAGCGAAGGCACATTTCAAATCCTGCTTACCTGGGTTTCAGGGCAAGGGAGAATTTCCCTTGTTGTTTGGGAAGACACTGGACAAGGGGTCTCGATTGTGCCCTGCCACTCTGCCAGGGCTGCTGACAGGTAGCTCTGCTGCTGGAAAAGCAGCTGTAGGTGGGAGAAGAAGGAGAGGATGAGGGGATGCTCAGTGACAGCAGAGGGCATGCCACAGAAATTCAAATGGCAAACATCAATATCGAATGTGCAGGCTCCCTTTCAGAAGCAGTATCCAGCTTCATTTTAACTCCATGCTCAGTCAGGGATGCACCTGACTGTTATTTGCTGGCCCTAAAGATCAGCCCCCTCTTTTCAAGACACTCCCCCAAAACTCTTGGAGTTGTGACCCAAACACAGGATCAAGGCCTCCTGATGGTATTGCAGAAATAAGGACTTCACCATCACTACGTTTATCCTCCTTTGCCTAGCGATGCAAGTGACTGACTTCAAGACTTGGGAAGTACCTGTGACTGAGCCATTTTGTGCCGTGCTGCTCACACCGGCATGCCCTGCGGCTCTCAACAGCTTCTGTGCCAACTCAGCAAAACACGTGTGCATGCACACACACATGCACGCAAGTTGCAGTCAAACTGCTGAACAAAATGACATCTTCCTCAACACGTGGTGTGTGCATGTGTGCAGATGTGGTCCATATTTGTGAGTGCAGCACACAGCAAACATCCTACCTGCTCTTCCTGCTGGGGTCCTGCTGGTGCTAATGGACTCCTAAGCTACGGAAAAGCCTTTTGATCTTTTATGAGCTTGTTGCTAAGTGTCACACTGAACTTTCCTTAGAAGAAGTTGTAAGTAATCTCCTGTCAAGGGAGGTTCAAGTGCAATGCTTACAATTTAGAAATTTAAATGACTAGCTGCAGAGTTCACCCCTGGTCCAGACACCCTTTGGCAAGTCACCCGTGCTGGACCAGTATCGGACGTTACCTGACTGTAAAAGACATGAAGCCTCTGGGTACCAGCATATGAAACACTGTCGTTATGCAGGCGTGAAGCATCAAGGATGCTCACTTCTGAAGACCATAACCCAAGCCGTGAGCTACAGCCCAGTGCCACGCAATGCCGTCACTATGCCACGAGGCAAGCCCTGTGAGGGAGGCGATGCAGAGCTGCCTAGGGATAAGGCCAGCAAACTCAGAAGAGGCCCTGTAAAATACTTCCCAGCCATCCCCAGAGAGGGGCTGCTGCTACAGCAATGCTGCCTTAAACAGTGACAATGTTTGGAGCATTAAGTCAACAAATGACCCCAAAATATCAACTCTAAGTTCTGCACTAAAGGTGCTGCATGGTATTTTCACACTGCCATTTCCATCTTTTGGGAATGGCTCTGGCCAAGAAAGGGTATGTGCTGCAGTTGAGTGCCAACAGCGGGTTCCTCTCTGCCCTGACCCCAGCAAGACATTGCAGGGAGGAGGCAAACTTGGCCACAGGGCTTGGCTCCGTACACGGCAGAGCAATGGGGAAAGCTGGTCTGCCTCTGAAATTTGTGTCTCTGGACACCACTTGTTTTCAGAAAGAGGGAGTAAGCGCAGGAGCTGATTTTACCTCCCCTGGTTGGAAATGCAGCCAAACCTTCAGACAGTTTGAGAGTTGTTTTCATTTTATTTTTTTCTTTCTCCTTTCCTTTCCAACAAGTTGCCTCTCCAGAGGGCAGAGGAAAAAATCATACCAGCTGAGAGCTGAGACGGGATTTTTTCCCTGCCTTTTCAAACACCTTCAGGTCTTTAGGAGCTGCTAGCGATTAATGCCCATCCCCTTGCAGAGAGCTTTCTGACACTGCCCCAAGAAGACCAGAGGACTCTAATGCCCTTGGGCTGCTGTGTCCCGGCAGAGGCAGGTGCTGGAAGATGTGCGGGGCTGTGGTACCCAAGTGGAGGGTGCTGCCACAGCAAGGAGCCATTCCCCATCCCTGCTGAAGGGTTTTGCCATTCCGGTGGCACCAGCATCCTGACAAGGGCCACTCCAGTGGGGTCCCCCTGCTGCTGGACACACTCGAGGCTGGGAGCACATGGGCAATTTCAAGAGCCACTGTTCACACTGTGTGACTGACACGCTGTCTGTTTACTGCCAAACAAATTAAACTGTGAAATACAGCCCTCTCAACTGAAACTCTGTATAAAAACCCTTTGAAAGAGACACCAGGTCTCCCCAGTGATACATGGGGTTACAGCCTGTGGTGGGAGCACAAAAGCAAATGCATCTTTGCTAAGGATCCCTCCCAGTGCCGAGATAGGCAGGAAACCAACCCTACGAGAAGGATGAAAAAATTCTGCTTCTGTCTCCAGTTACCAAGGAGATTGTTTAAACAAAGCTAAAATAAGAGGAACTGAGTGGCCAAGAGAAACGTGAGCGTGGAAGAGCACTCGAGTGTTTTGTGACAGCTTGCTGCCTTATAAGCTGGGCAGGGTCCCTGCGATGGGCTCGAGCTTGGCTAGCAGCTCTTCCCCTCTTCCTGAGGGAAAAAGTCCACGTTTCAGTTTACATGCACCTGGGTGAAAATGGCAAGGAGCGTTTAAAAATGGCAATACAGAAAAGTCCCTGCCCAAAGAGGCCTCAGCCGTGTGTCAGCCCCATTTATGGCAATTGTGGCAGCAGGACACAGCATTTGGTGCCCTCAGCCTAGACCTGTCTTTGTGTGTTCAAGCCATCAGAGGAGACGTCCCTGTGGGAGCAAACTAAATCCAGCTGTATGTGGGGCCAAAAATGACTCCCCTTTGTGGCCGGCTCAGCAGCTCCAGTCCACGCTTATAAGCTCCGAGGACTGGTGGATATATAGAATGCCGGACGGAAAATCCTACTGCAGAGCCCCGTGGACACACACATGCTGGATTTGCTCCTGTGACAAAGGTGAGAAACTGAAGCCCACCAGATTGTTTGCAAAGACAGGGCTCTCTCAAGCCCCACAGGCTGCACACCCCACGTCAGGAGCTGCACGGGGGCTGCCCTTAGGTCCAGCTACACATTGCTGTCATGCTGGAAACTGCTGATGTTACGTGGAAGCAGTGATTCCCACACAAACCCCAGAGCCTGGGAGCTGGTTTCCATCCCTCTGCAACCCTTAGTTCAGAAAACAAGAAGGAAAAGTTCCCAGATGCCGTTTCTCCAGCTGATTCCCATATCTTACACATGCTCATCCGGATCTCTGATGCCCTCAGGGCTTTGAGTTTAAGGCAGAGCATGTCAAAGTGCCTGTTGTTAGACTTGCCCATGACTTTCCACTGTTTTAGAGTCTGTTTTAGTTGCTTGATAGTTTGCCAGACTTTAGCCATTCAGACCGAAACTTTCCATGTGAAGTGGCCACTGCTGAGAGAGTTACGAGAAGCCCAACCATCTTCATCGCTGAGGACTCAGTTTCAGGAAAAAAATATGCTGCTTTGCCCATGCAAACATTTTTTTTCCCAAACACCATATTGAGTAATTCTCTCTTTCTTTATGCTTTGCTGCAGAGGATGAAACTTAGCAGAAGGATCTCTCCAGTGCTTAGGATGTGCCAATCCCATAAAAATTTGCTTAAATTAGACCAAGTTCTAAGACTCTAAAAACTTGCAAAATGCGTAGGCTTCTTCAAACTGGCAGCTCAAGGTCTTGGAAGATTTCATCTGCTCTGGAAATGCTCCATCCTTTCCCAGTGCCAAACCTGCCTTTGCACAGGCTGTGCCCTCAGCAGGGCTTTCCCTGTGCCTGGGAGCCGCCGGGGAGCTGGGAGCTCTGGCCATGACACGGAAACTGGCTGGCCTGGGTGCCCGCAGTAGGGGCAGCTGAAGGGCGTGGGGAAATCCCACGCCCATGCCTCCCCTCCTCCTCCTTACTGTTGGCCTCTGAGCTATGAATGTCTCCCATCACATGGACTCCCGCTTGCTGTGAGGATGACAGGCTTTCAGCAGTAATTTTGGTAGCCCTCCTCATCAGCTTGTGCTAGGTAAGCAATGATGCTTGCTGGGGCGTCTACATCTGCACCCTCGTGCTCAGCTTGGGATCTGTGGGGGATGATTCTTCTTTTTTGGCTGTCCTGATCCTGAGCTCGACTTAGTGAGCCAGGGCTGCTAGGGAAAGCCAGAGGCACATGGCTGGAGTTTAACTCTGGGCCAAAGCGCTTGGCTTGGTAAGACCATGCTCCCACCTGCACATCATGTTGGCTGGCTGCAGATGGAGTGATACCACAGAAAAAAACCTGCCACTCCTGGGAAGGGCAATTTAAAACCAGAACACTTAGAAGTATGTAAAGCACAATGAGATAAAAACACACCTCAGTATTGTGCTTGGGAGTTTCTCTCTAGCCTTGGCCTGGTGGGAACCACAGGGGTGGTTTAGGAGCTGTTGGGTGGAAGGAGGGCAGGAGGGAGGCCAAGGGAACAAGGGCTGCCCAGAGAGCCCTCCCAGTGCAAAGCCTGGGCAGAGAAGAAAGAGGGAGAGAAACAAAGCTAGCATTAATTGCCTTTGGCTCCAGAAAGCCATGCTGGTGATAGTAATCACACTGTTAAGAAAAAAGGTGCTTTTAAGAAGTGCTCCAAAGACACTTGTCTGTCAGGATTCAAGGAAACCGTAGCAAAGTGTAGTAAGAGGAAAACAAATTGACCAAAACAACCAGCCAGGAAATAAAGGCTGCCTTTTGTATTCTGCCCTTTTCCTCTCTGAAACTCATTAGCTTTTCCTTCAAGCAAGGATAGGTGCTGTTGTGGGGATATTAGTGCTTTCGAAGAAGAGAATGAATCTCAGCAGGAGACTCCATTCAAAGAGCCTGTTTCAAACAGGCTGAGGTGCCCTTCCAAATGCTCTGTGATGCAGCCCCCACTGCTGTCATTCCAATTCACACCATCTCAGCATGATATCGATTTTTTCACTCAATATCAGGATGCCAAACTGACCATGAGCATGTTTGTTTATTACAGCCAGGTAGGGATCCTCTAGTAGCCACGCACAGTTGCTGTTCTATTTTCTCACCAGAGCTCACATTTTTAAAGCTCTTTAGGTATTTAAGGTTAATTTAAACCCTAACAACAACAGCTGTAGCAGGGCTCAAGCATGGTCAGGGTTTCTTCAGTCTCCAGCCTGAGCCTGACTGGCTAGAAGCTGCAAGCACCCGTGGCAGCACAGTCCCAAAGACACGGCTGATGGTACCACCATGTGCAGCAAAATGTCTGGGGATCTGGACGAAATCTGGACAGAAGGGCCCTGAGGCTGCACAATAAAGTCAAATTTGCTCCCTTGCAGTTTTCAGCATGTTTTGACTGCATTTCAGAACGAATTGGGAAAATCTAGGCAGCAAGCAGTGAATGAGCCTCCAGAAGTCCTCAGAGGACGGCAGCACCGGGAGAGCCAGGGTAAGTCCCAGCTCAATGGGCACGGGGCTCTTACCTTTGGCCAAGCCAAGGTGCCCGGGCACAGCTGCTGCAGCCTTGGACTCGGGAGCCATCTGCAGAGGTGAACATTTGTTTATGGTTGCCGTTTCCCCAGAGGAACCTTTGCAGAGTACATTAGCAAAAGTCTGTAATTTTATTGGCACTACTCAGGGAAGATGTCAGGGCATGGAAAAAGAAAAAGCTTAGGAATTTGGAATGGTGCTGCATGCATTTGCTGAGAGAGATTTTTAATTTGCTGCCTCCTTTCCTGAGAGATACAGTGTCTCAAAGAACGTGTATTTTTTTTTTTTTTAAAAAAAACCCTCTAGTAATGGTCTTTATTGTTTTCCAATTCACAGCTGTCAGAGAGCCTGGAGGATTATTCTGCACAGAGCTATAAATGATGCCCCATATTAATGATTGCTTTCACTGATCTTTGGAGGAAAATTCCAGGGTGACTTGTGAAGATGAGATTTCCATTTCTACACCTCAAATAAACAGCTTCACGTCAAAATCCTAGCAGATAGGCAGAAAAGTGTGCTTCCAAGCTCCCAGAAACCCAGATAAAAATGCCCAAGGTGTATTTTAAGTGGATGACAATTTATGTGCAATGGGCCCTGCCAGAAAAGCAGCAAACAAAAACAATCTCCAGCCAAAGAGCAAAGAGGACCCTGCACCACATCCTTGGGCCAGGCAGCACGCTCAAGCATGAGGGAAGACCACAGCTTTTCCTGGGGCCAGAAAATGCCATTGCTTCCCAACTGAAACAGCTGTGCCATAAAAAAATATCAGAGGGAGGCTGGTTTGAAAGCTGAAGATAATACAGATTTATGTCCAATTCACACAAGATCTAGGTATAGGCACCGATTCCTCTGTGTTTCCTAAGAGGCAGAGCAAGTCACACGTCAGCCTGGTTACTCCCCTGGTACGCATATGGTGTCCTACAAATAGCAGGGCCATGTATATTTAATAGGCACTGGGCACACACACATGCACAGCCTAGAGGCACGCAGACAGAGCTGCAGCAGCCTCAGATGCAGCCTTGATGCTGGCTTGTGTTGGTTTTGCCTTTTAAAGTCCAGAGCAGCCCTGCTTCCCTTCTGCTACTCCTGTTTGCAGTCATCAGCCAGCCACAGGTAAGGGTTTGTTTTTCAGCTGATGGGCACACACAAACCCTGTAAACGTAGTGTGTCAAGAAGGGAGGGTAACGCCACAAGCAGCACAAACCTGTTTGCTGACGTGATGGGAGTTATATTCACCATGAATTTTGTCCTTTATTAGGCCTCCTGTATACACTCTATTATTCATGAATCCAGCCTCATTTCCTCAAACTGCAGGGGAAGCCAAGAGCTAATTGGGATGAATAATTTTTGGGCTGGCACCCTTCACCTGGCAGCACCCTATGGGGATGCACCCGGTGCCAAGGGAGCCAGGATTTCCATTCCAGGGCTGTTATGAGCACTAGGAAAATGAGCAATATCCACGAAAATCAAGACCAGCTGCAAAAGTCATTGCAGCCATTGGGAAAAATTTGACCAGCCCATAGGGCTTCCCTTTTTCTAGCATGTTGATAGCTACAGGAAACAGACACTTTTTAAAGTTTTCACAACTGGGTTTCAGGAGGACTCGTCAGCCTTATTAAATATAATATTTCACTCTGCGAGCCCTTATTTATTTATTTGTCTTGGCCCTGCTATCCCCACAAAGCTGCCTGGAAGCAAGGAAACATGGCCTCACTGAATTTCAGACTGAAGCAATGCTCTGGGTCTGCAAGTCAAAGAAGAACAGAAGCCAAGTTAAAAATATATGTGCATATATATGTATATATATTTGCAATTATTCTTTGTGGCAAGGGTTTGGGAATTTGTTTTTTGCTTTCATTGTGTTTATAGATCTTCTTTCCAAATCTGATACTTAGAGAAACATATTTTGTTACTATATCCAGCAACCATTATGGCATTTTGATTTGCAATGTGACAGGCTATTCCACAAACAGGACTCCAGCCAGGCCCTGGTAAACAAGAGAAACAAGGCTGGGAAGCGAGGTATGTGGAAGGCTTGTTTGTGTGGTTTGTAGCTGTTTATTTAATAAAGATCTTTGCATAAGCTGGATTCCATGTATCAATGCAACCAAAACAGATGCCACTCAGTAAGTGCATCCAGGCGGTGGTTGATTTTTCCCACTCCCTCCGCGTTGTTTGCTTCAGCTATGTGCTCAGATCACAAGTGGGTTTGTCCTGTTCCTCCATGTGGATACTAAAAGAGCCCAAATGCCTCAGAGGAAATGAAAGTGCCTGACTTTGGAGCTGGCTGTGCACACCAGCCATTTGCACCAATTTGCATATGATTTGCATTTCATCACTAAATCACTGCACAAATGTGCGGAAAATACCATTTTAATCAGCTGACTGTGGGCAAACAAAGTAATCTCTCTCACAGCTTGGAGCCATCGATTTCCTGTCACGGCATCAGAAGTGATGTAAATAGCCACTCAGATGGCCTGGGCTTTTCCCAGGCAAGCCAAGCTGCCAGCCCGTGGCCATCAAGACACCCTGCCCTGCCCGTCTGCTCTCCTCTGGTTCCCTCTCCCTGGTAGCGATAATTTCTTCTCGGAAAGTGGTGTGATGCTCTGTGCTACCCATGAAGTTCTTACTGTCAAGTATATACCAGCATCCCAAAGCTCACGCCTACAAGCAGAGGCTGGAGGCACTAAGGCACAGGACTCCTCCCAGCCCTGCCAAAACTGATGGACTTGCTCTCAGCAATCCCCTCCATCACTGGACAGACAGATATCTCCAGGGGACACCATTCAGGCTATAGGGAAGCCAAACATTGCAGAGAAACCTGCTTTCACACTTGGGGATGGGCAGTTCACGGGAGCACCAGCAGCTTCTCCTCCTGACCCATCATTTTTCCTGTCTTTGCTTTGCACTTCAGCTCTTTCTAAAATCTGCATGTGGCTTTCAAAACATGCCATATGAAAACCTGGGCAACTCACAAAGCGCTGTGCCCTTGGATGGGCATGGAAAAAGGAACCACAGCTGCAGAGAGCTACTCGAGGAAGATAAAGGTGGGTGCCCATCACCAAATGGGCAGTGAATTGCAGTGATTTCATGGGGGTAACTGGGCCTGTCTGTCCAACTGCAGAGGCTGTCAGAGTGACACATACACTCCTTAAAAGCCAGCTACATTTTGAATATGTATTTTAAAAGTTTTCTTACCAGAAGGAAATAATCTAGCAGTGATTTACAACTCCTGTTGCTTGGAACTGCGGGAAAAATCTC
The DNA here is from genome assembly GCF_047370975.1 of Nipponia nippon. Taxonomy (NCBI): domain Eukaryota; kingdom Metazoa; phylum Chordata; class Aves; order Pelecaniformes; family Threskiornithidae; genus Nipponia; species Nipponia nippon. Next base: position 12,921,819 of record NW_028262358.1, on the reverse strand, counting down.
CTTTCTGCTACGGCAGTGAGAGGTGGGACAAAGTCAGGAAAGATGGCTTTTGCCAATGCCAACTGATCTCAGACACACAGCCAGCACCTGCTGCAGCCCCTCTCACCAGCACGGCTCTGCCCCTGCACCCTCGGAGGAGACAATGCTCTAGGACCTGCACCACTGACCTGGGGGACCGTGGGGTGTCTGAGGCGAGATTGTAGTCTGCTTGCTGGGAGGGTGAGGCTTACAGGATCACCAATGCATACTCGTTTTCCTGCCCTGCCTCCCTTCCCTCCCTCATCAAGAAGTCCATGACTGCTTGGACGTTTTTAGCCATCAAAAATGCATTTTGGCATAGTGTGCTTATTAGACATTAGAAAGTTATGGCCTGCCAGCAGGCTTTCTGCTGCTAACCATGTGCAAACTCCACATGCAGCTTTTTCTGCAGCAGGGTCATGCCTGATGTCTCATTCCTGTGTGAGTTTTCAGGTGTCTAATACAGTGTTCAGCTACTCCAGCCTCCACATAATTCACTCGAGACATCAATCAGCCATAGGCAAACCAAGTCTCATCGATCAGCCAAATCACAAACCAAGCCTTATTCATGCCAGCACATGCAGAATGGCTGGTTTTCCTTCCCAAATCTCTCAAAAAATGGCAAACCTGTTCAATTCACCTTTTAAAGGCTTGCTGATGGGTCAAGACAGAAGATGGGAAGTTCTGACCAAAAGAGGAAATTTCTGGGCAAGTCCAGTGTGACTGGGTTTCCTGAGGACAGAAGCGGATGTTTGTGAGCCTGGGGCTGAGATATTCAGCAGAGAAATCCCAGCTCTGCTCGTGACCCACTGTATGAGGTCTCAGGAGAATGAGCCAGGCCACATTTCAGCGCAGCCTTTGGAGGAGGATACTGAAGTCACCCAGTCAAACTGGCTCAGTGCCCAGTGGCCAGTGTCACCCCAATGGGCAACGGGCCAGTTCAGGAGCTCTGTAAATACAGCCTTTTTAATGAAAGTACTGAACTGGATCTGGATGTCTGGCCTTAACAAACCCAGATTAACCAAGGACTGACTCCACTCTGCTGCTATTTTTAACTTCCAAAACCAGTCTGACCATGCGCTGCCCTACACCCTCTGCCTGTGAACCCTTTCAGCTTGATTTGACTCAGAAACTGATTTGACACAAGCGTCCCTGTATCTGTTACTCATCTCCAATGTCGCCTTGGTGCTGATCTTCCACCTCTTTCCACGTCATGCCCACTTTGGGCTGTATTTCGATCCGCGTGAACCAGTGGGTGTCTCCAAGCATTGGTGGATGGGTTCCCCAGGAGTTTCCTTGGAGCAACTGGGCTGCCAGGCTCAGTGGGATTCTTTCCAGCAAAACCACCTGAACATGCAGGTGGTGTCTCCTCTGAGCCTTGAGTGCTTTGCTAATCTAACAAACTGGTACATGCCCTTCCTATCAGGTTCATTTTGCCACTGACAAAACACACCTCTGGAAACAGCAGCTGTTTGGGCTCATGCACCAAAATCACTCAGCAGCTTTAGGGAAGGGGGACCTGATGGGGCCAAACTGGCCGTGAGGCAGAAATGGCTTAGCCATGTTGGATTTGATCGAGCAATCTTGGTAGGTGCCAGCTGAAATGTCCCAGCCAGCTGGTGGCATGGGGAGGGCTGCTTGCACATCAGGATGTCCAGATCCGCTTGGAGCATGCTGGAAAAGTGATGTCCTACTGGCTCGAAGCCAAACAGATATGGCCCCAGCTGCCTTTCTCTCAACACCTCCAGGGCTGAGTGCAGGCACTCCAGGCAGAAATACCACATGCCTCTTCACAGATAGGTAAGGCACTGCACAGGCAGAAACTCACTGATACGGAGGTGTGAAACCCAGCACTGAGCTCATGCTTAAAAAAGGAGGTCCTGCAGGACTCCTTATCTCTCCTGCTCCATGAAATGCAGTCAGATGAAGCTCTGAAAAACAAGTCACATGTCTTTTCCCCCCACTTGTGATTCTCATAGGAAGATGGGCTCTTTAAAATCATAGGCAATTATTAGTGGTCTGGCCCTATTGTTTCCCAAATCCCAGACCACCAGAAAAGGACAATTAAGTTTGGATCTGGAAGTCAAAATCTACTCAAAAAAACCACACTCAACCCCACCCCAAAGTCCTTCAATGTGAGCTACAAATCCTGCTGGACTGGGAGCTGCTCCTTTCTAACTACTGGATTTTGTAAGTGGAAGGAGAATGTTTTTTCCACTGCAGTTCAGTGGAGATTTCTTTTTTTTTTTCTTCTTTTTTTTTTTTTTTTGTCAAAAGGTGTAAGATGAAAATTTATTAAAGGTAAATATTTCCTGGAACACAGATGGGGCCCTATTGCGAGATGTGAGCGTTAAGCCTTATCTGCATCACAGTTTCCAGGAAGCTGCTTAACTCCCCAGTCAGCAGTAACACACAGCCCACACCTCACCCATGGACGCACGTGGTCTCGCCTCACTGAGGACCGTGGTCACCAGCAGGCCATCCACAAGCAATGGTGGGGAGGACGGCTGCACGCAGAGAAACTGAGCTCGGGCTCCGCCTCAGCCTGGCAGTGGTGGCAGCGCCTGCTGCCAGCTGTGGGGGAGTTTGGTAGCACAAGTGAGAATGCCTCCGGTGACGCTCGAGGCTGGACTGGCTCTGTTACCTCTCCCGCCATCAAAACCTCCTTGCCCTGAAGGAACAAGATGCTGAAGGAGGGGAGGTCACCACAGACCCATTTCTCAGATATGCTCTTTATGACCCCAAATGTGTAGTTTCCATTTTTATTAAAAATGACGCATTGCAATATGTCCTAGGATCCATTTAGCATACCTTATGTTATTGGTTAAATGCCAATTCATTTACAATCTTACTTTCTATGTTAATAACATAAGGGTCACAGTGCCCCTACAAACACCCTCATCAGATCCTCGGTGAAATGGCTGAAGCTCTCACTTGTTGTATGAAAGCAACCTCACCATCCTGAATCAAGATATCCTTACCTCCCCATTTAAACACACACCAGTCCAACAGACCAGCAGATTACAAAAGCTGTTTGGCCTTCTGGCTCAAATCACAAAACTCAAATGCCTTTCCCCACGTCAAAGGCAAACCATGGGACTCCCATTTGTGTTGCACCACTCATCACAGTTTCCAAGCAGACGGGGCCCAAATCCATCCCGCTTACATCACTCCAGCTAACCGCAGATGGACTCAGCAATCCCATTCAACAGACATCATGAAATGAACTCCATGATAAGACCAATCCTCTAAAAATACTGCTGTTTTACAAGGGGGAGGTCCTGGGTGGGAAAGCGCCAGCATTTCTGCTCTGGCACATTTTAGTCTGGCCCTACTCGGTTTTCAGCCTGTTCAGCATTATGAAACAGCAATCTCACATCGCACAATTAAATAGAAACCTCTCCTTCCTGCACGGGGTCATCTGTCGTGGGGAGAATGTGTGTGAGATGGATCCCCTCCATGCTCACCATCTCCAAGGAATCTGCAAAAAGACTTTGCAAATCTCTTTTTCTTCCCCGAGTAGTCATTCCTGTCTGCTTTCTGCTAACAACCTGGCTTTTATGTGGGAGGATAGGGAACTGGACGCAGAAGGTTTGCGGAGACCAGGCAGAAATTTCCATGCCGCTGTGAAGCCAGTGGGAGATGTGCTGCTGGTGCCAGGTGTGGCAGTGCTTCGTCCCTTCCCCGTCACTCCCAAATCCTTCCTCACGCCCTCTCCTTGTCAAATGCACCCATGCCATTTGGCTATTCATTTAAACTCAAAAGCAGCTGTACTGAGGCTGTTGTCCCTCTCCTTGCACCATGCTCCTGCCCAAGGGGCAGACCCTCTCTCCAGCCAGGGCTGTGGACAGTGTGCAGCACCTGTGCGTGTCTCAGACCTTGGCAGACCTGGGCATTTTTCCCCCCTGAGCATGCAGGATCAGTCATCTTACAGAATGCCCATCCCCTCGATTAAAACATCTGTTTATTATCCCTTTCTGATCCCTGCAATCCATGCAGGGAGCAGTGCCACTTGCCAGGTATCATTCAACAGAAAGCCCCCAGGGGCAGGGTAGCCCCTGTTTGATGCATGCTCTTCCCCAGCGTGTTCACTGTTGAGCCCCGTGAGCTGGGTTCGCACTCACCCCTGCTCCCCGTCACTTCTCCTCCCGCTGCCTCCATCCCTCCCTCCCCAGCAGCAGGGGCTGTGGGGCAGCCCTGACACCCATCCCAGGAGGGATGCTGAATTACGCTGGAGTCAGCAGCGAGAGCCGCCTCCTTGGCTCATCCCTGAGTCTTGATCCGCCAAGACAAACCAAGGCCGGTCACAGAGGGCTCCTGGCAGCGTGCCCAGGTGCTTCTCTCGCTTAAGTGCATTTCCTCTGAGTGCATGTCTGGTGGAAACAGAATTAAGGGAGACCGTTGCTGTCCCTTCCCTCACTCAAGGAGCCAGGTACTTCCCACGTGCTGGCCTGCCACAGAAAGGATTATGAGCTGTAATTAATGCCTGGCCCGTTTCCCAGGGTCGTCTTTTCCTTCTTGGGAGGAAAGGGAAAGTGAGTTGTGTGGTCGCTCCAGCCCTGCCAGCATGATGAAAGTGCTGTTGTGCAGCCGAGCCCAGGGATATTTCCTGGAGTCCAGCATCAGGCAGAGGCAGGCTCCAGCCCAGGCTGGCAGAGCAGAAAGCAGTGCTCATCCCTAGCCTTCATCTCATGCTAGGCTGCAATAACAGGGGACGCCCTGAAACACATGCTGGGAAATGCAGTTGCCCCTGCCCTCTGCCCCAGCCCTTCCCCAAGGCATGGCCTTGGTTTTGGGGAATGTGCAAGATCACCGGGGCAGTGGAAACACCTGACTGGCAGCAGCTCTTCAGGCAAGGATACCAAGGGTAGAGGAGTTGTCGGGAATCAGTGGGAGTTATTTCTGCAGTAATAAGGAAGGTGGACAGTGCACGGGGACGTGTAGAGGATTGCCATCTGGAAGATGGCAGGGCATGCAGCTGTTTTTCTCCAAACCCACCCTGAATGCTACACGATACCTTTGGAAAGATGAAGGTGACCTTGAGATGTGTTGGAGGACGTTTAAAAAGCTCAGGAGCGGCCAGTCATGGAAGAAGAAAGTTTTCCTGAGAAAAACTCAGGGTATCAGGGTGAAAACACCCTGTCTGTTGGGCCCGGGAGGCAGTGGTGCTGGTGGTCCAGAGGCAGGTCAGGCTGGCTGGCAGGGAAAATCCATGGCAGTGTAGGCTAGAGACACACTGCTGTGCAGCAGAGACCACGCCGCAGCCTCCACCACACCAGGGGAATGCCTGGAGTTACTCTTCGCCAGATCTCCCAGCTTTCCTCCCTATTTTCCCCCAATTGCTCTATCCTTTTTTGCAGTGAGGGAAACCTTTTCTCTGCCTGTATCATAGCTGCCCTATGAGCGAAATGAGGCCAGAGTGAGGTCTGTGATGCTGGGAGGTTTTGGCACAGTGAAACCTGGGTGAAACGAGCATGCCGCAGCCTGGCCCTGAGGAGGGGATTATAATGTACCTGTTGCGTGCGGGACTTGACGTCCAATATAGTTAATGCCTCCTTAATCACTCGTAAGCCACTCTGCTCTGAAAGAGTAATAATGATAAAAAACCACTCTTTAGTCTCTTTGCTTTCTATTTTCCTGTTTGTAAATCCCAAGGCCTTCAACAAAACACTGTCGCTGCTGAGTGAACTTAACCGTTAACCTACAAAGAGCCACTGATGATTATGCCTCTGAAAATAGATTTTATCCATTCCCTCCACTCCCCTTTACTGATCTAGACACAAATGCTTAGTGATTGTTACTTGGCAACCACGGTAAAAATGTACTGAGCCACAAGTGGCTACAAAGGATGAAATCACTGTCATGAAATTTCCAAAATAAGTACTGTAATACCAGAACTCTTATTTCTAAAAGGAACAAATACATCTCTTCCTTCCCTATATCTTTTTTTGTTTGTTTTAAAAGAATTTATTTTTTTATTAGCAAGGTACAGTTTTTCTTCTTGCTTCTTTGTGAAGCTTCTTTGTGACTTGATTCAGCTTATTTTGCTGCAGTGAGCATCACATACATTTCTATGCGTATACGGGCACATGGCGTTTGGGAAAGCACATATACCCTCTCCTGAAGTCTGGTCAGAAGTACACAGTTGTAGAGGGCTTCAGGTGGGCAGGGACCTCTGGACGTCTTTGGTCAAAGCAAGGCCAATCCCAAAGCTACGGCTGGGTGCTCATATATGTCTCTGTATAGATGTGTGCATGTGCACACACACCATCTGGCATGCTTGCCAGATGCTCAGAAGCACATAATAAGCTCAGAGCACATAATAAAAGGTTAATCCATCTGAGACTGCTTTAAACTAGATATCACTAGTGCAATGAAAAGCTGGGATAGATACCAGTTATTGATTAATCAACTGTCTGAACCTACAGTTGTCAAACGTCCAACTCACATCACCATAAATCCATTCTTCTCCTATGGCTTAGCTCCTGTATTCAATGCTATGTAGCCCCAGGGACTACCAAAAAGAAGATGCAACTTGTAGGAGATACTTTTCCAGATAATGAACATATGAGCTTTAATCTTTGATAAAATATTTCAGTGAGAAAATGTTTGTGTTGTGGCTCTTCTATGGAAAACTCTGTGCCTTTATATCTGATTGAAAGCCGTCCTTGGTAGCCTTTGATTAATACATGTTTCTCTGTTGGTCTCTCAATAAAGCAGGGAAGAAATGAATGTTTTTGTTTTACTCAAAGGTCCGGAGGCTGGCCAGCTTCTGGACAGACTGAACTCCACACAATCAGAGAGATCTAAAACCAATGTACACCAAGCTTAATTTTTCAAACAGGAGCCTCTTGAAGTTGTCTAACTTCTCACTAGGGAAATATTTAATTCCAGAGATTAAACATTCTGTCTGGAGACTCAGAGGCAAAATGTAATGCTGATTAGCATTTGTCTCAAAGCCTGATTATTCACACTGTTCCCCTTTTAGGGAACATACTTCTTTCAAGCTCGCACATAAATTTGTGCCCACAGATCTGCTTTCTCCTCTGATCAATACCCATTAGTTGCAACTTTTCCTAGATCTGACTTGCAAGGGCGTCTGTTCCTCTCCAGACCAGTGCTAGATGGGATCAGCAATCTGAAATCAGATTCACCCCAGTTTTCAACCCAGCCCAGCCCCAGAGCTCTGCATGCTACGCTGGTGCTTCGGGCGAGGACAAGGAGCACAAGGAGGTGCTTGTCCATCTCTGCCATGCTCCCCCTGGGAGCAGGAAAGGCTGCAAGGGGGTTTCAGCTCCTGCAGTGGTAATATCTGCTCAGCTCCCTTCTGCCTCTTAGGGTGGAATTTTATTGGCAGTGAAGCAACCCACACCATCTCTTCTTTCAAGAAAGGGCTTAGGGAACAGGGTCTGTCACTTCTCTAGGATATTTACAGGCTGATGCAGGCATTCCAGCATGCTTGCAGTGTATGGTGCGTTGAATGCCCTGGTTTGCAACAGAAGAAGTCTTTCCCTGCTCTGCTGCTGCAAAGGAATGAAAAATCCTGGTGGCAAAAGCCATGCTGTGAGCCCCACACGTGGTCCAGCGTGGCTACCCATTAAGGATGCTCCCCGTGCAAAGGCAGCAGCGCTTGTTCAGCCCAGCACAGCCAGTGCTCTCTATCTGAACCCACTGGCATCCCTGGGCTCTTCCATGGCTGAAACTGGGCCCCTCTGAGCCACGCATTGGTGGTATGGCCTGAGCAAGGAAACCCATGAGCCAGGAAACTCATGAGCCTTAGATGGACCCTAGTCCCTTGCTGACATCTCCAATCCACTCTCAAATGCTGCTTTCCTATTTTCCTGTCTGGCTATAACACAAGCACAAGTCTGGAAAAGACATCTGCATCTCCCCAGCCTTCCCTCTGCCAGGGTTTGGCACCAGCACCCAGAAAACTCTGGGAGGCCCTTGCAGACAGTGAAATGGTGGAGGAAGCAGCCTAACTGTGCGAAATGAGATGATGCCAAATAAACATGTTCTTCCCTCTTCTCTGGATTCATCTTCCCCACCAACCTACACCCGCCTTACACCTAGCCAGGGCGTTCGGGCTCCTGGGCCAGGCAGGCTGTGGGACAGGGCTGCTCTGATGGACATAGCGTTGGCGTCTGGCCCACCTTGCTGGGATTTCATCTTAGGCAAAGCCAGGGAGGAGGCTCCCCAGCTCCCTGAGGTTATTTCATGCCTCCTCCCCAGAGCCTTCAAAAAGCAACTGCCAGAAATCCCATGGGCACAGGGAATAGCTCCGAGGCTCCCTAGCTCAGAGGGAGATGCTTTCATCTGTAAAGTAGCCTGAAACAACACTGAGAAGGTAAGAGAACCATGCAAACAGGGCGAGTTTTTAACTAACCTGCCCAGGCCAGTGACACAAAACTAGCCTTAGAAAAAAACATACTACAAAACCATCCATAGCATTTTGCATCTGTTTCCTGAAGCCTGTGTTCAGCTGGGCTCTGAACTCCCCCAGGAAACATTTCTGCTTCCTACTAGCACTTTAGAAATGGGTTTGGACACTGGCTTTTTAATTGGTGAGAACTGCCGAGCCATATAAAATTTCCCATACTTAAAAGCTGATTTTTCACAAGTGCACTTTCAAAAGATTCTTTCAGAAAAATCCCCTGGCCTGCTAAATTGTACCTGCTTTCTAAATGTACAGTGCAGACATGCAGAGCTATGGCTGACTAATAGGTATTTAAGCTAGCTGCTATTTTCCTCTGCAAACAGTGGCAAACCACAATGCTAATCATATGGGATTTCATTATCTCACATGCTGAAGACTTAGCACTCCAGACAGCTGATACACAGGGAGAAATTAAAACTCTGCTTCTCAAAAATGCAGGTCCTAAATGAGCTGCTCTGAAGAATGATGACCCAAACCCACCTCAGCAGCTCTTCTGCAGGGTCAACTTGTTAGCATCGACTTGCTGGCAAATTCCCGGCACAAGTGGTTTGTGGGTATTTAATGCTTTGATTGCAAAAGAGGTGCCCAGCAGCAGGGTGGTGTGACCATACAGAGACACAGCATCGTACCTGACCCTATGGCTTTCTCAAGTGCTGTCTTGCCTCAAGTAAGTGCCCTTATAATTTCACACCATATTCTCGGTGTCTTGGCAGTAGCTGCATTGCACTGAGGAGACGTGTGGAGAGAGCTACATGTGCACAGAAGTGCCTATGGGCAGGAAAGCAAAGATTGCCCATGTAACCTTAATTCTGCACAAATGCACGTGATCGTACATCTGAAGTTCAGTGTTCACGAACTACAAATGTAACGATACTGCCTGTGTAAATTGTTCTGACCACACAGGAACAGGGCCAACACACACACACCTGAGTGCTCCTGAGAGAGCGTGTGTGAAACATGCCTTTTAAACCATTTCCACACCGAACTGCCATCACTGGGAGCATTCTGAGCTCAGCAGCACTTTTAAGATTCAGCCACAACTAAACCCCATTTTCTGGCCGACAGACGATCTTGGCATAAAAGCCAGGCCCTGCCTGCCCCTGCCCTGCACTCCAAGGCAGACAAAGAGCAGGAGAAAGGAGGTATTCCTTCTGTCTTACAGGCAGCAAAAGGAGCCGTTTCTGTGAGATTTTAGAAGGCTGAGTTTTGTTTTTTTTTTTGTTTTCCCCAACACCTGGAACAAAAAAAGGATTCCTATTTTAATCCCCCAAAAGCTAATGACCTCTCTGTCTCAGGGTCAGCACATTCCCCACCTGCCAGCAAATGACAGATTACAACAGCCACCTTCACTGCAGTTCTCCAGTCTGGGAGCTTTTTGAATCAAAATGAGACAGGCTATTTGCCAGTTCACTTTTAAATAAAATGTGGCTTTTCAGCAGGGCAGCCTCCCCTGCCTCCTGTGCCATGCTGGCAGCCGGTGGCTTGGCCATATCACACCAGGGCGAGAGGCACAGCAGCAGGGGTGCGGCAAAGGGATGACCAAGGTACCAGTGCTGTTGGGGGTCCTGTGTCCACTTTCTCCTTCCACCCCTCCATCCCACTCCCGTTTGGCTCATCTCTGCCCTACTCTCTGCCTGCCTCAGCTTCCAGCTCTCTTAGGGACCAGAATGCCAGCAAGCCACCAGGGCAAGCAGCACAGCAGCAGCCATTGGCAGGAGGGGACATCTGCTTAGCTTGGACAAGCGAGGATCAAATCCCCTCAACAGCAGGGAACAGACACAGTAGCCTGTCCACTCTGTGCAGATGCCTTTCTCCATTGCCCTGCTCCTCTCTCCCTACCTTTCCCTCTCCCTCTCCACTGAAGACAGGATCAGTCCAGGCAGGGAGCTTAATAACCTGTCCCCAGCCTACAATAAGCATAGCAGCCCTTAAATAACTATTAGTTGAGCCAAAAGAAGACTGCCTGTTCCCTCCAGCCTCCCAGCCAGCGAGAGTGGGGATTGTATTGGGAAGCAACAAGCTCCCCAGTGGCACAGGCAGTGCTGGGGCTGGGCTGGCACCCCTAACCCTGGCCCCACCGCAGCCTCATGTCTGTGGCCGGGTGGAGAAGCACAGTGAGGCCAGCTGCACCATCGGTGTGCAGCAGCGTTTGAAACTCTGCCAGCTGCCAGAAGAAATCGATTATATTGACTAAATCAATTATATTTTAGCATGGGTTATGATTCCCTCCTCTCTCTTAAGAGCCCAGGGGCAGCCCAGCAGTCCACCAGGCTCTGGCCAAGGCCAGTTTAGCAATTTATCTTCATGTCTGGGACAACATCCTACAACAGGTGATGAGTTGCCCCTACCTCCACAGGCATCCTGGGACACACGCAGACACCAGACGAAAAGAATGTGTTGCCTCAGTGCCTCTAAAACTGCTCGGAGAGAAGGAAAGAGGTAAAGGAAAGAGGTGTCAGGAAGGCAGCAGCTGTTGGAGGAGCCAAGGGATGGATTAGTTTGCATAATTCATTCCTGCACTTCAAGGGGAGGCTCAGGAGCCAAGGTCTCCTCTTGCTGAAGCTGCTCTCTCCTGGGGCGTGCAGCGGAGACGTGATCAATCATGGCCACTGCAGCTCCCCAGTGACATTTCTAAGTGCTCCGCTGAGCGGAGATGAATTAGAGATGTTCGTGGTGTAACTGTGGGGTGCCCAGGTCTCTCTCTCGGGCTTCTGCAGCCACTGAGCTCCATCCTCGCTCTCCTCTCAACCACATTTCCTGAGACAGATGGGATCAAGGAGATAACGCTTGTACATAGCAGCACCAGTCCTGATAACAAGCTATTAACAAGAGGCGTTTTCAGACTGTACCACTTTTAACAGGAGACTGACAACTGCGGAGTAAATAACATAAAGCAGATAAAAGCCAAGTGTTTTTCTGTATGAAGTGCTGCTCACAGCCACGGGGCAGTGTTCAGACTGCGAGCCACACTCTGGAAAACTCAGCCATGTGGTCTGATCCAGCACACATCACCTCTGTCTCAATCTTTCTGTGCCTCAGTTTCCCCTACCTCTACGACAGCATGATACCAGTCAGGCTTTGTGAAGCACCTGGAGATCTCTGAGCTAGAAGTGCTGCATAAGACTCTAGATGTTGCTGCAAATTGCTAAGCTACTGCAGATTTATGCCCCAGCTTCCTTGGGTTAAGTATGGGACGTGTATAGCAGCATGACCAGTTGGGATTTGGCCTTCAGAGCCTAAGCATGCTCTCGATTTCTTGTGTGACCACTTCAGCCCTGTCAGTATCAGCTGCCCCTCTGTAATCAAGGAGAAATCCTTTGCCAGGCTCATCCTTGTGCGCAGTGTACTCCCTGGGGCTGCAGCTGCTCTTCACTCTCTGCTTGTCCAACCATCTTGATCTCAAAAAGAAAGCACTGAGCTATGACGCATTCCCTCTCAGCTTCTTTGGAGCCTCAGCTCCTGCAATGAAAGGATGGGAGAGCTGTGTGTGACCTTTGCTCCCACCAAGGGCAAGGACCGCTCCATCCTGCAAGCGCCTGCTCGCAGCGTCATGGCCTTTGCCCAGAGGGATGCTTCCCCTGTTGGGGCTTTGCTCCCCAAAGCCAGGCACAGCTCCCAGCTGCAGCTATTTTTTACTGGGTTGCTATTTTTACTGGGTAATGTTTCTGCAGATCACTCTGCCTCTGCCCAAGGAGCCATCAATCTGCTGGGCAGCTGTTTCCACATCTGGGAAGGAAGGAAGGAACCCCTGAGCTGAAGCAGTGCTGGAACAGCACAGTTTGAACGTGGTGCCCTCCATCGCCTGCTACATCTGCTCCCCCAGCAGCTTGGGGGGCCTTTATTTCTCACCAGCATTACCAGGGCCACAAGCCTCCCACATGAGGTCCAGAGCAGCGTGCAGAGGCACCCGAGGAGTGCGTGGGAGCCCCTCCAGGGCATGAGGAAACCAAAGCGGCAATTCGGCACCGCTGATGCGATGGCTGGATCTAGGTGTGATCCCACCTTGCCACCCAAGCTCACAACAAGCACAGACTCACTCCAGCCAATGCAAAAGACATCCCACAGCAATTTAGGTGCCAGTGAAACCCTGAAACTGCTAGGCTGGACCAGAGGGTCAGCATGGCAGGGGTGAGCAAGAAGGCAGATGTAACCTCAAACTGCAGGGCAAACACAAGTGGCTCTCAAAAGCTGATGGAAGGAAAGATCGCTCCTGAAAGAGGAAACAAGGTGTGAATTAATGAAGCAGCTGAGCGAGGAGACAACAGCACTGTTCGTGCCAAGCGCTGCAGAGGCAGCTTGCAAATGGAGAGCAGCAGATGTGGTGGGAACAGGCAGCGCCCGGGGAGCCAAGGGCCCCGCCGCCATGCAGACACCCAGCCCCGGCACCGAGAGCTAAAAATACACCGCTCCCAGCATGACGCCTGGGAAAGAGTGGGATTCCCATGGCACGGCCAAAAAAGCAGGGAGCATGCGGGGGGGTGCAGCGGCACCAGGGCTGCTGTGCAAACCCACCATCATCCCTGAGAGGGAGCTGGGCTGGGAAATGAAAGGCTGTGGAAGGAAGCAGGAGGAAAATGTGCAAGTCATCAGTGATTCCCATCCAGGGGACAATCCAGATGCATCAAAGGCAGGTCCAGCTCTGACACTGCAGCTTCAGTGGAAGACCCTGCCTCCATTGCCAAACTTTTACTACCGTGGCTGACATCTGTCCAGGCTCAGCGTCAGCCCCTCATGGACCCTGCTGGGTCACTTGGCTCGAGCAATGCACCAGCCCTCCCTCTTCACAGGCATATGGCACTGCACTGCTGGCATGGTAGAGCAGCCCCTCGCAGCCTTCCCACCCAGCTCTGCTGCCCACCCGAGGCCGATGCAGATGGGAGCATGCAGGCAGGTGGGCAGCGGGGCAGTTGCTGCCTATAGGAAGTCAGTGTGTTTTATATAGGGCCTGGGAGATGTGGTGTGCATGAGATGGGGCTGGACAGGGGGAGAGGGGAGCCTTGGGGACAGCTCAGCTCAGCACTCCCAGGGAAGAGCACCCAGCGAAACCAGTAGCTCCACTCTCAGCTCAGTTTGGGGGGCAAGCCATTGACAAGCCACAAAGCCACCCGCCCAGCGAGGAATTTAAGTAGATGATATCTATTAAACAGATGAAGGGGATGTTACTTATCAGTGCAGGGGGTGAGATCTAGTCTCTCCACTGGAAGAAGCACAGGTTTGAGTCACAGGCAGTGGCATTTTTGAGGTTGCCCATCTACCCACTTAGGTTGGCACGAGGGCGTGCATGCTGGCTACGACTCACTTTGTTCAGAGGCAATGTTCTTGCCAATCTCAGCAATACAGAATGATGTAAGTATATCATCCATTATTACTATTTTCATTCTTGACACATGGAAAAATTAATTTTCTTTTAAAAAGTGATGTATGAAGAACCCAGATTTGCCTGAATAATATACGAACCTATAATATGGCTGTTACCCTTTGTCTGAAGCATTAACATTAGCAGAAGGCAATTTAGGATGATTGCTTTTAAGTTGTAAAGCCAATGTTCAATTAGAGCATGAAATGAAAGACTTATCACTAGCACTGGCATAGAGATTTATTCCCAAAGTATTTCTTTTCAGCCATAAAGATGCTGGTTTTGTCAAAAGTGACATGTTTAGAACAAGCCACTTTTGTCTAATATTACTATGAAAAATGGTTTGGAATCAAACATTTTTATATTTAGGATAATGACAGCATTTCGTTAAAAAAATTCAAGATCATGCTTTGAATTTCAGTTACTGAGTTTGGTTTGAGGAGATTTCCATTCCTCTGGTGGGTCCTGCTGCACTGCAGGCTGTAGAGGATACTGTTCAACTTCTCTGACACCTCTTTTGCTAGGGTGGTGGTAGTAGAAGCTGCGGTGATATCACAAATGTTTTAATGACCAAACAGAGCTCCCAGCAGTCTCCCACAAGTCTGAAGCTTTGTGGGATCCCAAAATGAACTTTCTGTGAATCAAGTTTTTGTGAAATGCTGGGGACCAGAGCTGTAGGCAGCCTTCCTCCCAGCAAGCAAAGAAGTAACTGCAAATTCGTGGCTTGTAAGAAAAAAAAAAAAAAAAAAAAAGGATAAGCGTGCCTAAGTGTGGTGTCAGAGGGGTACCCACAAGCCAAGCTGGCCCTTGGCTGCACGTGGGGAGAAGCGCAGGAGTGGGCAGCTGGGCTGAACGGAGTGAGGAAGCCCGGGCTCTGCCTTGGTACCTGCCAGCACTGCCAGCGGTGCCCCCAGTGTGGCAGGCACAGCTCGCAAACTCCTGTCTGTATGCAAACCCTGGGGCTTTCAGGGTGCTTCGAAATGGTAATTCCCATTTTGTTTGCACCTTTGGATGGCCAAGACACCAGGCTTTCTAGTGAGATCTCAAGAGAGGCATGGAGAGGGATGGATTTTTGAAGATCCGGCAACTACAGCAGGAAAAACTGTGCACGCAACACATGGAGTTTCACTAGGGAAATAAAAGAGAAAGCAGTGACAAATAGCCTGCTGGTATATAACGTCGTTATACAGCAGCGGGTCTGCACGCTGCACAGGCTCTTCAAGTGATTGCTTTGTCCCAGATACTGCTGATTTTCTGCATGCAGTACCATTTCTTTGCTGCATGCTCCCCAGGCCCCAGTGTCCATTCGGCCCCATGCTTTCCAAAGGGAAGCAGTATGTGGTCAAGCCACTGGCTGCAGACTCGGGGTTTGTGCTGGACTAGGCACAGAGAGCAACTGCTGCAGGAATAACAAAAAAACAGGGCACTTTGCTGCTTGCTGGACTATCAGTGCTTGGCAATATCTGGCGGGCACTGATGGGGTGAGCAAGCCCCAGGTGACATGCAGGGGACAGCCATCGTCAGGGGGGCTCAGTCCACCCAGCACTGGTGGTAGGGGAATGGAGGAGGTGCACACCTGTGTGCAGCCTGCCTCTCCCTAATTCCTCTCAAATCAAAAAGACCCCTAAGTGGAGCTTAAGGAACCCTGGGGCTCCCGGAGCTGTGAGAGAGCATGGCCATCGGGGCTGAGCTCTGCCTGGGAGACGGGAGCCCTCCGCTTTGCTGGCTCCCATGGGGGGCAGCCACAATCTGCGTGGTCACAGGGAAGCTCGCCAGTACGTCTTGTTCCCGCTCAGCACTATTAATTTGGCTAAGCGGTCAGAGCTGGCAACTCTCCTCCAGAGTCCTGCACTGAATAATAAGCGCCGATGTTGAGACACAAGGTAGGGCCAGGACGGAGCAGCCAGCAAGCTCTGTGAGCTGTTCCTCTCAGTCTGGCGCTGCCCGCCATGCCTGGGGGCCTGGCACTACCATGCTTCTTGCCCCTCCAAAATGCATCGCTGTCTCCCAGTTTCTTCCCCATTTACAAGGTCTGATCCAGATGCCCACATGCCTGCTCTCAGCCTAGAAGCACAGTACAGACCAGAGTTTAACTTCCTGAGATTGCAGCTCACATTTTTCTCTGATCCTCTTGCAACATTCACGTATACAATATGCATGCAAGCAATAACAGACACAGCAGCTCTCTGCTGGCATAAAATGGCCAAGTTTGTCACGCTAAATGGAGAGGCACTGATTTCTGCAAGGCAAAGGTCTAGACCTGGATTGCCACCAGGACTTTTTGGTTTTGGTAGAAACATTATCCAGCCATGCTTTCATGTGCTCAGGTTGGCAGTTGTTTACTTTAATGGTATGATACGGCTAGTTAGAGCAAGACAGCTGGGTATCTGCAATTAATCTGTGCCTGAAACAGACTGAAAATGAGCAATATAGTCATCTTGGGTCTTAGGGTGATGATATGGAAACCCCAGGGAAAAGATTAAAGGAGGAAAAGGACATAATATCTCCAAGGGAAGTTTATTCCCACAAAAGAAATTGCTGGATTCATTTCTACAAAACTGTTTCTCCAGGCTGTAGTGATTATCATCTTGCTGAGATATTTTCCAGCCACACTTTGCAGAGGTTTGGATGGATCAGAATTACACCTTGGTTCTGGGCAGCCTCTGGTAAAAGTTTATACAGCATCAAGAAATGGAAAAAAAAGTACTAGAAAGTTTCTCGCAGTGAGAACATTTGTCACTGAGATGTTTCACGGAATAAACCCTGGGCATGGGACCAAGAGAAGTAATTGGACTGGCCATGCTCCATGTTTAAGATACTTGTCTTGGGCTTTTCAAATGTGAAAAGAATATCAGGTGTTTCTTCCAGAGAGCAAGGAAGAGAGGAGTTGATGGCATTTGTTTCTCAGGCTCACATATCCCTTAGGCCTTTACCCCACAGCCATGCTGCTTCATCCCTTGAAATCCTGCCAGCATGAAAACCTGCTGTTTATTGCTGTCCTGAAAGCCCTGCAACACACCAAGCCACCTGCACAGTGTTGCCAGAGCAGGCAGGAGCAGGCAGGAGCAGGTAGAAGCATGCCCATGTGGGAGCATGCCATGTGCGAGTCATGCTGCAGCACATAGTGAAATTAGCCCTGGAGTCGTGCAAGGACAGTGTCTCCGGGGAGGCACCTTGTCACATGCCTATGGCTCAGGAGAGCCAACAGAGATGTTTTTAGCATGCCTTTTGCTGGCGGCTCCCCTAGGCTGTCCATCTGCTACCTTGGTCCCGAGGGTGCCTCCAGACTGCTGAGGAGCAAACAAAGCCCAGCCCTTTGTGCACAACCCCCTGTCCTTCCCCAGATTCCTGATGGCTGGGAAAGGGAGGGAAAAAGATGGTGTGAAAAACGGTTTGAACACTGGCAGGGTAGAGAAGACTGTGGCTGGAGCTACCACCAAGGATCAGGAGATAAGGATACCACAGCTGGATCTGAAGGAGCTGGGGACAAGTGGCCAGCTCACACACTGACAGCTCTGCACAGGGAGAATCTAGCTTGTAAACGCCTCTGCTTCTTGACTCCATGCTGTGGGTTAAACATTTGGGCTGGCACATGTGATGGACCCTGCTGCCTTCTGAGCTGAGCACCAACCTGTCTCATTTCAGGAATGACTCTTGTGAGGAGCTCGGGCTGCATGGGCAGGCCCAGCGAGAGGCTGGGAGGGAGCTGGGGGAGAAAAAAAGCAGATCCACGGTTCACTTGGAACAGCCCCAAATTTATCCTCATGCAGGCAGCCCCTCTTGGGCTTGCGGCTGGTTTTGAGGATCCAGCTCCTGTTGCAGGGGTGAGGTGGCCTGGGGGGCCAGGGGTGGGATCTGCCTGGGAAATTTGGGGTCCCATGGGTCCATGTGTTTGGAAAGACTGAGTGCGGCTGGCCTGGGCAGTAGGGGAGAGACTCTGCCAGCTGCATGCAGCCTAGCCTGGACTTGGGAAGCTGCTTCTCACTGTGCTAGTCCCTCAACCCAGTGACTCCTCAGGCTCCTCTGGCATCACACCACCTTTCTCAACAGGGATCTGTTGATTTGGATTTTTTTTAACTGATCCTCCATACTAATATGATCCTGGCAGGTTTTGAAGTAAAACAACAGCAACCGGAGCCACCAGTTATCCAAGCAGTAACACAGACCTAACAACAGCCCTGTGATTACAGATTGCCCGTGCTTCTTCGGGATGTTGTAAGGATCAGCATATTAAAGACTGCAGCTAGCTGTTGCTGTATTGCCAGGTAGGTAAGTACTCAAGCACAGATTAATTGCTAGCTTCAGGGGTAATTAAAGGGACTCTGAGCCCCTCTTCCACCCTAGGCAGCACAGACCACATGTCTCAGCCCATGCGGCTGCAACTGCAGAAACCCTCTGCCTCCTGAACTGTGGCAGCGAGCTGAGACGGATAGATTTACACAATATTTGTTTGCCAACAGGCGATCCGCCATCAATATTTAAAGCTGAATGAGTCTCAAGAGTGGGATGAAGAGCCCTTCATAAGGCAGCATCCATCATTTTGGTTTTTAATTTTGTGCTTGCTCACTTGCTGCACAGCATTATATGCACATCGGGTAAATGAATAACGAATAAATAATTCACCAAGTTGCTCAACCTTTTGGTCCTCCCAGTCATCACAGAGCTTGGGCACCTGGCATAGGGATCCTGGAAGTACCAAGTGCAGGGAGGTGGGTTTCGGGGGTAGTACCACATCGATGCATTACTCAACACTTCTGAAATCCCTCTGCTAACAGCTGTAACACCACAGCTGTCCAGCTGGCTCTACAGAGGCACGTCAATGCCTTATGTCCTCCTAACACCACTCAGGAGCTCTCAGGAGTCGCAGCAGCCCCTGAACCATGGCTTTGCTTGCTCTGCCTGTGTGGTAAGCACCGGACTCCCATGCCTGCCGTTCCCAGTGTGCTGCAGGGGTGCCAGCAGCACCACGGGCAAGTGCCTGGGACTTTTTGCTGCACAATCTTCATGCCCCAAGGGAAGCCAGAGGAATCCCGATTCTCCTGAAGCCTGTGCTGAAACTATGCTGGCCAGGCAAGCAGAAATGTCAGCCTCTGCCGCCATTGCTGAATGGGGAGGATGGGCTTTTGTTACCCCCCTGGGTTGTTTGGCACAAGGGCCTTGGACACTGCACTTCACAGCCCTCATCGACACCTTTTAAAGTGGCACTTCTCGAGCTGTGGGTAAAAGGGAGAATGCTGCCACTGTCTCCTCTAGGAAGGGCAATGAAACCAAGGATGCAACAATGCTGCGAAGCCCTCGCCACACCCCCTTGCAAGGCTACGAGCTGGCTGCACCCCACTCCACAGCCATAACACATTTATTTCTCCCATTCCTCCTGTGTACTGGGCTGCTGCCCAAGGTTTGGCAGGTCCCTTCTGCTCTAACGCAGCTCTCCGCTCACCCTTCACTTTCCATAAACAACGTTGAGGTCTGCAGGCCATGCATGCCAGGTTCAAATGCTGCAGGATCATTTACTGGAGCACCCAGAAGTGTTATCTGCAAGAAATGCTAACAAATGTGTAACTGGATGGTAAGAGCGTGATCGGCGTGGGAGAAGCTGTGGAGCGGGGACTTACCATGTGCAACTTTTCTGTCAAGCTTCTTCAGGGACCAGACATTCATCCTCACCAGCCAGCTCCCAGTCACACTGACAGCATTCAAGAAACCTTCATCTGCTTCCACCCTGTCTCACCCACATAGCAATAACCTCTCCCAGTGCTCAGCTGCGCACAGGTATCCTGCCATTGGACTGGGGCATCTTGAGCTCTGCTGATGAACAATCACAGCCTAACCCCAGGGCTGGGCCACCCAAACAGGACCTACAAGCTGTCGGTGGCCAAAAGCAGAGCCATGAAACCCCCAGAGCCCTGATGTCATGGCTGGAAAGGCTTCATCTTGCCCGTGTTTGCTGGGCGCTGCTGTTCCCGCAGCAGGGAAACCACCACATGACTGCCTGTTTGCAATGTTGGCATGGCCAGTGCAGCAGTCCAGCTCTGCCTCTCAACCATCAGCACAGCATGCACCTCCGTTTTGAGGTCTTAGCCTTAGCCTTGGTCAGACGTCCCCAGTGCACCACCAGAGAAACTCAGCTCTGCTGGGAGAGTGCCTCGAGACACTGGGGGAGAGCAAACCTGCCAGAAGTGCTGCAAAGCTTCCCTGGTCCAGCTTCTTCTGGCCACCAGACACACAACTGAGCTGGTTGGGACAACCTTGGTCCCCAGCCCTGCACTGGGACCTGTCTTAATTTATGGTGGCAAATAGAAAATCAAGTCCATGTGTTTGGTGCAAAGGGCTCTGCAGTTCCTGCTGGAAGACGCTGTATACACAGGAGCTGATTTTCTCCAGCAGTGATCAGTAGGCTCTGAACCTCTGTAAAGCAGCTTGCTTTGTGCCGAAAGCTTTGCAGCTACACCATGACTTCTGCAACCTCTGGTCCCAGGGGGGTGTGCAGGTGGTGTTACCTGGTCCAGAACAATCTCAGCCCCTCTCTGCCTGCAGAAGCGCTGATCTGATGTGATAGTCACGATCCAGGTCTGCTTGGCTTCAGACCTGGTTTGTGAGAGAGTTGCCTCCTTGTAGCTTTGTGCATTTCTGGGTCTCCAGATGAGGTGTTGGAACTCACCAGCTCCACCTGGTCAGAGCGAGCTAATAGGATATACAGCATGTCTTAAAAGTTTAGCAACCAGATTCCTAAAACATGGATCCCGAAACACGGAAACCAGTTTTGTTTTTCCTGCAACACGGTTGCAGTAAACAGTCATTTCCCAATCCTAAACCACTTCAGCACACCCACAGTAATGCTTAGCTGGTGTTAGCAAAGGTATTTTCAGACTGCAGGCCACCAACGTACAAAGCCCATGTACAAGTATCGGTCATAAGTACTCTGTAAAATAAGGCAGCACAAGGGATGCACAGAAATGCTTTGGGCTTCCCCGGGGAGCTTTCTGCTCCTCTCCTCACCCCTCTTCTCATGGGTTTCTCCCAACTGCAGCTGTCTCACAATGCACACATGGAAAGTCATTGCGGCAGCGAAAGTGTTGCTCAGCTTCAGCAGGAAACACGCACAGGAAATCCCTGGGAAGCCATGTGCACCTGAGCGGTGGCAGGGGCTAGGAGAAAGCCTTTACAAACCACCCCACCAGGAAAAGCCACAACTTTGCTCCAGTACCTGCTGCGCTGCTGCAGTTTCAGCACTAGTTGTCACAGTGGATGCAGAAGTGAAATATCCAAGGGGTCAGTGTTAAGGCAAGGAGCAAGCTAGCGCCATGGCAAGAGGGGATCTCTCAAGCTCTGGTACAGCCTGGCAGTAAAATTTGACTTTTTTTTTGGGACAGTTTTTATTATCTTGGTTTTTTTTTTAAGAAACAACAACAACAACAAAAGTCATTCTTTTGGCAGGCGCATGGATCAGTGTTTTGCCCTGAGAAATGGTTCAGCATGTGCTAGCTGAGTTCATGAGCAAGTGGAGCAGTGTCTTTAATACACTGCATGGATACCTCTTTTAATGGGAAAATTCGTGGAGGTGCAAATGAGCAGAGAGCAGAAGGCAGTGGTGTAAGAGACCCCTCACCAGCTGCCAAGGACAGGGCTCCCAGCAGTGACAGTTGAGCCCAGGTCTCTGGCCAGCACTGTGCCCAGGGCAGACACACAGGGATACAAGCAGAGATAGGGCAGTTCACTCTTATTCCTTCCCCCCCCGCCCTCAATCCAAGGAAGAGAAACAAGAGCCCAGCATCAAAGCAAAAGGTGACCAGATCCCTCTGCCTCCTTGGTTTGTTTTGTGCTGACCTTTAATAATTGCAGAAGGGGAAATGGCCGGGTCAGTTTGCGTTAGAAATCCACTGAAGTGTCTGCTGCTTTCTTCTGCTTATCAAATCCAAGCCTCTTGGATGAGCCCAGTGAGCAATTAGTGCTACAAGCTACAGCCAGAAATTTTAGAAGGCCATTTGCATATATTTAAGAAGGAAAATGTTGATTAATTTGTTCTGATACACTCCAGAAAAAACTGCTCAAATAGCGTCAGGGAGCTCAGGCAGATTATAAATTGCCTTGCTCAAGATTGTAAATATTGCATCCGTGCCTCCCTGTGTGTTTTAAAGACATCTTCATGGGCTGTGCCTGTGTGGAAGAGATTTGTTTTAATGTTTTACCAAGGAATGCATATTGCATCTGTGTGGTGCTTGCAAGGGAGGGATTTTTTATTTTGAAAAGCTTCTTCAGCTGTGAGGAGAGCAAGTGTGGACGATACACAGACATGCAACTTCAATAAGCCAGGATGCTGCAGCTGCCCTGAGATGTGATTAAAAATGCACAGAGCAGGAGTGAAAAAAAAAAGACAAAAAGGAGAGCAAGAAAAATGGACCAGGCAATGCCTCAGCGATGAGGGAAACAAGGCTCAAAGCACAGTGCTGAGCCTTGAGCCTCTCATCACCACAGTTGTGAGTGCGCCAGGGGCCAGCCGAGTCCGGGCAGAGAAGGACCTTTTAACAGCGGCTACTGTTAATTCAAAGCGACCACCTCTCGCCATCAATATCCAGGCATTTACCGATCAGGGCTGGCATGGCATTAACATCAAGGGATCTTATATCTGTATTTGCATCAGGGGATGGTCAGCAAAATATGATGAACCCTCCAACACAGGATGACAAAGCTTTAAGGCACTTGGACCTCCTGATGGCCTCTCATGCAACATTAGCAGCTATTAGCACATTTTTTCTTTTTCTCTAAGGCAGAAGCTTCAAACTTCCAACAACTTTTTGACCATGAGGGTAACAGATTCAAACTCCCTGCCTTGGGAAGTGATCGTCACAGATCCCTTAGAGGTCACCCATGGTCCCTCACAAGTCAAAAGCAACAGTGCCCAGTGCAGGATATTGCCCAGGATGTGCAGGGCCCCATTTCTAATGCGCAGTGCTGCAGCGAGTGTTTGTTTGCAGGGCTTTGTGCTGTGCTGGCTGATGTCTCCTCGAGCCTGGGGGCTATGGGAAAAGCTACACTTTTCTTCAAACATAACCAAGTTTCACCCTATACACTTGCAGAGGAAAAACTGAAAGTGTGAACTGGGTACAACCTAGCAGCTCCCATGGCCAATGCAAGAACGCTCCATTGTCACTAAACCAGCTGTCTCATTCAGGGATACTCTGACCCAGGAGGTTTCTTGCAGCACCTGCCTGACTTGATACTCCTGCACCGAGCTGTGAAGGCTGGCTCCCCTGGAAAATTTCTGCCTCCTGCAGCTCCTTGCCCTGGTGGGCTGTAGCTACGTGTGCTCAGCAGTGGGCACAGCCAGCTCCCAATAAGATATTTGCTGGGGGAAGCAATGAGACTGGACTCTGATGCATTTGAAGACCAGAAAGCAACCCCCCTGCCTTGCTGGAGCCAAGGATCTACCTGAACAGAGGGCTTCTCTTCTCAAACAGGCAGCAGAAGTGTCCCTGGGCCCTGCACTCCCAGTGAAACCATCATACTCACGTGGGAGGGTGACAAAACCCCACAAGACCCTACCACAGTGACTGCTCCAAATACCAGCAAAGCTGCAGACCTCAGCTGCAAGACTGGGAGAAAACAGGGCCCATTCTGTGCAACAAGTGGCATTTTAGGGAGACAGTTAGGAAGACAGACTGAAAGAGCTGCCTTTTAAAGAGCTGCTAACATTTAAAGGATGCCTTGAAGAATTTCGTCTATTTTTGTGCTGTGAGCTGAGCTCTGCTGATCTAAATCCAGATCGGCTGCACTTCACAAACACAGCAGTTCTGAGTTCAGCCTGGTTAGCTCTGGCCTTTTATCCTTGGGAAGCGTGGCCCACTCCGAAGAAGGGAGGAAGCACACAGAAGAGAACAATGCTATGAAAAACACCAGGAGTTCAGTCCTTGAAGCCAAGGAAACAGGCAGGTGCTTGCAGGGTGTAAAATCCACGTGCAGCTAACTGCAGTTATCCTGAGACACTGCAAGCAAATGGCTAATTCAGCAGCCATCCCATCCTTCCAAGGCAGCTAAGAGTGGAAAGACCTAATAGAAATTATACTGTAACTCATTTGCAATGCTATGAGGGATGGATTCGGCTTGGATGGTGATACAGTTTGCCAGTGTTCAATGTGACACTAACAGCAAGATGCAGGGCATGCTGAAGACCCATGCCAAAAAAGGGCCCCTTTGCTCCTCTGAGACGTCTCCAGCTTCCAGCACCTGATCCTCTCTGCCTTGCCAGTGATATCTGTGCACGTTGCAGAGACAGTTGCAAGCCCTCTGTGAACTGGGCTTCGCAGAGGATGCCTGCCACGTGTCACGGCGGTGGCTTGGCCAGGACGGTGACTGTGCTGCAGGGTCTTTGTGGAAAACCAGATCTGAGGGCTGGGATAATACAGACAGAGGAGGCAGGGTTCCCCTGCCAGGCTGCCAGTGGGTGGATGGGGAGCACACAGCCCTGCAAGTTCGCACTGGCACCTGACCTCTGTCAAGGCCTTCAGCCTGGCTGTGCCGGGTACTGGCAAGGTTTCAGAGCAGCACGAACACCCAGCAAAGCCTGTATGCAGCTGGAAACAGCCCAGCACATTGCTCCTTGGTGCTTACCCAGGCCTTGCACTAAAACTCCGCCATGTTTTTATTGCACGCTGCTGTGAGGTAGAGCAATGCTGTTGTACAGAGAGGAGACGAGACACAGGCAACACTTGTCTTCTACAGGGGTCAGAACAGACCTCAACAACCTCAGAGCTCCCTCCTAATGCAGCCTCAGACACATCCCTCTGGTGAGCTGGTGGCCCGGCATTCTATTCTCTGATTTCAACCACAAAGCACCAAACAAGGGAGAGCGTTGCTCCATGTTGGAGCATCTCCAGGCTTGGATCAGTATGCAGTGAAAACCACTGCTCTGAATACTCAGCTGCACCTAAAATCAACTGTTTGTATTAAGTGGGGCCAGAAGACCCAGAGTTGCTTTCTCGGGAACAGTGGGGGAAGAAAAGGTGTTCTGCCCCTGCACAGCAGCTGTCCTGCAGTGTGTCTTCCACATACTGACAGCTTATCTAGCAGGCATAATCTGCCTGAAATTGCCTGCATTCATCACTTTTGCCATGGTATTTGAGTGCTTTGCAATCTTTACCAGCTCTCTGCAATACAGGGAGCTGCTGCTACCTGCTGGGAGCTGGTGGGGAACCACTGGAGATGGCGTGCATGAGTCCTTGGGGTGGGAGATGTCCACTAACGTCTCCACCCTGGGGTAAGCAGCAAGGACAAGGAACTTGGTTTCCACTCCTCTTTTCTCCTAATGTTCTCCATAGTGTTTTAAAAGCTCCTGCTTCAATCTCCTCTCCTTGGCTGCCAGCAAAAAGCCTGCAGGGCATAAGAGAGGTAGCAAGCAAGTGTCCTCAGGCACCCACTTGGAGCCTTTTGGGGACACCCGTGATTCCCCCAACTTCTGGCCATCAGCAGGAGGCCCCCAGCCCAGTGGACACTGGCAGTGGGTGAGCTTGCTGCTTCCTCTGCTGAACGCAGCTGGCCCCGGGCTGTGCTACCACAGGTCTCTTTTTCTGCGAGAAACAGTGCATGGCATCTGGCTGCAGATGTCTGGGTGGCCACATGCCCTGCCTGGCCTCCAGCAGCCAGCCCCCAAGGGGAAAGACGAATTGCTCTCCCAAACACATAACCTTGTGTCTCGATGGGCAAGGCAGGTCTCCAGCAAAGGCCAGGCATCGCAGGCAGGGCACTGCAGTGACCGAATATTTAGTTGTTGTATCTGCCTCTGGTTTCATCCCTGTCAAGTGGCATAAACAATCAAATCAACATTAATAAGGGCATTTGGTGGAGGCTTTTAGGTTCTTATCTTGCTTTTAATGATTCATCCAGCTTTGCTTGGCTCTTGCAACCCAAGCCCTCTCCATCTCCTCCTTCCTGAACAAAACCTGCCGGGAGCCACCCCAGGACCTCTCAGCAAAGCCTGGAGAAATTAAAGGGGCTTGGGCTATGTACTAGCTGCGAGGACTAAAGGACTCATAGGGGGAGGATGATTTCTCTATAGAGGCACACAGAAAAGTGCCACGTTCGCTTGAGCTCATTATTCTTAATTAGCAGCTCCATGGACTGGAGTAACCAAGATACTCCTGCTGCCACCAGGTTCAGCCACACCGCGTTTCATGATGGCATGCCGGGATCATCCTGCCAGCCCCTGTCCCACTCCCACCACAGCCACGGAATGGGGACATGCCACCACACCGTGGCCCCGCGGCCAGGCTGACGCTCTGCTGAAGCAGTAGCCACCATGGAGGGGACAGGGGAACACAAGTGGGAGGTTTTTTTCCCGTGTTGCCCCCTCCATTTTCTTTTCTCCACCAAATCCTGGTGGCACAGTGGGGAGAAAGTCCCCGTGGCTGGGGGGCAGGAGCCAGGGCGTGCCCCACACCCCTTTGCCCCCCACATGACTGCAGCAAAGCTGGGAGGGAGCTACCTTCACCTCTGCGCCATGTTGGCCTGAGCAGCTCTCACCCCAGTTCATCTGGAGCTGAGAAACCCTCTAGCACATCCCGCATCCGTCAGGCAGCTCTCCCTGCTCCTCAACGCTGATTTATGGTCTTCTTGTCCAGCTGCCAGAGGAACCCTTTATACCAGATAGCTTTTATCTCAAAATAAGCCCTGGAAAAATACCACAGGCTTTATTTGTCATTCGCTCTGGGAAAGTTTTGAGCTAATAAATAAAGCGAAGTTATTTTAAAGGGCAGCAGCTTTCCTGAAAACTTAAACTCAGGGCTCTGACAGAAACAACAATACCTCCATTGCCTAAATACCCATAACCTCAGCTCCTGCAAAATTAGGTTTCTCAGGCTGAAAAGAACAAAACTTTGCAAATCAAATTGCTTCACACTCATGTAATTAGCAATTATCTCCCTGGTGGAAAATGATTCCCGCACACAATATTTGGGTGAATCATACCCAAGTGGGTTTTTTTAACTTGTTTTTTGCATGTGCACACACACAAACACAGAGGCACATCAGGATCTTGGCCAAGTTCTCCCCTTTAATCTGCCATTCATTTCAGTGCAAATCAGACCACAGGTCTCAGGTCTTAAAACCACAGGAGACTTCCAAGTGTTAATGTTGGTACTAGCAACCCCACTAGGACTCCTGAGGACAGCCGAAGAGTTCCGACAGTTTTGCAGAGCTGTTTACAGTGCTTGGGCAAAGAGGTGGGAGCGTTAACTCCCCCATGGAGGTGCAGACATGCAGGAGGCACACCGTCATGCAGGAGAAGGACCCTTCACCCTGGATTTTGCACCCTCATTTTCACATGATAGATCAGGGCTATCACATCCTCTGCCAGGACTCGCTTTTGCCTAAACCTCATTGGAGCAGCAGCCTTGTGAGACACCCCTCCAGGAACAACCGTATTTTCCTTATTCTCCTGGTCTTGTGGGAGCAGACGTGGCCTTTCATCACTTTCCCAGCTGGAAAAGTTGGCAGGATGATGAAAAATTGAATGGACTTCTGTCAATTCACCCAGTGATGTTGGCCAAGATTAATTGAGTCCCCCTGCTCGGGACACTAACCATAAGCACTCAACGCAGCCATTTGAACAATGTATATCTATGCATGTATCTATATTTTGATGGCAACTCATGAAAAGCTGGGCTTCAAAGCCATTTAAACTCTTGAATCTGTTCAGCTCCCAAATGAACAAGAAAAACCACAAAGAATGAGACCACGTGCTAGCATAAACCAGCACTGCCTCCACCATCCTCTGAAAAACACAGCCTTAGGGCTTTGCCCTGATAGAGAGGGTTTATATACACTTTGGATCTAATCCAGGAGTCCTTAGTCACCTCAAAAAAGCAAAATCCCTGTGGCCCTGCAAAGCATCATGGCACTTGTACCCATGGGAGAAATGCAGAACAGGAGCCATGGGAGGGTTTTTGCTTTCTTTTTAGACTGGCTGAGACAGGGACCTGTGGGAGTAGTGAAAAGCCGCCTGCACCCAGTGGATAAAGCTCGGGCAGGCAGGGCTGGAGGGTGCTTGGAGCAGGATCACATTACATGTAGAGCTGTCCGCATTTGTCTGCAGCCTGCACCGGCCCTCTCCTATATTATTTCAATATCCATCTTGACAAGGACTGCTCACTTTAGGTTGCTGTTGGCATTTCTGCTCGCAAAGTGAATGGTTCATGGAGTACCTAGAGCTTTTTTGTTGGGACTGATTTCCGCGTTTGAAGGGAAACGTGACTTTATTGAAATGTGAGAATCCTGAATTCCACCCCCAACACACACATTGCATTGCTACTCTGGGATAAAAAAAACCTTGTAGTCTGTTTTTATGTTCTCTTTCCCCTCTATACTATTTAACATCGTTTCACAACAGCTCAGTAACAGCATGCATGATACACTCCATTTCTCCCAGCATGGTGAACTAGAATTTTATCTATGAAACTATTAAGAGAGCAGCTCCTTGTGCTGAGTGAGACACCAGACCTCACTAGAGCAAAACAGTCTCCCCTTGGCTTGTCATCGGGTAATTTGTCACAAAGGGACTCACTGAACATGAAGTTAGCTTAATTTTTTTTAAAAAACTTCATAATCTGAAGGAATCTGGCTCCTCTCAAGGTGGGTCTAAAGCTGAAAGGCTACAACACAAGGCAAGCAATGCAGCAACCCTCATCATGTTCACCGAATGGGCTACCACTCATCTTAGACACAGAGTGGCCAGACATCCCCACTGCTTTATGTAAAACTTGCTTGTGTTGTTCCTGGCCTCCTTAAGGATTCCCAAAGATGCTGTCCACCCTCTGCTGACAGAAGCTGTCTGGATCTGCAGTGGTGGTATCACTTCATGGCCCACCTGGAAAATGGAGAGCCTGGCCCAGACCCTCCATGGACAGCTTCATTGGCTTCAGCAGGCAGCGGTGATTTACACCCCATGAAGAGCTGGCTGTTTGTGCCTGGGTGGGTTGCTGGAGGGGAGTTAGATCTGATTGTGTCCTTGCTTATTCAGGTTTCAGTGCATCAAGCGGGGTGGCTGCCCTGTGGGACAGGCAGCCGATAGCCACATGGGGCGGTGCAGTGCCGAGCCCTGGATCTGCTCAGCCTCATTAGTCTGCTGGCAGAGCAAAAACAGGCCTTCGACATTTTGGCTTCCTCCCCTGCCCCCAGCTGACACGTGGCACAAAAATTTGCAACTTTTTTTTCAGTGTACCAAGTGGCTTTGGGCAGTAACCAGATCAAATTTGGAGAGTGAGCCATCAACTGGAGGCGTCTGGTGTCAGAGCAGGAAACTTGAGGATAAGCATCTAACAGCACTCTGTGCAGCACTAACTCATGTGTAGTTCAGATGGCTTCAACCTGGTCCAGGCCTCACGAAAGGATGGCAACAAAAGCCAGTAGTCAATAGTTAAGAGATCTGAGAGAGGTCGCAGCTTCGGAAATAGCTCAGAAGTGGAAAACAAGGAGGAAGAATAAATGGTCAATTTTCAAGAGAACAAGCTCACCAGCGGGGTGCCATACAGTTTCATGGGAGGATATACAGTGTTTTGTAAATTCTTTAACAGTCTGAGAAAAACACCCATACACACACACACACACACTTGCCTCCATATATGTACACATATGTATGCACATACAAATATGTATATATACATGTATATGCATATTTGACTCAAGCTCAGAGAGAACTGCGGGAATCTTCAAAGGCACCCAAGAAGGGAGAGGGAGTGGGAAGATGAAGTCTGAAGAAATTAATGCAAAGCAACGCACACATCGATGGGAAAAAACCCAAACTACTCCTACACGCCCTACATTGTAAATCAGCTGTAGCTGCTCGTGAAAAGGACTTCGCAGCAGTCAGCCCAGTGAAGAACTCCTCTCTGACATCAAGAAAACAAAAGAAACCCTTGGACGTGTAAACAGTAGATTGAAAGAAATAGTATCAAACCAGCACAGTGACATTCAGTAAATCTGCAGCGAGGGCACATACGCGGTTTCTGTCATTCCACTTCAGAAAGGGAGAACATCAAGTAACAGGGTGACAACTGATAAAGGGGTGCAGAGATTTCCATAGTAAGCCAGGCTGCACACAGTGGATTTGTTTAGCTTCAAGATAAAGCAATATATAAAAGGTCTGCCTGACACTTCTCATTTATCCTTCCTTGACACAAGAACAAGTGATATCTTGGTGAAATTAAAAAGCAATGGATTTAAAAGAAATAAAAGGATTTTTATATTCCCACATAAAGCACACCAAATTGTGGCACTAATTGACAAAGTATTTTTGAGGTCAGGAAATTAGTATGATGAAAGACAGAATCGGACGTTTAGGTGGAAAATACAGGTACTTTAAATGAAAGTTTAGAAAAAAGCATGCAAGCCCCTGTGTTTTTGTCAACAATATGCTTTCTCATTCAGTTCAGGTCAAACAACTAGGAATAAAGAATTGGTCCAAAGGTGCTGGAGGAAGGTTTGTAGCCCCAAAGCAGTGACCCTGGAAATGGCGCAGCTCTCCCACCACGGCGCTGTGTGTCCTGAGCTGGGTGCATAGAAAAGGAGATGCCAGCTTATGGCAGGGAGTCGGGGACACGACAGCCCAGCACCAATGAGACCATTACTGCGATATTTTCCAACTCCCATGCCCACCTTTCAGTATGGTTGTTGTAGGGCCTGATAAAGGCTGAAGGCTGGTTGAGGTCTGGAAAGCTCACCTGACAGAGTGGACCCAGAATAGGCAGGCACCCTTCTGCTCATTTGCGAGAGACTGATCTAACTTGAATGGCCAACAGCGTTATTTGTGCTGAGAGGAGCCTGAGGAATCCAGATGGTTATTGAAACATGTGTAAATGCATGCAAATAAGTAAGATGAAAAAAAAAAAATTGCTATGTCTACAAACAGAAAAAAGAGTTGAATTTATTGGATAAGGGGAGTAATGTAACTCCCTTTTCTCTGGATCACGTAAGAGTCAGCATAACCCCCTGAGGAGGGTTTCCCCAGGCACCCCGTGGATAGGAATTCATCCATCAGCTGTTTTTATCCTATGGCAGCCTTATTTCTCCATCCTCCCTCCCTAGCTTGACTCCTCTCAACCTTGTGCTTCACGGCTGCGTGCTTTGGTTGGAAGAGATGGGTTTGGAAATGAAATTACTGCAAGATGCAGAGGCCAAGCAGGCAGCCCAGGGTGCACTTCCAGAGGTCACGTTCTCCTGGCCTTTCCTATGGGAAAGTGCTCTCTAACCCTGCTCACACCCTTCTCCATCAGGTTCAGAGCCTGAAGCTGACTGCCCAGTTACATGCCTGTGATGCCTTTCTCCAGCTGGGTTACCCTGGAAGGACCATTCTGCTGCAGGGAGCAAAAGGCTTTTTCCTTTCTCCTTGCTGGAACCCTGATGGTGTTGCTCAGAGTCAGAAAGCGACTCTCCCTGGGGAAACATGAGCAAAGTGGCTGCTCCATGTCATGGGTGGGGATACACAAAGGGATGAGATCTCCCCATGGTGGGCTCAGCTTTGTGTTGGGAACAAAACTCCAGTTCCTGGCTGCTGTGAGGCAGAATCCGCAGACCGAGCCCAAGCCCAAGCAAATCACTTACTATGGTGGGGGACGTTTGCAGAGTGAAATAGCTTCATTTCTTAGCTTCACGTGCCCTTGAATACATCAATATTTTCCTCTTGTGCCACAGAAGCATGGATGGCCTTCATATGGAGTGGCTCTGAGATGACAGACAGGCGAGGAGCAGCATCACAGAAACAGTGTGACTCTGCCAAGGTCCTTCTGTAGCTCGGCACCTGGACTGGGCGCAGGACTGAATCTGTTGGTGCTCAGTGGGCTCTGCCCACCACGCCATGCTACCTCCTTGCTGCAAAGTCCCAGGTGTGCTCTCCAGCAAGAACAAGTGACTGTAGCTGGCTCGGGACTTCCCAGCCACGGAAACAAAATTGAGTTTTGCCTGGTACTGTACAAGTGCAGCCAGGGCCTGGGCAAGGCGATGCCTGCAGCAGAAGAATGGGTACACAGAGGCCTGCTGGTCACTAGAGTTGCTTTCTAGCTCCCTTTCAATGGTCCCACCAAGGGGAAAAAGACCCTAATGCTATTCCCAGCCTCTGCCCTGACCTTGGTAACCCTGGTGGGCCACCATCTGTGGTCCTCTTTTGTTTGTTATGGGATGATTCAAAGAGATGGGTGACATGTAAAAGCCAGCCTTCTCCTGGGACTGCTTGAGCACACGTGCCTGCAGGAAATCTCCATTGCAGATCTCCCTTCAGCCTCTTTATACTCAGAGAAGAGTGGAGTGATAAGATTTATGCACAGTTTTCAGCTGCTGCTTTGTTTTTGAAGGCAGCATGGTTCACCAGATGGAGGAGATCTGCGCTTGGCCTGGCTCTCTGTGAGGTGGTTTGTTTGTGGGAGAACCAGCAGAGTCACCCGTCATGGTTACACCATGACCCTGTGGCCTGCAACTGGTATAGGGACCATCTCACAGGGGACCCGTGAAAAGTGATGGAATGAGCATGTGGTGCCTTCCTGCGTTGGTGCAGGGGCTACCACATGCCTAACTTTGCTCACCTTTACAAATAGCTTTGCTAAGCCTGAAAGCTCCAGTGCACGTTTCCTTCTGCTTATCCTCTCCATCCACATCTCTCGCGGGCAGGTGCGGGGCAGCCAGGTGGGACAGTGCACTGGCCGCACCTGACAGACAGCCTGGTGCTGCTCACAGCCTTACCCCAACAAAGGGCTTTTCAGCGTTGCTGGAAACAAAATACTTATGGAAGCCAGAGCTGGAGGGGAAGGTGAGTGGCCCCTGGTCCTACCAAGGCCCTGCTCCTCCAGTGCCAAAGCCCAGGCTCCCCACACAGGTGGGCAATGTCTAGAGGGAAGGGGGAACTTGTACATCCTTGATTTCTTCCTGTTGGACCCTCTTCATCCTGTTCAGCATCAACAGGCTTAAACTGGCTTTCAGACAATTTGTGATTTTTCCCAAAGGTGTCTCATGGAAAACATTTAGAGGTCTTCAGCCCCAAAGCAGCTGCCAAACACTACTACAGAGAGGCTGGGGGGTCTCCTTCCTCACCCCCCATCAGGGCTGTTTCACCAAGAGGCAGTGGGAAAGCCTCCAAGCCTCACCTTGCATTGCCTCTGTGAGACAAACAGCCCCCCCAATATGGGAGCGGCTTCACTGTTGGCCACACGAGGGGAATCATGCCTGGCCAAGACTTGGTTCCACCACTGCACTGGGGCAGGAAGAATGGCTGCAACATGTCCCCATGGAAGTTAGTGGGGCCTGGGGAGGCCTCCTGCTCCCTGGAGTATCCAAGGAGAGAGACTGGGCATGGTTCATAGTAAAGGGAAACTCAGAGCTGGAACACCACTGAGAAAGAAAGAGAGCTCTGGGTTTTGCATGGACAGAGAGGAGGCACACAGACACACATAACAAGAGGCAAGCTGGATAGTCACACATATAAAAACAGGCAGAGAAATCATTGCCACCAGTGGCTGCAGGGTCCTCCCCATCCCATAAAACCCTGTCAGAAAAGCATGGAAAGGGGGGTGTGTGTGGCAGCTGATAGGAGGAAAGTGCCAGAGCTGTGTCCAAGACACTCACCTGGGATGTACAGAAGTGCAGCTGGCCCTGTCTCTGGCACACCCCCAGCAATTCCCCCACAGCTAGGGATCAGATAGGTTTAAATATAAGGTATCTTGATCCTTATACAAGTTCTAACCCTACACTGGAGTCCTTTGGGAAATAAAACCTACAACCACAAGTCCCTTCCCTTTGGAGCAGGAGCAGGAGCTATGGCTTTGCATCCCTAAGCACATCAGCACATATTGGACATGCTCTCCTACAGCCCCAGCTACTATTTCTGTCCCTGGGTTTCTGCAGCTTCTTCCAGAGATGCCAGTGTGGTGTCCAATTAACTCATCAGTCACAGCTCCATGAGCTTTGTTGGGTGCAAACTCTCAACAACATAAATAATAAATAGGAAAATTAACATCTTGTCTCTGTTTCTCTGCTCCTTTCAATTGCAAATGCATCTGGTGCAGGCACCTTAGTGTATACACACACGCGCGCACGCACACACACACATACACGCACATGGAGAAGCTAAGTGCCTGCACTCCAGTTTGATTAATTCTGTATTTGGTGATGAGTTCAGTTTGTGGTAAGGCTGTACACACAACTAGAAAATAACACTGGCTTTAATAGACCTAATTTTCATTAATCTTGCTGCTTCCCTCTCTGCCTCACCGAAGAAAGGAACTGAGGTTAATCAGAAAAAAGGAGTCTCCTTTGCAGAGCTGGTGGGAGTTCGCAACAGGGCTGCGTTGGTTATTTTCCATATTCCCCTGAGGCCCATGTAGGAACAGACACTTAGTCCAAGCTATATTACTTGGCTAATAAGATTTACAAGCAGTTTGAGATAATGCAATCATTTCCAAAATGAAGGAAAGGCATTCTCTAAAAAGTAAAGCTGGGAGGAGGGAGCCGAGGGCTCATTTTCTCAAAATCCATTATGTGCAGCTTGGGTGTTGCATGTGTGAGTGCATGTGTTGCTTTCAGACTATGAAGACTGAATTAAAGGCCAACTCTGTATATTCACCGCTAGCCTTTATCTGCAGCATCATTTTTCATCTTCATCTGGATTTTTTTCCCTTCCTCTGCCTCCCATGAATCTATACAAACAAACAACGAAATCTAATCAGGATGCCCAACCTCGCCTCATCGCCGCTGCGTGTTACTCCACACAGCCTTCGCTTGTCAGCAGCAATGCAAGAACAGAGCACGTATCAATACAAACAGGAATGCTTAGCTAATGCAATAACGTTCTCACAGACGGATGCCTGCTTTGCAGTGTGTCAGATCCCTGGAGATCACGCCTGCTCCTTATTCACCTGAAACTGTGGAGTAATGTGATTAACTCTCAAAAATGATCGATGGTCATTGAATCATAGAAATCAGAGATGGAAAAACCAACTGCATCATACTGCTGTCCACCACCTCACCTATGTATGCATCCATGCATGTATACACAGGCTCCCTGCTGCCGATGCAGGATCTCTCCCTAGGGCTGAGTACAGTTGGGTTTTAAATTACTCTGGTGATGGGGTTTCCAGCATCTCCCTGGGAGTCTGTGAGCTAACCAGGCAGACATCACGCACTGTACTGAGAGTCCTTCCTCCCCAAATGACTAATTTTCACTTGCTCCATCATCCTTGCTATGCATCCTGCTGAGTTCCCTGCCAGAAAGCAATCTTGTCATAGTTCCACCAAGCTCTGCACACACATTTCTGCTGTTTCACTACAAGCGAATTCCTCAGGCTTTCTCCACCCCCATGTCCATGGTCCTCCTGGGGCTGTGCACTGAGCCGTACCCATGTAGGCAGCTGAGGTTTCACTGCAGAGGGATGAGGAGATGCAGGTGGTCGTGGTGCAAGGGGCAGGATGGCCAAGGCAGAGGAACTCCAGGATGAGTCAAGGACCGTGGCTCAGCACAGGAGAGGATGCACTGAGGTGTGGCTGGAGGAGTAGAGGGAAGAGCAAGGGAGCAAACCTTGCCCCCCCCCCCCCCAAAGGAAGGTGGCACATTAGAAATCCTGCGTGGCTTTAAAGACAAACTACCCTCATGCACTTCATTTGCCAGGTTTCACGTGCACAACAAGGTCTGGTAAGTGCACAGGCTGTTTAATATTAAATGTACTATTTATTATTTACACAGCAAAAAGTACATGCTAAGGAGCTCTTTAAAGGCAGACGCGCCAAGCCTGGCCCCGAAAAACCTCCCTCGCTCCTCCCAGCAAGGCCAAGAGGAACAAACTCTTTAAAAGTCTGGGAACACATCCACCGGCAGCACGGGTGTATGTAGGTCATGGCAATGCAGCGCAGCCCGGGGCTGCAGCCAGGCTGGGCCATGCTGCCTCGGGCCAGCGCTGTGGCTGGGCCTCTTCCCCCAACCTCTTCCTACAAACCAGGTCTGCTCACCGCACTGTTTCCCTCTGTGCCTTCCCTCCTGAGCTACACCACGGGGGCGTTGTCCGGCCCTTGGTATTTTCTGATTTCTGACAAGGTGAAGGCAGTCAGAAGAAAAATAAACCATTTTGAAACAGGACAATGCTGTACATCGACAAAAAAAAAGGAAGAGTGAGGCTAGACTTGGAGCTCAGCAATCCAGGGTGCGAGTGCAGGGGGAGTTTCTCCGGGGCTCTGGGCATGAGTGTGGGGGGACGGGACTGCAAGGCTGCAGGGAGGGATTCTTGCCAGAGATGGTGGGAAAAGCTCCAGATCTCTTCGGAAATCCCTCTCATTTCAAGTGGTTACACAATAGTGCCGGGTTGCCAATTAAATACAAGAGACGTTAAAGCTAAAGGTACCTGCAACAGCCTTAGACCAAAGCCCAGGCAGTGCTGCTTTGAAAGAAAAAAGGTTATTTCTCTTAACTGGTTAATAGTTCAGACTCTGGCTAGATTTGTAGCAGCCTACAGTAAACCCGGGGGTCAGCTAACATCACTGTCTGCCCGCCATCCTCGTGCCGCTGCTGGGAGCATGGGACAGCCCCTTCCTGCTGCGGCAGCTTTCTCCTGGGGGTGCTGGCTACGCCTGTCCAAAATCACACTGCGGCTCAGGGCCAGGCAGGCAGGCTGCCTCCCCCCCCCCATACCCTTGAAAGTCCCGAGTGCTTTATTTCGGAGATGTTGATAGCAGGAGTCATCTTCTGGAGCAAAGAGTGGGCTCCTTGATTATGCCACCAGCAAGGCTTGTCTCCCGGCGTGCCACCGAGATGGCTGTGACATAAACGATCTCAGTGGCTTCGAGGGGGTTTCACATTGATGCATTCCGAGTACCTCACTGCCTGCCTCCGAGACACGGGAGCCATTTAGGAGGCATGACTTTTTAAAGAAAGCAGCTGCGATATTTTCCCCTTGCACAGAGCAGTTTCTGGTAACTTCTAAAGAGAAAAAATTAGCAGCAATAGCTGGCACACAGTGTAAGAGACTTTCAGATGACCATACCACGATGAGCCAAAGTTTGACACTTTCATATCAACGTTTCTCCCATGTAGCTTCCATCAGCCTCTTTGCCAGTACTTCAGTGCTTTTCATTCCTGCACAGACTTGTATTTGTTGATGAGAAAATGGAAATCACAGCTCCAGAAAATCCATGTAAAATCCTATTGCACCCAAACACCCTGCAGATCAGACAGAGACTGTGCCTCCACATGCATGTGTGCTTAGCCCCAAAACACAGACAGATAGCTGGGGAAAATTTGTTGTCCAAATCCCACCATGCTGAAAATTTCTATGTATACATGATGGAAGCCCACACCCTTTAGCTTCCAGATACCCAGTGGCTTGCACAATGCATCTCAAAACTGCTTACTGCTCATTGGCAGGGCTGTGTTGCACTGGGCCGGCTGAAGCTGCCTGATAAACTAAAGCAGCCCAGAGTGCAAAGTGATGGAAGAAGCAGCAGGCAAAACACTGTAACTCATCAGACAATGTAAGATATCATAAGTAAGCAGCAGCAGCAGCAGTCTACAAAGTGGTTTATAAAGGGCTTGATGAGTAACTCAGCTGAGCCTCTGGATTACACACAAGACGAATCGTTTCATTTCTGTCCTTATGCAGCAGCCCATTTGCAGTGTGCAAGGAACCATCCCTGCTCCTCACATCTCAGGGGATTCAGACAAAAGGGTGAGAATAGCTGCTAAAACCAGGCAACACAAGGCAAATTTTTCACTTACTCCTAAAAGAGCTGAGTGATTCTGCATGCCCGATCTTTATAATTGGGGAGTACTTGATACGCACAGATGTGCAAAGCCCTAAATGGACACACAACTGTGAAAAGTTCAAGAAGCGAGCCATGCTGGCTGATAGCTGTTCCCAAATTCAAAAACAGATTTGGCCAGAGGCACTGACTTACGCCTTATAAAGCTGCACTGATTTCTGCCCTGTGCAATACTGTTGAAATTCAGCAAACAAAATATCTGCAAGGGGACCCATGGTGAACCTGCATACTGTCAGGTGCAGAAGCTACAAGCACCCACTTCTCTGACCCCATCCAGCCACCACCTCCAACGCATCAGTCCTGCTTCCTTGACAGATCCTCCCTGGCTGTCTGCCAAGGGGGATCCTACTGCTTCAGCTTCCCTAATCGCCCAGGATTTTTCCCCAGGCTATCTCCATTCTGGCTTCTCATGAAGAGTCCCCGAGTAACCTATTCTCTACTTTGAATTGTGTGAATCATGCAGAGACATGGACAAGTCAACAAAGAACTTGCCTTATTCTCCTGAGGGATTTGGGTCAGCATCTTTGAAGTGTTTCCTCTACTTGCAACAAGGAAACTTCTGCCACACATGCAGCATGCATGTGCAGGACACATTACATCTCAGGCATCTGCTTCCTCGCAGGTTCATCTACAAATGCACAGCAAGGCTGATGTGGCCAAAAGGCACTTGGCTCCTTGCAGAGCACTCGTATGGTCAGACCAATAGTGAGCTGTGTGCATTCACCCTGGACTGACAGGCCTCTGGGACTTCAGCGTCGATAGCCCTATTCCTCTGCTTGCACAGAGCCGGTGTATTGTGAAGGTCCTGTCGGGGGAGAAGCAGATTCCTGCAGCCTGAGCCTAGCACCTGGCTAAGAGACAACTGAGGGGGATGATGGCCTACTGGAAATGGTGTCTGTGGTTTCAGAGTCACACAGAGAGACCAAGCATTTGGAGTGTAACCACCCCCAAATGTTGCTCATCAAAGCAACCTTAATTGCATTTGCAGCAATATGTACAGGTGTGTTGATCTTGCCAGGGGAGCTGGTGCATTCTGGAGGGTGTTGAGTTTGGGATATATGTGCAGCTCACTCACTAGTGAAGCCCAGGCTATGCTGCACGGGGTCCCACGGACACCCTTCCTTTCCCCCTTGCATGATGGGTGGGTGAGCAGCTCCTGTCCCCAGGCATGGGCTCTGCCAGTGAGCTGAGCTGCCAGGCGGAGGAGCCTGGGGCTGGGGGGGCAGCTGAGCACGAGCCAGCTCATCGCTGTGCTCCCTGTGAGGCAAGTCCTGCTAGCTGTTATCAAGTGACAATGCAGTTCTGGCTCTTGCCAGGCGAGGTGGGTTCACATCAAATGGGAAAACATCAGGAGATAACGTCTTCAAAATGCTTCAGATCACTGCCTTGTATTTCAGTTCACTGCGCCGAGGCAGAGTAACCCCAGCCGCCCTTCGCTCTGCATCCCCGTGTGCAGTGGCACCACTGCCACCACCTGAGAAAGCCCCCAGCCGGGCTTTGGCATCTCTGATATGCTTCAGGCATGGGGACAGCAGGTCCCGGCTCACGCAAAGGAGAGCCATTCCCCGAAACTCATCTGTCTCTCACATAGGGCTCTGCTGCTCGATGCAGCATGGACAATATCCTTTGGCCCCCGCAAGCTCACTTGGCTCACGCTCGGCAGCAGCAGGCAGGCTTTCGGCTGCAGATTTCACCAGCAGCCCCAAAGTGGAGTTCTCCATACCATGACATTTCAAGGTAGCCCTGCTGTTCCAGCACCTCTTGCTCTAGATGCTTCAGCATTACTCAGAGCTGATTTTAAGCCTTAAAGGGTTGGTTTTCACCATGCCACAAAAAGCCATATAGCTGCAACCTCGGAATCACCCAGTTGCTAGAGGAGAAGGGTTTGTTATGAAGGAGGACAGAAGTGCCTGGGAGCTTCTGGTAAAAAATTAACTTTAAAACCCCCACAGCCATCAAATAGTTAATGCTGTTTTTTTTAAACCCTTAGGCTGCCATTGTTCCTGGCTGGTTGCATGTAGAAGCCCCTGCAGCAGCCAGCTGTCTGGTCCTGCTGGAGCGTGGGGTGTGGGAGAGGACTAAGCAGAGCTTGTGCCGTAGCTGACATTTCCAAGCGCAGTTGCATCAGCAAGGCTGGCTGGGTGTGAGACCAGGAGCACACCGAACTGTACCTAGGGAGCAGTCTGGCTTCCCAAAGCATGGCAAAATAACAGCACAGTCCAGTCTTTCCTCCAAACTCATGACCGTGAGACATCTGTGCTTTGCTGCCTTCATCCATCTGCTTCAAAACAAAGACCCACATGTCTGATGGCAAAGAACAGTTCACCTTCACCTAAGAACCCCAAAACTGTCAGGGGAAGTGTGCAAACCCCACTTTCTCCTGCTCTACAGCTGGTGGCTTGTCAGTGAGGTGACGGGAACAAACCCCGTCTGGCTGAAAGATGGCTTCCAAGAGGGCTGTGGTGAGGGAGAGTGTTTCTATTCTGAGCCACATCTCCCAGGGTCTCCAGCGCCCGGCTGCTTTCCCAGAACTTGCTTTAATTTCTCAGGAATGAAATGAGGGAGGGGCAGGCTGCAGAGACCCCCTTTCTGGGGGGCTGCCTTTTGGCACCGTGACAGTGGGCTTTCAGCTTCGAGGCGGTCACAGGGAGGCAGGGGCATGTGAGTATGCCAGAGCGCCATGGGCTCTGCTGTTTGCTCAGTTAGGTACGCCTAATCCTGCACCATCAAACATGTCAAGCTCTCCAGCTCTCTTTATTTCCTAATTTATTCTCCCAGGCAAAGACGTTG
Organism: Nipponia nippon; assembly: GCF_047370975.1. Lineage (NCBI taxonomy): Eukaryota > Metazoa > Chordata > Aves > Pelecaniformes > Threskiornithidae > Nipponia > Nipponia nippon. The sequence goes on along the minus strand of NW_028262358.1, from coordinate 12,881,440 downwards.
GCTGGTTCTTTCCAGTGTAACTCCTCTCCAAGGCAGGTTCGGAGACTATCCCAGCTTCCACCAGCTGGGTAATAAACCAGGCTAATAATGTGTTGCGGCAGAGCAATTAGCAGGGGGAAAGGAAAGCAGAGCAAGGGAACAAGCATGACTGAGAGCTGGCGTGAGCCACCACGTTTGTGGTGATTTATTTTCAATTTCACTTATTAAAACTGCTCTGGGTACAGATTGCTTTTCCCCACTTTGTCTTCGTTATTGCTCCACCTGCCTTGAGCCTGGGCAACATGGGCGTTTTGATAGACTAACTGGAAGCCTGGCTAATTTCCCTGGTGCTTCCTCTGCGATGTGATGAAACGACCGCTCCAGAGAGCTGCGGCAGCCATGCCAGGCAAAGCCCTTGCTTTCTCCAAGACAGGTCCGTGCTGCAGGACCCTGAAGCACAACTGTGTCCCCGCCCTTGAGGCGATCTCTGTTTGCACTGGCATGCACAGGCCAAGAAAACAGCAGGCAAACATATTTCTCCTCTCTCCAGATGTCCTGCCATCAGGATCAGGGGACAGGAGGATACAGGTGGGCCCCTCTGACTTGCTGCTTCAGGTATGGCACAGCAGGCTGCCAGGGCGATGGAGAAATCAGGCTCCAGGAGATACCTGTGCCTGACACAGAAACTGCCCAACTGGCAGCAAACCCACACCGTCCTATAAGGCTTTGCCTTGACCAAGAGGCTCATGCCCGCATGGACCTGGGGTCAGCAGGACTGCCTGTTCTCATGGACACAAACGATTCCCAAGGTGGCTACTCCAGGTGGATGGCTTGGGACATTACAGCCCACATGTGAGCTGATGGTTGATGTAGCACAGATTTTTGCTCCACTTAAGACCCCCATTTCAATACTGCAGAAGAAATGAGCTTTTGCTACAGTCCATAACCGGCACTCCTTCCAGCTTGCGGGACCTCTTCAGAATAGGATATGGGATGCCCAGTACAACATCTCCTACCAGTCACAGTCATACCCTGGTCTTCAGCATTTCCTTGAGTCATACTCGGCAGGCACCAGGGCTTGCTCTGTGCTGGAGGAAATTCAAGGCAAGAACACTTTGCAGCACCAGAAGTCATGGTGGTTAAAGATATCTTTCCCTTTGTATGGGAAGCAAAAAGCAAACAGGGAGTTTCTCCCCCTTGCACTGATGGAGACCACGAATATCTCCCTTGCAGGCAGCAAGCTGCCGATGAGTCCCAAACATGCTGCAGTCTGGACCATGCTCAAGAAACCATCCTGTCACATGAGTAGCTTCATCAGTTATCAATCACCTTTTTTTCGCTCCTGCCTTTAGGTCACCAAAGTGTTGAGGGCTGGTGCTGCTGCAAACAGATTGATTTCCTTCCACAACTGTTTTGCACCCATCTCTTCTCCCCAACTTGCTCATGTCTTCCACATCCTCAAGGGTCTGTGAGACCTAATCAGCCAGTTCAAAGGTGTTCATGGCCAGATCCAGCAGCATTTGCCATCCTGCATTTTGGATCCTGAACAGAACATGCTGCAGCAAAACCAAATAAAGCTCACTGGTTTCACAAGTCAAAGGTTTCTTTGGAGCAAAGGAAAAACACCTACTTCCCATGCTAAACTAGGATTTCTGCATCTGTCTACAGTGCCTTGCATAAGGAATTATGGCTGCCTCATTGGCAGGATTTAGAGCTGCAGTCAGCTCAGAAAGATCATGAGGCTGTATTTACTTTCTGACAGATGTATGGGTTTATTACATCCTCTCCCTTGAATATATATGTCCTTAAGTATATATACACCCAAGGTGTCTTTGGAGAACTCCGAGAATACGACTGAGGTAAGATCCTGGCCTTTTCCTGGGCAGTTAAGCTTCCTGTCCAAGAACAGCAGGATTGATAGCACAAGGCATGCTGGAGAACAGGTTTCCTCACTTGTGCAATGTACCAGTTTGGGTCTAATTTGCCCTGGCTGCCAGCTACTAATATGACAAGTGCTTTAAACGGACTTGTTCTTAGAGTGCTCCCCTTGCTCCTGTGCGCTAGGCTATTTGGTTGCACACTGTGATTGTGCATCTAAAATTATGGCAGCTGATAAACTGAAGGCAGAAAAGGAAGTTAGAGCTCAAGCAAAAGTCTGCCAAGTTTCTAATAAAATACAAAACACAGCAATATTTAAGAGCGTACATGAAGCCAGCATTTGTCTGTGTTTCAGTCTGCCTTAAAATCCCCTGAGCAATCAACCCACGTGGAGGCAGCTTAAGGAATGGAAAAATCAGTCACTTCTATTTCTCATGTCTTTTTTAGTCTGCAAAGTACAATATGCAGTGGGAAAATGAGATCCAAACCACTTACTCGGCAACAAAAGCAATTTTGGTTGTTTTCAACTTGAGAAAACCAGTGATACCTCTTCCTAAGGCCTCTTATGACAGAAGTCCATGGATGCTTAACCAATCACCTATCCTCAAACGTGAAAGTTTCTCAAAAGAGTGTGCTTATTCACTAGCTCCCCAGATGTTCCTTGTCCCTGGGCACCTGTGTTGTGATCCAAGAGACTTGTTCACGAGTCTAAGTAACAAAAAAATCACTTCCTCACACCATTTCAACTGTAGTTCTAGCTATTTAGTGCTGCACTCCCAAGCACAGGTTTTTAATTAGTTCTTGTGAAATATCCAAAAGGGCATTTGTGCTGGGTCTGTGATTGTGTTCTCCATCTCTTCAGACAAGGTCTGGGAGATCCCAGCTGCCCAGGTCCCTGTTCCCCCTAGACTTGCAAAGAAAAAAGTTCCTCTAGTGGTTGTAGACACACACAGATACCCTGGATGAGTCAGGAGGAGGTGAGGGTCACATTTATTGCTTGCGTATCACTCTGTGTCAGCACATCCATGTGCTTTGAGCTCTGAAAGGAAAGTGCAAATGTGATTCCCTGATGGTTTCCCATCCTGGAAACACCTCAGCAAGAAAATTTCTCTTCTCGCAAGTCCAAGTGAGAAGACAACGCTGCTTTCTCCAGCATAACCAGTGTCTCTGCAGGCATTGCTGTGGTCTGGAGCTGGGCCAGCATGAGCCACAGGGCCACCTACATGACTTACTGCTGTGCCATGGACACCACTGGTACAGCTGAGTGAGTCGAGAGGGAGAGGCCAGTCTGGCCTGGGTCACCTGCGGAAGTATCCTAAGCTGTTCTCTGGGTGAAAGGAGGGGACAAGGTGTCCCTACCACAGCAACATGCAAAACAGAGTGCAAGGACTATGCTATAGCTAGCTTCCCCTAGGTGGAAGGGAAAGCTTCTTGTAAACTCTTCATTCCAACCCTAACCAGGTTATGGCTATGAGGAGGTCCACCCTACAATATGGGGAACAAGCTCCAATCCCAAGACAAGGTGGGACACTGCAATTGATAACAACCTCATATTGGGGTCAAAGGAGACCCAGGTCTCCTAAGTAATCTAACCTAGATGAAGGTAAATATTTGGTGGGTGGAGAGGGACAACCCTACAGCTGCAGAGAACTAGGAACTTGGAAAGAAGCAGACGGGGCTGGAGCTGCTCATGGCTATGCAGAGACCCCCTGTTTCCCTTTCCATCTGGGGCAAGCTCTTCGCTGACATTTTGACTCATATCAACATATTTGCAGCTTTCTCCACTCTTGGAGAAGAGGGGAAAGCTCATGAGAAACAGCTCTCAGCTGCAAAAAAATGTGCCTCTCAGAGGCCTTAGCCAGGCTGAGGTGGATCGCTAGAGAAATCCTTATGAAAGCTTTCACTAAACAAGATGCCAATGGCCCTGAGTTGCAGCTGATACTTCCTGAGCTCTGATGATGTTAAGTCGCATGCCGGTGTTAAGTCACATCCCGCACAACCCCTTAAAATCACCACTTTGTGCAACAAGACCAGTTTTCTAAATACCATAGCTCATGTTTTAGCTGCCTGTTTTATTAACTGTAATAACAGCTCACATAATGTAAGAAGTAGTGCCCTACAATCAGAAACACCTTTGCTTGTGACAGTTTTGGCCCTCAATTTTGTCTCTGAAGTACTAATTGCCCTTATGGTGGGAGCTGTTCACAGTTTTCCTTTTGAATATAAGGGATCTCAGATCCTTAAACAAAGCAGAGTAAATCACTGCATCTGAGTAGAGGCAATGTGCTGCTCTGGCTTAAGGAAAATTCCTTTATTTCCTCTAAATGTCCACAATTCTCTTTAGAGGAATAATATTTACTGTCAGAGCTGTCCAAAAATGTCTTGTTAAAAGATTTTTTCCCCCCACAAAACTTCTCTTGCAATTCTTTGCTGAAAATTTCAAGCCCTCTTTATCCTCCAAACAAAATGTTTGAATACCACATTTTCCTTGCCTATTTTTATAATATTGTTTTTAATATTATTATTATTATATTACTTTTATTACTAATTTTATTATTATTATATAATAGGAAATACCTATTTCCCTGCCATTTCTTTAAGTCCTTGTTGCTGTTTCCTACCCATTTCTTTGACTTTCCTTCCAGCATTTCATTAATCTTTCAAAACTGTCAAAAAATGGAGGGGAAAAAAGGAAAAACTAGTCTCTCACTTCTTTTTGCTAAAGCTGATGAAAATTTTGAAATGATGACTTTCTAAAGCTGATGAAATTCTGAAATGCTACAAAGTTACCATAGCCATGGTTTTACTTTTCATTTGCCGTATCAGAGATTTCTTCCCACAAACCCAAGGAATTCTGGAAAAGATGGAGAGTAGAAAAAGAGAGAAGTTTAAGAAAGAAACAAAGTAAAGAATTTCTTCCCCAACCCTCCCTGTGACTTGACAGTCACCTATAGTCCTGTTTGGAAAGATGGAAAAAGAGACAGAAAGCAAAAAAGGTGAAGATTCTAGGTTTTGGGTTGGTTTAGGGATTTTTCCTAGATTAATCTAGCATTTTCTTATTTCAATACTGTGAGGTTTTGTATTTTTTTCAATTAAATTCCTTTTTCCCCTCTTCAACCAGCTCAGACTATGTAATAATTTTTCCTGTTTAATATTTCTCTAGCTCATCTTGCATTTGCTTCCAAAAATAGGGCTCGGCACTAATTATTTTTGGGTCTGGGAATAATTAACTCAGACAAGAGCCCTCCCCATACGCAACCTGCATCACTCCTGCCCACACAGCGCATTGTGTCTACATTTATCACATCCAAACACAGTTCTATAATTCTTTGTGCAAAGAAGATTGTAAGACACAGGGCACTATCCCCTGCCCTGGTATTTTGGCTTCCCTCCACTCAAGATACACCCCAAAGCCTTCACCCCGGCAAACTGCTGTCTCTGAGGTCACGCTACCTCCAGGATGTCTAGGGACAGGCAGTTTCCTAGTTACGAGGTATTTGTCTTCCGCACCAAGTGTCCGTTTACCAGTGGTGAGATATGGAGAACGAAAGCTCTGGGGCATTATCAGCCTAAGTCAACACATATTATTAATAATCATTACTTATGCACTGCATATTGCTTGGCACCCTCAGCCAGATTAGCTCTGCTTTTTGCATCACAGCTGTACACATGCTTATTACCACACAGTTTACAACCAATGCAATTACTTGGGTGATTACTAAAAGCTACAGATACGGTAGAAAGACATTTTTTATCTCTTGAAGCATCAGAAAACCTCCAGGGCTAAAAAAAAACAACAATAAAGTGATTGTCACAGGGATTAAATGATTTTTTTTCCCCCATACTTGCTTGAGTGTTCGCTTTTTTTCTGGTTTACATGCAGAACTGTCCTAATCATTCTGGCAGTATCACTGCCAGGCCCCATTTCTTATGTTGAGAAGAGAAGCAGAGGAGGACGAGCCTGGGGGAAGATCCTCTCTGTGGGTGCAGTTAAGCTGGTGGAAAGCATCAGCTTGGGGCAGGATGGGTGAGAGGTGCCCGAATGACCAGCTCAGACAGGGACAGAGGGAATCGCTGCCCCCAGAACTGCAAATTTCTGGCTATTTTCAGAGCATGACCGAATAAGTTTGTCTGCTTTTAATTCTGAAGCATAATACTTACAGTCCTTTAAACTGTCTGAATTAAGAGAGAAAAAAAAAAGGAAAAGAAAACCTGGAATAAGGACAAAGAAAACAGAAATTATGTTCACAGAAGCCTCCTGATACCTGTCAATGTCCCATGCTGGAGAGAAAGATAAATACTAAAATCTTAAACTTTCCTACTTCCAGTGTGTGTCATAGACAGAAAAACCTCGCTTTGCAAGGGAACACCAGGGACCCACACTGTTTTGGCCAATTATACCCTCTGTTTCTGCTGTCCAGTATCCTGCCCGTTCTGCGTGATACTGATGTGCCCTTGTGTGGACCAGCAAGTCAATGCTCATAGGTTTTCGGAAAGCCCCATGTCTCCCAGGTACACAGCTCAGGACCTCTAAGCCGCGAGCAGCTGCCCTGGTTTTGTCCTTATAATGCACATCAAGAGACATAGACTGACTAGGAAGCAGGGGCTAAGCAAGATGAAAAAACCTCAATGAATTATTTCAAACAAACCATGCCCAAAACCCATAAGCTTCTACTCCAGGTTTGAAGTGCGGCATGGAGAGCTGAATCCAGCCTTCCAGTCCAGCAATAGCTAAAGTATATTAGAAAACCTATGAAGGTCTGTTGGTTTCCCTCGAGAAACGCTTGGCGATTGAAGCTGGCAGGAGGAGGCTGTGGGCAGGGCACGGCTGCTGTTTTTCTCCTCCCTGCAGACTCAGTCCCACCTGTGTGTTGCTGAATTGCAGAAAGCTCTCGCCAAAGCCCACCGGCTGGCAAGGAAGGGAGCTGGAGCAATGATGCACACCAGGAGGTTCCCGCGGGCTGGTCCCAGACCCCTGTGCCTCCATTTCCCACCTGCAAGGGCAAGATTTATGGTTTTTTTTTAGGCTTGTACAAAGTCTGCAAAGTCCTTTGGGCAGGATGTAGTGCTGGCATGGCAGGGCCCTGCTTTTGGTCCCCAGTTGTGGAAATACTGCTCCATCATGTGAAGCAGTAAGCTGCTGTGGGTGCTGGGAGAGAGTGAGTGAAGAGGTGGTACACAGGAGGGAGAATGCTGCAAAGGTTGGGGATGGGGTCAAAGCACGTGGCCCACATGGTGACAGGTAGAGGCACAGCTGTGGGGCTGCAAATAAGGTGAAGGACAGCAGAGACAACATGGGGGTAACCCATCTCACCTGGGTGCTCTCAGGAACCTGCATCATGGTTAAACTGCCCGAGGGCAGCCAATAACACACCATGTATAAAGGATCCTGCATGCACCAAGAGGACTGGCAAGCAGGGGGGTTCCCAGCACAGGCAGGATGATTACACAGCAAGGAGAGCCAGGCTGGGCTGGATAGATGCCAAAGGGCCACTGCTGGCTAGCACGGGAACACAAGCAGGAGCAGTCTGGTTTTCCCTGCACGATGCCTGAGCTGGAGGACAGGAGCTGAGAGGGGCAATTTTGGGGCAGCAGCTGCCGCACATGCAGGTTCCTATTCACATAGTCTCAGGCAAACAGGAGATGCTGGATGCTGGTTCCAGCCACACACAGCAGAGCAAAGATTTTCCTCACTGCCCTGAGACATCTATTTTTAAACTATTGCGTATGTTTTCTTTCATTACCAGTCATACGCATTTGCTTTGAAAGGAGGTTACAAATAAGGAGAAAGCCCCTCGTTAATTAAGTGACTGGATGGGCCCATGCCTTTGGCTGAAGTGATTTATTGCCTCCTTCCTCTCTTAGCAGCCACACAGGCTTAAAAGCTGCATGAGGAAGAGCTGCTCAGCTCTTGTTTGGAAATGAACTGGGTGAACACCAACGTGGAGATGGGATTGACTTCAGTCATTGGCTGCCTGTCTTTTAATCTCTAGACAGTTCTTTGGAAAGGAGATCCCCAAAAAGGGGACTGATCACAGGTCAAAAACTGCCCCCAGCTCTGCCAGCACTGAGTTTGATGTTATTTACTCTGGAGCATCAAAATTTGCTCCTGCTTGGCATTTCTGAAAGGTGTAAATACAGACAGCATAAATGGACAGAGATTTCCTAAAATCTCATCCACAGGCATTTTTCCATGCACAGAAATACCCCTACTTATCTGCTAACCCAGAGGGCAACTTGTGCCATCCTTAAAGTCAGTCCCAGCAACTGATTTATCAGACAGGTTTCTAGCTGCCTTCAGAGAGAAGGCCAGAGAGTACCACTGGGAATTGGGCTTCCCTGGGTAATGAGAGAGGAAGGAAAAAGATTTAAAAGGCTTAAAGGAAAGGAAAAAAGGTATAAGGAATAACATAATGTAAAGGGGGAGGGAAAAAAGAAGACAAAGTGGAAACAAAGTTTAAAACAAGCTTCAACAGCCATCAAGGAAGCAGAAAATAAAATGAACCCCTGGCCTCCAACAAGGTGTTCAAATGCCTTGGTTCTGGGTATCAACAGAAGAACTAAGACAGGCAAACCACAGGGATGTTATTTGGAGCAGCTTGCTGGCTTTCCCTAGAGTTTAATAATAGCAACTGTATTTATACGACTAAAATGTTTTTGTTAAAAGGCTAAGTACTGGTATGTCACACTAGTCACTTTAATTTAAAATAAATTCTAAAAGTTCTCACTGGAAAGGCTTGCAGCTAACTATAAATATATGCAATATGCAGATGGATTTTTTTGAAAGCAGATTTATTCTTCTTCGGAGGCACTAAACTGCACAACAGTGCAGCATTTCTGTGGCACAAATTTCCAGAGGCCCTGGGAGTCAGGATTTCTAACTGATATTGCTGCATTTTTTTTTAGCCCTTCTGCATGGAGCGGCAGCTCTGGCTGGTCTGATGTGGGGTTTTTGATGTGTGAAGAGATTTTAAAAGGTAGAAGAGAGAGAGAGAAAGGGGAAAATGAAAAAGGAAGAGTCCTGGACAGGGTGACAGCCCTCATCCTCCCTGTTACTCTGAGCGTTGGAGGAAAAACCTGGTCAGTCAACTATGAGACTGAAAGCAGCTACCCAGACTCCAGTCCTGGGGCTTCTCTAGGTGAGTGACAATGGCCCCAAACGCTCACTGCATTCATTACTTTTCCCTAAATGGAGACTGCAGAAAGTTTCCTCCAGGAATGTCCAGCCCGTGCCCTCCGCTGGCTGCACTTAAGCGAGACATTACCCCATGCAGTAAGGACAGCCGGATGGTGTGCTGGATGGCGCTGACTCCCCCTTCCTTCCCAGACACAGGGAGCTCTTTGCTGGCAGCCAGCAGAGAGCAGAGCCCAGGTGAATCCCTTGATTCCCTCAATGTGGAGAGCACCCAGCCCCACCTCCCATCCTCTGTGAGGCCACACCAGGAGAAACCACAGGAGGATGCAGGTGGCCCTTTTTATTGAATGCTTCCATCTCCTTTGCAAGCCTCAGGATGGGGCAAAGGAGGTTCATCTGCATTTCAAACCCCAGCTCCTGCAAACTGGCCCAGCCCTGGCCACTCCACCACCCCCTTATCCAGACTCTGGCCAGCAGCACCCTGCCAGGAAGGGGAAAGCAGCCAGGCAGGTTTGAGCCTGCGAAGGGAACAGTAGCTTCCCCTCTTTTTGTGCTTGCAGAGAGTCTAAAAACATCCCCGATGGTCTTTGCATGCACTTTCTGTAGCTTGTAAACGTTGCCGGAGCGCGTGACATCGTACATTTGCGTTGCCCTAGCAGCGGTCCCACAGCAAAGCAACAGAGCTACAGCACCGGTTGCAGAGGCCAGCAGCACCGCAGCAGGCTTTGCAGTAGAGCTCTGCCCTCACCTGAGGCTTCGGCCCTGAGTGAGCCCTTCAACACCTGGTGTAGCCCCCATCCCACCGGGGCAGCTGGAGGGCATGCTCCCTTCACGGCCCTTTGCCAGGAGCAGAGTTTTCATTGCAGCTGTTACAAAGGATAATTATGGTGAATTCCTTAGAAGGGACTGAAGTCAGCCTGCTACCAGATAGCAGGAAATATTTATAACAATCACTTCCAACTGCAGCCTTTCATCTAAAATCTAAACAGAAAGCTGAAATCCCCAGGCCTGTAAGTTGATACCTTGGCTATATATGGTCAAAGAACTACACGGGGGAGAAAAAGATGCTAAGTCCCTAGCAATCCTTGTACACGCAGCACCAACGAGATCCATTAACCTCTGTAAAATTAACAAGCCTGTACTGTCAATCAGCTTTGAAGTATGATTGTCATGCTGTTGCATTAAAAGCTCTGCTCTCCTAGGGATGTCTCAGCATGCCACACTCACAGCCACGTGTATGACAGGGCGCAACATGCTGGAAATGAACAGACGTCCCCTGGCCTCACACGCCTGTGACAGCAGGTCTGAATTATAAAGTGCTATTAACTATTACAAAGTCATCGGGTGACCCACTGCACTCTTGAAGTAAAGCACTGCCAAGCAAAGGCAGGGCATTTTACAAGACGCTCACTGGCAAACAGGGGAATGGTGTTTTCTGGTACTCAGGCTTGCAGAAATGAGAGCAAACCCAACTCCTGCATGAAAGCAGACCTAGAAAATCACAAGGCAATGAAATTCTTTGCTTCAGACACTAGTAGTGACTACAACTTACCCTTTGTGGAAAAGTTCTTTTGATAGCAAAAGTCCACATTTTCCACTATAATTTAAATTTTTTTTTTTTAAGAATCCCCCACATGCCCTCCTGCAGCAGCAGGAAACGAGCTGCAGAGCTTTACTTAGAGAGGTGCTTCATGTGTCACACGTGTTCCCACAGCTGCCTGGCCCCCCAGACCGTGAGCAACAGTACAGGGGTGGCACAAGGCCTGACACAAGGTCCTTCTTCACTACCTGGGGATTAACAAACTGGAGCCTGGCTGGGACAGCGGTGTTTTCTTGTCACCTTCCTCTGCTTTTAGCTGAGCATTTGCTAACCTAACACCACAGATGTCAACTCTGTCCTCACTTCCCCTTTGGCATGCAAACTGTTGCCTATCTCCCAGCTTTCAGGTTTACTGTAATGCTGGAAGAGCCACTATTTCTGGCTTTGCTGTACGGTTGGGAGGGCAGGGACATTACCTCTTATGTGAGACACAGAGTAGGGATGTATGCTCACAGAAACATGGGCTTGAAAGCCAGCACTGTAGGTTTTCCTTCCACGGAGGAAGAACAGGTTCATAGCCCCTGAAGAATCAACAGCTTTGGCCCTGTGATATTAAGTGTTTTCTTTTTCCAAGACACTGCTGTGCACATGCACTCCACCATGGAGATGGTCTCATGCTCAAAAGCAAAGAGCTGGCATTCCTGCCCTCAGTCTGCTGCATGTAGGTTTTTAACAGCTCATCCGTAACATTAATCGCAAACCAGTCAAGTGAATTTGCCAACACACATAAGCCTTGAGCCAGAGCTCACAATGCTTGGTCCTCATCAAGAGATCAGCCTCTGCACAGGACGTATAAAGCAGTCTGACAGGCAGATGAACCCATGTGCCTCTGGGGTAGCCTGTTTCTTTTTCATTGCAGTCGAATGCCTTCCTGCCCACCCCCAATTCATTACTTGCAACTCAGTTTCAAGAAAACAGCAGTGAACATCTGAATTAAAAAAGCAGAGATTATAAAAGAAAAGTCATGTTTCCTTTTGTGAGATCTAACATACTGTCTCAACCTGCTTATTGTTACTAGGCAAACAGCAGCAAATTCATTTCTGCAATATGTCCCTGCCATATGTGGTGACAAAACCACGAGAACCATTTCTATTTAAATACAAACCCTCTTTTGTTTCTCTTTCTGTAACTCATGCTGTATCTCAGCAGGGCATGGTCACAAAACCACCAACCAACCAAATCTTGGTCTCAGTGCCAAAGCAGCAGCACCGCCAGCTAGGTACACCACAGCAAATGGTGAGTTTGCAGGGTGGAAACAATCATCAGACACAGCAAACCTCTTTGCAGTGACGGCAAGTAAGAAGATGCAGGCTTGAGAACTGCAGTTTGAAATACATACCCCAATAGCTTTTGCTGGTAGTTATTATGTGAGCTCTATCACAGTGCATATTTGGCTTATCCAACCAGTGCTGGTGCATTCGCAGCAGGAGCTTATCCTGCAGACAGCACCAGGCTGTACGCACATGCACCACCGCGCATCCGGGTGCAGCCTGGAGCACGTGCCCAAAGGGCACCGAGGCATCCTGATTTAGATCCCATTAAAACACAGCTCATTTATTAATTCTTGACACCTGAGGACTAAGCCCACCAGACATCAGTTCTCTCCGCAGGGAGCCTGTAAGGCCAAACCAGGAGCAGCATTATGCCTGTGTAGGTACCCACAGCATATTTTGGGGCAGGATGACTCAGGCCCACCTGGTTTGAGGCAGGGTACAAGCCTTCTTCCCCTGAGCCCATGACACTCAGAAGACGAGCAGAGGAAACTGGAGGAAACAGGACAGAGGGGAGGCTGGGGTGGGAACAGGGACAATAGGTCTCTGTGGGAAGAGAAGGGGGTTTCCAACCCCAGAGGAGGACTAGGTGTGGTGAGGAGGGACCTTGATGCCTGCTGACCCTTCCCACCTTCCTCATGTACTCCAGAGCCACTTTGCTGTCAGTCTTCATTCTGCATGCCTCAGAAGCCTGGTTACCTCTGACCACCAGTCTGCATTGCTCCCTGCCTGCATGCCACAACAAAACATGCGGTGCTTTGCAAACACCAGATAGGAAACATGGAAGGACAGATCTGAGAAGGAAGGTGCATCTGCTAGACGTTCCCAGTCACAAGGTTGGAAAGGAAAAGGACTGAACCCCAAAACAGCAGCGATATTTGCATGCAGACTCACGTAGTTGCAACCCAGCCAATTACATTCTCTAGCTGACAAGCAAGAGCTGTATGCACTCTTTCAGGTGAGTATGCAGCATCCTCAGTAGAAATCTGAGTGTTACAAATATTTGTTGGATCTTCTCTTAACAATTTCAACAGATATAACCCAGGGGTTTAGCTACTGGGGAAAACTCTTCAGGTTTATCTGCAGTCTTTTATACTCCCCTAGACTTTAAAAATGTGCTGCCTTTGTCTGCAGCTGATAGCTTTGAGATTTGAAAAGAGCTCCTTTGCTGAAAGAGCAGCTGTGGACCCTACCAACAGGAGCAGTGGCCAGATGATTAGCCCTCCTGCTTCAAGGCATTTTCGGCCACAGCTGTGGCTGAGCTGGCTTCCCTCTACCAGGCTGCAGCCACCCTTGCAACTCTTCTGGCAGAAAGGGGAATTATTCTCCCTTCACCTGGCAGGAGCTGCTGCTCAGTGCCCACATCCACAGGACAAAGACAATACATTCTCCTTCCTCCACTCGATGGAGTCAGTGCAAAGAAAGCTCCCATTGACAAGATAATGAGAAGGAAGAAGTACAAGCCTGAAAAACACATCTCTGATGGGAGCATTTCAAAAGGTAGCCAGCTTCCAGAAGGCAAGAACTGTTCTCCACCACATCAGTTATCTACAGAGATGTGAGAAACTGGTTAACAATGAGAAATTAGATAATAAAAGTTCTGATTTAACTCATTAAAGGTTTCCGTTATGGCTCCAGGTTTGTGTAGTCCTAGTGCATGCTGAATTTTATTTACGCCTGCATTGTAACCATCTTTGGAGAGCACTGCTACAGGGTACAGAGCGACAGGAGAAACTGAAGGTAATTTTGTTCTGCAGCTCAAGAGATGTGAGCCATTTCCACTGTCACAGTATGCAAGCAAACCTCCACCTTCCTCACAACTGAACCTCAGCTAATGAGACTGCACCCCTACAGCAGGATCGTGGCCCAGGGCCTTCCCAGCCCAGTGAATCTCTGCAGGCCACTCAGTGTTAGTGTTGCGACGTGGATTTCTGTCATCGAGGACTGAAGTAGGCAAGGGTGACATTTTATTTCGTCCCAGGTGTCTTCTCTAAAAAGCAAGCCAGCCTCCCCTCTAAATCTATGTGGTTTCTCCTCCTCCAGCTTTTTAAATGAAAAACAGGTATACTTCTGTGGAGTTTCCAATTTTCCCCATTTTCACTGAGACAAGAAAATGCAGTGAGGTACTTCTGGGGAAAAATCCTCAATCAAACATTTCCCCAGTTCCAGCTGTTGTAGGAATGACAACCAACAAGCCTGTAGAACCTCTGTCACACAGGGAGGTAAACCAAATGACCTTTACAGGCCATCTCTAGCAGCTTTGACACACGTAGCTACGTTGTATTTGTAGTTTAGACCAGCTGTGAGATGAAGACTTTCTTTACATGCTATCATTTATGTTTAAAAATTGATGGTCTCCATCTTGACCAAAATCTGCATGAAGCCAGCAGAGAGATCCCACAGAGCAATGAAGAAAACCTTGCTCGAATGTCAAGGTCACCCGGGCTGCTTGGACACACCAGTAGGCAGAGAAGATCCTCAGGAGATATAAGCCGGGTTTTCCTGGGAGGGTTTTACCCTCCTGGGTTTTGCCTCTCTTGGCGAAACCTGGACAGAAATCCTTACACTGGTTCCTCCTCACTTGTTAGCACTGGGGCTGTGTGGCCTGTTTTGTAATGGGACTGATGGAGAAACCAAGGGAGGAGCAGGAGAGAGCAATGCATGTGCTGGCATGTCTCCAGACCCACTTTGCTCACCCTGCAGCATGCCCCCATGCTTGGGAGGATGTCCGTGCAGAAAGGGCTTCCCCTCATGGGCCAGCTGCCAGCCTCCCAAAGGTTTAAACTCAGCCAGTTAGTCTCAGGTTTGTTACAAGCTTATCATAAACTAGTCTGTCTCAGCCTCTCCTTTTCATATAGTAGCTTCAGACCACGCTATTGTGTTAATGACACAGTGTTCTTTCTGCATTAGAAGTCATCAGTGCAGTGGTGCTGGGGAGATAACTGCTGCCAAATCAAGGCCCCTTGCTCACAGTAACTGGTGCAAAGAGAACATAATTTTACTTCATTTTTAATGATCCAAATGCAAGCCTAAAGCTACCCGTGTTCAAATGCGTTAGCAGAGCCCAGCAGTTCTCCTCTAACTCATACATGTGCCTAAGCTCAAAAAGAAATAAATGAATAAAACTCATGCCACAAATCAAAGAGTGCTGTACCCCAG
Source organism: Nipponia nippon (assembly GCF_047370975.1). Classification (NCBI taxonomy): domain Eukaryota; kingdom Metazoa; phylum Chordata; class Aves; order Pelecaniformes; family Threskiornithidae; genus Nipponia; species Nipponia nippon. The sequence continues at coordinate 12,866,418 of NW_028262358.1, read as the reverse complement.
CAAGGACTGGAGGGTTGGCACTATGTCCCGCTCCCATGGTTGCTGGTGGAGATCACCATCACACTGAGCTCTGGGTCCAAAGCTGGCACGTGTCTTTGTGACTCCCACCTGCTCCTTTGCAGGACTTTCTGTCACATAACTAGGGTGCTAGAAGCAAATCCCTACTTGCAAAGAGCTGTTGCACAGGTTTCCTGACTTAATATATACCTTTTCAATGTACTGGCTTTCACAGAGAAATTGAGATGCTGAAGTGTTGTTGCTTCACCCTCTGCCACAGTTGCTGTTAGCAGGGGTTTTCAAAACACTTGGCCTGAAATCCATCCCCTGCTTAAGTTTCCAGAGTTAATGAAGGAAAGTTTGGTTCAAAAATTCAACTCAAATTTTCTGTGAAGCAATAAATAAAAAAACCCAACAAACCCAACTCCAAACTTCAATTAATTTCTTCAGGCTTCCAAACTAATTTATTCAGCTGCAACTTTCCTGAAAGGTAAACTTTTATTCCCTAATTAAATAATGTTCACACAGATCAGTACATTTCCCCTCATGTCCAGCAAAGGAATTTTAAACCTCTGCTCTAGCTAGGAGGGAAGGGATTAACACAGTATTAAATATGGAGCTCTTCATGTTACCTTTTTTCTTTCCTTCTCTCACATGCACATACCCATCCACAGAGAGTGTGACTACCTTGGCACCAAAACGCTGACCAATAGCAGGAAAATTCAGATCAATTTAGTTCTCCCTTTCCCATGCGCAGTGATTTTTCTTGGCAAGGCCAGAAGAATTCTCTTTTCCTCATTGCTTTTACCTTTGCTGCCTAGTGCCAAGCCAGGGCTCTCCCTGAAAGCACACTGAAGCTGAAACTTGTGCAATATCAGCTCAACGCACTGAAGACATGGATGTCAAACTCATTCTGTAGCAAGAGCCAAACAGCTTTTTCCAACTAGCTGTTGCAAACTTGAGTAGCCTAACCTTGCTCTAAGCTTTGATTGGGACTAGGGGCCTCTGAACATGACCCTGAACATGTTGCAGCTCTGGAAGGGCTCACCAGCAGCTGAGAGGAAGCACTCATATGAACCATTGTGATTTTGGCCCCCCTTTCATTTTTCCTTCCACCCTTCCTTTTCCAATTTTCATCATGCCTTCAGCTCTCTTTTACTTTATCCTGCCTTATCCCCATACATGCACTTCCCTGGTTGTTCTTTCACCTATTCTGATTGCTGAGGCATAGGCATATGCAACCCTTTTAGGTATATGGGCACCTTGAGGTATATGCATCCCTTTTGGAGATGGCTACAGTTGCAGCATGAGTAAGTCCATTTACTCACACTAAGAGGAAAGGGCAGTGGTGCAAATTAGCTTTGCAGCTGATCTGTGCAATAGCTGAAGCTGACAAACGCGCTGTGCCTGTGAAGCAGAGCAGTGGCTGAGCAGTGCCACACTCCCTTTGATGTACAGGATTAAGTGCCTGGTTTTTAAGCCCTGAGAGTCTGACTGTATTTTCCATAAGATCTCTGTTTTATAGCATGTGTGTGGCTAAGTGTCCAAGTAGGCTGCTGTGGCTCTCCCTTCTCGCTGGTGCTGGACTCTGCTCTCCTCCACTTCGCACCCCAGCACAGTACCAGTGTGCCTATAGCCCGGCCATGAGACAATTGGGGGTGGAAATCAGTGCCTCTCATGCCCCACCTGCACGGCCTGGCTGCCTTGCCCCCATTGCGAGCCAGACCCGTGCTTGCACCGACCTCTCACAGGTTTCCTTCCAGTGCTGCCAAGCCTCTCACCCTGCATCACAGCCAGCAGCTAACAGCTTCCCAGCATCTCCACTAAAAATGCACTACTTTAGCAATGTAATGAGCTCCCCAGGTTGAGTCTTTTACTGACTCCCCAGAAATCACTGAAAGGACAAACTGCTGTTTTGGTTCATTACCAAGTGCTTTGTAGAAATCTGTTTTTATATTTGCAAGAGACCAACATGCTCCTTCATACTAGGTCTAGGAAGACTTGAATTGAGAAGCAACTTAAGCCTCCCATCTTCCCTTCCAGCTCTGCAGGACTGACAATAGAGAGCAATTCTCCCCTGCACAGCAAACTCCCCCCTGGCACACCAAGGGCCAGACGGGGCACTCTAGATGCTAGTCAACATTTTTCTTAAAACCCCAACTCTTGGAGCTCTGGGATTCAACAAGAAATTTAATTTTCACCTAAAACACAATGAGGGAAGAACCCCCTGAGGCTTTAGCTCTTGGCACAGCAGAGGAAAACATCACTAGCAAAGCTCAGGCAAATAAAATGAACCTCAATGGCATTGGCATCACTTTCTGGTCTTGTAACATTTTAAGCAGCCGAATCACCAGGGAAGCTATTCCTGATATCGTAGATGCAACTCATGGGTTCTGCGTGTGGACCTAGAAGAAAGTGGGGGCAAAGACCAGGCAAAAGAGGAGTACCAGGAGACAAGGATGCAGGAAAAGGAGCTCTAGGCTTTTGCTTGTGCTTTTCAAAGTTACAGCCGTCAGGAGGTAGAAGCCCTCTGGCACTTTATATTTACAAATTAAAATAGGGACCACCTCCTTTGGCACCCAAGGCTGAACTAAAGCCTTCCTTAAGGATTTGAAGTTGCTGAGGAAGAGGAATTTTGGAAAACTTCAGGCTGGTTCTGCAGTTCTACTCTGCCAGATGATATGAATCCATCCAAACTTTCCCTCATTGTGGTTTTACTACATTAACACGCAGAAGCAGCTATGGGATAAAAGCTACTGCTGCAGTCCACAAAGCTTGCTGGCTCAGCTGGCACAGAGTGCAACAGTGAATGTTTGAACACAAGGCAGGCACTTTACAAGGAAATCAAACAGCCCTCCTCGCTTGGAGAGGGCAGGCTAAAGGATCAGAAGTCAGGGGCTATATATATGCTGTGGCAAAGGAGCAGGGAGGGGAAGTATCTGCTTTAGTGGCTAGACCAAACTTGTGGTAAAATAACCTAAGATAACTTTGAAGCATTGCAGAGCAAAGGAGAACATTGGCATGGTGCTCCTGGGAGATACCAGGAAGCCCCTGGCTGGCAGGCACAGGGGCAGGAGCTTTGTCTCCTGTGCTTTGGGAAAGAAGGGGACAAAGACTGTTTCTCTTCTTCAGGTCAAGTATTTACAACCCTCTCCAATTTCCCCTATGTTTTCAGGATAGCCTCTCCTTGCATAGGTGTCTGCAATGGCCTGTGCCCAGCTGCATGGAAGAGTAGAGCAATCTCCCTTTCAGTGCCAGAGCTTTGGGTTCCCATTACCTGCTCTGGGAGAGGGAGGACACCACACAGAAATAAGGAGCCAGTGGTCCAAGGGAATTTTCCTAACTCTTCTCTTCAGATGTGTTTCCCAGATGAGGTTTAATAAGCACAGCCCCTAGCCCACTGCTGCCTTCAGATCTGTTCATTAGCACCTTTGTGAGGGCCTTCCAAGACTGCTAGTTCTCAGGGGTCTGAGATGCAGTGTTTTAATTGTGTGTAATTAAATATTGCTCCCTTATCTAGATTTCAAAGTTTACTGTTGGGGCTGCAGTACGAATGCTCTCTTCCCCTCTAATTAGCTTCCTTAATCTGTGCAGCCTTGCTTCTTCCCCCATGGGGACAGGGCCCTCCTGCAGGGAAGCTTGGATTGCATCTAATTACTAGCAAAGGAGACAGACGGCAGGCAAGCACTGGCCCTGTCCCAGATATCGGTTGTGAGCAAAAAGCCCAGATTGGGTGGCCACAGGAAAGCTCTGAAGGTTGCATATGTATGCATGCATTTGGTCTTTCTGCTCCATCTGTAGGTTGCTTTGCATGTTACCCCATCATACATTTGTGGCAGAAGACCATGCAGGACAAGAGGCCACCTGACTGAAGTGCAACTCACATGATGAACGCTTTTGCCTTGCTAGCACGTAACAACAGGAGAGGAAGAGTTCCCAAGACCTCATCTGACCCAATCCTGTCCTAAAAGAGACAATACACCCAATATCTTCAGTAAATTTTTGAACAGTGTCTCTAAGCTGTCCTCTGCTGTTGACAGAGGTCACCCACTCCCCCAAGCTACTCCTGAGTGGACCCATCTGTACTAGGAGGAAATTTTCCCTCCTGTGTAATCTGAATTGCCTCTGTTGCTTCCTTAAGACCCCGCAGACACAGAGAATATCTTATTGCCCTTTACATAGCTCAAGGCTTAGACCTTCCCTACGCCTGTGTCTTTCTAAATTCTTTCCCCTGCTCTCACAATCTCTCACCTTGGGTCACATTTCTCAGACCACCAGTCATTTTCTGTGCTTCCCGTTGGACTCTTCCCAGCTTCTTCTGGAGTCGAGTGCTCAGAGCTGGACACAGCTGGGCAGAGAGAGTGTAAGGATGGCTTGTGAATATCTTCAGGATTACGTCTCTCTCATTCATTGAAAGAGCATGATGTTGTGAGCTCAGATTTGGCTGCCGGCTCACAATGGCACCCCCTGACTCAATCGTTCACCTCTCACTTGAATTTGTGCTTATGACTATTCTTGCACAAGCACTTTACAGTGTCTTCCTTCTGCTCAAGCTATTTCCCAGCCCATCTCTGTAAATTCCCATCTTACCTTTGATAATGCTTCCAGCCTCTCCACTCTCTATCTGCAAGTTTAAACACCAAACTTCTCTTTTCCACATCCAACAAGATCCAGTTCAGGACAAGCACTTGCTGAACAGCTTTTCACTCCCATCCAGTGGCACGTTTCTCTTTCCAGACAGGTTTGACCCCATCACCCCAGTGTCCCATTTATCCAGTGATTCCTTATGACAGGACTGAACAAGGCAACATTAAAAGCCCTTCTGAAGCTCAGTAATATGACAACCACTGTTTCTCCCTTACCCAAAAGGCTGGCATAAAAGGAAATTAGGTTGGCTTGATAAGGCTGTTATTAATCTCCTTGTTATCTTTGAGGTACTTACAAATAACATGTTGATTTATTCTAGGCTCTTTTAGGCACAGAAGCAGTCCCAGTCTGGCTGAGCTGCTTTTGAATGCAGCTCCTGAGCTTGCCTGCAGATCTCACCTATCACCCAGGAAGAGCCCCTCAGGCATTCCCTTAACAACATGAGGCTAGATTTCAGTATGCTTGCTGGGTCTGAGGACAGGTAGGTTACATCATTTGGGTCACAACAACGCCATGCAACGCTACAGGCTTGGGGAAGAGTGGCTGGAGAGCTGTCTGGCGGAAAAGGACCTGGGGGTGTTGGTCGACAGCTGGATGAATATGGGCCAGCAATGTGCCCAGGTGGCCAAGAAGGCCAATGGCATCCTGGCTTGTATCAGGAATAGTGTGGCCAGAAGGACCAGGGAGGTGATTGTTCCCCTGTACTTGGCACTGGTGAGGCCGCACCTCGAGTACTGTGTTCAGTTTTGGGCTCCTCACTACAAGAAGGACATCGAGGTGCTGGAGCGTGTCCAAAGAAGGGCAACGAAGCTGGTGAAGGGTCTGGAGCACAAGTCTGGTGAGGAGCGGCTGAGGGAGCTGGGGTTGTTTAGTTTGGAGAAGAGGAGGCTGAGGGGAGACCTTATTGCTCTCTACAACTACCTGAAAGGAGGCTGTAACGAGTTGGGGGTCGGTCTCTTCTGCCAAGTAACAAGCGATAGGACGAGAAGAAATGGCCTGAAGCTGCGCCAGGGGAAGTTTAGGTTAGATATTAGGAAAAATTTCTTCACTGAAAGGGTAGTCAGGCACTGGAACAGGCTGCCCAGGGAAGTGGTTGAGTCCCCATCCCTGGAGGTATTTAAAAGAAGGGTAGATGTGGTGCTTAGGGACATGGTTTAGTGGTGGACTTGGCAGTGCTAGGTTAACAGTTGGACTTGATGATCTTAAAGGTCTTTTCCAACCTAAACGATTCTATGATTCTATCACCTCTGTCCTACATCTGCCAGCCTTGGTGGAACCTGTTGTTCAGCTCCCTTCCCCTTCTCCCTCTGCACTGCTAAGGCATGGACAGGACATCTCCTTCCCCTCTAATTCTCATCCAGTTCATGCTTGGCCTGACTCTGACCCAACTCTCCCACGCCGCTCTGTTACAATCCTCCCTACTAAACTGACCCATTTTCAGGTTTTTTTATGATTCTTTCTGAGTTCCAGGTCACTGGAGAGCCTATGAGTCAGGTAAATCTCCTGTTACACTTGCCTCCCTTTCCCCTGTGGTAGGATCATTTGTGCTTGAGGCATTAATACTGACTTTGTTTATATTATTTTTACCCTATGTAGGATTGATATCTTATCCCCCTAGGTTCCATCACATATCGTTGCTAAGGAGGAACATAAATTTAAATAACCAAACCTAAAGTGTGAATGCAAATCTACTGAACTAAGCAAATACAAAGCCCTGTGCAGACTCTCGTGCCAGGTAAAACCTGCTCCCCACCTGCTGGAGCCAAAGCAACAGGTTTCATCTCAGATCCAGCCTCCCGTTCTCAATGAAACCAGTGCATCTCTCCCCTGCTCATCGCAGCTGTATTTATTCCAGACTCCCTGCAGAACAGACTTTTTTTCTGCCTCATATGCTGTGACAGGGCTGCGCATTCATGTGAGAGCTGTGCAGTATTAGGACAGCAGAGCCCGGGCTGCAGAATGACATGGCCAAGAAGGAAAGGAGGGCTGCGTCTGAGGATGCACAACTCCTTGGAGCATAATGCCCGCAGTCTCCAGACAGGTGTGTTTCTTGCCCATATCTAAAGGCATGCCAGGATAAGTCATCTGTCACAACACTGGTGAGAGGAGCACTCAGGCTGCACAGGTAAGGTCTTGGGTCAGAGGACAGCAGAGCCAAGGCTACACGAGCGGTGCAGAGATGGGAGGGTGTGTGCTGGGGAGAAGGGACAGGCAGGGGAAACTCCTGCATAGGCTGAGGAGCTGAGCCATGAGCACTGTAAAGCTGAGAGGCTGCCTGGGCAGTTTGAGGGGCTGATGAGCGCTTTAACGGACTGATATATTTCTACTCCAAAATTGTTTGCAAAGGCCCAACGTATAACTATTTTGTTCTCCTGGAAGCAAGCAACAGACTTTGGAAAAGAACTCAGAGCAAATCAATCCTTTTTTTTGTTTTGTTTTGTTCTGGACCTAGCAAGAAGCTTTATGTCCTTCTCATGTCCCAGCCAATGAGACAACAGCTTTGTCACCTGGTGATGGTGCATCTGGCCTCTGAGACAGGGCATACTGGGCCTGTGGTTAATTTAGAGCCACATCGCATGACCCCAAAATAGCACAGTGTGTGACTACCGCACACGAGTGCTGTAACAGGAACAAATAACCAGAGGAATCACTCAAGCACTTGAAAGAGTGAAGAAGCTTCCTGACAACAATGCCATAAAATTTAAATCACCTCTAGAAAAAAAAACAAAGGTAGTATCTCTGCACTGGTCTCCACTCAGGCCATCTCCATCCCTGTCCTCAGCCATCTGAGAGCATCTGCACTCAGAGGACCTTCCCCTGGAAAGGACTTTGCTCTGATGGGGCAGGCGTATGCCATCAGCTTCATGTCTCTCCTTCCAGCACCCAGTTCATGGGGATCCAGTCTGTGCCCCCATTCTTCGTTATTGCTTTGTTTCTCATTGCCAGACTCATTTTATTGTTACTTTGATTGTGTAGGAAGGAGTCCAGACACTATGGAAATGGAACCATATAGGGACTGGACGGAGGAGGCACATGCTGGTCACCCTCTTACTTGCACAGCAGTGGGAATATTTTCTCTCTTACACTAAGATATTTTTAAAACAGAGAATGCCGTTATTATTTGTTGTCACCCAGGATCCAGCATTGCCATTCTTGGAAACCAGAGCAACGCCTCCAATGTCAGTGTCAGAAACATTATTAGCAGAGTTTTTGATATCTCCCAACATGTCCTCAGGCTAAATGGCATTTATGACTTGGAGAGGGCTGACCTTAACTCCAACCATGCCCAAGACTGCAAAGCAGAGAACATACCCACTAGTACCAGAGCAGCTAGGCCATGCTCCCGGCCATCACAAACACTATGGCTGTGAAAGACTAACTTTCAATCAGAGCTCCTCATCTGAGAGTACTGTAGAAATACAGATTGTTCAGCAAGAGCAGATTGTGAAGGTTAAGCTAACACAGTTATCCTATGGTGCTGGAGAACAGGGGAAGGAGCAGAGAAAAGGGATAGCATAGGTGTCTTTCCCCTTGCACAGCAGTGATGTGCATGTCCCACGAACATGCAATTTTATCCCTGGTGTGAGCAAAGCCATTAGGGACACATACAAGGCAGATCCAGACATGGAAGACTGTGCATCACCTTTGGTACGCCTGCCTGCCAAGGGACATCACATCGCCCCCGCCGGCACAGAGCCAGATGACAGCACTCCATCCGCCTGCAGCATGCGGGATGATGCCTCTGGGCTCAGCCTCTCCCCCCCCCGGAAGGGTCTGTTTCTGACTCAGTCAGTTGTCTGCCAGGTCCAGCTTCTCCTCTCTGTTTGGCTTTGGATGACAGCAGATGTTTCTCTGCCCATCTGCACAGATGCTTGGATGCCGGCTGTGGTCAGCTGTCTGCTTTTTATTCTGTCGCTCTCGTTTTAAGCCCACAAATGCAGCCCTGCTGCTGGAAGAAAACTACTGAGTGCCATCCACTGAGGTCAAACCTGGGGGCAAAGTGTCAGAGGAAAGAAGCCTGTTCTCAAGGCAGATGCACAACTTGAACTCAGCACTTACATCAGGGTCCTGTGTACCAACTATTTACCTCTCCCTGCTCAAGGACTTGCCACAGTAAAGGATCCCATGTGCACAGGAGGGAGAGGGATGGATCCTTGCTCTGTTGACAAGACCTGCATATCACAGCTGGTGCTAGTGTTGCTGCCAGCAGTGCTCAAGCACATGCCGGGGAAAGAAGAGAATCTGCAAAGGGGGACAGGACTTCTATGCCCCACTCTAGTCTCCCCAGCAAGGAGCTGCAGAGCAGCGCTTCACTCCAAGATAACTCTTTCTGACGCCAACAAGCTTCGCTAGGGTTGCTGCTTTAATTTCTTAAAACAAGCGTAGATCCTGTGTTGTATAAATTACTACAATGCATTTAATAGGTAGCCTTTTCATAAAGGAGCACAGCGGATGTGTACACAGGCCCTGATGAAGCTAATAACTGCCTCTCAATGGTTTTCAGAGAGTTATTACATATTTAAGATCCAAGCTCCCTTAATCAACCACAGAGATGCAGCTGGCAGCAGTAAATTGCCAACAACAGCTCATTACAAATAAGGAAACATTGGTTTTTCAAGGACAAAAACTGTGTCAGTTCTTCAGTGAGAGCTAACCACTCTTGTCCTCACCCTTCTCCCCCCCGTTTCCCCCAGTGATTTGCTAGCACAACTTGCTTCATCCAATAACACAACCTTGCTGCCTAATCCCCTCCACAGGGGACATCATCAAATCAAGTTCCTAGATTTCATGACTTATTTGGGCAAACGGCACAGACTGCATCCCGTGCTCACTCTCCCCAAGCAAGCTACGAACAGGACTTGTCCCACAACACCATGACGACATGCCACAGGAGCACACCCACTGGCCTTACTCTGGAGAGGAGAGGACCAGATCAGGCCATAAGACACTTAGAGACACAGTTGCGAGTATGTGCTTTGCAGGCTTGAGACCTGACATGGCACTTGGAAATGATTTTTTTTCGGTACACACCATGTCTGTGTCACTCGGTGCCCAGTCTGTGTGCACAGGACAACAGCAAGCACCTGCAGGCACTTGGGCACAGGAGAAAGGGGAGGGTCTGTGAACACCACATGGCCTTATTTCCTTGCTGTCTCCTAACAGAAATGTGGGGGTTGTCCAGTGCAACCAAGACAAGAGCACGCAGTTTGAGATGCACATGGCTGGGAGACATTAAGGCTAACATTTTAGGAGTGTTCAGGAAAGACTAAACATTGTGTGAACAGAGCAGAAAAAGACAGCTCACCCTGTTATAGCTGTATCTTCCCCCCTGCAGCAGGGACAACCAGCTTTTGGCCTTCAGGACCCAAAGCAATTATACATTTCAGCCCCAGGGAACTTCTCCTCCCCAAAACTCCCCTGGAAAGGCCCCCATGCCATGCCTCAGCCTGGAGCAATACATGTGCTCAGCTCCCTGCTGTGGGCCACGGCCAGGGCCACCTCCCATAAGATGGACCCAGGGCACTGTGTGCTCCTGCCAAGGACTTGAGACCTAGATCCTGGTGGCCGTATTTGAACTGCCTGCACATCCCACTGGGCCAGGCGAGACTGACAGTGGTGAGGGGAAAACATGCTCTAAAACCCAAGCTGGGCACTGGAAGCAGGCCAAATAAGAGTTTAATCTTTGTTTCGTGTGTTTTGATATCTCGCACTATGCCTCCAGACATTAACCCTGCGCAAGCCAGGGCTTGTGAGGGAGGGGATGCACACTGACCCACGCAAACAAAGTGGGATGGACAAAGAGAGAGAGAATGTGTTCAGCGATGAAAGGTGAAAAGGGGAATGTTTGTTTGCTTCACCTTAAACCTGGTTTACAGCGGTGTCTCGGCCACATCAGAAGACTGCTCTTTGACTGCATCCTACTGCAAGGCTGACCATGCTGGAGGTTTCATTTTCTTCTCTGAAGCTGCAGACCGTGGATGCAAAACTGAGCTAGACAGGTCCCAGGGCTGAGTCAGGATTTTATTTTTACTGTTTCTTTAGAAATACTTCACCCAACTTCTTTTGGAAAAGAGAAGAGGAATTTAAAAAAGCAGTAACACTTGGTTCCCCCTCTGCCACAATCTATGTTTATTGACATTAACATTTTTAAAGGGCTCTTGGCATGGAGGCTATGTGGTCTCTGGGGATACTTTCCCTAAAAAATCAGAGGACTTAGCTGATGTTTGTGTCACTGTTAGCATTTGGCTCCTAGATTTATGCTTGCAGAGAAATGCCAAAGCTGGCTTGAACAAGTCAAATTCAATGGGCCGAGAACGTCACTTCCTAAACCTGCAATAGACACCTTTTATGAAAACAGCTAAACTATATATTATGAACAGCAAGATCTATTGACATAAGATTCTCCATGCATTTACAGGTGTAAGTGCATAAGCGAAATAACAGTTTATTCGGTTATCCATATAATTGTGTGTACCATCTTCCTCACTGACTTATTAATGCAGTAAAATCTTTTCTTTTGGGGGGGTGTGGGTGCAGACATCTGGAATGCAGATTGTAATAGATCTCCAGTTGCAATGTTATATCTAGGAAAACTACTATTTTTTGAACATGAAAGAACACACAGTTTTCATATAGCTTTGTAGTCACATCTGGAAGAGGTGTCTCTCCCGATGTTTCAAGACAGCAAGAAGAGATCCCATCAGCTGGGGGAAGGATTGCTTCCTCCTCTAAGACAGGAGGCTAGACTTCTTTTGAATTATTTGGCATTTGGTCAGGAGATAAAAATACACTGGCTCGATGAGCCAGTGACCTCTTCTATGATCACAATAGCTGTGGTAGAGGGGTGGGCAGGAATAGCCTGCAACTACGTATCTTCTCCATGTTCTCATCAAGAAAGCTTTAATCATTAATGGGATGCAAGACAAGGCTGGAGTCACTGTGTTGAAGATGGCCTCAGAGGGAAGGCTCTCTCTTACACTTTAAATCTTAGCACCCTGTCCTACACCGATGTCTCAGAGCAACAGGTACCCGTGCAGCATCACTGAGACTGACCTTGCTGAGACCCAAGTCAGACATCTTTAGCTTTCCCACACAGCTTGGAACAATCTGTTGTGCAAACCCAGCTAACCCTCTTGCAAAACACATTTAAATGCTGTTTCTTTCACTTGCCAACATGCACCCATTGAACAGATAAGCTGCACTTCAGGAGCAAGGAGCAGAAAAGCATCATTGCAAGAGGCTACCAGGCAGGGCTGGGATAAAATGTTCCATAGGAGGACTAACATGTTCTCCATTACACATCTTTTTTGGTAGCATCGGAATGAGATCTTTGTTTAAATGCACAGAAGTGTCATGGCTTCAGCAGTTACATAGCTATTTTGCGTGCTCTGGGAAAGGGGACATCAACAGATTGCAAAATGGGAAGTCTCTTTGGGCACTGCAAATGAACAACATGTTAACGTAATTGGGCCTTTTGGGAACCAGAGGAAGGTCTCCAGAAGATCAGGGCCCTCCCAGCGCTTTCTAATTTTACTGGGACTTACCAGCAAGCCAGCCCTCTAATAATAGAGGCTTGTACACAGTTTTCTTTCATCCTTGTGTCCCCCTGCACTGCCCTACCTTTGTTGTTAGTGCCCTAGAAAAACACATCTTACTCTATTTTATCAAGCTGATTGATACAGCCTAGAATGGCAGAGCTGAAGAGGCACTGAGGACCTTTAGAAAGGGCAGCAAAACCATCTCTTGGCCACCAAAGCATGGGAAAACCTGAAGTTTTAGAACTTTATTGAATCAAACGTGCTGGGGAATTGCACCATTCTACATAGCTGTGATTTAGCTGAAGCACAGCACTAACAAGCAATGACATAGCAAACAGGCTTTAGCTCTATAATCCACACATTGTGCTAGCACATTGTCTTTACTCCCATTACAGCAAGTTTTTTCAAGGGAGGATGCCTGTAAGCAGCACCTCAGCTTCAGGACCACACTGCCTTTGTGCTGCAGGGCTGTCCTAAACTTGTGCCCAGGCAAACACGGACCTGCAGGAAATCTGCAAGTCAGATTTTACTGTCCAACACCTGAACATGGACTGTAGCAGCTAAGTTTTAGATTGATACCTCCTGCCTTTCAGGCATATGAATAGACTGCAATTTGTACAATCAGTTTCATCCTTCTCTCAGAAAAATAAGGTATGTACATGTCCTCTCCCACCTGAATGGAGCAAGCCCCTTGGTCAACATGTGGCCCTGCAGTTGCCACCTCCTCCCACGCCATTGCCCAAGCCCTCACCTGTACCAGGCTGCAAACTCCTAAAGTGGTGCTTTCTATGTACTGTCCCTCCCTGCGATTTCAGGGAGAGATAGTTTAAAGGCAATAGAGATATGATGGCAATGCCCTGGCTTCTGCGCAGAAAAAACACACTTGGCTTTCCAAGAAAGCTGTTTTCCCCCATTTCTTGCTGGCTGTGCACATGCTGACAGCCAGTAAGAAAAGGAAGGAGGAGGCTTGCTGCTGTGGCGAAGGCACACCAGCATGCCCCGGGAGGCCAGGCAGCAGCTCCGACAGGATGCGGTCAGTCCGTTTCCAGCACACCCCTTCATTACTGGGCTGTTGGCAAAAGTCAGCAGTGAACAGCTTAGTGGAGGAAAGGCCACCAGCAGAGGCAGTAGGCACAGCACAGCAGGCCCTGGCACAATGCTGGGGAGAAGGCATCACCATTCCGCTGCAAAACCCCACGTCACAGACTTGAGCACCAACAGGCAGCACAGACACAGGTGACACTGTGTGTCTTTGATGAAGGACAGCACAGAGATCCTGGCCAGAGTGATGAATCCAAGACAAGGGGGAAGCCCAAGCCCCTCTGAACGCAGTCGCAGAGCCTGTGGCTATGTGTTTGTCCTGCCATGTAAACATGTCACATCCCAGGGGAATAGAGATCAAACATCAAAGTATTCCTGCCAGTAGCCCAGTTTTGCTAGTGCTGAGTGACCTGGTTAAAAAGTAAAGAGCCTTTGGGGGATATTCTTATAGCCTAGTTCATTGCATCTCTGCAGACAACTCCCTGCTTCTCCCAAAATGAAAAAAGAAAAAAAAAATCAAATAACTGCATTCCTCTTTGCTACAGTTATCATTCAGGAGCCAGGAACAACGGCATATCATGTGCTCTTGACCCTTGTGTGAGCAACATGCGTGTTCTGGCCTTCAGGTTGCTGGAGCTGTTAAGTTCTTGCTCAGTTTTTCCTGAGAAGTCAAAACCCCAACTGGTCTCATACCCTGCCTGAGAACTACAAATCACTTTTTTCTTTCCCCCTACTTCAAGAAGTTTTATGATTCTCCCGTTTGCTTCACTCTCCCTGTGCACGTGGAGCAGATACAAGCAACAGACAGAAGGCCCACTCTCAGCACTCACCATGGGTCTGTCTCAGCTCCTAAGAGACCAGTTGTATGATAGGCCACACCCAAGCCAACATTTAGCTCTCCCTTGGCATAGCAGTGCCCTTTATCAGTGACTGTTCTAAAAGTTCTACGCAGAGGTTTTGTGCTACAGAGTCTACTGTTGGACGGGACTGATCTACAGACACAGACTTCACTGTAGGAAGAGCCTGAGGCTGGAACAATGCAACTCCCAACCCTTGCTCTTCCCAGAGCCCCAGCTGGGCAAGGAAATGTCTGCATGACATACTCAAGGGTAGATGTTTTCTACCATGATTTACTGTGCTAATTATATTCTCCACATAATGTAATAAACAAGACTAAAGCACTAACAATTTTTCCACCATCCACCTAGCCACACTCAGGAGTAGCCTCCAGCAGCTTTCAGACTCTTCTTTATTTGCAAGCAGCCAAGTGTGGCTGCAGTTGCATCCTAATCATGACACTTCTCTGCATGACAATACTTTTTCAGGACATGCACTGGACAATGACCCAGGCCTGCAGCCTTTAGAAGACGAGGAAGTGAAGTGACCTTCACCAAAGCCCTGAACAGAGCATCAGTGGAACAGGCTGTGACCCAGTCCTGGATGACCTGACCCTCAACAGGCAAGGGGAAGTAGGTACCACAATTCATACACTCAGTTTAGGCAAAGGCAAGACAGGTATTGTGACTGAGCGGTAAGAGCCAGCTCAGTTTTGTTATCTGCTCCACTGTAGAGCCGATGCTACAGAGATCTGCTCAGCACATGTGTAGGGAGCGGGAGGCTGGGCTTACAAACCAGTCCCACCTCCCTGCTGCTGGAAGGGTGGAGTGCCCCTGAGCAGGCATCACTCTCTGGTCTGTTAGCAAGGCAGGAACGCAGCATTTGAGGCTCCCCAAAGCACATAAGACCATTCATGGCTTATTGCAATGCGCTGGCACCCAAACACCTCCAGTGCAGCTCTGGGAGCCATGCGCATTTATTTTCAGGAGAACCAGAGACTGAAAGTAACAAATGAAACCTTCACTTACACTATCTCATCGTTCTGGAACTCCAGCTCCCCACAGGTGTCTTCAAAGTCCTCTCCTCCACCTTTGGCTGAGCCTTCAATGGTTTTGTAGGGCACAATAACATTTCCTCGAGCACCAGAGGTTCGCAACACTTTCACTTCCATGGTCCCCACACTTTCACTGACATGCGTTACTGGCTCCTCAAAGGTGAAGATGCCAGCATGGTCATCATCAAAGATGGTGACGGTGGCAGTAGATGGTGATCCCAGGCAGGCAAGTGTTGAGACATGACTGGCCTCAAGAATGCCCTCATCTGAGGCCTCAGTGCTCACGCGGACGTTGCTGAGATGGACCAGGAAGTTCTCATCCTCCTCAAATATGTCATCGTCAATTATGCCAACTCGGATTTCCTTCTGGGTCTCTCCAGGCTTGAAGACCACTGTCCCTTCAGTGAACTCATAGTCAGAGCCAGCATTGGCCGTCCCATCCTCTGTCCGGAAGTCAACGTACACTGTGTTGGTCAAGTCACCTCCCCGGCGAATGATGGTCAGGGCGACAGTGCCACAGTTCTCCAGACACTGGTAGGTACCCTGCTCAAAGTAGAGCTTGCTGATGGGATCATTTTCTGCCACCTCACTGTTGACCTCGTGCATGCTGACAGCTTTGCGGGCCTGGTCTGCAGCATGTCTCTTCAAGATGTTGCCAGCTCCTGTCATGAGCCGAGTGGCCTGAATGCGGTAAAAAGCCCTGCTCTTCTGCTGCTGGCTCAGGACCTGGTAGTTAGCCAACTCTATAAGCTGTTCAATTTCCTTGTCAGGGTGCTTTTGTTTCAGCTCCTTCAGGATCCGAGCCATTTCCCTCCTGGCTTCCTCATCATCCTGGTCTTTCTCATCCACCTCCAACACCAGTGTCCCATCCAAAAAGTTTTCCACATGAGAATTAGCAACCTTTCCGTCCATCTCGATATCAGCTTTGGAGGAGGGCCGGTCACCCTCATGCTCAATGATCATGCCTCTCTGCTTGCCAGCTCGGTATTTCTTGTAGACGTACTTGTAAAATAAAAGCCTCCTGTCAGCTATCCAGGCAAACACCACACAGATGGGGAAGAAGAAGAAGGTGAGCAAGCCTTCCCAAACCTCCACAATCCCAGGAGAAGACACAGATAAAATAATGTAAAGCCAAGTGTAGGCAAAGATGCTCCAGGCCGCTGTAACAAAAAACACTCGCAAGTGCTTGATCTTCCTTATCTCTCCATCTGGAACAACGTAAACACAGATCGCAATGATGACAAACATGTTAAATGCAGCACTCCCCACAATTGTGCTTGGCCCCAAGTCCCCTGCTGTGAAGCCATGGCCACACACTTCGATAACAGACAGGAGGATCTCGGGAGCAGATGAGCCCAAGGCCATCAGTGTGAGGTTGGAAACGGTCTCGTTCCAGATCCTCACTGTGGTTTTGCTGGTCTCTCCATTGGGCTTCTTGATGGTTATTTCCCGCTCTTGGGATGTAATGACTTCAATGGAGGACATGAAGCGGTCAGCTATGATAGATACTCCCAGGAACATGTACACCATCGCTACAAAATACACGGTTGCCCGAGCGATTTTGTCACCGAATGAGGGGTCTTGGGGTTCCCATATTGGTAAAATCACACCCTTTTTGCAGATGTATGAGCCAGTGCACTCCTCGGTGTCGTTCACAGGCAATTCACTGGGGCTCTCCGCATGTATGCCGTCTGCATGGAAGAGCAACACCAGCACAACACTCAGGAGTTGGAAGCTCACTGGGAAGGTGGGTGGGTGAGTTGCTCGCGACATGGCCGCTTCCACCAAACAGGTCCCAAATGTTCTCAACCTGCAGAGACGCAAGGAAAGATGCGTTAAGTGAGGCTGACCAGAGATAACAGATTTTCCTCTACACCCTGTTTATTTTCCATCTTTCCCAAATATATAATCAAGTTACCCTGTTATTCAAGAAGAGCTATCTAATGACCCCATTTGTGTCATGATTACTGTAGCTTTCCATGTACAAATCATCTAGTTCAGTTATCTAAACAAGGAGAGATTCAGATGCTACCAGTGGGCTAGCACCTACCCCCTTTAGCTGCTATGATGTTTAATGCCACTTTCTTTCTCTTCGCTGAAAGCTATTTGTTCAATTGCATTTTCTTGTTTCTCATCTAATTAAAGCCCATCATTCTGCTTCACAGCTGGCAGAAGTGTTTCCCATTTCAAAATTGCAGTGCACTCACTCACTGGAGTTCAGGGTAAGAGCAAGAGAGGACAGGGAAATCTACTATCCCCTCATCATTTTAAAAAAAATATTTCTATACTTGCCATTTTTAATCACTGTAAACTACATATTTCACATCCTTTTCTTGCTCACAGTCCTCCCAAGCATCTACAACACATCAGAAATCTGCACGAAGTGAGCTCAAGCCCTGGCAAAACCTTATTCTTAACAGTAACTTGGTCATAAGGTGCACCAGAAGGGCAGTCTTTAATTAATGATTTTGGAGCCATTCCTTCCACAGTGCATCACTTTGCACCTTCCCAAAACTGGAAAGAGCCCCATATGCATCTAAGCCTGGCTCTCTTGGCATGCTTTGAGAGGAAACCTGTCCCTGCACTCTTTTCCCACTAGGTCAGCTTTGATGGCTTCCCCTTCAAGGGCCTTTCTCACTCCATTTACAACATCAGTCATCTGGCATGACAGCAGTACTTGCCCTTGTCCTGCCTCAGGATTTTCCAGCAGTGTAGAGGAGCTGTTAAAGAGGTTTGCAGTTAGTTAACAGTGCATAAACTGACAGAACAGATGCCTTTAAGTACATAGAGATGCTTAGTGCAAAAACCTGAGCATGCTCAGTGTTACATTCTCAATTTTACTAGCCAATAAAAGCCAGATTCCTAGTTATTAAAGCTATATTTTCTCCTCAAGGAGAGCCTTTGCCATATTACACTTCTCCATTCCAAGTTAATTTAATCGCACGGTATTTAAAAATGTTTCTATGAAGAGAGGAAAACGCGTATGTCAATACCTTTACTTTGCTGGAGAATACAAAAGGCTGCAGTGGTTTTGCTCATAAAAAACCCACACCCCAGAAAGAAAAAAAAAAAAGGGCCCAGCCATGAAAGGTTTCAACTTCTAAGAGAAGGATGGTATTCCCAGGCCCATATCGGAGATGGGACATAAGCAGGAGATCCAGTCAACGCCTCCCAAAGTCAAGCCTCTGCAACGCCTGGCAGGTCTCACCCTACCATTTGCCATCTGCCTGGTATCCAGCAAACACAACGCCAGGTCTGACAGCTGCACAGCTGCATGTGCTGGGAGACACAGACCAACCCATCCACGCTAAAGGCTGCATCCAGGGACAACATCCTAACTGTCACCTGGGCCCAGTCATGGCAAGTGTGACCCAAGCAGGATGGCTAAGCACACCTTCCCTCTTCCTCCTGAAAGAGGGCTTGTTTCACAGCGCAGCTGGGAACCAGGCTGGCTCTCCAGCCACACAGCACGCTACACATGTTGCATTGCTGACTGCAAAAGTACAGCCAGGCAGGCGTTCCTGGGGAGAAACAGTTACCCTCCTAAGCAGGGACACACCATTGCGACCTTGAAGAAAAGCACCTGGTCACCATCACCCATCTCCTTATCCTCCATGACACAGAAATCACCCCTCCTCATGAGGGCAGGAGCATATTACGCAGGGACAGGGATGTGTGCAAGTGAAGAACTGGCTGGAGGAAGCAATGGGTACCATCCTGCACCCACGTTATGGGATCTGCTCCACAAAGAGACATTGTGATGGTGGATCAAAGTCCTCTCCTCCATTTGCTTTTATTTAAGAATGCTGTAGTAGGATTGTTGGGCTGGAAGAATAATACTGAGAATTTATCAAGACAGCTTTATATAAATGGCATTTCCTCACCAGGAACTGTTGGTCTGCTTTGCACGCCCCCCCCCCTCCCCGCCCAGTCCTCCCAATTTTCTAATGAAGAAAAGAAAAAAATACACAGAGCAGGAAGTGAGCAAGTCAGAGAGCTTCATGATAAGAACAGATAAGATGAACAAGAAAAGCAAGTCTCCTGTATGAAGACAGATTTAGAAGAAAGAAATGAGTTGTTTGCATTGGAAATCCTGCTAATGCTACAAAAAGCTCTTACTGCTGGAGTCAGAAGCCCTGAACATCGCTCCCCTGATCACAGTCCCTGGGTACCTTCTGCTTCCCAGAATGCAGGCTGTAGCCACCACTTACAAATCTGAAGTAAAAAATTGAAAACATGATGTCTGTAAAGAAGCACACCTTGTTGCAGGCCGTTTGGTGGATAGCTAAGTTGAAACAGATGTGTGTTCATGGTCATTGAAGTTTAGCCGAAGCATGAATTAGTCACCCAACATCTGTACTCCTGTGTTTCACACTGCTCCAAACCAAGTCTCGGAGGCACTTGATAAAGGGGCTGTCAAAACACAGGCTGACTTGGTATCTACTCTGTTTATCCCAGATAGCTCCTAAGTGCAGTTTTGGGTTTTTTTTAAAATATGTAGGCTTAAAAAAACTTTAATGTGGGCACAAAATAGTACTCAGCTGCATGGTTCTTCACCCTCTCTTTCTAAAGGGTAGTAGTTTCAACAGAAAACTCAAAAGCATCCACCTGCCCTTGTTCAGTTAATTTTCTCCCTGTGGCAAATCATATCCTTGCACATGTACAATTATTCAGAGCAACCAGGCATTGTGAAATCCCCTTGGCAAGAAGAGGAAACAGATGGTTCTAGAGAAAATATTATGCTTTGGGTCACTGATTTAGGTCATAAAGAACAGAAGAGTCCCATCACACTTTGGACAAACTCTACAGTCTTAAAAGGATTTGAGCACTGGAAGTCTCAGCCAGAAAAAGACGCCCACTAAATCAGATTAATAAGTCACTTGAACTTTATTTGCCATGTTCTTCCCTTTCAAACATTCTAATATAAGTTGGTTTTGGTTTGTTGTGTGTGTGTTTTTTTTTCTAAATCAAGTCCCATATTATGTTAAACAGGAGGAAAAAAGGCCTAGAGGCTTGCATTTGAGCAATCCATCTTCCTGGCCTTCCCATCCAGCTCTCCATGTACAAACAACATTTTTCCCTCAGACAGCAGGAGATAAGAAACATGGAAATTTTCTGGAGAGTTCAGATGGGTGGGGAAAGGCTAGAGCTTTGGAAGAAAAACCCACTGGCCTTGGCAATGTGCCAGGACCCTTCTTTGAGAGGCAGTAGCATCCCCCAACTCTATGCTGGACTTTCTCCAGCATTTTGTGGTGTGGTCATCAAGCAAGATTCACAGACCCTCACCAGCTTTCCTACTTGAACCAATTCACAATGAGTGTTATTAACACCAGCCTCAGGAATTATGGAGGGCTAGAAAATGCTTAGCCACAACATGCTGGTTACACACAGACAATCAGAG
Organism: Nipponia nippon; assembly: GCF_047370975.1. Taxonomy (NCBI): domain Eukaryota; kingdom Metazoa; phylum Chordata; class Aves; order Pelecaniformes; family Threskiornithidae; genus Nipponia; species Nipponia nippon. The sequence goes on along the minus strand of NW_028262358.1, from coordinate 12,845,903 downwards.
CCTGACATTCAAAATACCTCTGAGAAGCAGCTGCTATAAAATTAGCAGCATTTGTTTATTTGTACAATCCAAAATAAACAGCTTGGTCCCCAGAGACCCTCTTACTCTGCATTTGCATAGGGTCTCAGCCCATGGTCAGCACACTGCTGCAGGCGCAGTGGTAGGAATATTCCCAGAAAAATCATTCGTATTATTCTATAATGAGAAGCAAGGCTACCAGAATGCCAGCCCTCCCTCCAAACCCAACTTTGTTAGCTTTTCATTAAGGTGTCTCAATTGCATTTCCCATCCCGGCCATCAACAATAAAAGCAAATGCGGTAGCTGATTCACAGCACGCCAGGTTAGCGGCCCCGGCAAACCTTGCCTGCTGCAGTGCTCATGGCCTCGGCATCACTCCCCAAATGCCTCTTGTGTCAGATTTATCACAGCAGCACCGGGCAGGGGTGCAAGCTGCTCTCAGGCTCAGTGCTAGCCATACGTGTGTGGTGAAGAGCCCCAAACCACCACCCCAGGCCAGCACAACCCTGCCCATAAGCACAACCCCATGCCCAGGGGTAGCACCCAGAGCCCTTTTTACCACCAAGGGATTGGCGCTCTCCTGAGGCTCCCTGGAACCAGCTGCCTGAGAGCTTTCAGGTAAAATCATAGAATCGTTTAGGTTGGAAAAGACCTTTAAGATCATCAAGTCCAACTGTTAACCTAGCACTGCCAAGTCCACCACTAAACCATGTCCCTAAGCACCACATCTACCCTTCTTTTAAATACTTCCAGGGATGGGGACTCAACCACTTCCCTGGGCAGCCTGTTCCAGTGCCTGACTACCCTTGCAGTGAAGAAATTTTTCCTAATATCCAATCCAAACCTCCCCTGGCACAACTTGAGGCCGTTTCCTCTCGTCCTATCACTTGTTACTTGGCAGAAGAGACCGACCCCCCAACTCGTTACAGCCTCCTTTCAGGTAGTTGTAGAGAGCAATAAGGTCTCCCCTCAGCCTCCTCTTCTCCAAACTAAACAACCCCAGCTCCCTCAGCTGCTCCTCACCAGACTTGTGCTTTAGACCCTTCACCAACTTCGTTGCCCTTCTTTGGACACGCTCCAGCACCTCGATGTCCTTCTTGTAGTGAGGGGCCCAAAACTGAACACAGTACTCGAGGTGCGGCCTCACCAGTGCTGAGCACAGGGGCACTATCACCTCCCTGGTCCTGCTGGCCACACTATTCTTGATACAAGCCAGGATGCTATTGGCCTTCTTGGCCACATGAGCACACTGCTGGCTCATGTTCAGGCGGCTGTCAACCAACATCCCCAGGTCCTTTTCCGCCAGACAGCTCTCCAGCCACTCTTCCCAAGCCTGTAGCGTTGCATGGGGTTGTTGTGACCCAAGTGCAGGACCCGGCACTGAGCCTTGTTGAACCAACCAGGTAGAGCTGGAGCTAACCAGGAGAGCCAGATTCCAACTCAGGCTCTCCTGAAGTTGCAGCTGTGCCCCTTTGTGGACATTCTCCCGCAGGGCACTAGCAGTTGGTTTTGCACTGTCATGGAGGAAAGCCTGCTCTTGTAAGTGCATGGTCCCTTCAAGGCAAGCTCAGTTTAGATGCACCTCCCGGCCAAGGGATGCTGGTCCAGCATTTATTCTAACCCTTGGTGTTGTGAAACACCTGGAGGGCAGTTGTTGCCCACAGCAGGACTAGGAGGGTTGTGGAGATATTTGCCTCCCTGCTGGACGTGGGAGCTCTAGGTTTTACAAATTGGTGGCAGAGCTCCTGCTGCCAGCTTGTGCTCCAGCCCCCCAGCTCAGGAGCTGCCAGATGGGGCAAAACTAGCCTTTTAGACTCTGCTCTGACCTTTCCCTGGCAGCAACGCTCCTTCAGGCAGGATGGTTGCTGTGTGCAAAGTGAGCCTGAAAGCTGCTCTTGTGTTTCAACAAGGCACAGATTTTCCTTTGCAGCAGCCTCCCAAAAGTCCCATCTCCATTTGGGCACTTCACCCTTGAAATATTCACTGTAAGATCCTTCCTGTTATTTTCCTACACCTTTGTATCATACACAGGTTTATGAGCATCTGCAACCAGCTGGTAGCATCATTATTTTTCAGAGTACTGAAAAAACACTGCTAGCCCAGACACTTTCATTACAGAAGGATTGGGCAAGGAAGGAAATGGCCTGGGCTCACAAGGAATGAGTGGCCACACAAAGAGAGAGTGAGACTTTCCATGGGGATTTTTCCTCCCAGCATTTGACAGAAAACCTGTACAGAGTAGCTGTAACACAGCAGCGTTCACACCATTACAGCCACCACTGACACTACCCAACGGTGCCTACCCCACTGTGACATTATAAAAGCATCACTACTGCGAATTCACTGCCAGCTCGTATGGGAGAGGGTGTCCCCACAGCTGTGTCACTGGTGTACAGGAGGTGGGAGCAGCACCCTCTCCCACAGGGTGACTGGTCACTTGCTGGGGGGCAGTAGGAAGTTTGCTCTTCACACGAGAGTGGCTGCTTTTCGACATGCTGGAGGGACACAACAAGAAGTATGTTGCAACACCACGGGGACTCCCAGTCAGCCCTTCATTATCCCATAGTCAGAGCTAGACAGAGAGGAGCTGTTCCTAGTGAGACTGCACTACTGCAGGGAGACAGGGAAGGCAGCTCAAAACGCCCTTTGCTGGTGTCAGGCGCAGGAGAAAAATGGTCTCTCTCCAGCCAGAGGGGCCAAAAACTTTGACAAAGCAGCAGCTAGTAGCTACTGCAAGGCACAGCTAGCCTGCAAGCTAGAGAAACAGAACCTCAAAACAAGCTACTCACTCCCCTGCCAGTGTCCCTGGTGAAAAGACAGCAACCTCCAAAAAGGCCTCAAGTGAGAGGACAGGCTCTCCTAGCTGACAAGTGCCACCCCCCCACCCCCGCAAAAATGGCTGTTTCAAGTTATGTGCCCTACACTCCTACCCCAAGGTCAGACCTGAAGTCTCCAAGTCATAGCACCCCTTTCCCAGTTTCTCTTGCAGGAGAGCAGCACTTAAGAGTCTACTGCAAGCAATAACCAGCCTTTCCTGGGGAAAGCGCTGCACACCTCGCCTCCACGAGTGGGACTCATACCCACTGCCCCATCCCCGGAGGGCTAGCAAACCTCTCCTCTCCTGCTGACCCTTCCTGGCCATGCTGAAGCCTGTACACCTGTGCCTCATTGAAAGCAGCAATCTGCTTCACAGCAGGGCAGCTCGAGCAAAGCTTGTATGGGGAAAAGACATGACTGTAGAAAAAAAAAGCCCAAAACAAGTTGTCTCATCTCTGACCATCAATCAGTCAAGAGCCTAGGTCCAGCTTCCTACAGCCAAGGGACACAAAACAGATGCCAACAGCCCTGCAAGGTACAGGGTGCTTGGAGATGTGTCTAGGCAGCCACAGGCTCTGCTGGCTTCACTTCTGATCTTGACGCTGACCTGTGGCACAGCTTTGGTAAAAAGTAGCTACTGCCAGCTGTGATTTTTACCCATCAAAGCAGGAGAAGGACCCTACTGCCATGCTCGCTGTACATCTGGACCCGTGAAGGAAAGCCACTATGTCCAAATATTGTGTTGCCACTCACGGCTGCACAGTGTGACAGCACTTTCAACACAGCTTGGAAAACCTCACAGCTCACAGCTCTCACAGCTCTGCTCCGGCTCTGCCTGGCTCCTTCTCCCTTCCACCCAGCTCTGCCATTCCAAAACAGGCACAGCCTGTTGGCAACCCCTGCCCATGACCCTCCAGATCTCCACATCAGGAAAACGATTTCCCGGCCATCAGCATCCTGATTGCATCAGTACAAAAAAACATCAAAACCTTTCCAAATATAGTCAGAGGCACAAGCCCTCCATGAAGCCAATCAAGTAAAATACACATCAGGCCACCCTGTTTTCTGTAAAGGACATTAAAAAGTTAGAACAATTATCGGTCTGCAACTGATTTTTCCAAATATCCTATCTCTTCAATGAAGCATCCAATCTCCTCCCACAATCTCCCCAGCAACTTTCCAAAATAAACAGATAAATAGAGGAAATAAAACATCCCCGATATAAAATTTCAGCTAGATTGCATGAATTTGGGGGCAGCTTGTAGAGACCGAGCTTGGAAGTGTTTGTCAGGGAGATTCCAGCCTTGCCTTTTAACACATGGAGACCAAGTGGCAAGTCGTCCCTTTCCCCCATGATTCAAGATCTCAGCAAGGAAAATGCCAGGAAATGAGAAGCAAGGGAGAAATACTACATTTCTTTTGGGGTTGTACTTTTTTTTTTTTTTTTTTTTTACATCTCCCCTCCTACTTGCTGCTTTCTCCAGACCATTCCTCTATCTCTACCACCTGCTTTTGGTCTCTTTTTTATCAAGCAGCATCAGGCTCTTCCCCATTATTCCTCCTGGGCTATTAATGCTTTCCTGTGCCTGTGGATCTCCCTCGCTGATTTAAGCACAGTGCTATCTGCCTGGTCTCCATGAGCTGGCTTTGAGGCTGCCTTGCAGACAGACTCCCTCTGTGATCTCAGGGCAGCCCTTCACCTCCCTGTGCTCTGTGTCTCCCTCTGTAAAATGGGAAGAGCCCCTCCAGTGAGCATTGGGAGAATAAAACACTGCTGATAAGCCTGAGGCTCCTGGGTAGCCTGGGGAGGAAACATCTGCCCAGAGATGCCCACAGGGGCCAGGAGAGAGGAATTAGCAGGCCTGTCACTTTCTTCTCTGTCTGCCCGTGTCCTCTCTTCCCTCCGGGCCCATTTTTGCACTGGTTTTGTAGCTGTGTGTGGGTCCTCTGTGCAGCGGGATGCTCTCCTGGGCTCTGTGGGAGGAAGGAGCAGAAAGCTTCAAGGGAGCAGAGACAAATCCGCAGCCCCAGCTCCCTGCGCCCATCCAGGGACGAAGAGGTGGGAGACATCCCTGGGAGCGTGTGTGGGGAAAGGCTGAGGCGAATGCAGGTTGTGGACCTAGGTGATTTGAACACAGTCCTAGATAGGAGCTGGGCAGGTTAGTTTGGGCTGGAGGCCCACCCTGGCATGCTCCATCCATCAGCTAGGTGCCTAGCCCTGGCTGGTGAAGGGTGGTAGCATCTCCCAGGAGAGTCACCATCCAGAGGTACAGCTCTTGCACCGCTGACTCTAGAGGGAGCTGAATGCTAGTGCCGAGCAGATGCCCAGTTTTTAGATCACCAAATCTCGGGAAAGAGAGTCTAAGCCCAGGTGTGTGCCAGGCCTTTGTCTCAAAAGCAAGGTTAACCACCCCTCCCTCCTCTCCAGTCTCCCCCACCCTCTCTGCCTCCCTAGGAGCTCTTTGCAGCAGCAAATCTCACTTTTATTTGTAGCCAGGTTTCCTTAGGAAGCCAGGCATATGAAATCACAGTTTCCATGTCTGTCTGTCTGTTCACATCACTCCCCCCCTCCCAATTTCAGCTAAAATCACCAGAGGGATAGAGATAGCAGAGAAAGCCAAGTTCCTACAAGCTTCCTGAAAATAGCTGGAGAAATACCACTCACACCCTTGGCAAGGGAAAGACTGGTCAGTGAGCTCAGCCCATATTGGATGCCAGAGTCCCAATGGCACAGCACCCTGAGCACCATGAGGCTGACCTAGGTGCAGCCAGGATCTGCATAGCTGTGGGCACCAACATCCATGAGCTGGGAGGACATGCAGATCACGGCACTCTGAGCTTTAACAGAGCTCCAGGTTGTTCACTGTACTGGTCAGAAGGAGAGCCAGTATTGCATGCCATTTGTGTTGTCTATGACCAACCTGTTGGTTGGTTGTCCAGTGATGCTCGTGCCTTGGGGGACACTGGGCTTTATTATAGGATCTGAGTTTCATTAGGATGCTGGAGAACAGTGGCTTTTCCCTGGTAAGCCAGCAGGACTGTATCCCCCCAAAAATACAGCAGAAAACCAAATTCTGTCCTAGACACAATGCTGGAACATTGCAACCCTGACAGCCCTGAACAGATCAGGACACTACCAAAGGCCTAAACAGGCAGAGAAATGGCTGTGCCTATATGGCATCATGCAAGGCGCTGTGGAGACTCCCAAGAGCAAGAACATGAGCCAAGTTCATGCTGTGTCATGTACAGCAGTGCTAGGAGAGAAAACTAGGTGCAGCCTGGGCAGCTGCAGGCCAGTGAATATTTAAGTCTCAGGAGCAATTCACAGCCAAAAGATCACAAAAAGCTTAGTGAAAGTGGGGGAGAGAGAAGCAAGCAAAGTTTCATCAGTTTAAAACTGTGGTACTTGGTGTTGGCATTCAGGGACAATAGGCATAAAGAGTACATCCAATCTCCTCAAATATCTTGAACACAAACCCTGGTACAGAGGAAGCTTTGAGCAACGTGGCTCCCCAGCACTGGCTTAGGAGTTGTTTATGCCTCCAGAGAAACAGAGCTGGTGGGGTATAAGAGGAGTCAGGCAACTTTCCTGGGGAGACAGTGGTGGGGGTTCATGGCTTGGCTGGTAGGTTATGGCTCTAGAAATGCTACATTGTTTCCCTATTTGGGCTAAATGCCTCTGCTGGAAAAGGGGCAAAGCTGCTATTGATGAACCAATCAGAAGGGAAACGGGAGAAAGAAACATCTATCAGATGTATTCAAGGGAATGCAAATGCCTTTCTTTGGTGATGTCCACTGCTCCAGCCAAAGCCATACAGCACAGCTCTTTTTTTCCTGGCTGCCATCATCACATGAACATGCAAGTGTCCTAGCTTCCCTTTTGTAAATACAAGTGCACCTCTTCTTTTTGTTGTGGTGAGAAAAAGCACATGAATGCCTACACAGGTGTCAGGAGAGTGCACAGAGAACCCCAGCCTCTCTCAGCCCCCATTTCCATTGCCTGACTCGCGGATTTCCAACATCTGGGACTGGAGGAACAGCTTCCTGCGAAGCGCAAGCAAAGAGGAGCCCTGAAATCAAACACTCGCACCCACATGCCTGTGACCTTGTGGTTTTACTACAGCTTTCATTTTTAGACTCCAGTTCTCCCTAGTGCTTGCTGCATTTCTACAACGTTTTGCCAGTTTGCTTTCGCCCTGGAGACAGAGCTGAATGTGGGGTTGCTTAGCATGGGTTGGCGGGGAGGGAAGCACCAAAGCTACGATTAAAGAATTAAACTCGAGATGACGGAAGAGCCCCAGCCATGCTTCCACCTAGACAAAGCCTACGTGATGAGCGCTGCTTAATGCCAGCCCTTAATAACACACGCTGATCGAGATGAAAATGGGAATTTCATTGTGGCTGCAGGTGCCTCCGACCACTCACCTCGGAAACCGTTTCACGGCAGAAATCGCCGGGGCTGGAGGAAAAGCAGCCCTGCCCGGAGGCACGAACAGCCCCGCCGGGCGGAGGCACCGCACCCCCGCCGCCGCGCACGGGGGAAGATGCCCGTAAGCCCCCCGCGGGGAGGCGGTTTGCTCCAGCCCCCTCCCCGGCCCCACCTGCTCGGCAATGCCCGGCCTTTGGGGTAGGGGGAGGCAACCCCTCGTCGCAGCCGCGCCTCCCGTCGCGACATGTCGCGATTGGCCGGCGGGGGAGGGGGGCGAGCCGCCCCATCGTCTGCCTAAAGGTGCCGTGGCTGGCTTGCAAAAAGCATTCCCGGGGCGGGGGGGGGAGCATCCTACCCCCGCCTCCCCATCGGCTCCCACACGGCTTCGGGCCCCCCATCCCGCCTCCCCCATCCTCCCCCGGCACCGAGGACCCCGATGTAGAAACCAGTCTCGGGGCGGCAGGGGACTCGCCGCGCTGGGCAGGGTTGGGGCCGGGGCGGGGGCCGGTCGGTCGCGGTCCTACCTGGCGGGGGGGCAGGAGCGGGCGCCGCCGGGGCCGGCTCAGCAGCGGCGGGGCATCGCGGCGGGGCGGGTGGCGGAGCCCCGGTGCGCGGCTGCGGCGCGGCGCGGCGGCGGCGGGCGGGCGGGAGGGAGGGAGAAGGGAGGGAGGAAGGAAGGGAGGGATGGAGGGGTGGATGGAGGGAGGGAGCGCACACACACACACACACACGCACACACACGCAGCGCCCCGGGGATGCGCTCAGCCGGCCCGCCCCGCAGGCAGCCTCCCCTCCCTCCGCATCCCTCCGCGGCGCTGCGCGGGCAGGGAGAAACCCGCCGTCCCTCCTCCGCGGTGGCAGCTTCAGCCCTTCTCCTCCTCCTGCTGGAAATATTTCCCGATTTCCTCCTCGGAGCGAGGGACTTTGAAAGGCAGGGCTGGTTGCGGACCCACCCCCAGCAGCCCTGCCCGCTCTGCCCGCCCTGCCTGGGGGAGCCCCCAGCCCTGCCCTGCCTGACCCCTGCCCTGCCTGACCCCAGCCCTGCCTTGCCCTGCCCTGCCCTGCCCGAGACAGTCCCCGTCCATGCTCTGCCTGCCCCAGGTCTGCCTGCCCTGCCGAGGCAGCCCCCAGCGCTGCCCGCCCTGCCCTACCTGCCTTGCCCGCCCTGCTCCGTCAGCTCCCAGTCCTGCCCGCCGCCAGGGCAAGCCCGACTCCGTTTGCACCCTGCAGGAGGCAGGGAGCCCTGGGAGAGATGTCGAGAAAGGAAGCAGGAGGGGGTTGCAAGGAGTGCCTTGGTATGTCTGTCACCGTGCCCCACAGTGTTGCCCATGGCTGCTATGGGGAGGCAGGAGGCCAGGAGCATCCCAAGGGGCCCTGTGTTGAGGTTCACTCCCCTCTCACATCGCCAATGTTGTGGTGTTTGCAGAGGACAGCGGGGGCCATGGGGTGACAGGCAAGAGGCATATGGGTCATCTAGGGCCCTCCTGGGAACTGCCCCTGCATCTGGCTATGTCCAGGTCAGCTCCTGAACCCACAGAGCCTCCTGTCTCCACAAGAGGGTCATCAGGGTTGGGTAGGTCCTGCAGGAAGCCAGCAGCCTGGCACAGAAGGACTTGCTGCACCTCAGGCTGGGCCAAGTGTCCTTCCTGTGGGCAATTCCCCTTTCATCATGCCTGAACGACTGCTCCACCCTTTGCTGGCTCCAGCAAGGAGCAGATGAACCCATTGTCCCACCCTCTAGGCAAAACTCTGTGGCTTTAGGAACTTAAAATAGGACCAAAGCTAATAACACACACTGGTAGTTGCTAGTACCCAGCGACCTTGAGTAGCCCTCTACACCCAGATCCTCAGGTGCAACAAGAACCGTGGAGAAGCAGAGCCATTATTCTAGCTCCTGCACCCTCTTACACCTTCTTCCTCATATCTTGTTGGCAGTGTCTGTAATTTTTGTCACTACTGGCAAGACAGCAAACCTGAACTTTACCTTTGGATTTACTTTGTCCTTTCCTTTCCTTTCCTTTCCTTTCCTTTCCTTTCCTTTCCTTTCCTTTCCTTTCCTTTCCTTTCCTTTCCTTTCCTTTCCTTTCCTTGCCTTGCCTTGCCTTGCCTTGCCTTGCCTTGCCTTGCCTTGCCTTGCCTTGCCTTGCCTTGCCTTGCCTTGCCTTGCCTTGCCTTGCCTGATTTTTGCATCACCACATCCTTCAGCAGAGATGGAAAACTAAATTTTCTGTTCAAGATGAGGTGTAAGACATGGACAATGTCACAAAACTCCTTCGTAAAGCACTTTTTGTGATGAACTGACCAACCAACAAACCAGCTACTGGTTATTAGTGTTGCAGCTGTTATTGATATTATTTAGTTTTGGTCTCACTTTAAGAGCTTATTGCCTACACATGGGATGAAAGGCATTTCCAAATAAGAATTTGGTTTAGAAAAACCACGGTTTTGTGTCCAGTAGCTAACTCTGATTGTCTGTCTCACCTCTTTTGGTTTAAAACTCTTCACAGGAGGGATAAGGTTGCATCTGGCCATGTGTGGTACTTTGATGGGATTCAATTCTCCCAGCAGGGCCATTGACATAAAATGAGCACAACTAAATGTGTACAGCATGCACAGTGCTGTGCTCTGATCAAGACCTGAGCAGAGCAATGGATGTGTATCAGTGGCGTTCGGTTTGGCAGTGGCTGCAGGATGCAAGGTGCTGCACAAGCTGGCATGGCAAACAGATAGTGCGAGCAGAAAAAATTGGCATGGTTGCAGCAAACACAATCCCTGCTGTTGCTTTTCACCCCGCACACTGAAATCTAATCATTGCAACAGTAAGCAGTGGAATTCAGATTTTAATTAGCTGTCAGCCATGAAGTTCTCCCTAAAGCTCCCTGTTTCCCTCAGTTATGTTGCTGACCTACTTCCCAGCTCTTTCACTGAATATGGTATACAACTCCTTTGGAGCACCAAGACATTAACTCTGCTAATGGGGATCCACTGGTGAGCTGCTCTCTGAAGAGCCAGGCACGTCCCCAATTCGTCTCAGCCCACCTCTCTCTGCAGCCTGCAGTACATGTTCCTGTCTCTCCATGCCTCCTGCTGAGACCCTCAGAAAGGTTTCTTCAGCTGAGGGATTTTTGAGCCATTTGAGGGGAGCTGAAGGAAACAAGAGTTTGTCAGTTTGTGGTGATGCTCATTAGTCCATGAAAATGAACCCTTTGTATCACCCTGCCTTAATGGCATTGGGAGAGAAAAGGTGAAGCAGAGCTGCAGCATTATCCCACCTGCACGTGAGAGCAGCTTTCATCTGCTTGAAAAGTGACTGCTTAGGAAGGATATGAGGCTGGGCGGCTGGGAGAAGATGCCTGCACTACCCAGTCACTCACACATCCCTTTCCAGGCACATTCAGACCGTCATCTTTCACAGCCTCCAAAAGAAAGGTGGAGTTGGGCTCTGAAAGAAAGAGTGGAAGTCAGGGAGCAGGGGAGACAGTGAGCCCAAATGATGAGAGGAGATGCTATATTATAGGACTGCACCACACTGCAGTGGCTATGGTTCACACTGCTTTTTCTCAGCCAAGCTAGCTGAAGTGGTAGCTGTAACAGCATAGAGCTCTGCATGGGCTGTGAAATCTGCTGGACAAGCTGAGCTGGTGCCTGGAGCTCCAGGCAAAAATGCAACAAGACTGCTCATGTCCTGACACAGCAAGTTTGTCATGGTGTGGGCACATCCATGCTTCATCAGGATTGCAGCCTGGGCTGTGCTAGGAGAGGCAACGGTTTGCTCCAGCTACTCTGTCTCTCTTTGCAGTCATGCAAGTGAACACCTACCATTGCAAACGTGCTTACAACCACTAATTAGTACTCAAAATCATGGAGATTCTCATGCCAATGCTAACGGATGGTTCATTCATTCATTCATTCATGCACACCCACAGTTCTCTCCGACAGCAGCTTGCATCTCTCTGCAGTAAACTGGAGGAGGTTTCTGGGTATTGTCTACATATGCAGAGCAGAAAGACAATTCCTCCCTGCAAAGAATGGGGTTAGTGGCCTGTGGAGTCTTGAGCACAGGACAGAATGGTTCAGGCCAATTCTCTGCTCAATGTCTTGTCAAAAAAGACATCTGAGCTCCTGCACATTTTAGAGGAGGGGGACACAAACCCTCTGGTATTTCTTGCTTGAAAAATTCCTGCCTTACATTCCCTGTAAAGGAGACAAGTGGTCAGGGCAAGGTGGGTCTTCAGCTCAGCCACAGCATGCTCAACTCTGAGCAGCTGTCCTACCACCCTTTCTTGGCCCTGTCTGGAACATCTCCTCAGTGGGATGCTCTAGTCTCTGCTCCAGCTTTTGTGGGTTCAGATAATGCTGGAGGATAACCAGTGAGTCCTCATTGGTTAGTTATCTCTGGTCATGGTTTTCCTTAAGTCCCTCAGGAGATGTCAGAGAGATCCTGCAGGAGCAGATGGGATATCACCTCTGGCTTGCCATCCATCTGTCTTTGCTCCTCACTGCAGCAGACTTGAGTGTGCGCCCACTGAACCTTCTCTGGCTCTCCTCTGCATGTTCTTGGCAGAGGCCTGGAGATCCCTGAGAGGGGTGTTTCTAAAAAAGATGCTCAGAAACATAGTTTCCAGCAATTTGAGCATTCACTTTCACTGTCACCTTCAAACCTGCCTTTGCTGTTGGGAAGATAAATCAGGCATTTAGAAATGTGGCAGATGGAATGGGACACAGCAGTGAATAGGAAGGGCAATTCTGTGTGCTGGACATCATATGTTTGTTTTTGAGCTCTCCAGGCAGTGCCTTCTTGGCTGTTTTCAAGTCGCTGGTACAGTCTGAGTACTGATGATCCCAGGGAGGTCTGAGCGCATGATAGTTGTCCATTGGCCAGTCAGAGGTCTTGGATGTGGAAGGTGTCTTCTACCCCTGGAAAACCAAGAGTAAAGACTGCCCAGGGAGAAGGCAGTGCTCAATGGGATGTTTTGGCATGCCTCTGAAAAATTGGCAGTGTATAGTTTGCTCTCACTGCAATGCTTTGGGAGCCTGCAGAGGTAACTGGAGAAACCATGCTTGTGCTGCTTTCGAGCTCTTCCCCAAGTAGTTGCTCTATGCTGTGTTTTACACAGGTTTAAACAACAAATCCAGAGCACTAATTGATGAGCATAGCATTTAACAGCTTGGGAGAGAGTCTTCCAGGAAGAAGTACTGACTGGCCAAATTCTACAGAGCACTGCTTGTGTGTGGCAGACACAAAAGAGTATTTGCACTGGAAACCACCGGCCGCATGGGGGTTGAAAGCAGAACTAGTTATAGGGGCTGGGCACGAATTTAGGGAGCTTGGAAATGGCGAGAGATGCATGTATTTTGCAAACATCTAGCCCACAAAACAAGCCTCACACTATTGTCTTCAAATTCTGCTTCAGAATCTCACTTTTCTTTTTGAACAAAACTGCTTTCTGGTCATCAAGGATATACAGGAAAAATTCAATATGAGCACAGAATGACTTCAGTGCCTGGGCTTAATGTAAGAGATGTACAAGATGCAAACTGTCTCCTTACTCTTCTCAAAGGAGCAGAAACTCAAAAGCCTTCTGACAGCTGTCATTTGTCTCAACAGCACTGCATGCTAATACTAGCATCTCACTCCCATCCCTGTTTCACAGGCAAAAACCAGTTCCTAGCCTGAGTCACTGGAAAATGAAGGACCAGTTGTCCCCTTCTGAACTGCCTGTCCCTTAACATCTTTTCCCACCAAAAAAATGAAGCTTTGTTTTGCTGTTACAAAACTGCAGAATACAGGAACTAAAAATGCAGATGCAAGGTCAAGTGCAATGCGTTCCCCAGTGAAAGCAATAGCCTAGTGACTCTGCTGCCTCAAAATGAATGTCCTGCAAAGGGCCATGGAGCTGCAGTGTGCCAGCCCTGGGGCAGCACTACAACCGAGCAGGCACTAGCACTCTCCAGTTGATGCTCCAGCTCTTTTCACCATCATCCCATGGCTGCCCTGGCCTGGAAAAAATTTGTCTGGAAAAAAAAATAATCCCCCCAAATCCAGAACTAAAAAGCAGCAAATGTTGTGTTCTCTGGATTTGCCTTCTGCTTTTGAAACCTTGAGGTTTGATGTTTTCCAATTTACTTGGTAACTAGAAGTTAGGAAAATGAGGGAGATGAAATAGTGATATGTAATCACATGACTCCAGGAACTGGGACTTTAAGAAAAAATAAAAATGCAAATACCATGATAATGTGGCAAGATCTGGGATCTGTGTCCTGCAAACTGAGGACTGTGATGCTTCCTCAGCAGCTCTGATGTTACATGAGGCCATATCCCTCATTTGATCTGTGTGCAAGGTTCCCATTGCTATCAGTGGGAGACGCAGGGTGAATCGGATGTAGTGCATGACTCCGGCTGCAGGCCCTGGTTGTGAAGGTAATTTGGCCTCCTCTGTACCATCTGTTTGCCAGCCCTGAGCGAGGCTGGGTATTCCAGGGAAAATAGACTTTTTTATTAAAAGTGAGAAGTGATTGACCTCAGCTGCATAAAGCACCTTATTTATATTTTATTTATGTATTCCAGGTCAAGAAAGCTGCTGGAACACCTTGCAAAAACCAAGCCCATTAGGCAAGAGGATGTGAAATGACTTCTTTTAAAGGGAAACTTGTCTTCACTACAGTGGGCTCTAATCTGTGCTGTCCTTGCAGGGTGGTCAGAAATCTTCCTTGCCTCTTTGCTGCTTTGACTTTACCAACCTCTGCTTCAGCTCTACCTTGTTTCACCTCCAAGTGACCTTGCTTGGCTAGGTGTCCCCCCAGCACTGACCAGCTCTGCTGGAGATTAGCCCCTAAGTCCTGGGGATAGAGCGGAGCTGAGGAACATGCTGTCTGCTCTTATCAGCATGCGGCAGTCAATTTTAGGCCACAGGGACCCACGGGACTGGGAATTTCTGTGCTCCTCAGTCTTCCCCAAGGCACCTTGGAGAAGGCATGTGCCCTTGCTCCTGGCTGACTCTGTCCCTGGAACAGCTGAAGCAGCAGCACGGTTCTTATCCCAGTTTCCTTCTCTCCCCACAGCTTAGACGCTAGTCCAATGGACAGGGACTCCCACTGGTGCACACAGAGATCTTGCTATTTTGGCACAGTTTGCTCAATTTACACTTCTGAAGATGTATAGACCAAAAATGCTTGTCTTCTCTGTGTTGAACGCCCAAGCAGCGGTGAGGCAGTAACCAATGCTGCATGTCCTAAACACAGTAATTGAAGCCCTGCATGTAGAGACAGTTTAAAAAAAAAAGAGGGAAACATAAGAAAACCAGATTTAACTTCCGGATTACTTAATGGTTATGGGTTTGTTTTTTTGCTGGAGATTTTGGAGAAATGAAACTGCACCATTTGTGAGACCGGATTCTCTTTTCAAATTCCCTGTGTTGTCATGTGCCAGTCTTTCCCCCCACTCTGGAATTTCAAACACAGCCTGTTTGAAAGCTGCTCTGAGCTGAATGGCTTTTTCACAGCTTTCTGGATTGCGATGATGCTTTAAAATAATTGAAGATGCTCCTTTGCCACCTGCCTCGTGGTTAGAATCCCCAAGTCTCTTATAAAAAAATCTTATGCTTTTATGGGAATCTGATCCCAGCTTGTGGCAAAACTGTTTAGGTTCTGAGGCTGTATCCTTGTGTTTGTATGTGCAGCAGGGACATGGGGGGCTGTGTGTGTGCATGTGTGCAGATGTTTCCTAATGCAGATTGTGCAAGCTCTGACTTCTTCCCACTGTGTTTCTGCTTATTCAGATGAACTCCTGCTCTTCTGCGAGTGCTCCCATCTCTTGAGCGGGTGAGAAAATTTCCTGAGAGTAGCTGTCAGTCCAGGAACACGGGCTGCTGTTGTGTTTATATGTCTGTAGGCTGGAGATCAGGGAGACAGGGCTTGGGGATTCAAGCATCCCCTGGCTGCTGCTGTGCCTTGTGCTCTAGCAGTGCAGACATTGCAGTGGTAGGTATGAAGGGAATGGCAGGGGTGGGAAGGCATGACTGTATGGGGAGAGAGCAGAGATCTGGCAGTAGAACCAGTCCACTGGTGTGTAGACAGCTCTATGTTTAGCTGACCAGTGTCTTAGCAGGGCTGATGGGAATACAGACTTTCCTCTTTCATTCAGCTCCCTTCCATGTGCACCTCAGTCACTAAGAAAGTTTCTGGCCCCTGCACCTCAAGACACCAGTGTGATATTTTGGTATTTGTGCCAGGGCTGTTAACAGTATCTGGCATTTTATTTGCCATCAGTAGACTCCACAGCTAACAGCTGTATTTACATGACCAGTGGCATCAGGAAGGCAGGCAATAGCTGCAGGGCCACCAATGGGAAGAAATAAGAGAAGTGAGAGGTCTAGAAGACATGCTTCACAAGGAAACATTGCAGGAATGCAGACATATACTTGCACATTTGAAGGAATAGATGTTTTCCACTCCTACTGCCAATAAGATAAGAAGTCAGGGGGTTAAACTACAGGCAGGGATACTGAAGTTTGCATGAAGAAAAGCTTTCTATAGCCATAATGGTGCAGGCAGCTGGATTGTCTGCAGAAAGGGAGAAGTCTGTGTCATGGAAAGCTTTTAAGATCAGGATGAGCAAACCTCTGTTGAGTACAGATCAGGTGTAGGTGACCTAGCTCTCAACATCATTTCATCAGGAAGATGTATCTGAGAGATGAACAATCAGGAGACATTCAGCACATCATAAAAAGGAAACCATTGCTGTAGTTAGTAGGGTGAAAGTAAAGAAAACCTGCCTTTAGGCTTTGCACAAAGATTTGGTGTAGGAAAACAGTCAGAGCACTGGAAATTAGGCCATGCTGGGAGAGCAGATCTAGGCAGCAATGCTATCCGAGCTCATGCAACCTGGGAACAGACCAACCTTGGTTCCAGGCTGACAGTCAGTTTCTTGGGCAAATGAGCCACTTAGCCAGTGGGACACTGGGGAAGAGAGCTTGTTGCTGCTCCGAAGCCCTTGTCCTGTCAAGGTTTGTTCCAGGCTCATAGCCTCTTCTGTTAGTTTTTTGTGCTCAGCCATAGGAACCTTGAAGCTTACCCAAATGCTCTCAGGAGCTGGCAGCACAGGAAGGCTTGTGTTGGAAACATTCGTCCTGCTATGGCAGTCCCTTTCACTTGCCCTGCTGGGAGCCTGTCCCACTGTGAACTGCAAGTTGAGGTATGCAGACAAATGGCCTGTCCTGACCAAAATGCAACACTAATGAGACAACAGCACAAGGGCACACATGGGCACTCCCCATAGCGAAGACAAAATGATGTGTTTGATTAACTCTGACTTATGGCTATATAAGATTCAACATGAAGTAAGGGCATGAGAAGCTACCAGAACCTGCAGATCATAAGGAGTAATGTATACGCAGCTGATCATCCTTGCTGACCAGTAGTTACACTAACTGGACAGCAGCATGAAAAATGGTAGAAAGGAGAATCATTGCATATAACAAAAGCAGGATACTACCTTAATTGCTGACTGAGGTAGAAATTACCAAGACAACCGTATCATGAGTACCAAATAAGCATATAAAGTCAGGAAACTTGGGGCCAGTGAGGGGAAAGTAAATACAGGTGGGTGGCTTGTCTGGGAGGAGAGAGACTTGGTAAAGAAGCAGAACCTGGGAAGAATAAAAGGGGCAAAACCAGAATATAAAGTAAAGCAAGTGACATACCCAGGACTGATTGGGGGCTGTTGGTCAGCCCTGTGCTTAATTATGACAGTTTGAAGCAGGGCAATAAACCTGCTGTTTCCACTTTTCTTGTGTTGAGCTTGCCTTGATGGTCCAGAGGGACTTGGTGTGCTTTGGGATTAATGAGAGCTGTCTCCCTGTGACTGGTGAGCAAATGCCTGAAGGCTATTACCTAACCACATGACCCTTCCCTTCCTTGACAGCCTGACTCTGTCTTTCAAGTTGCCATTTCTTCTGACTGACTCTACAGAGGATCTTAAGTGTAGACATTGGCACTGTAGGAGTTCAATAGCTGAAGACTAATACAGGGAGCCACACGACAAATGAACTACACATGTGCATGGCTGTACCTGGAATCAATCAGGCCACGCACATCTGCCACGTTCAGCACACCTCCAGCTCTTCAAAGAGCCCGACTTGCTGCAGTGCCTTCCTGCAGATGGTTTTGGGGGGAAAGAACTAGCTAAAGTGAAGTCTCTGCACAAGTCATATCCACAAAAGAAAGGACACGCGTCAGATAAAATCCACTCCAAAGACAAGAAATGAAGTTGCAACTCAGGATGAAGGCAGGGAGTTTGTGCTGGCAAAACATCAGCTTTATTAAGGTTAGAGTCTTCAAACTTGTCTTGTTCTGTAATTTTCCGTAGGCTGCATACATCAAGGCACGTTTCAAGATAATCAGACTGTCTGTTTCAAAGAGAAGAATGTTAAAATCGGGTATGTTTTTATCAACAGGGACAGAAAATGTCTAGGAAACATGAGCAGTGGCACAGCTTGTAATGCTTACAAACTTGTGCTGTTTTGTAGCATTCCTCTAGGTCTGTGCATCAAAGCATGCTTAAAAATAGTCTGCCTGGTTATTTTTAAGGTAAGAACATTGAAATTAATGGTCAAGGGCCAAAAGTTTTCTAGTGCATTATTGTGGAGGTACAACTTCAGGCATTTTAATACATTAAGGCACTTCCCAGGCACACATGAAGCAAGGTGCACACCTAGACAGGCTTGCCCCAGCCTCTAAAAATGCAAGGACTGTCACTGAATTATGGATCCTCAGGTGGGTCTTTGGTGATTTATGATGGCGATTCTCAAGTGTCTAGAAAGGGACCGACTAATTTTTCTAAAATACTCATGATTTGTCCTGAATCTTACCCAATGATTGGTAGCTGAACAGACAAATCATTGCCCAGTAAGTAGATTTTCAATGGCAGGCAGTACAAAGTTTTCTCTTCTCCGATAATAAAATGTGCGTGCTCTGTACACACTGTTCTCTTCCACAGGATCATAGAGATCCTCATACACACTCACAGCAGAGAACCTTCAAGATTAACTCTTTTGTCTAGGTTAAGTTGGAGATATGTCACTTCAGAGGAAGGATGAGATTGTCAGCAAGGCTCTAAAATGCTCTAAGTATTGGTTACTCTTGTTCTCAAAAATTAACTTCAGATTAAATCAACTCATGCCAAAAGGCAAATCTCTCAGTTATCAAGAAAGATGCTTCTTGGAGCATCTATTTTCCATAACCAGTGGCAAAATGTATTTCAAAATGAGAGAAACTTTTTAATGCATTTGTTTTCCAAGCTGTGCTGTGAACTAGGCCCAGTACAACAACATGGCAGGAACACAAGTGCAGGACATCACACAAGGGTCCACTGTGGTGCTAGAGCTCATTGTGTTAAACCTTTGAGTAATGTAGCCAGAGAGTGCAACAAGGACACCTTTCACAGCTGCATATCTCTCTCTTTGCAGTATTTTGCCCATGAATTAACACTACCTGCTAGAAGGTTTCCACAAAGATTTGGCTCATCAGCAACTTGGAAAAACACACATGGGAGGTAAATGCTAGAAGTTAAACCTATATTAGCTCCTCAGTCAGGATATGGCTTCTGCTCTGTGCCAGAACATTGGTATAACATGTGGCTTACATCTGAAAGGTGTCACAGCAGGCAGTAGAGCAGCAGTAAACAGCACTATTCTGGACAATCAATAAAAATGGAGACTTACTTATCCAGCTAAAGATAGGACAATCCAGAACATCTGTCTTGCTCCTGAACTGGGCATTTTTCCTGGACAGGAGATGCTTTCAGAGCCTTGCTTCAAATAGCTATGCTCTGAAAAGCTGGGTAAATCCAGGAGGTCATCTTGAAATAATAGTTGGCAGGCCAAAGTGACTTAACATTTAACATGCTTTAAAGGACCATATGGAATAAGTTACACCAGAGTAAAACAAACACTTGTCTCTCACGTTCAGTGTTATTGTTAGCAACTTATTCGACTGTGTGTATTTCTCAGCAGCGACAATGACTCACTAAATAACAGGATAACACCACGGATCACTAGCATGTTGTGGTCTGTGGCCACAGGAAGGATTTACTTTTACTGTGTACATGTTGGCAATCTCCACACGCTAGCAGCAAATCCAAATGTTTATTGCTGCATCTAGGGCAGAAGCACAGGATCTCTGCTTGGAGCCTTTCTGTAAGCCAAAAAGATAACATGGGGTATTTCTGATATCATGATTGCCAAACTGCAGCAAAACCAATGAGCTGAGAATGAAATGTTGGGAAAGTAGGTGTCACCTTGGTTTTGCTTCCTTGTTCCAGTGTGAGGATATGGCAATTGCTGATGCTGGGAATCAGCATGGGGGGCTGTTTCAAAGAGATGGGATCCCTGTTCCTATACTAAAGCCTAAACCTTGATGCATGGTTGCTACTTTTGGAAACAGGCATCAAAGCAAGCTGAAGAGGTTGCAGGGCAAGAGATAAGACTGGTCCATCAAGCCCTAGGCCCCTGCAGAAAGCCTGAGAGTGGTCAGAGCTGCCTCAGGTGGACAAGCACATCCCCTCTGCTGCTTCAGAACCCTTCAGGCTTCTGCCTGAGGCCTGACATGCTGAAGCCCTGCCCAAATCACTGTGGGCCAGGCCCCTTCATCACCTTCACTAAGATCATGTCCTGTCCTTTGTTTCCTAATGCTTGTTGAACATTACACATAAAACTCAGCACCTTGGTGAGATCTCCCTGTAACCTGGGAGACCTAGCTGCCTGGAGGAGCATTCCCAGCCCACCTCCCAGTAGGTTAGGGGCTGTACAGGTAGCCCAGGATGGCAGCATGACATTTCTCTCCTTGCACATTGCTGTCCAGGCAGTCTGCAAGGACCCATCTAGATGACAAAGAGGAGACCACAACCCTGTTCTGGCCATGTTGCAACAGAAGGGTGTCCAATACACCTCAAGGTAGAGAAGAAAGCAAAAAGGGAACATTTCATGTGCAGCAGGGACTCAAGGAAGCCTTGGTGGGGGGATAGAAAGGCAGCAATAGTTTTGCAGGCCACATTCCTGCACTTTCCATGTTTCGTTGTTTTTTCATTTTCACATTTTCCTCTAGTTTCCTGCTTTTGCTTATATAAAAGGGAAAGAAAATGCAATTTGATGTTCTGATGAAAGGAAGGACAACTCTCTGGAGCAGCAGGAAATGGTGTGCGACAGTGTCATGCGGGATTAGTCTGCAACCTCCAGGGCATGCTGCGGTCTGTGAGATAACCTGGGAAACATACCAGGGACAAAACTTCTGGTGAAACTCATCCTGTACAGGGAGAGGGGCTTGAAAACACTGAGAGACTGAGGATAGGAAAAAGGCTTTACACACCCTTTGATATAGTATGTTCCCACAGGGAGTAAAACAACCCAAGCACTGAATCTCCCAGACTGGTAGGGGAAAATCTATACCCAAACAGCACTCCTTGGCAGAAGAAGTTCTGGAGTGTTTGTCATCTTTGTGTATTTACAGACAAGTCATTAGTCATTGTTAAGCTGAGTGGAACCCAAACTAGTCTGGGGCATATGTCTTCCCACTGTACCTTTGCCCAAATCCTGACATTTTCCAGAATTCCAGTTCTGTGAATATCTTCCTTCTACTTATGCCTATCTTTCTGCAAAAGTAAACTGATGCGGAGTTTTCCAGAGTGAAATGCATGCCTCCTCTCCTCTCCTCTCCTCTCCTCTCCTCTCCTCTCCTCTCCTCTCCTCTCCTCTCCTCTCCTCTCCTCTCCTCTCCTCTCCTCTCCTCTCCTCTCCTCTCCTCTCCTCTCCTCTCCTCTCCTCTGCTCTCCTCTCCTCTCCTCTCCTCTCCTCTCCTCTCCTCTCCTCTCCTCTCCTCTCCTCTCCTCTCCTCTCCTCTCCTCTCCTCTCCTCTCCTCTCCTCTCCTCTCCTCTCCTCTCCTCTCCTCTCCTCTCCTCTCTCACATGTCTAGAAAAGGCTCGGTTAGATCACAGACTGAAACCTGCATTTTATGTTAAAAACGTCAGAGTTCAGCATTCCAAGGATTTGGGAATGATCCTAAAAACAACATCCCAAACTCAGGAGGAAGTTCAACATTAAATATAAAAGAAATCCAATATGCTGAAGTATGGAAATCAAAACAACTTCAGCTTTGCCCTGCAGTGACCCCATGCAATAAGAATACATTTATAATTAGATCACAGTGACGGTTGGAGCCCTAAACAAGAATAAACTGAGTTTTGAAGCCCTCCAGATTTACTGTATTGTTACTATGTTTTCCCCCCATGTGTTGCCAGAATAATACTGAGTTTCTTAAAGGATCAACTCCAAAATGAATGTCAACTCATAAATTGCCTGCCTTACCTGTAAATTGGCAGAAAACACCACCACTGCTGAAAACTGTCATGTTGTTGCCTCTTCCCATAGCAGAACAGATCAGCAGATGGTGGGTCTGAAGAGTGAGGCTTATGGCTGGAATCTGTCTGAAGCACACTGGAACAGCAAGAGATCTCTGCAGCCATGTCCCTAGTCAGCCTGCTGGCACACCTTGCTGACTGCCTAGGGAAAACATCCTGGGCACCTCTAAAACTGAGCTTTTTAGCTCAGAGACATGTGACTCTGAATTCAGCTTCTCTTTTCCTGAATTTGTAAAAAGGCTTTCTCCATTTGCTGAATGCCTTCTCTGCAAACCCCATCATCAGGATTCCTCTGCTATGAACACAATTCAGCAATAGCGTGGTTCAGTTTGCTAGTGAGATGCTGAGTACCTGAAAACTTAGTATCATCCAGAGCTATTATATGAGAGCTAGACTCCAGCTTGGCTTTAGAGGCAACTTGTATCATGGGATGGAAATTTATGAGTAGTTCATGTCTGTAAGTGACCAAAAATGACAGCTGGATTTAGACCAGCTGAGGCCATTGAGGGTTATTTACTCATCTCTCCATGCTGTGCAGTCAGTTATTATACACAAAATTTTTACAAAGAAAAAGTTTGTGAGGCTGGATGGCCCAGAGTTTAACACAGTGAAACAAAAATGGCAGCACAGTTTCCCTAAAACACAGGCTATTTTCACTTCCCATCTGAAGTTCTACTTTATTCAAAAGGATTATGGCCACGTGTGCATAGAAGACACTAGACATATTTGTGCTGCTACGCATGAGATGATTGCAAGCAGCGAGCACCATGGTACATGCTGTAGTATTTACATGTGGTTCTTGCAGCCTGCAAACACAAACTTTTCCTAAAATGCCATTCATTCTAGAAAACTGTCTTTGTGAGTCCTCTGGTAAAACGCTCCCCAGGTAGATCATTGTCCCTTACCCTGAAGGAGGAGAGACAAGAATAGGAAGATGATGTTTTGGGAGCAAGAAAACCAAAGAAGACAGCTGTCTATTTTCAGATTTTTTTGGAACATCATATTCTTCAGGCCTGAACTCCTTGGGCAAACCAGATTTGAACTGGCAAATGGGTCTGCAGGTTTCTAGTCTGGGAACAGGCAGAGCTGCCACATAAAGCCCATTTCTCTAGAACATAGGCAATAAAATGTATGTGTCCAGAGAAGTGGATCAGTCTGTCCATATGTCCTCAGAATCTGCTCCAATCTTCTGATTTACTAGAGAAAAGAGAGAGATGGTGTTCAAACTCCATCCTTCAGGAATCACCATAAAAATATTGAAGTTGTCTGAAGGAGGAGAATATACAGTATACAATATATTCTTGCTTGCTCCAAGTTCCACTGGTGTGAGGGCAGCTTTACCCTTCTCCATGGCTAGTGAGAAGAAGCACTGAGCTCAGCTTTGCCCTTGTTACTCGACTCCTGGGTTTTGTGCTGCCCCGACTCAGCTCGGCAGCCTCGCTCTGTCTGGTTGTGAGAAAGAGCAGAGCTCCCCCTTCCCCCTCTCCTCCCTGCACTCTGGCAAAGAATGGTGCGTGGGAGGACCTCGTGGCGGATGCTCGGAGACTGCAGCACTCATAATGACTAGTCACTTATAAAAGACATGTTAGCGATACTATCGCTAATGCTTTATATGACTATTTCTATTCAAGTCTAGGTCTCTGAATGAGATCCCATCAGCTTTGCACAAGGGACCAAACAAACACTAGCAATACCCATGACTAATCAATAGTAAATATTAATAATAGCTAGTACACTGATAATAATAATAAACATTAGTGATAACACAGCCTGCCTGAAAATGCTTCTGACAGAGGGAGGGAAGGAGGGGGGCACAAAGGATGGGTCATTCACAAGGTCCCTGGGCAGGTCTGACCTGGGGCTTGGAACTGAGTGATGACTCCTGCCACCAGGGCTTTGTCTACTGGGCCACACTGCCCCAGCCCCTGGGCCAAATGGGAAGATCAAATTAAATAGGTCCCAGCTTTCCCAGCTCCATCCTGCCATCTTCTTCCTGACCTGCCTAGCACAACTGTTGGGTAACGCCTTGCTCAGGGACCATGCACATCAGCTAGTCTTTGTCTCGGGGGAAAGGGAAGCACATAGCCTCGGAGAGATGGGGGAAAAAATAGGGAAAAATTGTTGAAAAGCTTTTATCCATCAGTAGGCTCACAGCAACCTATAAAACAGAACCATATCCAACAGAAAACTGAAGCAAAGTAAGTGTGAAATGCAGAAGTGTTCTTTCATAGCAATAACAGCAAAGAAGTTTATTTGTTAATGATTCAATAGCAATTAAAAAGCTATCTATTGACCCCAATTACTTAAAGATGAATTTCTGTGCTAACATCTCTATAGACAAGCGATATGTATTTAAAAGGTGCGTGTCAAAAAAATCAAAGTTTGCCTGACACAGACAAATTTCAGCCTCAGCTTAATTTCGAGTATTTTCTTCTCAGCATTTGAGAAGAATCCAGACATAGAGAAGATTTGTATTTCAGTGAGTATAAAAATGAGGAATGTGGGAATATCCACGGAAATAAGGGGAAAGGAGGGCCATGCGCATGGGCCCTCTCGACTACAGAGTTTTCTATGGAGTTACAAGCAAACACTTCCTTTATATTCTTCTTATGTAATGACAAGGGAAAGCATTTTCATTCATGAATGGAAATGTTTATGACATTTGTGGTCTAGTAATTTCCCTTTACAATCATCCTTCATATCTCTGGAAATCTCCTACAATTTCAGCCATATTCCTGATATTATTTTCAGTTCTTTCTGTATAATTTCACTTCACCTCCTCTAATATTTTTTTCCAGTATATTAACCACCTGAAAAATGAGAAAGCTTTACGTAGCACTTTGCACTGGGAGTATGAATACCATAACACCTGAAAGCACATGAACTGTTACCCAAATGCCATTCTGTAGCATTTAAAGAAAAATCTCATATTTAGCTGTAACACTGCAAACCAACAAGATTTTAAGCCAAGGCTACAAAAAGCTTTTTTTTGTGTTCTTTTTAACAAAACACTTCCGTGGAGAAAGCCTTTCTGCCAAGGGTATACCCTGCTTTTTTGACAGTGCCCAGTTCACAGAGATAACACATTTCAGTGCTAGTTTGAAGGAGAGCTATTACTTCAGTGCTTTGGAAATATTCACAATAGCACACAGCTGTTTTCGCTGGAGTTGACTTTCACAACACTGTAATGGCAGTTAAAACTGTACAAAAAATCCTTGCACAGGATGTAATCAACCTCAAATCTACAGAGAAACATTGAGAAACTGCTTTTCAGTGCCAAGAAAAACAACAGTCATTTACAACAAGCTCTTCCTAATGTCCACTCAGCTCAACCCAAATGAGACATGTTTCTCAAAACGAAAGTAGAGCAGACCAGAGAAGAAAAAACCCTTGACTATTTTTATGAATTTTTCTAAATAGAAGCACAAAAAGACTCAGACACTGGAAACCATCACCGATCCCTCCTGCCCCTCTGTCTGCTGAAGCTCTATCATCAGTCAGCCTGTAAATCCAGTTCATGAGTGATACAATGCTTGTTTTCCAACATTTTTCTCTTGCCTCTTTCAGACATTTGGAAAATTTCTGTCCCTCCAGCGGCAAAACTGTTACATGTCATGTTCCTTACTCAGAGAGCTTAACTGCTATCCAGCTATTGGAGTCATCCTGTAGCCCCAGATTTACAGCTTTTCTCAGGATGTCAGTCTAACTGAATACCTAGGTGTTCCCAAGAAATTCTTGAATTGCTTTTCACTTACCCCAGCCGAGGCTCAGCAGTTGTGGGTAACGCAGAATGGAAAAAAGCCCTCATATGATAGCGTCTCTAAATTTACCAGAAAGAAAGGAGCTGGGGTGCTTGTCCTTTAAGTGTCTCTAAAGATGGTTTGCATAGCTGGATCTCAGCTTATCTATGCTTTTCTGCTTTTGCTTCCATACATGGATCTGTTCCCAACAGTAACTTCAAGCTGTCGAAAAGAAGCTATCTGGCAGCTTTCAGCTTCATCTGACACATAAATGAGTGAAAATAAATAAATAATGATCTTTTCTGCTGGCTCCTTTTATTTTGATTTGCACCTCAGAACACCTTTTCTTTTTTTTCTTCTCCCCAGAGTAACATTTTGCTGTTTTCTTCAAAGTAACTCCTAGGTGAGGGCAAACAGAAATGACCAGGGCAGATTTCTCTTCTCCCTTTCCTGCAGGCTCATATAATTTTATTCTCAGAAACATATATTTTTTTTTCCTTTGCTTTGCTTGTAGGTCAGGGTTTTGCATGTTTGCTACTTGGAAGCATGTCAAGGCAATATACATCATGTCTGTAACGAGGGAAGGTTAAGAGTCAAATTTTTGGAGAGAGAGAGAGATTATAGAAGACCCACGTGACTGTTCCCAGATTAGCAGCAGTAGCAGGAGTAAGCATTCCTCTGATGTTACAGTAGCCACTGTGGGACATGCCTGAAACACTGAAGAGTGGAAGCTGCAGTCTGGAAGCTCCTTGCAGATGCATTTATGAATAAATCACTCTTCGTTCTCCTTCCTACCTACCATACTTCCTAGATTTCAGTTTCAGAAAGGGCTGATTAAAGACAAAAATGTGCACAGGGAGCCCTGCGTCACAGCTCAGGAAGGTAGTCGTATAATTAACCTTAACTCTGCTCTTTGTTATCTCTGCTGTACAAATGGGAATGTTAAGGGCTCCAGTGAAAGAGCAAGATCAAATATATATCGTTATTATTGCATGTTATAGTGGCAACTGGGAGTAAAGAAGATATTAGGGACCTAATCGATTGCTTCAGACTGGGCTCCCTGGATGAAAGAAAACTGGTGAAAGACATATTCAGGCACTTAGATATCTAAGGCTGAATGTAGGTGTCCATATTCAGGCCACTTGCATTGGAAATGCCATCCTCAAACTTGGTGTTTTTGATTTGTTACAGGAGAAGAAAACTCCTTGTATATTCCTACACACAAATGACCTTGTCTGTTTGAGATTTTTCCTAAACATCTGTTGAACACTTGGCAGAATAGAAGTTTTTTTAAGGACTCACCAGCTCCACCTCTACACTTAATGATAAACTGCATTATTTCACTATTATGTTACTAATTACCCAATTAGAGATACCGCTTCAAATGGCATTTGACTCCTGCTGTTTGGTGTCTCAGAAATTGGAGGGGATGTGTGTGTGTATATAGATAGGGATTCTGGGAGGTCTCCAGCATCTACCCAGCATCCAGAATGAAGACAGCTGCCCTGGGAGCACACCCCTGCATCCCAGAGCAAGCAGAAGCCCTATGGAAGCATGAAACAGGCAGCAAAAGGAATCAGCTGCAAAAGATGAGTAAGTATGAAGGGGACTCTCCAGTTTCTAGCACACCAGCCAAATCATCAATGCCTGTCGTTTGGGGTGGTGGGAAGTAATGGGAGGAGAAAAATCCCTTCTGGAAATCTGTCCTGCGGTTTCTCCAGCCTTTCAAGAGCAGGAGCCAAGCTCATCCTAGGAGGGTGCTTGAATCGGAATATATGCTGCCGTTGCCTGTCAGGCACCCTTGGTGACTCAGGAGGTCTATGCTCTAGTGCAAATAAGAACATGATTCAGCAAAGCATCTAAATTCCTGCTTAATTTTAAATATTGAGTAATACTTTTGACTTCCCTGGGGTTATTAATGTGATTTTATTTCTATGCTTTACTAGGTTGTTCAGATATGGACATGAAGCTGCCACAAAACAGCATAAAAAAGAAACAAGATTTGACACTAATGTGAGTGTATTTGTGTTTCACAGGTCTCTTGACTTCCATGAATTGCTCCTAAGAAGTCCTAGGGCTAACCAAAATGGGCTAATGAAAGCAAGACTGTTGCTTCAATTCATTGCATGTGTCCTCCTTCCTATGAAGGAAATGTTGAAAACCCCAGGTGTGCATAACTGAAGAAAAACTTATGTGGCTTTGAGAATAACATGATAATGCTGCACTCAGTTTTGGTAAGCACAAGGCCAAGGAGGTAGGCTGTGTTCTGGCTTTGATTTGCCCTTCTGCACAGCCGCCACGTGTCACCCTCTGGATGAGTGACACCACCCCCTTTGAACTCCACTTCCTACACTGAGTGGCCAAAGAGCTTCTCATATTTTCCATTGAGAGCTTTTCCATTCGTCCATGCTGGGAGAGGTGAAGTCTGTATCAGGGCATGTGGATGATAAGGTGAAAGACATTTTCCTAAAGCAAAAGAAAAAATAGGCAGCGGTGTTGCTGAGCACTGAGTGGGGCACAGGGAGATGGAAATAAGATGCCACTGACCTTCATGCCCACTGACTTATCTCCTCCTCCCCAAAACAAGCAGGACAGAGGGAGAAAGTCCATCTTTGGTGGTGAGACACATGAGGACATCAGCATCTCTGCTTGGTCTGGCACCAGATTTGCAGAAGTGCTGATGAGTGCAGCCCTGGGATCAGGACTGGTGCCTGCACCAGAGGAGGGTGGTTGGCCTTTGACTGCTGAGACCTGGTCCCCCTACAGGGATCTCCCCATCCACCCTGGTTCCCTCCCAGGGCTGCACACTCTCTTGGGGAAAATCCTCCTCAGCTTTTTACTCAGCAACTAGGTGCTGCATCTCCAGGATTTTGTTGCAGGAGGTTGTGCTTTTTTGTGCCATCCGTCCTGCCTGTCACAGTCAATGCTGTAGCCTTGAGATGAAATGGGGCCTTGGTCTTCAGAACCACTAGTGATCTTTCCCATGCTGTATGCTGCAGTTTCAGGCCACCAAAGAGGTGTTGAAGTGTCTCTTATGAATATCAATGTGAATTTCGCAAGAGTGATTTAAATATAGCTGCCTGCTTTCCTGGGAGACCCTGTAGCTGTATTCTCACTGCAGCAAAAGCTGCACCATATGCCCAGCATTTGCAGCCATTTCCCAAAGACCGCCAGGGACTTATTATTCTGCATTTGGCTTGCACAGGGTTCCAAAATGCTTGCTGGGGAGAAAGGGTGGAGGGGCAGACTGCAGCTGATGTCTTCAACAAGTTCGGATGTGCTGCTCAGGTGCATTTATGTAGCATTATGTGCTATGAAAGCTGGACGCACCTCTGAGCAACCTGATCCCATGTGGAAGTCAGCCCAGCTTTGAGCAGAGGCTGGACCTCCAGAGGTCCCTCACAACCTAAATTATCCTGTGATTCAGTGAGAAACTCAGTTTAGGATATAGTCATATGGCAGAGGAATAGCAAGGAAATCTGAACTCGTAGGGCACATGGGTCATTTTCTGTCTTCCTGTTGTTTTTTGTGAATATCTTACAAACTCTTTGAGCATGGTCCATCTCTCATTCCACATACACAGCTTGTCTCCAGTGTCGCTTGGACCTTACTGCACTGCAAGTGAAAATCCACTATTTCCCCCCTTTTTTAAAGCAAAGTGATTAAAATGCAGTTGGGCCTGTGCCCAGGTAAAGTACAAGAAAGTCAGGCAGCCATTCTTTCCTTGTGTTAAGTATGTAAAGCTTTGCAAGTGAATAAGACTTTTTCTGTTTAGGGTAAGCAAATACGCCTCAAACCTGGGGAGTGTCCAATTCTTAGTGATCACTAAGTGATTGTTTATTTCACCAACGCATAAATTATTGTGCCTTCAGGACAAAGCTAATAGAAAAAATGCTAATTAGTGCTGGTCAGAAATTTTCCAGTGGAACATTTTTCTGTCAGAAACTCTCTTGATTAGTCAAAGTGGAAATGTTCCAGAAGAACATGTTGATTTTGCTGAATCTCCAGTACCACATGGTGAGCTGAGGTGGGGTGGGAGTAAGGAAAGAGGGAATCCATCAAAACCCTCTTGCTGATCCCCTGCCAATTTATTTTGTCTGTCTGCAAGCCTTGTGGCAGCACTAGGGATTGGAGTTTGGGGCAATCTACCATGCAGACAACATCCTGGTGGATAAGTCCTGAAAATTCCTGGTTCCTGGATGGAAGCGGTAAATACAGAAATCAGGGAGCCTGCCTCATCTCCCCAGCTCCCTGTCACTGGACACCAGCCTGGGAACATGCACTCAAAATGGCATATCAACATTTCCAAATGAGATACTTCAGTCAGCTAAATCGAATCTTCTCCTTGGCTTCCAAAAGAGAAGACTTGAATTTTCTTCTGGGATTTTTGCTGGAAGAGAAGGAGGAGCTGGTCTGATACTAGCTGTGTTCATTTGGACTCAGGTTTCTACAGGTGTAGCTTCTCCATCCCTGACATGTAAAATCTGCATGCAGTGCTTTTTTTCACCTCACACTTTCCTGCCTTCTGACAGAGCTGCCTCTGAAGTTGAAGAGATGAGGATCACAGCAGCCTGGTCCCCATGATATTCCTAAATTCAGAAACAGACACATGGGCTCCAATCTGCATGTAACCTGAGGCACTTGAGGACTCTATGGTCAGACTGGAACTGAAAAGCCCATGAGCACTGGGCTTCTGTGGCGGTAATTGGAGGAGTCTGCTGATATCAGCTCACCCTGGACCTGCACTGCAGGACTTGGAGACCACACATGCAATCAGCAGCATGCTTAGATGGTGCATGCATCATTGTATATTTGCTCCTGGCTCTGCTTGTGCCTGCTAGCTCCTTTGCTCCATTTCTGCTGAAATCACCCTAGCTCTTTGGACTTCCACTTTTCCCTCCTGCAAATAACACCCCTGGAACTGAGCACCCATGGGGGCAGTGGACATGACCCTTCCCTTAGCTAGTACCACCCACCTCTTCAGATCCTAGGGCTGGAAGAACATGGCTCTAATGCTGATCAGAATACTGCAGTAACCAGGACTAAGGATACCCTGAATTGCCAAGCATTAATATTTGATGCATTTCAATATTTAAAGAGCTTGATAAGATAATTTAAGGAACACTGCTGCTTTTTAAATTATTTGTAGACAATTTATAATGGAGCAAATCCACTTGGAATGAACAATATTTTGGCTAGGGTAGATGTATGGCTCAGACAGCTACCTACATTTATTTAAAACATCAGTGAGATGACAACTTTGAAATTCTCTGCTAGAAACCTCAGGTCTCAACAGGCCATATTCCCAGCCAGCAGAAGATCTAGGTGATGCCTTAATACTGGTTGCAATTTTGTTGAAGGAAAGTTTTGCCTTTGGAAATAAAGTAAAAGAGACAGAGGGTTTCCCTGAAAGTTTTGTTTTCAATGAAAATATTTGGGTTGTCATCTAAAACTTGAAAACCACAGCTGGAAAAAAAATGAACTGCTGGTTGCCAAGAAAGAAGAAAAAACCCTGCTGCCTTTTTTTCTTGATTTATTTGTTTTCCTGGAAACGTCCTGGCTGCAGCAGTTTACACCTGATCAGGATCAGTCCCAATACTGATAGCACTGTCAGTTACTTGATAAAAGCCATATGAGTCTGCACAGAGTTCACTGTGGCAGTCACATCTCTCATACATATCACATAGCTGCTGTGTGCCTGAAGCAGAGGGCAGGGAGACGATGGCACAATTCATGCAACATTAAAATGAGCTGCTTTATGTAACACAATATGCTTCAAACGCACCCAATGCACCACGGAAACTATGAGAGGGAAGCCAAGAAGCCTCTGTACAATAGCACAAACAGACAAACAGTTTGTAAAGGACAACACACTTGGTTATCAGTGAGGGAACATTCTGCATAAAACATCTCCTTTGTTTCTGATTTTCCCATCCTGACCATCAAGGGAGATCTCCAAGCGTGCCATCAAAAGGCGACCCTGGGAGCAAAAATACATACCTGCGGTGGATCCTGGAAAACAGGAGGTGCTGGTTTTACAGTGCATAGGAATTCTCTCCAGCCACCCCTTGGTGGTCCAGAGAGAATCACCACACTTTCTTCCTTAACCACCTTTGGGGTCTAAGCCACTTCTTCACCTCGTTCCTCTCTGATACTCCTGTCTGCTGTCCAAACACCACCCTGTTCTCTCAAATTGTATGAGTCCAGGTAATTAAAAAAAATCATTCTCAACCTGCACTTGATGTGAAAGTGGAAAGTGGAAAGTTCTCTTTTGCATGGCTTTTCCTTCAGTGAGCTTAGTCCAACTCACTGCCTTTGCCTACAAACCATGCCTTGCATATAGCCTCGGGTCTTTGCCAATCCCGCAATCCAGTTGCTTTATACAACCAGCACACAAGGGCAGTGCAGGGAGAGGATTACTCTGTGGTGGTGCTGACTGTTTCCTATGAAAATCAACCCATTGCTCCACAGATGCCTCAGCCAAGTGCATTAGCAACCGGCAGCTTGGTTTACAAGCAGAAGCTGGGTATCTCATTTGGTCTTTCTCTGTTCTGGTTCATTTCTGTGCAAAACAGAAGTGATAAGACTTTGTTTCCACTGTTGTGTCTCATTGGATTTAGGGGGCAAATTATGTCTGTTACCGGAAGTACAGAGGGACTTAGAACAGAAAAGTCTTAGTTTCTTGGTATGGCTATAACACAGTTAGGAAAAGCAATTCTTTTTTTCACCAGTGAAGTAGGTGGCACATGCAACAAGTGCAATGGCAGAAAAATTCATCTGTCCCAGAAAACATGAGCAAACATGACAGAAGTGTAGCAATGCAACAGTTGAAGGTTTCAAAATGTTCACAGTCTCATACTGGATGAAGGGAAGAGAGAGGCAGAAGAATGGAGTTGCACACTTCCAATCACAGCAAAGCACCTAGGAGCAGGCACCCAAGGGCAGGTTTTGTTCAGCCATGACTGAATGTCACTAGCACAGCTCTGCCAGTCATTCTGGAGCCAGAAGGGATTTTGGAGCCCTGAATGGTTGAATATTGTGAATTTCAGAAATTTCTCTGCTCTATACTTCACTTATGGCCTGATACTCCTTTGTCCTGAATAGTCAGGAGACCCCATCTTTTGGTTTCTTTCCCTGCCATGAAACCATGACCAGATCCACCCAGGCCAGTAGAGCTGCCAGGATAAAAGTAATGCTTTATCTGAAGAAAGCTTGGTCACAGAATTCATCTGAACTTGTCTGTCATCCTGGGAATCCCAGAGGTCATTTTTAGCCCTCTGGGATTAGGAAGGAGTTTTCCATCCTGTGGGAGGAGGAGTGTGGCTCAGGGGCTCCCCTTGCTTCTGCAGTCATGTCAGGGTGATGGGATTTTGACAACTTTTCTCCAGAGTGTTTTCGTTTCTGTTCATCAGCTTGTTGGTGTGATAACATTAATCAGCATTTCTGTGGAAACAGTGCTTTTGGAGACAAACATTGTAATCAGAATGAAGAGACACTGATGAGTATTGCTAAAATTAAAGAGCCTAAATTCAGCAAAATTGCTTTCACTGGGAAAATGTATTTTGATCCATAGCCGTTGTTATCTACTACCTCCATGCTAGCTTGACAAAGCCAGGCATGCTTACAGTTGGAGGGAGTGGCACTCTGTGGGAGCCCCAGCAAAGATGTTCGTTGCACCTCACGTTTTCCCAGTGGTACTTTCCTCAGTGTGTCAGTTGTCTCCCTCTTATGCTGTCATCTGGCCAGACACTTGCAGCAATCAGCTTTGGCTCCCAGAGGGAAGACAGTCCAGAAAGAGAAAACACGGCTCATGCTTGTGCTGGAAGAACTGGCAGCTGCCTACTGCTTGCTGCAGCGCCCCTCATTCCACACCGTGCTGCCTGCTGAAGAGATTCAGGGTTTCTCCTTGGTGTTGTCAACCTCATATGGTCCATAGAGGTACCAGGGCTTTCTGTGACAGGGTCCCACCTGCAGAGTAGGGAGAGAAGTCTTGGGGTGACACCTGAATGCCCTTGAGACAAGAGATGCCACGTACACATACTCCATTGACCTTGCTATCTGATCTCTTACTGCCACCAGAGATGCATGCTATTAAATCCTTAGTGGAGGAAAGGCTTTTCCTAAGGCAGCCTGAGTCCTTCTTCCATCTCTGACAGCCTCTCAGACAGTGCCTGCCCCTCTCCGTTCATCGTGCCCAGTGTTTCTCAGCTCTTGGTAGGCATGAGCACCTCACTATAGAAAAGCAACCAGGTTGGGCATGCCACATTGTCCTGCTCCTCATCCTCTTGAACTCTCTGGCCTGCTCACTGCTGACCCTTCACCACAAATCCCAGCAGCCTCATGCCCCATTCCATTCAGGGAAGGGCAGTGGGAAACACCCTCCCAGCTTTGTTCATCTACCTTTTACCTCAGTCAAAAAAATGTCCCAATTTGGCATGCTGGTGACTTGCAGCATGTGACTGAGTGCAATGAGATCATGCACATGTTTGAAGACAAAGGGCAAACCTGAAACCTCCTATTAATGCTTTCTTTTTTGAGGCTGCAAAGGTCTCCCAGTGGAAAGGGTTTTCTCTGTTTTCCCTCTGGCAGCTCTGTGCTTCAGGCTTTGATCTCTCCTGGATGTGTGTAAGCCTTGCTAGAGGCAGCAGCTACAGCTATGGGGGCTGGAAAAGGACAGTTTTTTGCACACCCCTGTTTCAACAGTACAAACTGGAGTAAGTAAATATTCGAATCCAGAGAGTGATGCAAGTGTGTAATGTCAGTGTTAGTGTGACTAGAATCCGGTAATTTGTGCATGAATGTGACTAAATATTAAAAGAAGATATCTGTTTGCCCATAAACTTGTCAAGGGTGAAGCATTTCAGAAGTATTTCATGGCCTATAAAACTGAAATACAAAGACTTAAAGTATCACTTCCCACTGAAAAGCATGAAATGGCTCACATTGCCAGTGCTAGGGCCATAAAGCTGCAAGAGCACAGCTCTGGGGCATCCAAAGCCTCTATTTTCCTACCCCTGCTCAGGAGAAGTGAGAGTTGCTTCAGCCTCCATGAGTGGCTTCCTGCTTTACCACCTCTCTGGAAAGAGTGAGGAAAGCAGAGGAGAAAATTTCTTACTGCTGGGTATCACCGCTTATACTTCACACATTGTCACTTAATATTGTTAATGCAGTTCATACAACACAGGACAGATTTAATATGCAATTAATATAATTACTAGGTAATCATTAATAATTTCCTGCATGTTCTCAGGGGTCTGAAAGCAAGCCCCAGGCTGGCAGAGCAGCAGTTCTACACAGCATGTCCAATCAATGATTACGTTTCCTAATTTTTTTCCCTTTCTCAAGACTATCTGCCCACAATGTTTGCTTCA
Organism: Nipponia nippon; assembly: GCF_047370975.1. Classification (NCBI taxonomy): domain Eukaryota; kingdom Metazoa; phylum Chordata; class Aves; order Pelecaniformes; family Threskiornithidae; genus Nipponia; species Nipponia nippon. The sequence continues at coordinate 12,811,116 of NW_028262358.1, read as the reverse complement.
CTCTCAGTTGGAGGGCAGAAAGGGGAAGAAGGGAGCTGATTTTGCCTGTTGCTTCCTTTCGTACTGTCAGAAACATGGCCCAGCCACTTCTTTTTTTGTGAGTCGATTAAATGGTGGCCTCTGGGCCCTCAGAAATGAAAGACCTGCCTGGCCCTGGGTGAAGAAGTGGCTCCCCTCACCCACCGTGAACCATGCATTTGTGGGTGGGAAGATGTTGCTCAGGAGAGGACATTTCAAGAGCATCTCAGGCATCAGAGACAACTCTCATCTTCCCACTGCTGCTAATCAGTAATGATACCCAGAAGACCCTCACCATGTGATGCACAGCACTGGCCTTCACCATATCAGCACTGTCCCCAAGATCCCCACTCTTCTTGAAGGCATAAAAAAAGGGATTATGTCAGCAGCCAGAGGAAAATAAGAAGATATTCTAGGAAATCTTTTTTCCCCATGGGGATGGTCAAACATGGGCATGGAAGCCCAGAGAGGCTGTAGGATCTCCATGAACCACTCAAATCTCAGCTGGACAAGGCCCTGAGCAACCTCATCCAAGCCTGACCACAATCGCTTCCCACCTTAATTATTCTGTAACTCTCTGTATTTTCAAGATCCAAAGGTTTGATAGAGAAAGTTTTCTGGAACTGATGACTGTTGCTTACCCACCAGCAGGCTCAGGGCAGAGGCACAGAGCCATGCATTTCTTTCATGGGGGTGGGCTGGCTCCAGATTTAACCCCATGACAGACACCCTAATCTTTGCACTGTGTTTTGTCCTCTGCTAGTTTAATATTCAGGATTGAAAGACAGTGGAGACAGAGATTGATCACTTAATACTTTAGCAGTGATTATTATGAATTCATTCATTTAAACTCATTTGGAATTTATTTTTCTTGCTTTTGAAGCCTGCCTTTGGATAGTTTAATAATGCCTTCGGATACTCACTTCTAGTGACTGCAAAAATAAATATCTGACAGCTCTAGTTTAGCAATGTGTCATCAGTATGGATGTTTTCTGATGTATAATAATAAATACATGCTTGTTAGGAATATATGATCTATAAATCAAAATTTCCAAGGTCTTTGATTAATCTTTGTGAGTGGTGTAAGGAATATTGCTTTCACCCTGTCACAAGCAATTCCTGCTCTGGGCTTTCGTAGCAAACACTGGCACTGAGGTCACAAACCAGTTTCTATTCAATCCCTTTTGTTTTCATTTCCCTATAACTTTCTGAGACATTCACCTCTGGGGCTAAAATTTTCCATGCTGAACCTCTGCCTTAGGAGGGCTTTACACAGCTGTATTTTGGGAAGGAGAGTGCAGAGGGCAGTAAGAGGCATTATTTTCCTCTCCCTCCTATGGCAAGGACAGTGGGATAACATTTGCAAAGTGGGATGAAAGTTCTCCTCTCCAAAGAGATGGATACAACCCACAGCTGGAAGGAGCTGGCTGAGGCAGGCTTACAAGCACACAAAAAATATTGTATCAAGCATGAACTCAAAGGAGTTGCATGGGAAGTGGTGTGGTATAGCACCAGACCAAGACTCTATCCCTGCACAGGCAATGCCTGTTCTCGTCTGTGTGTTGCTCCACTCCCCAGGCATCATTCCCAGGATGGGGATGGGGAAGGGGGCTGGGACATCTCCAAGAGAGCATGGAAGTCTCCGGAAAATGCCTGGACCTCCCTGATACTAATAGATCTTCTGTTTCTGTTTTACTCTACAGGAAAGGTTGGAAGGAGGATCCAGGGAACTACAGGCCTGTCAGCCTGACCTAGGTGCCGGGGAAGGTCATGGAGCAGATCATCTTGAGTGCCACCATGTGGCATGCATGGGACAACCAGGGGATCAGGCCCAGCCAGAATGGGTTCATGAAGGGAAGATCCTGCTTGACCAACCTGATCTCCTTCTATGACAAGGTGACCCGCTTAGTGGATGAGGGGAAGGCTGTGGATGTTGTCTACCTGGGCTTTAGTAAGGCCTTTGACACTGTCTCCCACAGCATTCTCCTGGAGAAACTGACTGCTCACAGCTTGGATAAGTGTACTCTCTGCTGGGTAAAAAACTGGCTAAATGGCTGAGCCCAGAGAGTGATGGAGTCAAATCCAGTTGGCGACTGGTCACGAGTGGTGTTCCCCAGGGCTCAGTATGGGGGCTGGTTGTGTTTAATATCTTTATCGATGATCTGGATGAGGGGATTGAGTGCACCCTCAGTAAGTTTGCAGACGACACCAAGTTGGGTGGAAGTGTTGATCTGCTGGAGGGTAGGAAGGCCCTGCAGAGGGACCTGGACAGGCTGGATTGATGGGCAGAGGCCAGCTGCATGAGATTCAACAAGGCTAAGTGCCGGGTCTATCTTGCTGTATGCAAGTCTGCCTGTGCATACAGATCAGGGTTTGCAGCCTGGAGGTTTATCCAGATGAGCTTTTATTTCAGTGTCCTGCCCTCCCTTCCCCTGGGTATGTTGTTTCCACTAATGAAGATGATGCTAATTAACAAAAGGTCTTTGTAAAAGTTAGCTCTTGGTTTAGAAAAGGCCCACCATACCTCCCAAGAGCATTCATTTCTTCAGAACTGTTTTAGATTTTTTTTTACTTCTAACCTTGTTTTTGTGCTATGCTCTGAAAAAGTCTGGTTCAGCCTGAAAAAACCTGGCTGGCAGAGATGGCATCTTTGCTGATATCTCTGCTCTCTGCTGGCAAAGCAGTTGCAGTTTGATGTTTGTCTCCCTGCCTGTCCACTCCCCACAATTATGCCTGGTTAACAGTGCTGCTGTGCCACAGCTTCCTTGGTGTCAAGTCCTGACTTGGAGGAGATTAAATAGCACAAGCAGCTGAGGATGCATGGATGTGCGCCAAAGAAGGAAAATGGAAAGAATTAGTTTTTATGGTTTGTTAACTACAGTGACATACTGAGGCCTGTCTAGAAAAGCTGGAACAGCTGGCTTTTAGATAACTTCAGTTATTTTAAGGCCACCTTTATGCAGAGTTTAGTAGCCTGTTTTAATTCTTGATGGTCTGTCAGGTGGAGGCCATTGGCTGTTCTGTTGTATAGCATCAGGTGGTTGGTCCAGGTGGACTCCTGGATATGCTGGTGCGAAGATACCTGTGGTGTTTCTAATCCAATGGGTGCCTTACTGAGGAGTCTGACCACATATAAAAAGTGCATACGATTCCTGAGTCTATCCATTTCTAGCATTTATGGCTACCTGTACAGTGCAAGAACTGAGGCAGATTCAGTTGCAGCCCATTGTAACATGTATCTGATGACCAGCCATCTCTTAGGGAGACCTGACTCAATGCCATGTAGGCAGATTGGGCTAGAGGGCAGGTACCAAAAAACCTCCAGTGGTGCCCAGCATGTTTATGACCATGGGTTAGTCCTCCTGGAAACCTCAGTGACCACATAGCATGTTTTCTTCTGTGGCATCAGGTTTGCCAGTTCAAATGAGAAGATGTGATATCTTCAGACATGGATTTAGCAAGACAATAAAAAAATCTGCATAAAACCATACACTTTTTGCAATGGAATTATGCCGTTAGCTAAATTCTAGCTGTAGCTTAAAGTGTAGTGAGGTCTTCTGGATTAAACTTGTCTTTTCAAGCCCATATAGTTATTCTTAGTGGTCTAAGCTCTCAAAGGTTACCAGAAGCGTAAGGATTCTGATTTAAAAACATCCAAGCAATTTAATGTCTGTGCTTCCAGTGTATCTGGAAGCAGTGACAGATTCTTAATAATTTCAACTCTGTTGCAGAGCCATACTGCAGTGTGATCCTGCTAAAGCTTCCTATCTGCCTGGAAATGAGTCAACTGGTGCTATGACAAGCATGGGAGCAGCCGGTGTACTGTTGGCATCAGCTGGAGTGTCTCTACAGAATGAACATATGTTCTCCAGTGCAGCCACTTCATTCGCTGTTCCCTTGTTAATTTTTATGGTATGATTTTTTTCCAGCCTTAATTAAGAACTTTGACTTTTTGAGAGTTTTTTAAATTTTCCCTTATCTGTGGGGTCAGGGAAGGGCAGATGATAGGAGACAGAAGATTTCATTGATGAAACTAATGAGATTTTTCATGTCCTACCTGAGAAGGAAACTGGAATAAAGACACTAGTAACTCAAGCAATGTTCTGAAAGATCTTAATGATTGGCAGGTTGTTAAATTTGCATTCCTGCTATCTGGTAAAGGGGGAAGAAAATTAGATGGAGTTACATTAGGCTGGTGAATAAATCTCTAAAGACTGCAGAGTCCTCAGTTTAGCTCAGAATGTTCTGCAAACTTGCTGGTAGCACTGGGTATTGCAGGGGACTTGATCTACCAGGCACTTTAGTAAGAAATTATAATAAAGAACAGAACTAGTGGGGACATGGCTATAAGAAAGGAGTTGTGATGAAGCTAGAAGGAAAGCATATTAATCAATGTTTTGAAAGGTAGAGGAGGAATAAATGCTTATTTTCTCCATGGGGAGAAAATGTGGAATCTCCTGCATGTCTTTGAAAGGGATCTAGGAGAAGGTGGCCAAGCTTGCTGCTGATACAGAACTGTTCTGGATGGTCCAAACTGACTGAGGAGCTGCAGAATGATCTTGCAAATAAAATTCACTTTATTTAACTGCAAAATGATGTCTGTGCGTGGGGGGAAGCCTTCAATATGCTTATGTGCTGTTTGTCTCTAAATTATCATGTACCATTTACAAAGAGGATCTGAGGATTTGTGAGACATTGTGTATAGCGCTCTGAAAACATCAATTCACAGCTCAGCATGGTCAAAAAGGCAAATGGGATGTGAGTAATTATTAGGAAAGATACCCAGAGAAAACCAGACAACATTGTTATCCTGCTGTATAAACCCCACATGCGCGTCAGACTTGCACATGGCATGAAGCTTTCTGCACTTGGTCTCAGAGAATATAATGTGAGCAATGAAGGGACAGGAAGAGGGGATTTGGGAACCAAGGTATGGGTGAATGCTCTTTAAGAAGAGTTTAAATATGACTGGAAAGAAAACAACTGAAAGGGCTATGATCAAGTCCTCCATGTTAATGAAAAAGAATGAGATCAGGGAAACAGTAGATGCTGCTTCTCATAACTCAAAAATGTTCAAAGATTTTTTAAGAAGCAATATTAAAACAAACTGAAGGAAGGTTCCTTTTGCATGGGTCCTTTGTTGCATAACCAAGTTGTGGAGCTCCCTGCCAGAAAACGCTGAACAGACTTAAAAATCTAAATGAGAGAAAGCTTAAAAAAAAATTAGAAAACTCTTCCAGAGTTGATCTGTCAAAGGTTGTTTAACACAACAGTAGCTACTATGGCCTACACTGTAGGCTAACATGCTGGGCAAATATGGCAAGCAAGACATGTTTGTGTGGTGTCTCCCCTAGAATTTGCCCCTGACAGCATGTAATCACACAAGGTGCAGAGAGATGTATGATGACTATGTCTGGTCTGTATACCTGCTGAAAGAATAACTTTTTTCCCTGTGTATTTTCCTTCCTGCCATTGAGTCTTCAGGCTGTTCAGAGAGCGGCTGTGTCATTACATGAATTTACAGAAATAAGCATGTAGGAACCCTGTTTTGGTTGGACTCTCCATTTTAATTCCTCCAAAGGATAATGACAATATGTAGCATACAAGGACAGGTGATAGTCAGATATTTGCAGTATATTTGAGACAATGAAGTCTATTTTGTTCTACATAATCTCAAGAGCCCAAGTACAAGATGTCTTGCAGTCAGCATTTTCCATGTGCCCCTGAATGACTTGGAACAAGAATGTGAAATGTGATTTAACAGTTTCAATGTTTGTCCTCAAAAGTGGTGGCATTTTGGTGTCATGGGATCGCATCGTGTGTATTTTTTCCTGAGCCTGGGTATCTTCCGGAGTGAAAGCACTTTGCACATTGTGAGTTACTCTAGCAGTGATTGCTTTCACTGCTAGAGTGAAAGTGAGAAAATTTCTTTTTATTTCTACCACTTGCTAATCCTGTTTTGGCTGGTGCAGCCCCTGCAAAGAGCTCTCTCCATGGAATGTGTTACTCAGAAATGATCCGTACTATTGGTGAGATTCAGGAAGTGCTTTGATCTGTTTTATGAAGTGCTTCACTTGCAAAGCAAACCTGGTGAGCCTTTACTGTCTGCCAATTTGGTGGAAAGGAGAAAAAACTTAGCTCTTTTATTTTATGCCTTTGCCTGACATGGACAATTTTGCCTTTTGTGTATTTACTAGTCTTCAACCTGAGAAGTTTCAAAGTCAGTATTTCTCAGTACAAGCTGAACTCCCATGGCTCAACATCAGGTGAATATGTTGGGGATGCCTTCCAGACCGTCCCTGGTCTTTGTGGTGGGTGGCAGAAGAGCCAGGAGTGCGTACAGAGATTGAATGAGTTATTTGACTGTTTAAAGAGAAAATTGGGAGAAGGATGGAGCTGGCTGGTGAGCTCACAAATGAACCACATAGGAGTTGCTCTATCATTCAGTGTCTAGCACCAGCTGCTTCAAAAGGAAGGTCAGTTTGCAGCTGTGGACTCCAGCAACTTCTCCAGATTGGGAGAAGGCAAATTTGGGGTAGGGCTTTCAAAAGATGGGGACTTGTGTACCTCTGAGGGATGCAGTAGCCCTTTTAATCCCTTGGATGGGCAGCAGTTGAAATCAGATTGCTTAGTGCTTTCTGCTGTAAGGCTGCCCCTGACTGTTTGTGGTTTAAGGAATTTAGTCTCAGTTTCTCCAGGCTACCTATCATCTTCTGGATGTGTGATCATATTCACTGGTCTCTGTATAGCACAGCATTGCTCTGTCAGGGAAGAGTTCAGCCCTATTTCTGGAACAAGAAAGACAGTGGTGGTGGTTTGTCCAAGCTTGGTCTGGCAATGAGCTGCTCTTTGTAGTGCAGGCAGGGCAGTTTAGCAGCTCTGCTACCATCCGTAGTCACCTGCCCCATTCCTGGCTCCTGTAAGCAGGGCTGCTGGGAAGGAAATGAGCCTGGGCCCCAGGATGTGGAAGACAATCCCAGGGAGGACAGAAGATGTGTGGACTTGGTTCTCTGAGAAACAGGAAGACCAAGACTGCTATGGGTAAGCTGGTGCACTGGGTCTTTATTTACTGTCCCCTTTCCTCCTGTATGCTGTGTACTGGCTATTGAGAAACAAATCCATAACTAAGACAGATATTGCAGTGGTTGGTTAGGGTGGTAGGTAGCACATCTTGTTACTGAACATCAGCATGGGCATTGGTGGCAGGGGTAACAAAGTCCTGGAAGTCCCCCAGAGAAAGGGAGACTGTACTGCACAAGGTGGGGAGAGACGTGGGAGGGATTTTGGGTGGGAAGCAAAGGAAGGCTCTGGCTTTGAGATGAAGGTGAGGACAGAGATCTGGGAAAAGAGCGTATGAGTAGAGGAAGAGATTGGGTCACCCAGGCTAGTTGGGAGGGAGGCTAGGACGGCTTGAGAAAAGAGACTGAATCAAAGTATCATAGACAGAGATCAAATAAGAGGAGACAAACCATGTGGAGGTGAGGGTAGGTGAGCCTGTGCCATTTCAAATGTGTTTTTTCTCCCCATAAACCTGAAAGGGAATCCCTGTTTGATTCTCTGGAGCCAAATCCCTATTATTGCTTCCATTTGATAAAATGGGAATAATATCACCTTGGTTAGTAATGGTGTGGTGAAAACAGGTGCATTTGTGTGGTGAAAGACTGTAATGACAAGCTCTAGAGCTGGGGGAAACAAGCAAACTTGCCTGCAAAGTAGGCTTTGTGCTGTGTGGTAAGTAGCATCTAAAATTGTGGATGATGCAGAATGTTGAATTTTAAACTAGATGCGAGACCTTCATCTGTCTGGTCTGAAAAAGACAAAAATCGTCTTGACAAAATAAATGTTTTACTTAAAAAAAAACCAACAAAAACTATCTAATACACACAGGAAGTGGTGACTTAGTGATGGATAGACTTGCAGATTCATTTCTGGGGACTTTTTTAGTTGTACTTTGAACAGGGACAGATGCCAGGAGTCATAGCACCTCTTTCCATAAGTTGTGTTAGAAATCTAACTTAAAATATGCTCTAGATAGAATAAAGGTTAAGCACTTTTAGAATATCTAAATATGTCTTATCTTCATGGTACAATAATTTATTATCAAGTCCTGCGCCTGGAGACAGAGGAACAAATTGTGCTGTTTCTGCTTTTCTGTTAATGGGCTCTGATTTCTGTCTGGTAGCTGTTCCATATGGCTTATTGCTTTTACTACCTTTTCCATATTAATAACATCCTTGCTTTTCTGACATATATTTCTTATGAGAGCTGTCAATTCCTCTTACCCTCATCAGTGAATAAGTCTGGCAAACATGTTTATGCACTGGATCAGATGCCAGTCCTTCAGAGCAAAATGAAACTAAAGTTACCACAGCTGGTGTCTGAATCTGCTGACACTGCATTCCCTTGGGAACAAACTGATTTACTCAGTCTATATAGAGCCTTGTTAAGCAGAGAGCTGAGCCCAGGTCAGGAAATGAACAAGGCAGGGCCAAGGCATGATGCTGTGTGGTAGGTAGAAAAGAGACTTTAAACAAGAGCCCAGTCTCACTGGCATGGAGGAAAGGATTCCACAGTTCCCCTTTGGAGTCAACAGATGAAATGTACCCAAGGGCAAAGGCAATTATTCCCAGACACATTTGGATTTTAGACTACTCTTACACTTTGTTAATGGTCTAGGCTCTTTCTAGTACTGAATTGTCAAATCTTTGCAGACATAATTCTAATAGAGTTTCTTTACAGCACAGCAATTATGGTGATTGATATGGACAAATGTGCTCTTGAAAGAGCAATAACGAGACAATATAGCCCAATACTAAAGAAAATGCATTTTGAAAATCAATTTTTGAAATGAGAATTGCAAGAAAAGTCATGCAAGTGTGTGTCTTCGTGCCTGGCTCTCCCATTTTTGTCTGGCTTTTGTTCTGCAGAACTTTTAGCAGTGACCTCAACCACACTGATGTGGATTATTACTCTCTCAGAAGGTTGTACTGTGACAGATGTGTTTACCTGCTTATATCAAAAGACTGGAAGTATATTTTGCTGTCTAGTATATTTTCAGAAGAAGTGAAAATGTTCTGGAACATGCTTAGCCGGATCAAGAGGAAAATGTGAATCCATTATGGGTACATAGATGAAAACTTCTCACTAAAAATTTGTGTGAGCAAAAGAGCAGAGAGCAGACACTTTACAGAAAAGCAAACTGGGCAAAGTTATACTGAACTGTGGGTCTGACCCAGCAAACATGTTTGCAAACACACTTTCCAAGTATTCACTTGGTTCTATAAACAACCAGTGCAGAAGAGAAATATGTGACCAGTTCTTTGTACATCTTTGTAAGCAGGGAACTGATCTGTAGCAATTTTCTCATTTATCACCAGCTTCTTTCCAAACTTCACTACCTCTGAAAGTTCGCTAACCTCAGACTGCTTTTCCTCCAGTGCTGAGTTACAGAAGAAGGAATGTGGTGTTTTTTACTGATATTTGCGCAAGATGAAATCATTGTTACAGGCTTAGTGAAAATGTCAAATTCTTCCCTTCTCCTGGAGTTTCTGACAGCTCCTGCTGTATAGGCTGCACTCCCCTCTGCTGGAGGGAAACTCGGTGCTCGGCAGGCAAGGTGCCTTGGGTTGCCAGTGGAAGACAGAAACCATGCTCTTTCTTCAGTGAGGGAGGTTTTCCTTCCACTGACTGGTGAAAAACTCAGTGTGAGGCAGAAGATGCTGTGTCCTGTCCCTGGCAATGCACATGTGCGGTTTAACGACTGTATTTTGCTGGCATGGATTTCTTACTCTTGTCACTGTAAGATTTTTCTCTCTCAAATACTATATTTAACTTGATGCTTTGTCATGCTGCTGTCTCTGAACAACAAGCATACATCTTCAGTGAGCTAGCTGCAGTATTTCCCTGATCTATGCCCTTCAGTAACCTTACTAGATTTTTCTTGCTGGTACGTATTAGTATACCTTTATCCAAATCATGGAAAGATTTCGTATAATTTCCATCTCCTCAATGCATCTGGATATGTTTGGAGCTGCAGTGCTCCAGGATTTGAACTATCATGAATCAGTGGTAGAGAAGATAGAGGCATACTCAGGAAATAGGAGTAGTTCTTTTATTTTAAGTTCTCGAGAAACTCATGTGTACATCAGGAAAAAGTGATGCAACATGGGCCACCAAAATTTACCCTGTTACCAGATACTGGGATTGCAACAGGTCCATCTGACTCCAGCAAAACACGCCAGGTAGTTTTGAAGGTGCCAAGCACTGCGGATTTGTCCATTGCTCTGACTGTACTCACTATAATCTGCCAGGGAAAAAAAGACAGCATCAGTTTCTAGTTTTCTGTTGGCAGAAGGATCTTTAGCCTGCTGGAAGAAAGAGCACATTAGTTCCCACTGTCTTCTGACAATGGTACCTCTAGCTAGCAATGGTGGGGACCACTTCACACAGGCTGTCTTTCCTGATGCATCCAGGTTTTGAGGAGCATCCATCACAATTGCCGATTCATCATTCACTGTGTCCACAGTTTCCTTTTCTGTGATTACAGCTGATCACTGAATGTCTGAGCATGGCTGAAATTCCTGTGCAGGGACCAATGCTAAAGTAGAAGAGGCTGAATTGTATCCACTCATGCTAAAGCTACACTTTCTTTTGATTCAGACCAGAAAGCTCTGAAGGTCTCTTCCCTGTGGGACAAAAAGGGAAAGTCACAGTAGGACAGTGTATTGGGGATATGATACTGGAGTTTGAATCAGGAGAATGTGGCCTTGATGATCAGATTTCTTGCTTTTGTTGGTACACCTCTAAACATTTGAGTTATTTTAATGATGGTGTTTTTCATTAATGGTATGCCAAACTGAGCAAAGCAAACTGCTGGAATCTATTGTCCTTAGATCACCAGTCTGAGTTCAGGTGTTAGAAAGGTTGGACACTACAAATAGGAAAATGGTGTCTTTTCACCAGAGTGATGTGCCGTAGCCTGACATTGAGACTTCCTGGAGCTTTCCTTAGTGCACTGCAAAAAATCTGCGGCATTGAAATAATTATTAAGGAATTTCTTTAACCCATGTTGGCTTTCTGGTGTTGGAAACTCACCTGACACATATTGAATTATATTGGAATATTGCCGTTACTATACTGAAAACTAGATTGGACCCTTTTTCCTTAACATCCATTTCGATAATCTTAAATAGTCTTAGAAATTGAGAAATAAGAGCACTATGTGACTAATTACAAAAGAATCAGCACTTTTTACAGGGTCAGTAAGACAGCTGTGAATTACAAGAACCCTCTAACTGCCTGTTCTGCTTACTTGCACTGTGTTAGTAAGGAATTGCCTGAGAAATTGCTGCATTCAAACAAAACAAAGGGGAAAAGCAAGAAGAGAGGAAAACAGTAATCACTGGATATTTTCAAAACTTGACTTGACAAAGGCATGATCAACCTGATCTGGTTTGAAGTTGCCCTGCTTTGAGCAGAGAGTTGGACTAGGGATTCTTGAAGCTGTTACTCAATGATTCTGCAAATTTTGCTGAATAACTTCTCAAGCTAGGGTAGACTTTTTTTTCTAAAAACTCTTTCATGGCCTTTGGTTGTCTTGTATAGTGGAAGGAGTGAAGCAGAAGGCCAGGAGCTGTCTCAGATAGCCAGATTCAGCTCAGTTCTGGTCTGGGGAAATCACAAACCTGGATATGATGCACGTAATCCCACTTCTTCAGTGAAAGGGAATATGGACCTCTGGCTGTGAAGGACTGTGCAGAATCCATGGTTGGAATGAAAACAGCAGCACCCCTGCTTCCAAATGATCCACAGATCTTGCAAGCAAAGAATATTGCAACCTTAATAGCAAACATTATTCAGCTGTATGTCAGCAGACTTACATCTGATAATGGAGTTTTCAAAGCTAAATCAAAATTGGTCCCAAGAGAGAATTAATTTTGGGCTTTTCAACATAGGAAAAGAAATGAACCCATAGACATCCACTTACCTAAAGTTTGACTTGGACATCGCAAGTCTTCCTTCATAAACAGTCCATAAATATTTCTTAATAGTTCTTAATATCTGTTGGACGTTGCACAGGGGGTCTGTAAAATGCCTGAGATCTCAGAGGATGTGTGCCACACAACGTGCTGCTTTATTATTCTTTCAGCCTTTTCCCTTCTAAACCTTCCCAAAGCCTCCATAGTTTTGAAGACTGTCTACAGAAAGGAAAGGCTGAGCGAAATTCTATTTATTTTTTTTTTTTGTGGCACTGATGTCTTCAGGAGCTTTAATGGACTTACCTCAGCAGGTGGAGGAGTTTGCCAGCACACTGAGGTACCTTTGTTTGTCTAATTTACTTCGTAGCATTTCCAATCTTATTTTTAAGGGGGAAAATGTAAGATTATGTTGTCTAAATACAATGCAGTGTTGGAAGTTTCACATGGGACCAAAAGACAGAGGAAGTGATCCGGGGATCAAAAGCAGTGAGCATTCACTGAAGTCAGTGTTGGGCCATCTACATAGTTCACAGGGCTATGCAGAAAGTGGTAAGAGGCCACTTGCTCCTCAGGAGAGCATTTGAAGGTAGAGAGCAAAGGCATGAGAATGCAGCCTGGCTGGAGAGATTTCCAGGCCTAAGGATATATTTATACCAGCTTAACAATCAAGATGTGCAAGTTCACTTTAAGGCAGGATATACCCTGAAACATCAGTTCTTTCTGAATATGTTCAAGTGCAGGAAAAGGCTCAGATACGTTTGGAGTGGACCATGCTTTTGAAACAGCTTGAGCCCAGCCAAAACGTGATGCGTGGGGGACTAAAAGCGGACAGCAGTGCAGTAAAAGGCACTGACTGAAGTCTGGTCAGCTGTGTGAGGTTGGAAATGCTCTGTTTGGGGTGTGGAAATAAAAGATGAGCCATGCCTGAGCCCTCAAAGCCATGCAGAGAATGAGAAGGCAGCAGCCTTCAAACGTCAGGGAACAATTCTTCCTGCTGCATCCTCAGACCCTTCACACTTTGTTTCCTCCTTCACTGAAAACCAGCCACCTCTATTTTCCTGTGTGGTTTCTCTACTCACTTCAGGAAGTTGAAGAGAAGTGCCATTAAATGACCAAAAGCACAACTTTTTCAAAACAGTTAATCCCAAATAAATTCAGATTCCAAGTCATGCTGTGTAAAAATGAGCACCTCCCTAATTTACTTGAAAACTGGAGCTTGTCCCCCAAAAAGGAACAAGGACTTTCAAATTATTGAATAATCTGGATTGGTTTATTTATTTCCTTCTGTCATTTCAAAGGGCTCAAAGTAGGCTTGTGTTGTGGATTTTTTTCTTGGCACTCTTCTTGGGAGCTATTCTGGAAATACTTTACCTACTAAGTATCAGTCTTATTTTTTATGGTAGTTTCCAGGTCATTTGCACATATCCTTCCCCAGCTCTTATGTGCACACCACACCGTTTCCCAGAGCAGGGACCTGGCATGCTTTCCTGCCTGCCCTTCCTCTGCTGTCTTCTTCAAGGTGTTCTACTGGGGCTTGCAAACTTGACACAATGGAATGTTCTGTCCTCAAATTCCTATGTTCCTGCAGCCGACATAATTCTCTTGAATTTTGCCTAGAATCACTCAAGCAGTTCCCAAAATAAAATCTTGATGAAAGTTTTTTGAAAGGCTTCCCTCCTATGTAGGAAGCAGCCTGTACCAAATTATCTGGTCTAGAAGAGAGCTTCAGAGGCTGTGCCAACACATGAAAATGTGTCACCACCTGTAATATCTGCACTTCAAACTCAGTATCTGTATTTCAGAAAGAACTAGCGCTAGTTTGGTGATAAGTTATCTAGTGGTGCATGCGTGGTACTTTGCTCCTGAGCCTTTTTCCTGATATTGCTTTGTAAAGGGTTACTTTGAGGAAGATATAGTAAATTGGATTAATCCTATGAGAAAACTACATTTGGAGTGTTCATTCACTTATTGAAGCAGAGACAGTGTTTAATTTTTGTTCAACACAGTATTAGAGGGAAGTGAATGAATTATTGAATGAACTATCTTCAAAAGTTCCCTGAGGCTTATATCATCCTGCACTTACTAAAAGTATGATGCCTGCTGTGCTCAGATAATCCATTTACAAAGCTTTTAAAAACATTTAAGTGTGAACTTTGTAGGTTTCCTATTTCCAATTAAACAAAGCATTGACTTCTTTTAGAAAAGCCTTTAAGAAGCACAAAATCTCAATGTTTAAAATAATTTTGGAAACTTGTTCCCAATTCCCAACAGTCCTCTGTATTCTTTGAACTGATTTTTTTTTTTCTGTAGCGTTATTTTGAATAAGTCAGTTTATCTTGAGTTTGCCATCTCTGATTTCCTCATGTTGTTCAGGTTGCAGTGTATACCTAGAGATCCTGTGACTCAGGATGTGCTGAAATTGCTGGTTGCAGGAAGGTATGTGGGGTGCTATGGAAAGGCATTTTTGCCATGCTTTATAGACTCCCAGAAGTGTTGGTGGGAAGGACTGCTGGAGATCTGTAATCTAACCTCCTATCACCAACACTAGATCAGGGTGGCTGCAGCTTTGTCACAACCCAGCAACAAAACTTCCAGTGGTGGAGATTCTCCCCATCCAACCTCTCTGGTGACCCAGAGCCTGGGGAAGACATTTCTCTGAATGCCCAGCCTGAACCTGCCAGGCTGCATCTTTCCACTGTTGCTCCCTGTTGCATCGTATTCCAAGAGTGTGGCTTGTTGTTGCTGTAACTGCCCTTCACGTAGCTATTAGATGTCCCCACTGCCTCTTCACTGTCTGCTAAAGTGCAGCTTGCAATGCTTTTCTGAACTATGGGCTGCTTGGCCACCACTATGGATAGGGTGGTGAGTGTTGCCTCGTCCAGAAGTTTTTATTTTTTTTCCGCAACTGTTGAATTTCAGACTCCTACTCATAAAGGTCAGCCCCAAAACTGACAACAAGGTTTAGCTCAAAGTCTCAAATTGCGTAACCAAACACTCTGCAGTTTTAGGGTCCAATGATCTAGACTAGATGTTGCTCCTCAGTGAAATTTGAAGTAAATTCTGTGACAGTGAATGAAAAATGTCAGTGATTTAATTAATATTGGTTTAAAACAGACATAAAGCTTAGTGATTGATCCTGGATTTTTGTTTGAGATGGATATGTTTCAAACATTGCAAAACAAAACATTTTTTTGCTTGATTCAGGCCTTTTCTCCCTTTTTGCCCTGTTCTTACAAAATGAGCTGTAAGTCTTTGAAAGTACAAAATTTTAACTGCTTTGCTAGAAAGGTTGAAAATGTGGTCCTGGAGCTTAATCTACAGCAGCTGTTGTGCTGTCCAATGGGAACTTTTGCCTTAATGTCCTAGGGTTTTTTGCTGTTCTAATGGGTGGCAAGGGCTGTGACTAATTCATGCTGCTGCGGAGGCAGCGGATGCAAGGAAACACCTCCTTACAGTAATGGACTGCTCGATGAACCAACAAGCAGGTATCTTGTGTCAACATGCTACTTGCATATGCTGGGACTGCTCTCTCACCTAGCAGGAGAAGCAGCACTTGTCCATTAAGGACAACAAAAGGCGCTCTTACAGCAGAGTGAGCAACACTGATAGTAGAGCATGTGGAATTAAGCTAAAGGTAAATGTGACTTTTAAGAGGCTCTAAGTTATCCCAGTTCCTGAGGGCAAGTGACTAAATGATTGCATGACTAATAAATAATTTTCAACCTAAATTGAATAATAAATCCCATTATGTAAAATCTATTTTTTTTGTTCTATTCTGCAGTCACTCCAGTTCTTGCTGTGGTCCATCAAGTTGCAAAGATATCCAATACAAACAGCTAAGAGTCATTTGCCTTGATTTAGGGTTTTCATCTGCTGCACAAGCTGGGAAATTAATTGGAATGGGTGTTCACACTTCAGGGGAAGCAGATCTGAGCTGACTGAGACACACAATGACAACTTCTAATTTGTAAAGGGCAGCCTTCAGATGACTATGGCTTTTGATTCCTTGAGTGAGCAGCCCAATCCCATTTCCACAGCCTCTGTTTAATATTTTGCTCCTGGGGACAGTGGAGAAATGGAAAAAAGGTGCTTCATACACTGGGATTTTTCAGTGCTTTTGGGCATTGTTGTCATTTGATTCCTAAAGGAGTAGAATTAATGAGTCCTGAAAGTGAATAGGATCAGAAACATCTATGGGAAAGTCTCCAACACCTCTGTGAATTCTGGAAACATCCATCACAGTGTGATGGATGCTCACCTCTCCTCAGATTCTGTTTCTGCTTGTGAGCACACAGGTGTGGCAGTCCTGCAGATGCTTGGATGTCAGTCAGCACCTTTCTAGACTCCTCTGAGACTGTTGACATTGCAGTTACCAAAGATCCTGAGGTAAAAGTGCAAAGGGAAGGGATCTCCACAAGGCAAGTGATAAAGTTGATTTGTTGATGTCCTGAAAAGATGAGTCTTGCAATGCTATGATGACTGTGATGCATGGGACCAGAAAAGGTATCTGTACCTTCAGAGACATCAAAAAATGTGCTTCAGAGGAAGAAGGTGGAAAGAAGTGCATGGCAGAGCATGTGGATGCCTTTGAATATATGAAAAGCCCCACCACATAGGATGCTGCTTTCTCACATAAGGTTGTTGAGCGGATACAACTGGAACTGGCTGCCCTGCTGAAGCAGAAAAACCTGCTGACGAGGTATAAAACATCACAACTTGTTATACCCTAAGTGGCATAAGGCATTCAAATTGCCTTCCTCTTGAGGTTCAGAAGGTCATTATTTAATATGAAGTCACAGTACAAGCTGTCCAAAACAAGTCTTAATGTTTTATTACCAATTTTTGGTTCTCCATTTAGCTTTCAGATATTAGACTTTGGCTATGGATGAAGACTTGATACGTTTAGGTGTAAACCAGACCTTTTTTGCAAAACACCATTTAATTGAAAACCCAATTTTTCAGTGCAAATCACTTAATACTTCACTGTGCCCAGCTAGGCACTTCTGATGTCCCACTATGCCTGTTTCATTTGTGACCCACAGGTTTCCTCAGCAGTCTGAATAGCTTCTGAGTAATTCACATCTACTTGACCTTTGTAAAGCCAACCAGAAATATCCACAGATATTTTGCAAATAAAACACGTGGACTCACCCCAAGGAGACCAAAGACACTCTGTAGACTCCCTGCCAACTTTAAGGTAGTGAGGAATGTTAATTGAAAGCAAAACCACTACTGTCACTCAAAACGTGTTCATACCATCTATTCTGGAAGATTTTTGAGTTGTAATTTGAAGGTGTAAGGAAGGCAGTGCTAACAGTGAAGCAGGGACAACAAAACTCTCATGGTAAACAACTCCAAAAGTGCCAATTAATCTCAGCAGCAGGGGTGGTAGAGAACTCAAGTGCGTTCACAAGTCATCTTGCAACTCACCAGCCCCATGGCACTTGGGAAAGGAACATCCATACCCCAGTAGGAAAAATGAGCATTGGGAGGGCTATTGATCAACAGTGATTTCCCAGGATGATCATAATCTGCATTGCCTGGAAAACGGGGGTGATATATTGTTGCAAGTCCTCTGTTAGAGGCTGTCAAAGCTAGTGTCTCTCAGGGGTCATCAGAGGGTAAGGCACAGCAATGCTGATGTGAAACCAGGCATCAGGCTCCATGTATTTTTCCTGTCCAGCTTCACTTTTTCCTTAATTTCTCAGATTTCACACTTTTTTCCTCCTATTCATCATGTTCTGGATCTACTTTTGTCCACCTAGACCTGCATGCCTCTGGCCATTGCCCCTCCATCTCTTTCTTTTTATTGGTCTGACCAAGGTCCCGCCACAGTCTTGTTAGTTTGACCTGTCACAGACATGCCATGTGATATGCAAAATCCTGCCTCTCTTGAAGGCAAAACACTATTCTGTTGGCCTTAATGTTCTCAGAGTTTCACCTGAGGGTATGGGTTGTGCTTATCTCTAAGGGGAATTTCGCATTAAGTGGTTGGCGGGACCAAAGTAACGCAAGAGTGTATTGCTAGTATCAAGTGGGAATTGGTCTGGAGACCTCCAGCAGTCCATCCCCACCTCAGGGCTGCAACTTGCTCCTGTAATAGTCAAGTCCATCACAAGAAAAAAAAAAGCTTTCTGTCTTTGGACAGAAAGAGTCAGATGACCTCCAGTGCTGTGTTCAGTTTTGGGCCCCTCACTACAAGAAAGACATCAAGGTGCTGGAGCATGTCCAGAGAAGGGCAACGAAGCTGGTGAAGGGTCTAGAGCACAAGTCTTGTGAGGAGCGGCTGAGGGAGCTGGGGTTGTTTAGTGTGGAGAAGAGGAGGCTGAGGGGAGACCTTATTGCTCTCTACAACTACCTGAAAGGAGGCTGTAACGAGGTGGGGGTCGGTCTCTTCTGCCAAGTAACAAGCGATAGGACGAGAAGAAATGGCCTGAAGCTGTGCCAGGGGAAGTTTAGGTTAGATATTAGGAAAAATTTCTTCACCGAAAGGGTAGTCAGGCATTGGAACAGGCTGCCCAGGGAAGTGGTTGAGTCTCCATCCCTGGAGGTATTTAAAAGAAGGGTAGACGTGGTGCTTGAGGACATGGTTTAGTGGTGGACTTGGCAGTGCTAGGTTCACGGTTGGACTCGATGATCTTAAGGGTCTTTTCCAACCTTAACGATTCTATGATTCTGTGATAACTACTACAGTGAGGCTGGAGCCATACATTACAAATGAGATCCTGTGACGACTCTATTTGCTCTTATGGAGAACTTTGCCAGATCTGGCAATGCTAAAGGAAGCAGAAAAATGAACATATCTGTGCTGACTGAGACTGTTTTGAATTAACTTTCTATTTCTTCTTATTTCCCTGAGGCAAGGTCACATGAAGGTATTGGAATATTTCAAGGCAAAGAAACTCAACACCTAAAACTTTGTATAAAATAGACTCATATATATATGAAACCCTGGGATATTTGGCAGTCTGGCTAATCTTTAAGCAATAACTAAGGTTTTAAATGCTTTCTAAGAAAATCTAAAGAATTTAATTCTGGCAAAATGATGTCAACACACTGTCAGTTGCCTCTTGGTAGGTAATTACAGAGGGCAATAAATGTTTTTGAACTGTTAGATGTGGGCTACATCAAGGGGAGAAGGATAAAGTGTTGAAGTTGTTAAAGGCAATCCATTTCCTGACTTGGAAAGATATGAATCTGGCAGACACTTTAGCTGCCAGGTCACGTATTAGCACAGTGCATCCAAGAAGCTGTAAGATTTGTGCAAATAGCTTACCTCCATATTGTGAAGCCCAGGTGGCTGAAGTCATGGAAGGGACTCAACATTTGCGATGCTGAGATCCGTCTTCTTGCAGCTTCTCTGCACCTTGCCTTGCAGGGAGAACGGATTATAAAACTACAGTTGAGACAGATGTTTAGAAGATGATAAAATGGAACTTTTAACTAAAACACCTGTGTAAATGTAATGACATAGTGCTGTGGTCATAAATATTAACCTTGAATTAGATGGAAGTCAGTGCACTCCATGAGGTGTAATGGAGAAGACAGCACAGTGCAGAGATTGGTTTTTAATATAAGTACTCTAGTTACATTTAAGATATATTTTTGCTTTTATATGTGATAATACCACTTTTTCATGACTCATGCAGAAAGTCCAAGAAATCTGGGGGAGGGGTTCTTGTCCTTTCTAAACACTATTTTACATTTTCAGCATAGTTTCTAGTGGGGGGAGCAGGAGGACATAATGTCCTTTTTTTTCCTGTTCACCTGTCTACTTGCAACCTTACAGCTCTTGAATCCATTTGCCAAATTCAATGAGATCTGACCAAAGGGAAGAGATCTCTAAGCTGTCAAATTATATTCCAGTTACCTCCTAGCTGCTACATTACTTTCTGTATGCTTAATGAAAATTAACATTTACATGGAGGTAATAGCTCCTTTTGGGCTTGTATTCGGTTGAAAAAAGGCTAAGAACAATGCTTGCCCCTCCCATGTAATCTGGGTCATCTGTCCTATAGAAGCTTTTAAAAACATTTTTTCTGAATAATAATTTTTTTTAGTCTTGGAAATTTCTAAACTAGCTTTTGTAATTTATTGGTATTAACCATAGATGGGACTATTCCACCCTGATGGTGTGAGAGGAAGAAAGATCTTTATTTGGCTGAATGCTGATTTTCTTCCCTTTCAAGAACTGCATTTGTTGTGTGTATTGTGTACTGTCAGAAACATAAGCTAGAGAAATAGGCACACAAAAAAACAGTGAGCAAAAAAGGAACGGAAAACAATGTTGCTAGGGCAACTTTCTCATGGATTCCAAAGATATATTTTTTTTAAATTCCTGAAAACATTAGTCATACTTTTTTTAATACATTATTTTTATCTATTAATTTGGAGTTTGCTTTGCTATAGCATGGAAGCCGTGGGGGTAGAAGACTCTAGGAGGAGAGCTGATTTGTCAGTGAGGTCTCAGGGCTGAGTTTGCAGTTAGCCAGGACTGCAGCAGCCTGATGTGCCCATAAGGAAAGTGCTGAAGCTGTGTGGACTGACATGTTGTTATGCACCAGGAGGTGCTGCTTTGTTATGATCCCAGTAAGAAAGGCATTCGGATGCTGTGAAGTATGATTTAAATGCTGTTTATTAGAGCTAGCACTGTAAAGGAGAGGATAGTAGAGATAATGCTGTGTCCCTTCAGATAACCCTAGCTGTGCAGCACTAAACGGGTCTCTGATGAGGGCACAGCATGCCATGCAGACCTCATCCATGGAGAGGTTTCACTAGTTCGGTCATTTGAGCTATTATATGATTTTCTTACAAGAAAACAACTCCATGCATTATTTCTACCATCAAACAGAAAGGATGTTGCCATGTGAACTTCTTGCTGCACTTTTAGGTAAGGGCAAGGCCACACAGGCATGTAGCTGCTGATACCATGTGGGAGCTAGGAGCAAGCTCCTCTGTCACTGTGAGCTCGTGAAGGTTGTCCTGTGACCGAGGGCCATGAGCAGCATAGCCTGGAGGCCACACTAGGCATGCAGTACAGCACAAGCCGTGCCCACCAGGGCCAGCTGTGATGGGGATCACTGGCTCCTCAATGTGCAGGGGTTTCCAAGTCAGGACCATGACACGTGCATCCCTGTAATGATGGCTGTGGGAACGCATTGTGGGCGGCACGTGTGAAAACCATCTGGGATGGGCCCTTCCTTTGCTGTTGCACTCCACGGAGACTCTGCAAACCAGAAATGTTAGTTTTCATGCTGAAAACAGTCCAGAATGTGCCATTCACAGATATCTTTGCACTCTGGTTTTGCAAAAGAAGCTGTGATACTTTCTGTAACTGCAATGACTGCAATAAAGCTGTACCAGTTATTCATTTATTCTCCTCCCAGATATTTAATCTAAAACAGAGTATTTCCAGCATATGTTGCAAGAGCAGTTTTTGTTGATGAAATTTTTCATCTTACCCTAGCATGGTTAAGTGCAGTTAGGAAATCACCATTGCTCCTTGTAGGGCTGTGGATTTTTTTTTTTTTTTCCCAAAACATGGGAGATTCTGAAGCCATAAAAAAAGAAAACGTTTGGCAAATGGAAAATTGAAATAATACTTTCATTGGTAAAATGAGATTTTTTGCTTTGATAGCAAGTGATTTCTTTACTTGAAACAACTAGCTTGCAGGAAAAATATAGCAAAAATTTTTGTGACTGAACAGACACATTTAATCCAAAAAATACAGAGAAGGGAGCTTGGCACTTATCTGAATTATGTAACCAATCCCTTAGTGGAACTGACAGGATTTTCAGGAGCACATCAGTCCCAAATTCCTTGCAAATCCTCATACCATGTGTTGGGCCACAGAAATTTTCAAAGCCACTGAAGATGATATGTGCCCTTTCCCTCAGAAGTGCACCTGCTGTCTTTCCACTCTGACCTGTAGATGTTCACATGCCTCTTTCACACCAGTGTTTTGAGGAGTCTGTGGTGACAGAAACCCAGACTATCATTGATAAGAGTAAATCCCCTACTGCAGTCAGTATATTGCAACAGGAACTGTGCTTCCTCATCGCTCTGATTCACTGCACCTTGAATGCAAAACTGGTTATTTCCCAAGCCCACTGGAAATGTAGAAGTATGGAGCCAAACTAGCTAGTAGCTCACAGTAGCAAAGCAACTTGCTCACCTTGCTCAAAAGTCTTGTCTCCAAATTTTAACCATTCGTTTCCTAACAACAGCTAGCCATAGTCAAGAAGAAATGCTGAAAACAGGAAGATTTGCATTAGTGATGGACACCATCCCTAGCCTAAACTGTGTGTATGCAAAAGCACTGTTAGGTACAGAGCACCAGGAACCAAAGGCAGAGGCTGCAAGGGATTTCAGAGTGGAAAAAGAAGACAAGATTGCTGCACAGAATAGTAGCTGGAATCATTTGTGAAATGAAAGGAAGAATAGGTTGCAAATTGGGCTCTTGCTCATAGTATTTATGAAATCAAAATTTATCTGGTCCTTGCAAATCCTGCTGTGCACAAAGAAAGTCCTGGTGGTTCAGGGTTGCCAGCTGCTTGATGCTCCATGTACTTGCTTTGGAGTGGTGGTGGTTTTGTTTCCTACAAGGAAAAAAGCGTGTATGGATCACTCAACCAGCATAACGTTGGGTTTCCTGCTCTGAAATGGAAGCTGCTAACGTAGGAACTCTGTGTGGCCTCAGTACCTGCTCTTAATGGTGTTTGCACAGAAAACACTTGCAAAAAACAACTGAACTGAGACACAACAGTTCCCAGTCATATCCTTCAGCTTTTCCCAAAGTATATCCAAAACTTTTAAAGTACATGAGGTGTTGAGACAACAGTAGGAATAAAGTGTTCAGCCAACCTTGAACATGTAGCAGATTGCCAGTTTTTCTGCAGGCTTTGGAGTGGTGGGCTTCAGAGAATGTTACTGGCAAATGTGGTCCATTCTAGGGCTGACATGTTCCTCCTACAGGAGTGAACCTGCCTTGTTTGTTTGCTGAATGAATTTATTTGCTAAACAGTTTGGACAAATCATTTTGTGAGTGTGGGTGTTCAGCCAGCCATTTGCATCCTGGCTGCTGGTTACCTGAGCTGCGTGACATTATCTCCGCTCATTGCCTGGAGGGTGGCAAAGAGAATAAATGGTGAGGTGTGTCTCAGGTAAACAACTATGATTAGAAGTCACGAGCTCTTGCTACATATGTGGACGCTTGTTGTGATCCATAGGATAAGCTGTGACTCATGTGATGTCAGACTGGGTATATGTATTCATAAAAGTCATCCAGGAGCAAGTCCTACAGTTCACCTGTTTATTTATACATTGTTAAGTTACAAGATCTAGTCTCATGAAATTATAAATAATGGAAACATCAGCAAACTTGGGACATGGCTGTGGGAATTTATTCCTTGTAAGAGCTTCCTAGAACCATTGGCTCCAAACTCCCTCCATCTGGCTGATGCGGATGGAAATGCCCATCCTCTATGCAGGATGAGGCACAGGCAGGTAACAGCCAGACTGTGCCTGACATGGCCAGGAGGTTTGACATCCTCAGTCTTTGTGGGTTTTTTGTCAGAGAAAATGTTGGCTAGAATAGAATAGAATATTTCAGCTGGAAGGGACCTACAACAATTATCTAGTCCAACTGCCTGACCAAATCAGGGCTGAACAAGACTTAAAGCATATTAAGGGCATTGTCCAAATGCCTCTTAAACACTGACAGGCACGGGGCATCGACCACCTCTCTGGGAAGCCTGTTCCAGTGTCTGACCACCTTCTCAGTAAAGAAATGCCTCCTAATCTCCAGTCTAAGCCTCCCCTGGTGCAGCTTTGAACCATTCCCACGTGTCCTATCACTGGATACTGGGGAGTAGAGATCAGCACCTCCCTCTCCACTTCCCCTCCTCAGGAAGCTGTAGAGAGCTATGAGGTCTCCCCTCAGCCTCCTTCAAACTAGACACACTCAGAGTCCTTAGCTTCTCCTCATAGGACATTCTTTCCATTCCACCAGCTTTGTTGCCCTCCTCTGGATGCATTCGAGTATCTTAACATCCTTCTTAAATTTTGGGGCCCAGAACTGCACACAGTACTTGAGGTGAGGCCGCACCAACGCTGAATACAGCAGGATAATCACCTCTTTTGACCGGCTGCTTATATTGTGTTTGATGCACTCCAGGATGGAGTTTACCCTCGTGGCTGCCAGGGCACACTGCTGACTCACATCGAGCCTGCTGGCAGCCAGCACCCCCAGATCCCTTTCTGCAGGGCTGCTCTCCAGCCACTCCTCTACTAATTTATACTTGTGTCCAGCATTACTCTGTCCCAGGTGCAGAATCCAGCATTTGTTCATGTTAAATTTGATGCCAAAGATGATTTCCCAATGCTCCAATCTATCTAGATCCCTCTGCAAGGCATCTTGTCCCTCAAGAGGGTCAACAGCACCTTCCAGTTTGGTATCATGAGCAAACTTGCTAATGGTGCACTCAACTTCTGTATCCAGATCATTGATAAAAATATTGAACAGAAATGGCCCTAGTGTTGAGCCCTGAGGAACACTGCTGGTGACTGGTCACCAGCCAGATGTAGCCCCATGCACTACAACATTTTGAGCCCTGCCCTTCAGTCAGTTCTTCACCCAGCATACCATGTACTTGCTCATCCCCTAGTTGGGCAACTTGTCCAGAAGGATGCTGTGAGGGACAATATTAAAAGCCTTACTAAAATCTACAAAAGCTATATCCACTGCCTTCCCTTCATCCACTAGACAGGTGATCTTATTGTAGAAGGATATCAAATTAGTTAGACAGGACTTTCCCTTTGTGAACCTGTGTTGACTGTGCCTGATGACTGCATTGTTCTTTAAATGCCTTTCAATAGCATCCAGTGTGATCTTCTTCATAATTTTTCCAGGAACTGAGGTTAGACTAGCAGGTCTGTAGTTTCCTGGGTCTTCCCTCACACCCTTCTTGTAAATTAGAATAACACTGGCTAGCTTGCAGTCAGTGGAGACCTCCTCAGACTCCCAAGACCTTTGGTAGATGATCAAGAGGGTTCCTGCCATAACATCCGCTAGCTCCTTCAGTACTCTGGGATGAATCCCATCAGGCCCCATGGACTTGTGAATGTTCAGCTGATACAGCTGGTCCCTTACAATTTCAGGGTCCACAAAGGGAAAGTCACTGTTCCCACACTCGTGGTCCTCCAACTTAGGGGACTGGGCAGCCCAAGGTCTACCAGTATTATTCAAGACCAAGGCAAAAAAAGGCATTGAATGCCTCTGCTTTTTCTTCATCCCTATTAGTCAGATGACCACCTTCAACAAGTATGAGTCCAAAGTTTTCTTTAGACCTCCTGCTATTAATGTGCTTAAAAAAAGCCCTTCTTGTTATCTAACACAACACTGGCCAGTTTCAACTCTAATTGAGCTTTGGCCTTTCGTGTCTTCTTCCTGCACATATGAACTACACCTCTGTAATCTTCCTGTGAAGCCTGACCTTGCTTCCAGAGATCATACAATTTCTTTTCCCTCTTGAGCTCCACAAGAAGTTCCCTGTTCAGCCAATCTGGGCTTCTGCCCCTCTTGCTTGACTTACAACACAATGGGATTGGATTGCCTGCTCCTGTGCTTCTAAAAGGTGGTTCTTAAAAACTGACCAGCACTCATGGACTCCTAAGCCCTCAAAAGCAGATTCCCATGGTACTCTGCTAAATAGCTCTCTGAGTAGCTTGAAGTTTGCTCTTCTGAAGTCCAGGGTAGCAACTCTGCTGGCCTTTTTTCTCATTACAGTGAAAATTTTAAACTCAACCATTTCATGATTACTGTGGCCAAGACAGCCACCTACCATCATAGCCCCGCCCCAGTCCTTCTCTATTTGCAAATAGCGAGTCTGGGGGGCATTTTTCCTAGTTGGCTCACTTGAGCACTGGTGACAAGAAGTTATAATCTCCTACAAAATTCAAGAATTTCCAAAATCTGCTGGTCACAGCAGTATGGTATTCCCAGTTGATGTCTCGGAAGTTGAAATCTCCCATAAGGACAAGAAGGGCTACTGATCCAGAAATTTCCTGTTGAATAACTCATCTGTGTTTACATTCTGGCTGGGCGATCAGTAGTAGACACCCACTACAACATCTGCTTTGTTTTCCATCCCTCTGAGCCTCATCCAGAGGCTCTGAAGCACATCATTACTAACTGTAAGGGCTGTGCAATCAAACATCTCCCTTGCGTATAGTGTGACACCTCCACCTCACCCACCCTGCCTATCCCTCCTGAACCGCCTGTAGCCCTCCATCCCAGCACTGCAATGGTGGGACTCATTCCACCAAGTCTCACTAATACCAATGATATCACAGCTTTGGGAACTGACCAACGTTTCCAGTTCATCATGTTTGTTTCTCATACTGCGTGCGTTGGCATATAAGCATTTCAAACATGCTCCTGAGCCCTCCGTGCACCCAGGAGCAGAGTAAATGTTCCCACTAGCATTGCCAACCCTTGGCTTACTGCTGCAATCCTGTTGGTATCCCCTTCCCCCACCGATTCTAGTTTAAAGCTCTCTCGGTCAGTCCTGCCAGCTTACACCCAAAGATGCGTTTTCCCCATGGGACAGGTGGATCCCATCAGGCACCAGCATACCTTGTGTCTCAAAGGCTCTTCCATGGTTTAAAAACCCAAAGTTTTGGTGGAGGCACCAGTCCTGGAGCCAGGTATTGATACCCTGGGCTCATCTGTTTCTTCTAAAGTCTCCCCCCATTACTAGAAGAATTGAGGAAAACACTACCTGTGCTCCCAAATTTTTTTAGCATTCTGAAATCTCTTTTGATCAGCCTCAGACTTTTTGTTGTGACATCATTAGTACCCATGTGAAAGAGCAAGAATGGATAGTAGTCTGAATGTTATACTAAGCTCTTCAGTCTTGTGGTGACATCCCTAGTATAGGCCCCAGGGAGGCAGGAAACTTCCTTGAAAAGAGGGTCCAGTCTGTAAATGGGTACTTCTGTTCTGCACAGGAGGGAATCACCAATGACCATAACTCACCATCGTTTCTTCTCAGTGCTGGTCTAGAGGCAGGTGTTGTTGCGAGAGATTGGTCTCTCTGACCTTGGCAAGACTGCTTGTGCAGGTTCCTCCTCTGTCTCATTATGCACTTTATCTACCATACCCAGGGCCTTATACCTATCCTGTAATGGTATCTCAGAGGGTAAGGAAGGGTTTCTCTTACCCTTCCGTGCTCTAATCTTCTTCCACCCCTCCTTGTTCCTTCTGATGCTGACTTCCTCCTGCTGGCACAAAGCAGATCCTGGACCTGCCTCCACAGTGGCCATGCTGAGTTGGCTTGCATGCATCATAGATGGCAGAGTACAGCTCCATTGATCCATCTCCCTCTCAGACTCTTGAATACTGTTCAGTTTGCTCACCTCCTCTTGCAGCTTGGCCACCAAGCAGAGCAGTTCAGTCTTGTCACACCTCCCACAGGCTTGCTTGCAACCACTTTCCACCTGTAGGAATATCCCTTCACATGTCCCACAGCCAGAAACCTGGGTGGTCACGTGCTTGAACAGGAGCTCTGTCTGTGTGGCTGCATTGCTTCTACCAGATGCTAGAAGCTCAGGAGAAGCAGAGGACACTGCTTTTTGTCGGGTGGTTACCATGCTGCCTGCTGCCACACACCTGCCCACTAGGAAATACATATTGCTTGGACATCTGTTACAACCTGCTGGTCTGGTTGTTTTCACCTGCTTAAATCTCCCGTGCTGCGTCTGGGGTCTGTTGCTCAGGGAACACCCTGTGTTCAGACAAGCCTCTACTTGTGCAGGTGTACCCCTTGCACGTCCTGCCACTGCTTGCTGCTGTGCTGCTGCTGCTCCTGTGAGTGCAGAGGTAACACCTTTGCATCTGGGTCTTCACTGTTCTTTCTGCATTGTGTCTGGTTTCAGCATGGTAGATCTCCTGGTGCTCAGCAGACCTGCTTTGAGTCTGCTGTTAGCCATCCATCTCATGAGGGTGATAGTGGTGAAGGGCCCCAGGGAGTGGGAACAGCCAAGCAGCAGGCTGTGGGAGACCTGCCAGCCGCATGAGGAAGGAAGCAGGCTGGGGACATCATCTGTGTGCTGCCAGCTTTAATCCAGGAAAGGCCTTGCCTCAGAGAGAAGTTTGTTGAACACTGGTTTAAGCTCAGCACTGGATCAGAAGATGAGTAGTCACAAAACTTACACAGCTCTCAGTGAAACCTGTCAGGTAACAACAATGTGGTCTTGTGATTATTCCAGTGCCTGAAGTGTTCCAACACACCTTCTTGATTCTGTTATTTTGGACAAAGACGCTTGGGTTGGTCAGAACACTTGTTGAGCCAAGGCTTGGCCAAGCACATGGGGAGGGGAGCAGCTTTCCTACCTGGAGGAGCATTGGGTTAGCCTGTAGGTGCCTTCAGGAGAGACTGTCCCTGACCTGAAGAGTTTTCAGGTTGAACAGAGGTAAACTGGAGGAAAAGTGAGGAAGAAATGTTACGCACAGGGCCCAAGTGCTGAGCAAAGCCTGGAAAACAGATGTGCAAAGTCTGACTTTCCACACCAAGTTTTGCTGCTTCCTCAGCTGGCTAAGGTGATGCAGTGTCCAGATCTTATCTCTGTGCTTCCACACCTTCCCCACCTTCCACCCCCTGGCTGCTTTTGTTTGTGCTGTGCTAGCGATGTAGGGGGCTTTCTGCCCCCTTTATCCTAGGGCAGAAAGTCTTGTTCAGGTAGTCTTTGGCAGTTTATGCCCCTGTTGCCCTGGTGGTACTGCAGTACTCTGGGAATATGAAATTGGACTATTCGTGGACTCAGGGACATCTTCCTTAAATATAGGGCATATCCCCAAACCAGCTCTAATGTGATGTACACAATGGCAGGAGGAATTTCTCCTGTTCCTACGGCAGGAGACAGACAAAGCAGACAGGTGACAGACTTCTGTGTGTGCATCTACATGGTGCAGGGCACATGAGCAACAAAACATGGCGGAGGAAGGTAGTGGAAGGATGTTATGTGGGCAAATGTTGCCTCAATCAGGTAAAGTATTATACTTTCATTCATGATCTCAATTGAGCGATACTACATCTGTCTGGGAACATCTAATTTAGAAAAAAAAGATATTTCATAACTTTCCTACACACAGATGCTAGTCCCATAGTGAAATAGATTTAGTTAAACTAGCAAGGTATAGCCACAGCTCAGCTCTGTGCTGTTTTCTTCAGGGATAGTTTGGCATATCTGAAAGAGATCCTGTGTTATCTCATTTCTCTCTGGGAGACTGATGCTGAGTTTAAATTTAACTTAAGATGAAAACATCTCTTATTCTTC
Organism: Nipponia nippon; assembly: GCF_047370975.1. NCBI lineage: Eukaryota > Metazoa > Chordata > Aves > Pelecaniformes > Threskiornithidae > Nipponia > Nipponia nippon. Next base: position 12,781,782 of record NW_028262358.1, on the reverse strand, counting down.
GGAGTAAATACGTTCTGATATCCTCCAACTGTCTGAGAATTGGACAGTTCAGAAGACAGAAACTGAAGGCGTTTTAAGTCATTACTGTTTATAGATGGAGCAGGAGTAACTGTTGTTTCCCACTCTTATGAGTCATTACTAGAGGTAATAAAAACTCTGTCAGAATGTGATGATGATTGAAAATGAGTTGTAGATGTTCATACCTTTTCAGCAGAAAACTGAGAAAAGGATGGTATAGACTGGCAGGATTGTTATGATCTTATGAAAAATTCACATTTGCCATATTAGCTGGCTGGAGCCTAAAGCACTGTCTGTAGTCAGTATTGTTATGCTAATTCACTATTTACATTGCAGTTGTGCCTGGAGATCTTAAACATGCATTTGGGTCTTACTGCGTTAGGTGCAGGCACATGGAAAATAATAAAGTGAAACGTCATCTCACAACTTTTTTCACTTTCCCTGTTCCCCAGCTGAGAAGGGAGGGCAAAGAGCAGGCTATTCCTCTGACAGTCATGTTGGGTGCTCATGGTCTTGGCTTTTTGGAATTAAATTGTGGGTTTGAATGACTCCTCTGAGGGGCTGGGTGCTATGTGCATCTTTTCTGTATAAGGTAGCTTCGTTTGAGCCATCACTGAATTGCTAACAATGGTCTAGCTGGGCTGGTTGCCTAAACCCAGGGCTGATGTGAATCAAAGCTAGGGCAACATTGCCTGCTTAAGCAAATTTAAAGCCTGGCCTTCAAGGCAAAGAGAAGTTTTCTTAAATATAAAATTTGAAGAGTTTTTCCTGTTGCCTTATATTCTTATGGCAATCATATCCTACCCTTTCCTCTTCAAGGTGTGATTTGCAGGCACTGTGTTTCCTTCTCCCTCTATTTGTTTTCTATCATGATCAGGTAGTTTTTGACTTTTGGAAAGTCTGCAAGAGCTGAGAGACTTGAATGCAGCACCGTTGAATGTGGTAGGACTGAGCTTCACCATTGTGGCTCAAGCACGGCTTTTGCCCTCCTTAAAGCTTCCTCTGTTCCTCCTGTCAGCTCTCCCATTTGGTGACATCTTGGTCCAGAATAATTTGTTTGCACTTGTGTTCCACTGGCAAATTTTATTCGTAGAGATATTATGAATACACTTTTTAAAAATATGAATGTTATGAATATGCTTTACATAGATGGCTTTTGCACTGCAGGGCCCTCTGTGATAATTCATAGAAGGGGTGAATCTAAAACCCTGTGGCACTGAGTGCGTTCAGACTTCAGTAACTAAAAGGAAGTCACAGTGCAGCTGGCTGGTTACTGTATGCACTGAAACAGGGTGAGACTACTTTCAAGACTGCCTCTTATGAAGGCTGGTGTCTCAACTGTCCTTCCAAACCATTATTGCACTTAACTAAAATGTTCCTCTAACTCACTTTGGTTTCATTTCCAGTTCCCCCTCACAGTTCTCAAACTTGACTATTCCATAAGAGTGTCAGCTCAATCATAGTTTTGAGCAGGCCTGGGAAGCTTTTCAAGTGGAGAAGTAAAAAATCTGTAGTACATATCTATATGCCCAACTTCAAACGTGTATCAGAACTTACAAAGAAACCTGCCATCTCCTCCAAAATACACAGTAGGGCAAATTTCAGGATACTGAGGGTCTAGCTTTAAAGAGACCCCAGGGCAATCTCATTCTCCCCTGCTCTGGTGGAAATGGTGACCAGAGATCTAAGGTTTCTCCAGCCTTGGCAGTTGCCAGGACCCTGCAGATTAAGCCATGGCCTCCCTGACCTAGTGTTTGGGGATAGTCCTGCTCCAAGCAGGAGCTGGGATGAAGGATTTTGGAGGTCCCTTTTCAGACCTTTCATCTGCGTCACTGGGGTGCATTCCTGAGCCATCTGCACTCCACCAAGAGCTACACTCAAAATGTAGCTCTGGCATCCATCTGGCATCCATCTCCTGTGCTTCCTCTCTGGTTCCTTGCCTCCTCCCTAGTTTGTGTGCAACTCATTAATCCTTGGCTGTGCATTTTGAGATCACTGGGGTTTTTTTTTGATCTGGTACAGTATTAGGCTGTTAATGGGTTTATTTTTTTAAGGTCTTTCTGATTTGATGAATCCCTCTGCTCTGCCTCACTGAAGGAGTTGCTAACAGATGGCTGGCATTTGCTCTTCCATTTAAAAGGTTCAAAGGAGCTGAGCTCCCTGAAGGGTTAGTGAGGTGCCTAGGTGCCTCTGCTGTAGCTAGGTTACTTGATTGTGTTGCTGTTCCCCCTTCCACTAAGCTTTGGACATCCTTGCCATGCTGTCCCTGCCAGAGGCTGCTCTGGCTTCTAGCAGTGTCTGATATTTCTATAGATCTGCGGCAAGGGAGGCCTTACTTTGCATGCTACACAGCCAAGACTGAGTGGGATAATGCTTCTAACTGGAGCCTTTGCTCAGCCCCTTGGGAATTTAGTTCTGTTCCTTGGTCTGTGCCTAGTTTTTGAGTTCACCTTGTGACGTTTCTGGGCATCAGCCCCGCCTGGCTGTTAGGGCAGCAGTGTTTGTGCCTCAGCAAGGGTTGTGGGTCACTGTGGATTATTAAACCACTATTCGCTTGCTGGACCTGCATGGGCAAAGGCCAAAAGCTTCTTCGTAGTGATGGTAGATACTCCTTTCTTCCTAAGAAAGATCAAACTGGTGTTACCATGTGCAAAATGAATGTTCTGGTACACAAAAAAAAAAAAAAAAACAACAAATGAAGCAAGGTAGGTTTTTTTCAATTACCTAAAGCTCTAATACCTTCTGCTCCATCTATGAAGAGAAACAGATAATGTGTGCAGGGAAAAAATCCACCCCTCCCACACTGGACCTGCACATTTTGGATATCCACAGGTGAGATGTGAAGCCTTTCTAGAGAAAATCCAAACACATGACAGACAAGTTGTTTGCTGCTCTGTAGGCTGAGTAAGTGCTGGTGATATGACTGGTGCTTGCTTGCTCTGATGGTCCCCTGAACTTGCCATTATAAAGAGATCTTCAGTAAAAGAGTTGCTGTCCTGTAGAGAACTGCGTGCTCCTGATTGTGCTGGTATGATACAGTGACATGTACCGGTAAAGAGTTCCCTGCTGTCCCAAAAGTCAATTTGGATGTAGCCAGCCTGTTTTGGAGGACAATATTTGGTATGAATGCAGATATTTCATTCAATTTGGCTTGAAGGCCAAGGCATGTTTGATTCCCTAGCTGAGGTGCAACTTTGTCCCTTTTCTTTTTGAGATATGGCATGTGATCGATCACAAGGGAGGAAATCTCTGACTGGGGATGCTTTAAAGAGAGCAGGGACATAAGGCAAATAAAATACTTCTAAATCAGATGGTGGAGTGGATCATAACTAAACACAAGTAGGTTTTCTGACCACACACACTAAAGCCTTAGCTAGAAAGCAAATGTTTCACTGAGTCAAAAGTTTTTTTTAATATGGTGTATGCTTGCACAGAGAAAATACTATCACCGCTAGTTATTTCACATGTTCTTGAATCGCTCCTGTGAATTTGCTCTGTCTCCTGTTTTGGCCCATGGTTGGCACATTTACAGGTTGATTACTTATTGTTGTATATTTTTTCAGTTTTGCCACTGAGACTATGGGGGTACAAATGAAGTGTGAAATGTCTGTCCTGTAAGGCAGCTATGGGACTCCTCCAATCTGTTTCATTCCAGGCAAGCATCAAAGTTACTGTCTATGCAAATGGCTGGTCATGAGGGCTTTTATTACAATAAGTAAGGTATTAAAAAGTCACATCCTTAACATATCACTCAAGGGAAAAAACCCAATCAAATAAAATCTGAACGCTGTACAGTCCTCATACTTATATGATATACTGTCATTCTTTTAAGGAAAACCAGTGCTTTGAAAAACAGCTGCTAGCTCTTTCCTTATTTCCTCATCAAAGGGTTACCTACCCTGCAGGAATCGGTCGCTATGTGCTGCACTAAGCACATACTTACATTTGCACTCCGTGTGTCTTATCATTGTGTGCATTCCTCCCTTTCTGAATGGCGCTGCCTCATGCTAGAAGGGCCATGATACAGGACACACCACAAGGATTTCAGTGTCCTATAAAACAAGGTGTTCAATAAACAGAACTAATTAAAACTCGTTTCCTATATAAACCTGGTTCCTGTCCTGTTTCCTTTATAGGCAGCTACCATTCTATCATTTATAGTGCCTGTAGGTAATGATGAACTACATCCATGCCCGTTAGCCAGCCAGCACACTTGTGCTGATGGGTCACCAGCTGCTGCCAAGCACAGTTTATAACAGACAGCAAGAACACTTTCTGGACTGCTTTCCTCTAGCCAGATGCCAATTTTCATGAAGCCTGTAGGGATATAAAATCTTGGAAACATCAACTGCTCAGTAAGATTGATTAGTGAGTTAAAATTTATTAGTGGAGGATTGAAAGATACATGAACAATGTGATCTCTTAAACATCATGGATGTAAGGAATCAAGCGAAAAGGGAAGACAAGCATATATTACATGTGCAGTCAGGACTGATTACCTGTGTCTTTATCCCCTTTTTCTCTCTGCAGAAGATTTGATGTAACATAGTTTAAATTCCATAATCCTCTGGTCAAGAATCAGAACCTAACTTAACATTTTCACTTCCTGCTTGTGCTGCAGAAAACATCTTAAATGCATGCTCTGCAAGAATTGCGTGACTTTACCTTGCTCTGAACTTCTCTAAAATGCAAGTTTCATTTGTGAGTGACTTGCAGCACCTGTTACAAAAGTTATCTTACTTTATTGGGACATCAAAGAACATGTTCTCTGGAGGATTAGAGAATATTATTTTTGTTAGTTAATCAAAATCTAGATGAAGACTTACAATAGGCTGTTGAGCCTAAACTGCTGTGATTTAGTGTGTCATATTTGCAGTAATACTTAAAACTGACTACATAATAGTCATAATACAGGCCTGCTCCTTTTAAAGGGCTGGATGGCAAATCCCTTGCCTCATATTATGTTGTAGTTGATGCGATTACTTTGTCTAAAGGCTTTTCCTCCATGTAAGGCATTCATAAACTGATCCACTTGCATGTCATTGCCTGTTCATGGGGCATATTTGCTTGCATGCAGCACCAAGTTTATGCACCTTTTAGCCTCTGAACCAAAGCTGGTGAATTCTGGCCAGCTTAGACAAGCTATCTTCTGGCTCCTGCCCTCTCTTACATTATCTGACATGTGTCCTATACCATCAAAATTAGGTATAGCCCAATGTTGCAAAACTTTTCAAAGCTTGCATGCACATCTTATTGAATCAAGTCCCTTCTGGGATATATGGGCTGCTTTCCTGACTTTGAGTGCAAGTAAAAAATTCTTTCTGAGTGTCATCATTCCCAAAGCAGAATTATAGCATCCCATGAGCACAGCTCTTAATCTCATCTCACTACCTTAGTTTTGTCTGGACAGGCCTCCAAGATGTCCATTACTCTGACCCATCTGGGTTTGGCTAGTATTTGTTTGTCCCATCTATGTTTTGAGGCCTTACAGGATATTTCTCTTCTTTCTGATAGTCTCAATGGAAAAGTTGTCCTTGACTTCAGACAGACACAGTCTCTTGAAGTGGCTGTGGTATTTGTCTTCTATAGGAAAACGTCAGTGTTTGCAACTATTATGGGAATACTTTTCTATGCAAGTTCTGCTCAGAATACAGTAATAAGTGAGAATACAAGCTGATTCAGAATGACACTCTGCAGTCAGCCCCACTCTGATATGGATGCAAGTCAGTGGATGTTCAGATACCTCACAAGGTTCACATCCAAAATCCAGAGTCTTTTTTGAGTTTGATTTTAAATTAATTTTGCAAATTGCTCCGTAGCTACAAAATGTGCATGGTATTTGCTTATGGTCATGTCCAAGATTTTCAGAGAGCTTCATGCCAGTGGGATGTGTTGATCAAAATCATGATGTGGAGTTGCACAAAACATTAAATCCTGAGTTAATGTATGTGATGTAGCAAAGAAGAAACCAGCAAAGCTAAACAATGAGCAGTTTCATTACTGCATTCTGTTACTGTAGGCTTCAGAACACATATTGTGCTTTGATTTGCGCTGCAGAGTCTAGTCTAACAGCTAGAAATGTATTGAACATCTCGCTGTTCAGAATAAACAAGGTGGTTTTCAAGTCACCAACTTTTCTCTCCTTCTGTCTTCACAAACCCAGCTGAAAACCAGGTAGGTTTGTGCCAAGATGGAAGAAAAAATGCTGGTTAGATTCTGTTTTTCTGGATAACACCAGAATCCTCTCCCTTTCCTGAAACCTTTGCAAGTACCTGCTCTTCATTGTCTGGTTTAGTTTCAAGCCTTCCTGAAGTTCCTGAAGGGTCTTCAGCTTCTCAGCCCTTCCTTGAGGAGTCCAGCTTGCACAAGACCCTTTGTCTTGTTTTATTAAAAAGCCAGACAAAACATCCTCCTTCCTCTGAGTAGGATTGTATTTGAAATATGTACTTTTTCAGTTTTATTTTGTAAACAAAGTATACAAATACACTTGGTTGTCTTATGGAGCGCGTTTGGGATGAAAGGGAAGAATACAACCATAATAGATGTTAAATGACGAAGAACTAACTGTGTCAGTCCCTGAAGTGTTGTTAGTGTGTAATTGCAACATATTAGGTCAAACCCACATTATTTTGGCAAATGTAATAGGGTGGTGTGAGAGCCCTCCTTGTGTATGTAATGAGGAATGCATCATCTCTCTCTCTAAGATTACTGGAAAACAACTGGTGTTTCTACTGAATTATTTCAAATGGCAGAGAAAAATCTTCTTTTACTGTAAGCATCTGGAATTGTTAACCAGTGCCAGCCAGCGTCACAGCTTCAGCCTTGATAAGAATCAAAAAGCACATGAGCTTTGTATCACATGATCCAGGGTACTGAGAAGGACGAAAAGTCTCTTGCCAACCTGAATCATTGTTCTGGCACCTGTAGCAGAATTGGGAAGTTCTCAGTTCAGGATGTGCATCTCACCTCAACAGAGGAAAGAAAGATATGTTTCAGTGCTACTGCTCAGATTTGCTTTATGACAAAGTTTTCACAGAGCTGAGAGATTCCCTTCTGTGCTGATAAATAATTTTAGTATTAACTAAATGATCTCTAACTGTTTGCCTTATAAAACAGATATACATGACAAATAATTTGAAAAGGTGGCAGCTTAACTTATTGAAGACAAATGCCTCAGTGCTCACTGAAAGTACTTCCAGCCTGAATTTTGAAAAGAAGAAAAAATATGAAAATATTTCTTTCAGCGAAATTAGAGATATGCAGCTTTCTGCATTTGATTTGCTAAGGCAAATTCTTTGAAGAAAAAAAAAGTGATCCCTGAAAGACAGTGTGCCTGCTTACCCTGTTTTAGATGGAGCTGACACGTCCTCTAAGGATTAGACAACCATATATATTATATATAATTACATAAGCAGTCATATACAGAATAAACATGAGGATTACAAACCTCTGAAAGTGGGTGTCTTGTCACAGCCTCCTCACACTTTGAAGTGGCAGAGCAAAGGAAAGGATACAGCTAAACCTTTGTTGTTTTCTTCATTTTGATGATCCAGCAAGGTCTGAGATTGTTCCATTGACTTTGAGGGGTTTTGGATCAGACCCTTGCTTCCTCGCAATAGCAAGGTTGTATATTTTCAGTGCAGCACTTAAAATATGCTCCTTATCTCCAGCCTGTGAACTGTGGCTGTTCTCAGTTGTCTCTGTTGCAACTCTATCTCTCAGCTTGGAAACCCTGCTGCATAGCTCCTTGTAAGGTCAGCCTTTCCCTGGGCACTTTCACACTAGGATGTTTTTGTAGATTGTTATGGTCAAACTTGTCTGGCCCTTTGGTGTCTCCTGGCAAAAACAGACTTAAACCAGTAGTACGTTGAAGCTGACTGATTGCAGGTAAGCTTCTGTCTGATGGCTTTGCTCCTGCCATGGCAGTGACTGGGTTGGCTTTGAAATGGCAAGTTCTTTCTCACACTGGCACTGACATCAGATCCATTTTGATGGAAGGAGAGGCAGTCAGGGCCTTTTGCCATTAGTGTGGTACTCTGAGAGAGTGGTCTTGTGGTTTGCTGCTGATGGATGGAGCTTTTTGGGGCTACCAGGGTGCATGTGCCAACTAAGCTGTCATCCCATCCCTCTTGGCCGAGACAGAGAAGTCTCTCCTGCAAGGCTGGTTGCTATGCCTGTAAGGGAATGGGGGAGCAGTTTGAATGAACTTTGATCAGGGACAAGTTTGAAGATCTCTGGTATTTATCTTCAGGTAGGAAGATACACACTTGTAGGAAATACATCTTCATCATCATGCTCTGATGAAGGCCAGACCAGAGAAAAAAGAAACAGCTCTATTCAAACTGCTGCACTTCCCTCCTCTTGCAGTCCACTGCCAAGCACAATAAACCTTGTTTTCATGTAGACTGAAGCATCACAGGCAAAACTTGATTTCATTATTACATTTCATTTGTTTTCTTGGCATTGTCTTCTTCCTGTCAGGCTCCCCGATAATCCATTTTTCTTTTCATTTTGCTGTTTTTTTTCCATCCACTTATGTTTGCTTAGTGCTCAAATCAATCTCCTGTTACCAGTCATTCATCTCAAATCCTTCCACTTTATAGAGACTACAAATGACTTGGAAAAGTCACTTGTGTTTTACTTTTAAAGGTCGTTTGCCAATAACTATGCAACATCAAAACTGGTTTCATACTTGGAGAAAATCAGCAAAATACGTCATTTTTCCTCCCATAGAGGAACTCTACACTTGCTTATTTGGACTTCAGCTTTCTACTTGGACTCCTGTGAATGATATTTCCAAGTGCTCCAAAGGCACTTGGAGCAGCAAACTGAATGGGGAGCCTGATTTTTAGCTGTGTTTCTTCTTTTGTTTTGCTCTGGTTATGATAGCAGACGCATTCTGACATAATTGCTTTAAATCAGAATGATCCTACTAATAGTAACTGACAGTTTAATTGATGTCTTGGCTTTCCTCTTCATTGTTTTTGGCAGCAGCACCCCTTCTACTGCACAATGTCTAATCCAACACTATTAATATACTAAGTTCAGCAGCACATACCTGCTATCTATTTCATTAAAATAACATGTATAAATGACCAAGCAATGGGATTTCTCTGTGGGGTGGCCATTAGTTATTTGTACAGCCAAACACATGCTCTTACAAGTGTTCAGGTTGAAAGAATGGTAGTAAGTCATTGGAAAGAAGGGGAAAGTTATTACAATAGCATTATACATTTTAATGAGAATTTTGAAGGGTTGTTAGTTTCAGAACCCCAAAGTCTTTTGGGGGAAATCTTGCAAAATATTTTTCAGCTAGGAGAGGGCGAAAACTTTGGAACTGGACCCATCTCAGTGAAATTTGACACTGGAGCACCAGATGAAGAGACAACAGGGCCTTGCAAATGTAATAAAAATAGGTGGCTAAGTAGAAAGGTGAAATCCTACTAATATTCCTACTGAGGAAAAGACTGGAGAACAGATTGAGCCCTTATTGGACATCAGAGAATCTGTGCAAAGACTTCTTTCATTTCTGTGCTCCCAGAACCACTCATTTTCTCAGACAGCCTCTTTCCTTTAAGACAGGAAATTAACTGCACTGAAATATGAATTGAATACATTTTCAGTATGATACATTGATTTGTGTATGTTTTACTTAGGTTTTCAAACATTTAGGTTTTTAAATAGTTCTTTTGGAAATCTTTCTCTGAGGTTTGTTGTGTTTTTTTTTCTTGGCCTTTGGAAGGAGTTGGTTATTGACTCTGTTAATTTCTTTCTGGTTCTTTTCCCCTTGTCTCTCACATCTAATTTGCAGCAGATACCTCAGCTCTTTTGAAAATTTTTTTTTTTACACTGAATTCAGCAGCAGCAGCTCTTGTTTCTTCAGAAGATTTCATCATGGTGTCCCTTACATTTCCCTGCATTTGTACCACCTATTGTTTGAGACAAACTGCTGCGGCTGTAGTGATAAAAGTATGTTACAAAGTTTGTAGCCTGCTCGGTAATTCTTCTGGCTGCACAGAGGATTATCTTCTTTCATGTGGCCAGCAGGTGAAACCACAAAGATGGCAAGCACCGGGGAAAGAGATTTTACACAGAGCACTGCTTCCTCATTGTCCTTCTGGCTGATTTTATTTCCCATGTAAGGCAAACAAAGCCAAAATCTGGAGTGTCTTGTCTCATGAGCAGTCTCAGCTGGGGATGCAGGATTAGGGGGTGTTTCTCAGAAATGAGAAAAACAGATTATTCTGGAAGAATCCAGAGGCTGTGCCAGGCCTGCTGGCACTGTGTGGTGATGTCCCATGAGCACTTCACACCATGAGTCCTGCTTTTTATCAAATTCTCATGTTTCTCTGCAAAGAAGTAGTGATGTGAGAAAGAACTCTTGGGAAAAGTGTTCATTTGGCGAGAATATGCAGAAAGAAATGAGGATCTCTGCTCATTGTGCCCAGGAGAATCAGGAACATGTACTCATGACACCTTTTAGATCATGTCTTCAGGAAGACAGCCATGATGTTAACGCTGGCCTTGGATGATTGAGGGGAAATAGCATAGCTGTTTCACTATCACTTCATCAGAAGTGGAAAACGTTGGTTGGAAGGAAATGCCAAGCGTGCATGCTGTGGAATAGTCAGGCATGCAGGGGAGGATGGGAAACATATGCTGAGCTTCGAGCCTTGGCTTACAGACCGTTCAGCATCAGAACCCGTGCTTGCTCCCTGGAGTGTGGAGGTGGGCTCCTTTTCTGGTGCACAGCGACACCCAAAAGGTGGATGCATAGCAAGGGCTTTGTGTCCAGCATCAGCAGCAAGCGCTGTCTTACAGCCATGTCATATGCCTGTGGTGGGAAAGCCTTGGGTACTGCAGTGTGTGATGCCCTAAAGGGTAAGCAGGCAGTGGCATGGGTTTTACCTGCTCAAACCTTCCCTACCTCCTCTTTGCCAGGTACTCTCTCCCAGCACCTTTATCAATGTTCAAAATCCTATGTGTGTGTTTCCCTGCTGGTCAGTGCTGGTGTTTGCAGATCCCAGGGGCTTGTGAGTGCTGGCATTCTCCCCTGCCCTTGCAGATCCTGGTGGCTGTCCCACAGTCCTGGAAGAGCAGGGCTGCAAAACCCAGGAAGCAGCTTTATAACACCTTGGCACATGGCAGGCTGTGGGGAAGTTACTTATGGATGGACATACCAGTGTCAGCCCCCAATATCTGCCCAGGCGGCTGTGGCCCAGAAGAATTAAGAGTAATTATACTACTCAGTGTCAGTTGTGCTGGAAGTTCTCCTTCCCAGACTGTTCCTGGCCTGGCGAGAGGTGATGAGAAAAGATCTGCATTTGAATTCACCTGTATCAGCCCCCATTTCCATTGACTTCTTTGCTGGTTTTGTTCTGCTTGAGGGTTGTCTCTGATAACGGGCAAACTTTGGTTGTGGACAAACTTACAGCAGATTTCCCTTCCTGTCCTGCTGCTGTTTTCCACAGACTTCTATTTTAAAATGTGAGGTCAAGCTAATTTCTTATGTTTTAATGTCCTTTCCTTCCAGCATTTGGGGGAAAAAAAAAACACCTGTACCGGCAAAAAAAATATTTGAATAGAAATCAGGGATATTTTATTTCGGAAATGTAAAAGCAAAGCAAACAGACTTTCAGGCTGCCACCACTATCCCTCTCTCTACTGAAACGTCCTGCTGTATTTGCTGCTAGTTCCCATTGCTGGGAATATCGGCAAATGTGCTGCTTGTTAAACGTCACTCTCTAAAAGCAGATTCCTGAACTAGCAGGCTGGAGGCCTGCCTGATGTAGCTAGGCTGAAATAGCCCCAGGTAATTGCTCCTTCGTGCGTCTGCTAGATGGAGATAGGAGAGGGGGAGGCACTGAGGACATGCATGGTGAGTTTCTGTGGATGCTTTTTGGAGATGGTGTAGCATGGAGGGAGAGCAGTGCCCTCGTTCATGGCTGTCTTCCTGTGCAGCGGAAGGTCACACAGATAATCCCATGAACCAGGCAAAGAGCTGCCCATAGGCTTTAGAGACGGGCTGCTGATCCCCAGCGTGGTGCAGCATCACGCTGCGAAAGGACAAGATCCAGCTGTTCTCCAGTGCCAGCTCTAACCCCAATTTGTCTTTTCAGCTGTTTTTTTAGGTGACTTGCTGGCAGGCTCAACACAGATTGCTAGTTTCCCTCCAAAGGAAAAGCATTCTTGCAGAGACAGGCTTGAATCTCAGCTTGTTTCTCCTTCTTTTTCCTTCTGGGACAGCTTGGGGGATCTGAGCATAGAAACTTTGATCAGTAGTAAACTAGCAGAGAAAAAGCATTTCAGGAAGATGGAATCTATTTGTGGGTTGCATTTAGCAAGTGGTCTTGTCGGAGAAAATAGTTTCCCCAAGTGCCGAAACACTTCCTTTTGGACAGAGCTTTAAGCAGGTTTCCTATGTCATGCCATTCAAAATCAGTGTGTAGTGCTTAACCATAGACAGACTGTGGGAGGGATAACGAGTTTCACTACAACTCAATCAAACACCTCATTTTTTGCCCCGGAGTGGTTTAAAAGTTTCTAAACACTTAACAGGTTAGGGTATTTTTAATGTCAGGTGTGCCTTTGCGGATTGATCCACAGTGAATAAGTTCCTCCTTGTGAAGCATTTTGCTTTAGGCCATCTGCCAATGCTACAGAAGCACCAGACTGTGAGAATGAAGGACTTGAGAAGATGAACTGAAGTTCCTCTCCCCACTCTGTCATTCCAGTTTCACAATTTTTTAATCCCATGACAAACACAGAGTAGCTCAGAGCTCAGGATGTAAAGACTTATTTGATTTTACCAGTTTTGTCCATTAGATATGTAAGTGCCATGACCATATGGTGCTCTCTCATTTATTCATTTCCTGACCTTTGTTTGTTTGCTCAGGTAGTTTCCTCAGCTGTCTACCTTACTCAGACTCTATTTTCTTTAATATACAGGCTGCATTTAAAAAGCTAAAACAACTTTTCATCTCCTTATTAAGAATTTATTTTTGAGCTATACTTTTATAGCTTATGTTTTTCTAGTGCAAAGACACATCCATCACAAGGTGGGAGGGTGTCATCAGTAAGAGTAAAACGGTAATTTCTAATCTATGGGTTGGCAAAGTTGTAGTGTAGCTGTATGCCACAACCAAGTCTACAACATAGGTGTCCTAGAAAGCATTATTGTAATTTGCCATCCCACATGGTACCAACAGCTGCAATATTTTATTTTGGGCCATTGGCTACTGGAAGAAAAAGTGCATTCACTTCTTGGGAGCTGCTAATTCTCTTGTGTTTGCAGAATTGAAGTGGCTCTGCTGAGCAAAGAGGGGAGGGAGGTGGGCAGGGAGCAGTGACCCCTCTGTGCTGTTCCTGCGCTCAGCTCCATGGCAGTCTCCTGGGCAGGAGCAAGGGGGGGCCGGGCTGGCTGAAAGGGAAAGTGCTGCTAACACGAGTCTCTCCTACATTTGGGGCTGTAGCAGATGGGGCCATGCAAAGCTCCTCTGGACATGGATGTGATCTCTATACTTATCTCTGACTTGGCATCCAGCGTTCTCCCTGGCAGATCAAATCCTGCTGCTTGGGTAGTTATTGTGTTTTCTTAAAGGCCACTCATAATAAAGCTGGGCAGGTGTCTAGTTGTGCTGCTCACACTCTGAGCCTGACTGGCCAGCCAGTTTTCCACCCATCTTGTGCACCAAGGTGATATCTCGGTTGGTTGGATGCACCTACTCAGGGGGCGGGAAGTGTACAACTTTGTGTATGGGAACAGGGAAATGCAGCACTGTCATACTGCAGTTGCTGAGCTAGATTTCAGGTACCAGGAACACCACTGCATCCTGCTGCATGTTGCTTCTCTAAATTTAGCCCTGTCAATACCTGCTGGTTTAGTTCTGGTCTGTGTCTGTAGGCTGGGAGTGAGCCAAGGGCTGGGGGAGAGAATGCGATGCCATGGGTCATAGCTCACACTTCTATTTGGTGCCTAGCTGTCAGAGCCAAGGACCACTTCTCTCCTTACGTGGAAGAGAGAAGAAACCATGTACACAATTAGAAAGATGTGTAGCTTGTTGGCTGTGGCAGGGTGAATGAACTCTCCCATTCCTGAACAAGAAGGAGTGAAACAAAATCAGTGGTGCCATAGAGGGAATTAAGTATTTCACTCTTACACTTTTCCTGTCTTTCAGCGCATTGCAAGTAACAAAATGGTTATAAATAAAGCTACCCTGCTAAGCAAGCAGCTTAGACTGGTGTTAGGAAGAAGAGATCAATTAATTTCTATTCACAACAGAAAATAATCTTCAGCTCCCCTAGATCATGAGCTTCTTTGGGGACAGCATCACCATATCACTATACGTTTTTCTGACTGGTATTTAGGATGCAGGCTTGTAGATGTGAGGATGTGAGCCTGGGAAATCCACTGTTCTGTGGTGGAAGGTCAAGAATACAGTGATAAGGAATAGGAGGAATGTCCTTTTTTGTTTTTCAATGTATTTTATAGGCATATGAAATAGACCAACACCTATTGAAAATGTCCCTACTTTCTCATTATAGTGAAAAATGACATTTATCAGCATGGATGAGTGTTACGAATGTCTATTAATGGAAACAGTGTGCAACTGTAAGGAGATGATATTTAGTAACATGCACATGAAGCTTTTCTTCCATTAAAATGCTGCTTCAGGCAAGAATGTGTTGCTTGATGAGTTTTCTGGAGAGCAGATTTTCATTCATAATGAGAACACACATCTCAGCTACTGTTATTAATGTGGACATGCTCTAAAATGAAAATAGAAAGAAGTCAAAGCCAGGAAGCTGTCAGGGCAGCATAAAACAGCATCAGATCTTGACAAGGTGGGCTGTCCAGTCTCATAATAGTGTTTAGGTACCATGGGAGGCACGTGCTGTGCAAGAGTCACTGATATCAGCAGAGCAGTCATTCACATAGCAGTCAAATTGGATCATTCAGTGGTCTTGGTGCTCCTCTCCAGTGTTTCTCTGCTGTCCTTGGCTTTTAGGATGTTGTGGATGAAATTGCATGTTGCAACTTTCTGGGGGCTGGATGCCTGCTTCTCATCTGTTGGCTGAAGAGGTGAGCAATTTTTCCAGAGCTTACTTAAAAAGGGGGCTCCTTACTGCAGTGCCTTGCAAAGGGTTAGCCTTTGTTCTGAAGATTGCAAGTCTCTCTTGGTCAAGCGGAAGGTGAAAGACAAAAGTAAAACAGAGCCCTGCTTCAAGCAGTCACTTTGACTGGAAAAGGCCAACTTCAATTTATTTTCCCTTCTTATGATCATCTATGTTGCAGTGTGTAAGACAGAGCCAGTGAGTTCTGCTCTTCAGCATTGTCACTCCTCTGCTCAGTGCAAAGCATGGTGATTTGCACCTAGGCGTGTGCACCATGCAGAGAGGAGAGAAGGTTAATGCTGCTCTGTTTGCATGTTGCCTTGGCCATATGAATGCATCAGCAGTGAGAGATAAATAACAGAACAGAAACTAGCAATGAAGTGAAATTGCAGAGTGTCTTCTAGAAAGAGGATTGTATGAAGGACATGCTCTTCCCTTGTGGATATGAGGTTGGCAGGGGAGCTAGAGAGGATGAAGGTTAAACACAACGGCAAGGAGTAAAGATAGTTTCCAGCAATGAAGGATGAAAACCCTCTGCCTTGTGAGCACTACAGAGGCTGAAGGGGCATCTTTTGCAGCTGATGGGTGAGCTTGTGTCCTTCCCAATCTTCATTTCGGTTCCTCTTCTCTCTCCTCAGTACGTTCAGCCCTGAACAGCTAAACAAGTCCTTCCCAGCCTGATACTGAAACTAAATCCTTTGAGTGCAAGAGCTTTGAGGCACAGGGTTGAAGCTAAGATCAGCAGGCTGGGGCTTACATGAGAAGTGGGTATCCAAATAAGAACAGCCAGCATGTCTGTGTGAACTAGGAGAGCCTCGAGCCCCTCTGCCTTACAGGGAAATACGTGCTTGCTAATTAGAGGTACCAGCTTTTAAATTGCTCTGCTGTCCTCCTGGAATCTGTTATTGGGGGTGCTCCCTTGAGATCTGAGCTCAGAGCTCTGAGTGTGTGCATGGGGGACCCCAACTGCCCCCAAAGGTTCCCCTCTGATCACCTCCCAGCCTGGCTGAGAAAGAAAAAAGCCACACACCACCCCTGCCCTGCTCCCCAGCTAACAATGTGACTGTGGCCAGGCTGACAAAACATAGTAATTGAATAGTTTTTCCTTTAAAACCATCCAGATTTTTTTCCTCTTAGATTACAGTATTTCTGATATCATATGATTTTTGAGATCAGATGAATTGGAAATATTTAAAATTGTTACAAAAAAAGTCAGAATGAACTCCTGAACTTAAAAATAAATCTATGAATTACTGTTCTTTTCCCCTGTTTGCATACTTCACTACTTTCGGGTTTCCTTCTGACATGGAAATTTCTATTATTATGATTGCAGCCTTTCCAGGAAAGCTAAAAGCAGGAAATACTGCTGGATTACTTGTTCACAGGAGTTTTGTAGGCAAAGAGTAAACCTACAGAAATATCTTAAGGCTCAGACACATCTTGGAGCTGAATTAAGCTGCAATCCCTCTGCCCAGCTTTGCTCACTCAGTCCTTTCCTGTGTTTAGTGTGGCTGACAAAGTCACACAAATTTCATACAAGCTGCACGATAATTGAAGTTTCTGCTGTTTGTGTTTGCCATTTCTCCCAAAGTACTGGAGGTACTAGCTCCTGTGCTTGATGTTTTCTCCCTGCTGTAACATGAGCTGCTTGACAGATTAATAGCGTGTATTTTTTTATCTGTCAGTTTTTATAGTGTGCTGTGAACCCTGGAAGTATTTTTATTGCCTATCATTTTCTCCAGAACATGAGTGATTATTTGTACTTCTTTTTTTTTTTCTACCATGAGAGTTCAGGCTGGTATTGACACTTTTGGGACAATCTCTACATGTAAGCACCTTTCACAGCAACATCGGCTTGCTCAACTACAATTCTGGGACTTTTTCATGTACTGAATCCTTTGGTTCACAGGCAGAACTGTGCTACCAAGCTGAGGAGAGAAAAGCAGTGCAGTCCCTCATCCATTTTCCAGACTGGTATTTTCACCTAGGACTACAAATTCAGCTTCAAGTTTGTCTTGTTCTCCAATATACTGTGACATGAGTCTGTGCATCATCTGCAATCACATGCATCTGTCTGCATGAGAAAATGAACTAATTATGTAGGAAGTCTGGAAGTGTTTAAACACACAAGGTTGTTATCTCAAAAGGCAGGAGTCACAGGGAGCTTCCTCTGAGCTTTCCCCATGAACCACCTATCTCCAGTTTAAAGTTTTGTGGCAGCTCATGATCTCCAAGGCTTTGTGGGAGGAGGTCCTGGACTTCATCAGGTAAAAAGATGTTCTGCTGGAAGTGAAAGAGGAGATACGTGGCATAAGCAGAACCAGGTTTGGAAGAGGATTCAATGCCCCAGAGGAACATCAGTTGTTTTCCCAATTGCCTTAGACTATCTTCAGCTCCTTAATGATTGTCAGAGTTTCATCAGTCCCCAACCATCTGGTGTGAATTACATCCCATTTCTCCCGTTTCCATCTCCACAAGGCCAGGAGCTGTCTTGCAGCACATTTTAGTCTGAGGTGTGGGTGATAGTTGTATCTAGCAGAATGAGGCTCTGGGTTGTGCAGGAGATGAGACTCTTCAACCTAGTTCTTGCTTGTTTAGGCTCTTCTGGGCTGGATGAACACCTGGATCTGGTGATCACAGGGCATGGAACAAAGATAAGGAGAAATACTTGCTTTCAAATACCACCTGTTGCATTTATTACAGAACTGAAAATTGGTGAGGAGCATTTTGTGAAATTGCAGGGAGGTATCAAGGTGCTATGCTGATTTAGTGTCTTAGAGAACAATGATCTGTGCAAGAATTGCACAGGGGTGGTTCAGTTTAGAAAAGAGAAGACTGAAGAGGGATATGGTAAAAGCCTTACATTCATAAAAAAGCCGCTCTTTCTCCATAGAAGGGCCATTAATTGTTCTTTGTGTCTTCTTGGATAGGACAAGATATCAGGAACATTATGTTTGATAAGGAGAGCTAGGATTTCCCCACGGGGATGGAGAGGCAGACCCACTTTGGCACTGGACTAGCCAAAGGCACCACAGGACAATTTTGGTTTCAGAAAGAAAAGCACCGAATGTGCTGAAAGCTCTTCAGCATCCTATGGCTTTTGTGTTCAAGATCTGGCAAGTTTTCAAACCAAATGTGAAAAACTTTGTAGAAAAAAAAAGTGAAGAGAAACTGTGTACCTCAGGTGTTGTTCATGTGGCCATGCTCAACAGCTGCTATGTTTTGGGGGACTGCAAAGGCACCTGGAGTTTGAAGGAGGGGCAATTTCTTTTCTAAGGCCTGGGAAAGTGGGATGTATGAGAGTGCCTGCTGAATGTGCTCTTCAGGGGATCAGTTACTGAAACCAGACTGTTGCTTAAGGTTATTCTTTTCATGTTATTAAAAACACCCAAGGTCAACTCAAGACCTGAATCCTGTAGTTATGTGTGGCCAGTGTCAAGACAAGGCAGGTGGGACAGATCTGCTCCAAGAGCCACCATCCAGGGCACCTGGAGCAGGGTCTCTGGGAGGAGCGAGGTGTACACGCACAGCCTGCATACAGAGGTCCAAGGACATCTCAGCCAGCGTGAGGCTTTACGCTGACTTCAGTGTTCACAAAATCAAATGCAAGGAAAAGAAAACAAGTGACCAGGAGAAAAGCATGACATCGAGGAGGGAATGAAGGGAGGGTACTGAAGACATGAGAAAACACAGAAATTCAAGTAAGCTGAATACTGAGATACTAGTTTTGGCCTGGACTGTTGAAGGTTGTCCACTGCTTGATTCTTAGAGATTTTTTTTCCCTACTCCTGTGCCAGTCTTTAATAGCTATTTGTGCTGTTAAGACACCTATTGCACAAGGATTCAGAGCTCAGACCTGCAGTGTTCCTAGGGTCCTGAACTTTGGGACAGAAATACACACATCAAATTTAATTCTTCTAGTCAAACTGACACTCTCCAGACCACTAGGCTTAAAATACGGGCTTATGGTTTTCTAATGATTGGAAAATGAAAGTAAAATGTCTTCATTCTCATTCCTCCCCTCTTCCAAAAAATACATCATATATTTAAGTATCTGTATCTACAGATGTCCCTCTCTCTATAGACACTATATCATATATTTAACTACGCATTCAAATAACACCCAGATATTCAAGCTTAACTCATCAATGTGAATATACCAGAAAAGGGAAATACCAAGATAAAGAGACCAGTGTTGCTTTCATATTTCTAGACATTTTTCTAGGCTAAAAGCAATGCCACAATGTTGGTCTTTTAACAGAAACACAAAGTTGTATCCAGTGGTTTCTACTCATGGAAACCCTCTGTCAGAGTTTGAGAAAAGTTTTTATCTCAACAGAAAAAAACAGGCTATTGCTTCTGTATCGCACAAAATCTGGGAAATCTATCCTCTGCATCCAACCTGCCACTCAGATCTCTGGAAGAAGGTACACCTCTGCTTCTCCGTTTTTTTGCTGAAGGATGTGAGAAGGACAGCAGTACAGGACACAGCAACCTGAGTCAAGGAATTAGCACAGCAACAGCTTCAGGCATTTGGGGAACAATCAGCCCATTTGGAAAAAAAAATTACATAAGCATGTGCTAGATAACAACACTGGGAAATAAATTACAGAGAAAAGAGA
Organism: Nipponia nippon; assembly: GCF_047370975.1. Lineage (NCBI taxonomy): Eukaryota > Metazoa > Chordata > Aves > Pelecaniformes > Threskiornithidae > Nipponia > Nipponia nippon. Next base: position 12,762,028 of record NW_028262358.1, on the reverse strand, counting down.
AGCTGATATAATTGTTGTAAACAAAGCCAAGTATACAATTAGAGCTACTCAAGGCTTTTATTATGAGAAACCAGTTAATCCAACAAAATCATTGTTCAGCTCCTTTTAAAAACAAACCCAAAAAATTCTGTGCCAGAGAAGCAAACTCCACAGAGGAGATATGTTTTATCTCCAGTGAAATTTAGTAAGGGAGAAGAGAGCAAGATTGGGATTTTTTTGGAGAGCTTTTGTTGGGAGAAGTAACTGAACATCAAATATTAACATCAAACCTAAGAATAAGGAATACTAAGGATGAAACAGTCATTCTTTGAAAATGAAGCCTGCAATTTTCTTTTTTCAGGCTATCTGATCAGCTTTGCTCTTCCCCTGTGACTGCACAATTGTTCTTCAGTATTGCGTGACCCAACAGCACTGAAGCACTCAGGGTATGAAAAGCACCTTTATAATTCTGCAGCCAGAGAAATAGCAATGTGTCTGCCACAGAAACCCCACTGCTAGGTCCCCTTCATGCAGGTGAGGCAAAAGCACCACAAATTCCTGGAATAAAAGCAACAGACATCCTGGACTGTGATACAACTGGTTTATAAGTAGGTGAAGTTACCTGGGTGGTTTTGCAGAGGAAATCAATGCAGTGAGACCCAGTGGCACATACAATTTAGGGTGTAGGAAGATGGGAATAGATGCCATATGGGATGCTTGAGTCTGGTATTTGCAACACCTGACTCTAAGCAGGACAGACATATTCATCTCCCTTTAGGAAGTATTATCCTAAATAGGGCCAGCTGTGTGAACTTCATAGGTCAGGAGAGATGGGCTAATCCTGCCAGCACTGCTCGTGAGCCTGCTGTGCAACCTGGCGATAGGTGAGGTGCTGTGGTGCCCATGATGTGGTGAGGGAGTGCACACCTTTTACCATTTCAGCACAAGGGGTGCAAGCCTGGGGAGCACTGGAGAGATGCGCTGCAACACTGTTCCAAACAGGTGGTTGGTCCCAACTGCATTGCAGGATGCCAGAAAATCCCCAAGGGCTGAAGTGTCTTTTTCTACTGTCCAGGGGTGAAACCCATCACCGTGAGTCATTGGGAACAGCTCTCCAGATCACCTTTCACACTAAGAGGGGGCCACTGCCTAGGGTGTGGGGCACATTATGGGATGCAAGGGAAGAGGGTTTTGGAAGTGCACAGGACTTATTATGGTATTCTTAGGGGGGGAACGAAAGGGAGGAAAAGGGGAAAGGGGGTGTTTAGGTGATTTGGGGAGGAAAAACAATGGGAAAATAGAGGGATAAGGGGATAAAAAGGCCAGTCGTGTAAACAGTTTGCTGGTCAGTACACTTGCCTGGCTGTGCTCTGCACCCAGTCAGTGCAATCTGTCCTATTTTCTTATTAAATTGCTTTCTAACCTGGGTGACAGACTCTGTTTTCTGTGTGCACTTGTGTGTATGGGGGTGTGAGTGCAGCGACTGGCACTGACCACGGGTCGGAGCGTGACTGGAGAGAGTGCGGGTATGTAAGTGTGTGATTGCTAGCCGACATCAAGCCAAACCAGCTAGCGAGCAGGTGATGTGGCCTGGAACAAGGGTGTGTGTGTGGGTCTCTGAGGGCCAGCTCTGGGTGTGAAAGCACCTGTGTGTCTCTAGGGGCAAGAGCACAGCAGGGTTGGCTGTGGGACCAAGGGTGTCCTGGCCAGCTGCATGTGTGTGATGGTTTGTACCAGTAGCTGGAACAGGGCTGCGGGCTCGGGAGCTCATATGGCCCCAGGTGCCAGCAACTGGGGAGACTGGGATCTAGGGACAGCTACTGGGCAGACTGGGTGTCTAAGCCTGGATACTGGAGGATTCACCTTGTATATATGTGCATATATATTCTCACTAGGGGACCTTTATCCTGCTCAGCTAGAGAAGGGATTGAGATGAGGCTGTTGGTGCTCTTTGTGCTGATGTGAATGTCTGTCTGTGACCTGTGTGGCCGGCCATGTATATACATATATATGTGCTATATAAACGTGCTCTGTGTGCATGTGCCCACTGGGAAAACATTTTTAGGCTCACTACTGTTTGGACCTGGGGGTGCGGAGCTGCAGTAGCCTCACATCTCTCAGCCTATTGAATCCAGCATGCTATATTTTCCTTGAACAGTACCAAGATTTTACCTTGGCTGGGGAATCTCTAAAAACTATGTAGTCCCTGCTGAACTTGCTTGAGCTGTTCCTTGAAGTCAGCCTTATTTCCACCTTAACAAAGTAAACAGATTTTAGAGCTGGTTGAGGTGCTTCAGAGAGGATCACAGGTTTGCTCCCTCTTCTCAGCCTGTAGATCCATCTTCCTTTCATGCAAGATACTTCAGAAAGCTGTTGGATTGCTCATGATTTGCATTTTATGGAAAGCTAAGCAAAGTGTGCTTTGGCTCACAGCCAGTGATAATCAAGATAAGAGTTTGTAGGGATTCTGAACTTCAATCTGAGAAGTGAACAAAAAGAAATTAAGTGTAAATGCATTTCTGTGGCTTACTGAGTGACAGCACGATTTCTGACACTTCTTGTCATTTGGGTAATGAGAAGGACATTTATACTCACAGCAGGAACACTGTCATAGGGTGAGTTTCCTTGATGCTCTATCTAAAAAACCCAAGATGTTTAAGGAAAAGAAAACTTATTACAGTCAGTGCTGGTTGAGAACTTTTGGGTAGTGTGTTTACTGCCTGCAAATCTGTGGTTCATCAAAACTGAAATTTGGTCTGGTTTTAGTGGTTCTTTCCCAGGGATGATTATGCCCTGCACATACCAGACCAGCTAAGACTTTGTTGAAGTTCTCAGCTCCCTGCCAGACTTTGCTGGCACCTGCACTGTCAGGTTACAATTCTGCCACTGGCAACAGAGAGCTGCTGCTTTTTTGAAGGCCTCAGAGAAAATATAACAAATGTTTTGCCTTCTGCAACATCAACTCACTGTCCTGATGACCAGAAATATCCCTAAAGCCAGCTTTTCTTAAGCCTTGTCACTCCTGCGTGCAGTAGAGCTGAAAAAAAGGGAAGAAAAAAACCTAAGCAGGATAGTAGAGAAAAGAAAGAGTGAAAAAAAAAAACCAACCCAGATTTCCTGGTCTCCTCTGGGAGAGAGCAGACATCCTGATAAATGGATAGGGTCATCCTTTATCTATTGTGTGCTTCGCTTGCAGGTTGTCTCTGACATATGATTTACCATTAAATACCTGCTGCTTGTCCTTGAAGGGAACTCTGTATTTCAAAAGGTACAAAAACATCCTGCTGAGGTAATCTTCTAGTCTATTCAGTGCAGCCAGCTGTCATGCTGAACTGTATCTCAGTACCTTTGGATGCGGGGTTGTCTGAATTGTGAGCCATTGTGTGGTATATGCAGCTGCCTGAACTGGATACCTCTTGAGGAGGAAGATGATGAGCTGCTGATGGGAAAGATGGTTTTTTGGAGGCCATAGCACCGTGTTTCCTCTTCACTGTCTCTGCACAAGTACTGTCCCAGCAGCTCTCAGGGCTGTTGTGCCTTAAAAGCATTGTGAGCTCTTGGGAAACTAAACAAGAAAACACCTTTGAAAAGCTCGTGGGGACTTCAATTCTAAGCCTTTGTCTGGGCAGCAGGTTGAATGTCACTTTGGTATGTTACTATAATTTCTTTCACACATCTGGAAGAAAAAGCATGGACAATTTAACTTCAGTTTTTCTATGTGTGCCATGGCTGAAGGAAGGGACATGTCTAATCTGCAACCTGTGTAGAGGAAGCTCTGCTATACTGATAAATAAAAGAAATGTCATCTCTTCAGAGGTGGCTGAACAGCCCCATAATACTATCACAGGTGCCACATAAATGCTACAATACAACGTATGGCTTTCAGTTGACTTTACCAATGTTCAACTTGGTCTCTTCCACCTTGTTACTTTGGTTTGATTAATTTATGGGTAAGGTTTTTCATTTTCATAAAGTTTCTCTTGCAAAGATTTTCAGTAACAGGGTGAAACTGTGTCTCTGTATAGCCTATGTGTCTATCAGGAGAGTCTGCCACCCTTTACTGGCCCGAAGTCCCATGAAAATCTGGCTTATGCTTACGTTTCTCCTTGCACACTGAGCATTTCCTCCTAAACGTCCTCCTGGACCTCCCACTCTCCCATGCTTGCAGCCATCTGTGAAGGGGTCCTGAATAAATCAACAGTACAAAGCAACTGTCAGTACCCTTGGCTCAGCACTCTCCAAAGAAGAGCCATGCAGTGCCAGAGGCTCCACCACATCCTCACCTGTCTCTTCTGGGACACATAGAACTCCTGGACCATTTCTTTCTCCATAAAAAGACCTCCAACTTCTATTAATTGTAGCTATGTTCTGTATCAAGCAAGCAGTTAACTCCCAATAATCTCAGGCAGCAGCCACTTTCCCACACCTGGCAAGCTGATGCCAGTCAGCAGAGGCAGCCCTGTATATTGACATTAAGTATACAACCCTGTCCATCTTAGATATATGGCTATATGTGCATATGCATGCCCTGTTGATGAGCATATCTCCCTTTAAAACTCACTTTCCTCTAAAAAAATGCTCAGAGGACACCTCCTTCTTATAGAGCATTGCAAACTACCTATGAGTACCATTAACTTGTCAATGGAAGTTGCATACAACAGTTCTGGGTCTGTTTTCACGCCAGCTTTACACGGTCACTGGGGCAAGGTGAAGGTTGAACAGAGAAGCACAACTAGTCTGTCATCTGGGGCTCTGCACCACATCTTCTGCACCAAAACATTTCCAGAAAAATGCTCTTTGCTGACTACCAAAAAGGCTGACTCCAGCTTCCTCAGTGCACATTTTCCCTTGAGCATGGGCAGATTTCAAAATGATGGTGCTGGAAGCTAAGCTTCTGATAGGACTTTTACCTACATGCCCTGTGCTGTGCAGTGAAGTTGTGGATGGCTGCAGAAGTCCCCTGGGAAATACGCCCTCACTGTGAAACATCTCATGGGGAAAACCAATCCCAACCTGCTGTGTTGAGCATAAGGTGCTTCTTCCAGTACAGCAGCCCTTCATATGAACCCTGCCTGGAGTCTTGTATTGCTACTGGTCCTTGCTCACTTATCTTGGAGGACAGCAGTTGATAACAGCATGCACGCACACATATAGATATATATTCACATATACACACATGCACATGCAGAGCACAAATGAGGGAATCTGGAAATGATGCTACTTTATGCATCTCCCTAAATCCCCTAAATGTATAAAGTTCATACATTAAAAACAATTCTTTAAGAGAGATCTATATCTACCAAATCTTATCCTTCCTGTAAGAATGACAAAAATGCTTTAACAGGACAGGAAGGCAAATTTCCACATGCACCTCTCCTGAATCCATGAGCTGAATTTTGATCTTTGATTTGTTGGTGATCCCTAAAAATGGATTTTACTGACGCTTCTGACTTTTCTGGCTTTTCTTTCTGCCCTTAAATTCAGAGTGTCTGGCTAATGAGCTTAAGCATGGCTGTCAGGACAGTAGCTGTAGTGCAAAAGAGAGAAAAAGCTCCAGTTTGCTTCTGGAACAGACTTTTCTGTCTATGGTAAGAAAAAAAAGATACTTTGGTTTATAGCAAACGAGCCTTTCCAGATGAATTTGGCTGGGCATGCAATGGCATCTTCCTGTCACTGCAAAATAAATTCCCCCAGAAAAAAATCCCTTTTGATAAACAACGCTTAAAGTGACTTTGTCAGGTCAGAATTTTAACAAGAAATCTCCTGTCTGCAGCAGGCCAAAGTCAGGGAAAAATAGTGATGGATTCTCTGAGCTATATGCAGCTGGGTTTTTTCATCCTGAGTCCCCTTTCTTCACAGCGCGGTATGCTCCCAAAGCCAGACGGTCTGTACACACTTCATGGGCAGATGCTGCTGCTGCTCTGGTTAACTAAGCAGGAGGCAAAGAAAAACTGTGTGAGTGAATCATTAGAGCTGGGTCTCTGTGCTAGCTAAGCACAGCCCCTTGAAGAGCCACCTCCTTGGAGTCAGAGCAGATATACTTTTCAAAGATAGATACACTCCAGTTTCACTAGACCAAGGCACAGCTTGTCTGCTCCATGCGGAGGGGACATCCCCTCTGCATTAAGGAGGCTGGGTGAAATGCTGTGCTCTGTTTGATAGAAGATGACAGGGCTTTGCAAGCCACAGCAGGACCTTTGGGCCATCAGCTGAGGAGTCCCAGGTCTGGAAACAGGGCAGGCATCTCCCTGAGGACCAAGAGCTGCTCAGGCTGGTGCAGACAAACATGAATTTTCCCTGTGCCCATTGATGATGCACCTTGGGCAAGCAGGGATAGCATTTGCCTACCTGTAGTGTATAACGTTGCATAGACATGGACAGTGTCTGTGAAGCCTAAAGCTTCAAGCTTAAACCTACCTGCCACCTTATTAGGGATTTTACTTTTGGCATCTTGATACCTTTTTAAATCTGGTATTCCACAGCCCTTGGATGTGCAGGTGTTGCTCCTGAGTGGCTGGTGCAGAACGTGAGCCAAGCCCAGATTTCCCCCTGGACACTACTGACATCCTTGCTACCATTCCTTGTCTTGCAGGCTGGTGAGGGCTTCCTAAGCTGTGACCTCCCTGCACACATCCCAGATATGTTAACTGCCATTACAATTTTATTCTCAGCCCACTGAGCCTATCAAAGAATAGAAATATACCTTTCCAGAATTTCTACCCTTGGAATTAGCAGAATATTTGTTTTTTCTTCTTGAATATATCTGTGCAAGTTTGACAGGGTCAGGAGACTCTTGTCCCAGACTGAGAGTCATGAGGACAGCCTATTTGTCTATCCCTATGACTTCTAGAGGAAGAGGACACCAACATGATAAAGGTGTTTCTGCCCTAGAGCAAGGGGATCCTTCCCAGAGCCCCAGTCTGTGGATAAGTGAAGTTCTCTCTCTCTGCTTTGAATTGGAACCTCTTGAAAGCTCACCTGTCTCAAAACTCCTGCTCTACTGTCTTGGTCCCACAGAGGTCAGACTGTTGGGTAGATCAAATGTTCAACACAACCTTAAAGCACTAATCAAGCTATTCTTTCCTTCCATTTTCCAGTAATCTCCCAAAATGTATCTTCCCAATGTATTGTTTGCTACCAACTCACCTATAATATATGCTCCACTTACTCCTTTAGAATGAAGGCCTGTTCACAATCTGCAGAATTGCTGAAGGGTTTCCCAAAGCAGGTGGTACTGCTGCCATCTTTTTTTTCCAGGCTACACATCTATAGCGACCCCTTGCAAACTTTTGCTTCATCCCATAATCTCTTTCAGCCTTTTCCAAGTGATGAGTATTGTCCTAGTGTTTCTGCATCCAATGAAACTTTGGGGTGGGAGCTGTGAACACACAGGTACCCTTAACGCAGAGCTCTGCAAGTCTTATTTGGCCCGGATCTCTTTGTTTCCAGTATGTGCCCTTTCAATCCCATCCATCCATTTAAAAGCTTCATTTGGCTGTGCAAGTCTTCCTCTGCTTAGCAAATTACAACTATTTTGTCAAAGATGTAGTTCTTGTAGTTCTCTGCCTTTCTCTCTCAATCCCCTTTGCTCCATCCCGATCAACATTACCCATCTTTTTCCATTTGTATGTGTACTGCTCAAGTTTGTGTGCTGTTGCTATTCCTCTCTGCCCAAAATGTTTATGAATGTGATGAAGTGTTTCCAAACCAATTTCAGAAAAAAAGCTCAATTGTCATCTTTTTGACAAACAGTCAGTGACTACTTGCGGAGGGCAACTGAACCAACCATGAGAAGCAAATTTCAGGGAGAGGGACAGGAGAAGGAAAGAAAGAAAGGAGGGAAGAAATGAATGAATGAGAGTGCGGGAGAGAGAGGGAGGGAGTCTGCAATCCCACAGTGAAACAGAGAATCTGAGTCTATGGAAACTGGGTGAATTATTGATGAAATAATAAAACTTTTAAGGGATTTATGTGCTAATTAATAATGGAATTAATTCTTATTAAATGGCAAACTCTCTGCTTATGCCACCCCGCACTGCCATGATGAAAGCAGCTCTGCTTTCTCCTGCTCTAGACTGTGCTAAAGGCTCTCAGGGATTATCCCCAGAAGTCACACAGAAAAACGTGCTTTCAGATTCCCTCCTCACCTCTTTTCTTATCTGTACATTAATCTCAGCAGACAAGAAAGGTGAGAGCCAGGAAATGTAATATGTTGCCCCGATGTGAAAAGTCCTAGCCACATGGCTACATGCAGTTCAAAAAGACAATAGTTGAGAGACTTTAGTTCAGCTAATGAAAAATTGGTTTTGCCTTCACTTTCAAAATCTGGGGGCTGTAGAAGCTTACAGATGTGGGAAACATTTTGCAGTATGAGTCTGCTCAACTCAGGAGAGTGCAAGAAATTAGCATTTTTTGGTTTTGAGGTGGATAACTAGGTATTGCAGTGACTTTCTTAGGAATGGGGAAGGTCTCCATCACTTGAAATCTTGGATCAGATGTCTTCTGAAGTGACATGCTTCAATTCAGCAAGAAGTTGTCAGATTCAATCATATAGCCTTTAGATGGAAAGGAAAAAACTAATTCTTCCTGCTCTTTGATCAAACTGGAAGGTTATTGCAACTCCATGCTATTTTTTTTGTCTATGAGCTGTTGGTTAACATGTTGAAGATATTCTAGAATGGACAAGCCTTTAGAGTCATAGGAAGAGGCTGTTGAAGAGAGTAAATCAATTTTTATAGGGAAAGGAAATATATTCTATCAGACTAGCTAACGTTCTCAGAAGAAACAGACCAGTCTGGGGTGCACAAACCCTTCTTCAGAACTGAAAAGAAAAGCAGCAACTTTCAAGAGAAGCTCAGGCTGGGGATATCTGTTCTGAGGGTACAGTGTGTGACATTTTCTCTAGTGCTAAAGGTGCTTTCATCTGCCTCCAGCTTGTTTGCAGGCAAGGAATTGCCCAAGACCAGTTGTACAGATGCAACTAAGGGAACAGTAAATTGCAAGATGGGAAAGTAGCATGAGTTGGGCCAGGTTAAAACCTGGTTCACACTGGCTTGGCCATCAAAGAAATAAATTGTAAATTAAACTGAATGCTGATCATTGCTTAGATGATTTGAGAGAAATGGTGTGTGGTGGGTTGACCTTGGCTGGCTTCCAGGTGCCCACCAAGCCGCTCTATCACTCCCCCTCCTCAACAGGACAGGGGGAGAAAATAGGACAGGGATGAAAAGCTCATGGGTCAAGATAAGGACAGCGAGATCACTTACCAGTTACCGTCACAGGTAAAACAGACTCAACTTGGGGAAAATTAATTTAATTTATTGCCAGTTAAGCGGAGTAAGATAATGAGAAATAAGAACAAACCTAAAACCACCTTACCTCTACTCCTCCCTTCTTCCCAGGCTCAACTTCACTCCCGACTACCTCCACCCTCTGAGCAGTGCAGGGGGATGGGGAATGGGGGTTGCGGTCAGTTCATAACTCTTTGTCTCTGCCTTTCTTTCCTCCTCATGCTTTTCCCTTGCTCCAGCATGGGGTTCCCTGCTCCAGTGTGTAACCCATGGGATACAGTCCTTCACAACCTTTTCCAACGTGGGTCCTTCCCAGGGGCTGCAATTCTTCACGAACTGCTCCTGCATGGGTCCTTTCCACGGGGTGCAGTCCTTCAAGAACAGACTTCTCCAGTGTGCATCCCCAGCAGGGTCAAAGGTCCTGCCAGAAAACCTGCTCCTGCATGGGCTCTTCTCCACAGGCCACAGTTCCTGCCAGAAGTCTGCTCCAGTGTGGGCTCTCCACAGGGTCACAGCTTCCTTCAGGGCATACCACCTGCTCCGGCATGGAGTCTGCCATGGGCTGCAGGTGGATATCTGCTCCACCGTGGACCTCCGTGGGCTGCAGGGGAACAACCTGCATCACCATGGTCTTCACCGTGGGATGCAGGGGAATCTCTACTTCGATGCCTGGAGCACCTCCTCCCCCTCCTTCTTCACTGACGTTGGTGTCTGCAGGGCTGTTTCTCTCACATTTTCTCACTCCTCTCTCCTAGCTGCTGTTGTTCAACGTTTTTTACCCTTTTAAAAATATGTTATCATAGAGGCGCTACCACCATAGCTGATTGGCTCAGCTTTGGCCAGCAGTGGGTCCATCTTGGAGTGGGCTGGAAGTGGCTCTGTCTGACATGGGGGCAGCTTCTGGCATCTTCTCACAAAAGCTGCCCCCTTCGCTATCAAAACCTTGCCATGTAAACCCAATACATGGTGTTAGGCAGTTTTGTAGAAAGTGATACAGATGCTATTTGTGGAATAGAAAAAGAGACAGTTTTTCACAGAGTTACAGACTCACAGAAATGCTGGTCAGAGGGGACCTGCTTGGAGCAGGATTCTCACCAAGTGCTAGATCAGGGCAGCTGTGGCTTTGCCTATGTGAGTTTTGAAACCCTCCAAGGCTGGTGATCCCCCATCTCGCCAATGACTGGGGATGTACCACCATGCTGGGAAAAAGTTTTTCCAATGCCCAGCCTGAGCAACCCAAGTTGCAATTGTGGCCATTGCCTTTGTTACACCACCTGGACCTGCTGAAGGGAGTTTGGCTCTGTTATCTTGGTACTTGCCACCCAAACTGTAGGCCGGCATTAGATGTCCCTTTGGCTTCTTCTTTTCCAGATTAATCCAGTCCATTGCCCTCCACTGCTCCTCGTATTTCATGTATGCCAGGCCTGGATCTTTTTGGTGGGGACCAAATGGACCAGCAGTCTGTGGACCGATGGGATTGTGAAGATGGTGTGTGTCATAAATCCAATACCACTTTTGCAAGCCTGATTTTACAGATTCATTAACCAGTAGAAAATTTCAAAGGTCTACATCAGTACTGTGCGGTTGTTCTGTCGAGGGTCAGTATCCCATTGAGTCCACGGTGACAGAAGCCCAGCACACAGGCTGCAAGAGCCAGGTACAGAGAGACACGGAGCAGCCCTTAGATTCACATGTGCACCAAGAAAGTTGTTGCAGTGCACTATGGGAAATGGTCTCCTTTGCTATGAGGCCAAGTATAAAAACCTGGACCTAGTGGAACTGCTTCTTCGAGATCATGGGATCACAGCAATTGGAGATGCGCAAGTGGCTCACGCTTTAGAATAAGGGCATCTGGGATTTAAATTTTATTCTTCAGGAATGAGATTATTTTGCTTTCTGACATTCTTGGTCAAGCAACTGACTAGTGCTTGTGGGCATCATGATCTCAAAATAATCCTGATATGAGGGCAGCATTTTTGCTGAAGTGGTGAATCTGCCATACCTCTGATTTCTTTTTTATCCACCCTAGAGTAGCTGCGAGTCAGCAACAGTAGACAGAGCTATTAGCCTGCATATTCTCCCCAAGTGTTTTGCAAAGGATAACCTATGTTATTCGGTTTTGAGTTTATTTTAAGTTAACAATGAAGCTAGACAAGAATGTGTAGAAAAGATCAACTGCATTTGAAATCCATGGGTTCCTAATCCTTTTAACACCTCATAACCAGAGTGCACAGGAGATAGTAGGAATCTGGTAAAAACAAATTAGCAAGAAACAATAATAAAGATTTAAAAAGTGGGGCTCTGGTAAGCTGCTTAGAGAAGGACATTTAAATGTTCTTTTTGAAGTTGTACATTCAGAGAGTTAGGCACTATTACAAAACTAATCAGGGTTCTGCAATGTTTAATATCACCTTTTGTCATTACTCATGGCTGCATAGCCTTTGACATGTGTTACATTGTGTTATTTTTCTTTATCAAGAACTTCACGTCTTTTTTTTTTTTTTTAATTTTATGCAGTGCTTTTCTTTCCCTCTTGAGTATTTCAAATTTATTCCATGTTTTATTCACCCACTAGTGAACTTCTTATTTCCTTTGAGAATCCTCTGCATAAAAAAAAAGCCTTTATTCATTTAACAGGGAGAGTCCAGATGTCTTCAGCTAAACTGATGATGTATTTTGCACAAACATATAAAATCAGGGCAATAAAAGACTCTAATCCCCTCCCCCCAAAGGAATTATATTAGTGTCACAACAATGTAACCAGATTTGGGTTCTATTTCATTGTCTTCACTCAAGTGAAGATTATGTTCCCCTGCAATGCTACAGGCTTGGGAAGAGTGGCTGGAGAGCTGTATGGCGGAAAAGGACCTGGGGGTGTTGGCTGACGGCTGCCTGAACATGAGCCAGCAGTGTGCTCAGGTGGCCAAGAGGGCCAATGGCATCCTGGCTTGTATCAGGAATAGTGTGGCCAGCAGGACCAGGGAGGTGATAGTGCCCCTGTACTCAGCACTGGCAAGGCCACACCTCCAATACCGTGTTCGGTTTTGGGCCCCTCACTACAAGAAGGACATTGAGGTGCTAGAGCGTGTCCAAAGAAGGGCAACGAGTTGGTGAAGGGTCTAGAGCACAAGTCTTACAAGAAGCGGCTGAGGTTGTTTAGTCTGGAGAAGAGGAGGCTGAGGGGAGACCTTATTGCTCTCTACAACTACCTGAAAGGAGGTTGTAGCAAGGTGGGGGAGTCGGTCTCTTCTCCCAAGTAGCAAGTGATAGGACTAGAGGAAATGGCCTCAAGTTGTGCCAGGGGAGATTTAGATTAGATATTATGAAAAATTTCTTCACGGAGAGAGTGATTAGGCATTGGAACAGACTGCCCAGGGAAGTGGTACAATCACAGTCCCTGGAAGTACGCAAAAAACATGTGGATGTGGTGCTTAGGGACATGGATTAGAGGTAGACCAGGCAGTTAGGTTAATAGGTTGGACTCGATGATCTCAGAGGTCCTTTCCAACCTCAACAATTCTATGATTCTATGATTTAAAGTTTTAAATTCTTATTCAGATCAGCAGGCCTGCGAAAATATTAGTGGTTAAGGCATTTGGACTGGGGTTTAAGAAAAGTCAAAAGGGGTTAGGTACACAGCTCTCATTACACTTTTATTCTATAGGGCCAGGAAAGAGCTGTAGGATAGGATTACTCTAGAAATGAGAAATACTTGGAATATTCTCACTATCCTCACAAGTATCCCATTTCTCCTTCATGTTTTGCATTAAAATATGTTGTTCGTGTTCTTTAAGTTGACACAGATCTCCACGTTACAGTTGTTATATTCTAGAACAAACAACTTGTCTATTTCTTTCTGCTTTAAAACTTCGCAGACTTTAATACATTTGGAAGTTAGAATTTGAAATTAGCTATATCACTCTGACACTAAGCCTAACATGTACATTAAAATACATTTATACATCAGATTTTCTATCTGCAGCACCAAAATTAACTTCCTGCTGCCCCACAGTGATTACACCCTGATTTTCCCAACTTACTTTCCGTCTTTCTGTATACAAACTTTTGCCTCTATAAAGATGCCCGTGAGCAAGATATATATGGAACCATGAATCTTAGCTCTGGACAGGGGCCCAATTTATACATGTAGCTGTAGAACTGGTGTGTTTATGTGATTATATAATCAGCAGTAAGTTAAATATACTGCTGTTTGTGTGCATACCTGCCCCTCAGCTTCAAAAGTGCAAAAAACCCAGAAGCCTTACAGAAGGCTCCTAAATCAATATCTGCCCACTTATTTTTCAAGTGCCTGCAGTGACATGCACATCCCTGTGGCATAATTAATAGCTCAGAGTAAATTCTGTTTGCAGCATCAGTGTAGATAACCTTCACTTTCTCAGTTGCACATTCTAAAGATGGTGAGTAAGAACAAATGTGTTGCTCCGTCAGAGGTGATACAGCCTTCAGCTACAATTCAGCAAACTTGTAGGATTCATGACCATGTCCATCCACAAAACCAGCAAGAGCTTGACCATCCCCATGAGTTTTGCAGCCTTTGCATGCAGGCTTTGAATATTTGAGTCCCTACTGTTTTAGCCATGCTCCATCTACATAGAGTGCAATGGCATGGCCCCTCTCTTCTTGCAGGGCCCTACAAACAGCTGTCCTGTGGTCCTTCTTGCATGGGGCTGTGGCATGGGAGAGGTGCTGGGGCCCTGGATTGCAGTGAAGAGCCATTTATTGGTGCTTTGGTCTCAAAATGGCCCCATGAGAAGTCATCTCTGTCAGATACAGCCTGTCCTTGTGACTCCTTTCCACAGTATAGCACAGGGTATGGGACATGTTTCCTGCCACATTGCCCCAGGCTTGTCCCTCAGAGAAATGACAGCTCTGGCTCCAGTGCATGGTAACACCAGGCTTACTAACACTAATATCTGCAAATCTCCTTCTGTGGCCAAGAAGAGCCTCAGCTCAGTGGCTTGTTTTATACCTCTCTGCAACACAACAGATTTTAAGAACGTGCCTTCAGCATTACAATGTTTGGAGCAACACTGTAAGCCTGAACAGCCACTCTCTGCTGACTTGAAACCTGAAGCTGGCTGATTTTTGATTGTTGAAAATCAGGCTGAGGGGGTACTGATGAGTTGTTGCAGACAAAGGAGTCTCTGGACTGCTCCTGATGCAGCCTATGCATTTTGGAGGCAGTGCTTTAACAAGCTGGGGTTTAGATGGTTTCCTAGGACACAAGGCACATGTGATCATATTGCTTGTCAGTCAGTTGCACCTCAGAGCACTTGAGTCTCTTGACCAATCTTAGCCAAATTTGACAGTGGTCTCACAGATACCAAGTCCCTTGAAATTTTGTGAAATGAGATGGACAGGGATAGAGCAGTCTTTATCATGGCACCAGTGAGAAAGACCGCACTGTAAGATCAGACCCTGTGAGACATCAGAAAAGACAGACGCTTGGTCTCACGCACACTGCTAGGCAGGACAAGCATTTTCAGATGAGAAAAGCCTTTGGGGAACCATGCCATTTATGACATGAAACTAGGCCCTGTCTTCCCCAAATAGGCTGGTAGTGGGGTAATCCAGACCTAAAAGAGGCTACGGCTTCCCAGGGCTTGTGGCATCTCCAATAGGAAACAGTGGTGGAGATCCCCTGGGAGATGTCTGTGACTCTCAGGTGTGTGATGTAAGTGGGAGCAGACAACTGGACTCAGTTGTCCATCTGGGGACTGGTCGCTTCAGGATATGCCATGATTTCTGCTTAATAGTCACAGGAAGCTCTTACGTAGCCCACGTGTACAGAGAATATAATGTATGCAGCCTCAGAGTGTTTTTGCATAAGCCCCATGCACTGTCCCATCTGCATTGCCTCCGCCTTTTGGATTCCCACCATCCAGGCACCCTCCCTCTGCATACAAAGTTGATCCTGTTTGCTCTTCTGGTTCATGCATGGTCCAACAGCATGCTGTGGATGCAGTCTTCCCCTTGTTTCTGGGCTTTATTAGGACAGTGGCTTTGTTTTCTCTGGCAGAGAGAGTTCATATTAATGATCTGTTTTGAGTTTTATTTCTTTAATGCAGCCAGCAGTCAACAGCATATGCTACCTCTGTACCTGCTGACAGTGTAGTTAGGTGCCTGTTCTCCCCAACAATGACCTCTCTTCCTCCCCCAAGTCCTGACCAGGTAAATAAAACAAGCCCTTTGGTTACCTGGGGGCAGCTGCACAACCCAGGTGCAGGTGGGAACAGTGTCAGCTCACCATCCACTGTGCTTGGCCCTGAGTGAGGGAGCACATCAGTGCTGAAGCAAGAGGGAGCTGGGGAGAAGTGTTAAGAGCTCAGTGTGAAGGAAGTGCAGAGCAAGTCAAGCTGGTGGCAGCTGCTGGGAGGTGGTGCAAGCTTTGGTGTAGGGTTGAGACAACAAGGCTTTCTCTGGCTTCCCCGGTACTAGGTTTTGATCTGGAGGGAGGCACAGCACAAGGAGTCCACCCAGAGCCAGTGGGACAGGAGGTGGATACAGAGCAAAGACACTGACAATGCTGCCCCATCTCCAGGGCACAGCATTTTGGAAATGCCTTGCTCCCCGCGCCAGTCTGGCTGTGGAGTGTGTTACCCAGGTGAAGCATAGACAGGGGTGTCATGGGCAGCTTACGAAAATGGCACTGATGCACTCGCATGCCCCTTTGTGTGCAGATTTAGCTACCAGCCCTGCAACCATGCAAAAGCAAAACATCTGTTATGCTGGGGTGTACAGGCCAACCATAGCAGCTGTGCTCATCTTTAGTGCATAGGCACTACCCTAGGCACATGGCTAAACAGCCAAAACATAAAGATGGAGTTCCTCTGGAATTTCTATCAGATTTGGACAAAACCAAGGGCCTCACTGTGAAAATACTTTAGGCCTTGCTAATTGGTCATGGTTTTCCTTCCCACTGCCTCTCACTCAGGCACTGACTCTACCACAGGGATCCTGGTGTTTTCCTTCATTGGGCAGCTTTGGCTGTGGCACCTGTGGCAGACCTGCAGTTGTTGAGAAGGTTTTCTGTACAGCCACTTCCTAGTGAATTATGGACAACCAGCCCCAACTGTTCATTCTAAGGCAGCTTAGATGGAAAGATGGAAAAAAAAGCAGAGATAATTTTTCTTCCTTCTGTCTCCTAGGGGCTAAACTATAAACGCACATTAAGTGCATACCTATAATTTATCTCTCTTTATAAGCTAAATGTTCCTTGTAGAAACTCATTTAAAAAAACAACTCTGGTTCCCAGTTTTTTTTCGCTAGATTCTTTTTTATTGTTTCTCATTACAGACTAGATGGACTAACTGCTGTTCTCACTGCTCTGGTTAATTATGTGGCTATCTAAAACTCGGCAATACTCACATCTCCTATTGTTTTGTCTTGTGCCAGTTAACTGCTAAAATAATGATTTAGGGTGTGTTTTACTTCTTACAGTTTACTATTTTCTGTAAAACATTCTCTCTAGAGATGAGTGCTAAAACACTTTTCTCTCCCAGTTTTGCCTTCTGCTTGTGACTGGGGGCAACACAGCAAGGCCACATATCTTGCATGGGTTTGGAGGGCATCTCCTTAAACATGCATGACTCATGCAGAGTAAAACACTTCATCAGCTGGACTGTGCAGAACTGATCAGGAGCGAAAATGTGTTTTAAAAAGATATCTTCTGGGATGATTTTTGCAAACCCCAACTGCTTTGGAAATGGAAAGATTTGGAAACACTACCTCTGTGACTTATGTGTCTTCAAGTCTGGATACTTTCATTCTTTCACTCTTCTCTGCAGACAAGACTCCAGGATCAAGTGATGTGTCCTTCTGTCTGATGTGTACCTGGGAGAGCTTGTTTGCGCCAAGAGAGGAGAATGGCCATGTGAAAAAATTGTGCTGAAGTTCCCACAGAAGTTCCTGTGAGCTATTCCACCCTGACAGGTTTAAGTTGAGGGTGTTTTAGTAAAAAATAAAATTTTGCATAGAGCAAAATGTTAGAAAGAAGTGACTGAAACCAAAATGTCAGAGGAAATGCAGGACTTAGGAGAAAGGTGAATAGACCAGAGCAGATACTGCTATCTCCTCCAGCTTACCATACCAAAAATGTCACAAGTTTGATTGACAGGTAAAATAACCGCCCTGCTGTACTTTACAGCAATTTTCAACCACTGTCACAAGCATAGTGCAAAAATACTGCTGACAAACAGGCTGGGGGGACAGTAAGGAAAGACAGAAACTGAAGAAAACTTCGACTCACCAAAGTTTCCCTGTGATACGGGGAAAACAGCCCATATGGTTATGTGAAACTCTGCCTAAGGCCGTATCTAAGGAATTTGTTAAGGGTCTGGGTCTTCATAGCACTTAAATACCTGTTTAGATTGAATTCACATAATGCTGAGCGTTTGCTTCATTTCTGTGCTGACTCGGAGTCAAACGTATAAAGGCCAGAGGGGAAGTCTGGGTGTCCCAGTGAATTCTGTGAACTGTGCCCTGAGCTTTTTAAAAGCGATGGAAGAATATTATGCCTATTATCAGTTTGGATGGATCACTGAAAACTGTATCAAAAGACAACTGGTGAAAGAGATGATTGTCTCTATATTTAGCAAACTAAATAATACATCATACGCAACTTCATGGAGAAAATTTGAATTGTTTATATATTACAAACCTTTGTGCAATTTACCTTTTTTTCTTTCAAGTCTAATATAAGAGAGGTGCAAAAGGATACTTTATTTAAGGAAGGTTTAAAAGGAGATGTATGACGAGGACTACATGCACAAATATGTGTCCATATAAATATTTCTCTGTGTGTGTGAGTGTACATATGGAAACACATTTGCTTTAATCTCTGAAGAGGGTAGAAAAGTGACTTGATGCCTACATATTTTTACCTGTCTGCTGCTAGTACACGTGTCAAACCTGCAATATGGTAGCTGTTTTGGGAAGTGCCAATATGATAACTTATCATATAGCTTCTCATTTTAATTTCTGAAGATTCAGGCATGCAAATGACTGGGTGTATGATCTCTAAGGGGTAAGTTATGATGTTTGAGGTTTTTTCCCCATATGTTAGATGAGGAAATTGCTGAATCACCTGGAACCAAAGCAAGAGAGCCCACTGTTGACGCTGGTTTTGTTCACAGAGGCAAATAGGCATGCAGGTTGATCTGCAGTTTTTCTTAATTCCAGCAGGAAATTTTTGTGAGGGGAAGGTGTGTTTTATTCCTATACCTAGGCACACAAAGCCACGGATTCTTTCCTGCTCAAAATGAGTTGCACAACCAAGATCCTGGAAGCAATCTGATAGAAAAAGACGTTGATTTCTTATTGGAGCAGCAGTTAGGATGAGGAAAGACAGAAGAGGCAACTGGGAAACTGGATCCTTATCTGCAGGCTAGAGATACAGAAAAATGCGCTCCATTTGCAGTCATTCTCATTACAGGCCCTTTTCTCTTGTCTGTGTGACAGCTTCCAAGCTGAAATTTTTATCCAGAAGATGATCACTGGGAAAATGTATCCAACAGAGTTAACAAGAACTGAAACTACCTATCACCTCAAACACTCTATATTCCAGTAGTATTGTATTTCCCTGGTATATGTGTCCACCTGACACATATGCCCTCTCTTACGAGATAGAAACAACATGCCCAGTGCATACGTGTTCCTCTGAAACACGACAAACAAATGAAGTTACTTTAGAAAAAGTCCTGTGCTGTGCCTGAATTAAACTATTGCTGAAGTACAGTGTACACAGCCAGCATGGACTAACGAGCTGGGCTGGAAGTTATGAGACTTTGCTTGTAGTTGTTAATGTGAATAAAAGGTTGCCCAGTTCTCTTTAGTAGCTTTTCTGCCACTCTTTCTACCTGCTTGCTTTATTTAGGTCACAGCATTTTCAGAACCACAGATGCCTGTTACCAAACCTGTACTGCAGTGGCATCCTGGAGCGATCAGATGACTGCTAAAAAGGAATAAATCATTAGAAGTATTATGTCTTTGGGGAAGTATACATTTTATACGTATAAAATATGCTTAAACATTTCCCACTTGGATCATTGTGGCAGCTAACCTTTCCCCTTCATTACTTGGCTAGAGTCTGGACTGATTGGCAGGTGACCTGCATCCATCACTGTGAGTGTTTAGCAAGCCATGGAAATGCAGTGTAGGTCTGTGAGGTTGCGTACGAGTGGCAGAGAAGCTGAGCATGTGCTGACACTTGCCAGGTTGTTCCTCAGAAACACAGGGGCTGAGACTGAGAGTCATGTCGGATGGCCCTGTGCCAGTGCTGAGGCACCTAGGGGCTTCAGGGTTTGCTCCAGGCGAGCAGAGAAGAGCCAGAGCACAGCTCTGCTGGGCAGGCTTCAGAAGAGAAGCATCCAGGGAGGAAAAAGCTGTCATCAGGAGGATCTCTGTCTGGGGTTTTGCAGACTTTGAGCTGATTGATTCTCCATGGGGGAATTTCAGTGCTTTGCTTACCTCATTTCCCAAGAAACCTCTAAAAAGAGGGAAAATGAGAGAGACAGAGACAGAATAAACCAAAGCTTTTGACTGGCACCTACTTCCTCTGCTTCAGGCCTTGTAAAATGACTGAAGGTCCTGGCACATCTGGGCTCTTATATATCCCATAAAGCTGAGTGCATTTAATTTATGTCACACTTTTGAATACGCTTACACACACAATGAGCCATGCTGTCTGCCAGTGGAGGAAATGGAATAAAAGCAGAGCTGGCCAGAATGCCATAAGGGCTGTTCCAAGACCTAGCAAAGTCTGGCTGCATTTTCAGAAGGTTATTTAATCTCCCCGCTGTTTTATATTAAAGGGATAATGGTCACAGACAAGAACCACTGACACTTGTCAGGTAATGATCAACTGGAGTGTCTTGTCAGGTCTGGCTGTAAACCAAGATATGGCTCCCAGGAGTAGAGGCTGCCAAATGTCTCACCTGCTCCTTCTGCAGAGATCCAGTATGCTCCAGCCATGCCTTTGATAGAGCTGCTTCCAGCTGTCCATCAGAGGAGAGTTCAGGATATTGCAGGCTGCTCTTGAAAAATGCCCATCACTGCACAAGCATGGGAAAATCTTTGTGTCCCTTTTGTGCCAATGTGGAGAAGCCATGGCTCCTCTGAATGGCTGGGGTGAGCAACAGCTTTTAGATTTGGGTATGGAGCAAAGATTGTTTATATCAGTATCTCACAAAGTTTCCTGCTGCCAGGGAACAGCGAGGGCTGGCTGTGCTCCAGGGGAGGGAAGCTGGGCCCAGCGTGATGATGTGGTTGGCAGGACCTGTAAGTCTAGCAGTCTCCTGAGCTTTGCCATATTTACCTTTAGGCTGCTATTGTCCCCTGTTTACTGGCACAACATGCTCCTAGGCTAGGTACCCAGTGGTATTTACAGACTGAAAGATACAGACAGATTTACTGGGATTGCCAAAGAAAAATGCATCCTTTGTAGTTAATTTCACTGCTGTCATCACGTGCACTGATTGAATCCTGCTCCATGGCCTCCTCTCACAACATGTGAGTGTGCCTCTCGTGCCAAGACAGACACATTATTCATAAAAATGCAACATTAAACTAAATAAATTACTCAGAACATTTTCAACTAAGTGAAGCAAGACTTACCCCCTCCTTTTCTCCTGCATTTACTGCAGTGATAAGCAAAGGCATTCAGTAGCCTAAAGGGATATTCCAGATATTAATTTCCTAGCTTTGTAGTTGCACACTTTCAATTTTGCAGTGACTCTGTTCTGCAATTCTAGCAGGACACAGAAGGGAGCTCAGGCTGCATATGAGTACATTGTGCACAGTAAGGGAGTGCAGGATTGAAAGGCTACAGCATTGTTCACGCTAGCAAAGAACCTGGCCCTGCCTGAGATGTGCCTGATGCCTTGGGCATTGCCTCACCTTGGGTTGATTTCACACTCACACTGATTTAGAGGCTAGGTTGGCATGGGCCATCCTGCCTCTGCTGCGACACAGTGAAATCCTGAGGTCCACAGCTTCAAAAGGACCTTTAAATGCCTTTTACACCAAAGAACCACAGCCAAGATCACTTCTAAGAGAGCCTGTGAAATGGTCAGAGAAATGACGCAATCTGAAGGGCTTCAAGAGTGCAAGGGTGCTCAAGATGCTGGGATGATGAAGGAGTAAAAGGGGCAAAGAGAGAAAAGACTCTGTATCTTTGATGAAAATGCTGGGTTTAGGAAATGTTGTGTATATCCTGTCTCCAAAGGAGATCAAATTTTCTGAAGAAATAGGAGAGAAAGCTGATAGAAAAAGCTGGGGTTGTCTTCTAACCTCTTTATTTGTTTTGGTCCAGGTTAACCCAAGCACACTGATTCTCAAGCTTTGATGATGCTCTGCTTTTTCACAGGAGAAAACTCTGCTTGGCAGGTCAGCTCTACCTCCCTATAGAGCCGAAACAGAGCCTCTGAAAATGTCAGATCCAGGGTATATACTCTTTCTACGCACTTGTTTGCTGTGTAATAACTGAGGCAGGGACAGTAGCAAGGGCACAGCAGGTGTTCTAGGTGCAATTCCTTTGCAATTTCTTTTTCCAAAAGTGAGGAGATGGGCAGAGTGGGAGAAGAAGGGAGCCTTGTGATAAAACTGCAACCTTCTGCACTGCAGCAAGGGAAAACTGAAGCTTGTCTTGGCTTTCAGTCCCAAATTGTAGGACCCTGCAGGTCAGAGTCTGAGCTGGGAGGAGAACCTGGGAGTTGAGAACTCTTGCCTGCTGTGAGTTTGGGGTTGTATTTCAGTCATCTTGCCTTCAATTTCGCTTTAACACCTGGGGGTCAGCCCAGCATCCTTGCCATGGGTCCAGCCTACCAGCTATTCTTGCAGTGCCATTTCCCCTTTTCATTTGTCAACTCCTTCCCCCTGCAGTAAAGTTCATGTGCGGTCAGTCTCTCTCCTCTTTACTCCTTTCTGCTGCTTTACCAAATATCAGCACTGAGCTGACATACAACAGTTAGACTTACAGACCTGGCACAGCTGTACCAGTTTTAGTACCAGCTCTGAGTAACTAAGCACAAATTAGAACAAAAATCAGCTGTGTGTATACCAGCTCAGATGTGCCTCCATGGGGAGAGATGCTGTAACCTTTAATAAAAAAAAATCTGCTTGCAAAGCATGTCTGTTCGCAGCCTGAAACCTGCAATGTGATACAGAGTCCAGCATGATCAGGCCAGGGTACCTTCTTTCCACAATGCCACTGGGCTGAACCATGCTTCCTTCATTAAATAAGCAGATTTCTAGGCTTTCAAGGGCTTGAAGTCTCACAGGCTCTGGCCAGCATGTTTTAGACACTGAAGAGCTCTTCTTTGCCTAACAAAGAGATGAATGTCTGTTTTTCCACTGATGCAGGTGTTCCTAGAGCTCCTCAGCTGGTAGTCTGTGTGATGTCTAATCAGCTCTGCAAGACAAAAAAATATGTTGTTGTTTTGGTCATGAAAGTTCTTCATAACATCCCCCGTAGGCAGTACAATCACAGTCCAGTCACCTTCTCAATATCTCAGTACAGCTCTGGGGAGGTTTCTGGAGGAAAGCCAGTTTCTACCAGCTGATTCAGGTGGTTAAGTAATCATCGGTGTGTTTTGCATGTGTTTGATAAGGAAGGTCTGAAGGGGTAAGACCCCACTAATCCTGCTGTCCTCAACTGTACAGGGTAAGATGAAGTCAATTTTTGTCCATTCCTATCTGAAACAGTAAAAGACAAAATGGAGGAGGGCAAAAAGCTTTTTTTGTTAAAATCAGAGGAGCTGCCCACAACTGGCTAGGCAGATTTTCAAAATATGATCAGAGGTGCCCCTCTGTAGGCAGTACACTGTGTAAAGAAATCTCTCTTTCTCCTCCCTGAGCTGGTTTCTTTAGGAAGAAAGCAGTCAGCAATGGTGGCATTAAAGGGATCAGCTTTAGACCTCTGAGTAGAGATGAAAGGGGAGCATTTATTGTCTGCAAGATACCGCTTCTGCTTTTCTGCAGAATCAGCCAAGTAGCTCTGTACCAGTTACGCTTATTTCAATGTCTGCAAGAGTTTCTTCTTATGCAAAAGGGTTGCACAGGTCCTATTTTCAAAGAAGAGATGAAGTTTCAGGAAGAGCAACAGACAACATCAAACACCTTAGCAGAGGATCTGATATGGGTCTTATTTTCATGTTTTTCTTGTTTCAGAAGGAAGAAGATACTGCAAATTTGAAAAATTCCAAAGGAGATTTGTAACATCAAGCCCCTTCATCCCGTTCCCAAAATGTGCAGTAGCTACTTCTGCTCAGATGATGCATCAGCTGTAAGATCAGCCTCCTGTGGTTTAGGGGTGCTTTGCAAGGTGGAACAGTGCAAAGCTGCAGGGACATGTGGTTGTAGCTGGTCCATGCTCTTTTGTTTCACTGTAGATCTGCTGAGCTTTTGGTCTCAGCCAGGTTCCCACAAAGCCAAGGCTTAAATTTAGGAGCTCTGACAATTCCTATTATAAGAGAAAATTTGTGTGTCATGTCCAGTTCTCCTGCTGCAACAATTTCACAGAACAAATTAAACAATTAAGCTAGAACACAAGAAGATAACACCATGCTCTGGTATACAAAACAACTACTGTGACAGAAAGGCATCCTTGTCCACAAAAGGGAGGCTGTTTTGGTATTTCAGGCTTTATCAGAGATGCCTTCCCAGTGGGACATCCCACTTAGACCAATTAATACCTGGACTGGCCATGCAGGGGAGCCAAGGCAGTGCTGCCTCAACCCAGGTGGAAATTGAAAATGCCCATTGGGCTCAGAGAGAGCAGGGGAACAGCTATCAACCCCTTTAACTGCAAGGAGAGACGGAATTTGCAGTTATATATGGTACAGGCACTACTCAGTCTGACTTGCTGGCTATTTCTCCCCATGGGACAAGTTCTCTGCACCCTTAGAAATGCAAGGTTCAGGGCTTGCTTATTTTGTTGTTTTTTTTTCTTTTTTTTTTCTTTTTCTTGGTTTCCCCCACCACTTAACACCTACATTGCACTATAGGCTTTGCAGGACCCAGGTGGTAAGTTTGTATTCAGTTCTATAAGAACTGACTTCCATTTGAAGATGCAGCTCAAATCTAACTTTCAGAGCATGTAAAGAGCTGTAGTGTGGTACCCACGGCAGGCAGTTCCTCTGTGGAGCATCATTCCAGAATGTGGCACGGCGTTTCATGGTGCAGGAAACACAGAGAGATGGCTCAGTACCCTGCAGTATCCTGTCTCAAGGTGAAAAAGGAGGAAGAACTCAAGGCTGCTATTGTAGGCAGTAATTGGGGGAAGCAGTTGGCAAGGCACAGACAATTCTTCTAGCTCACACCTTTCAGCTGTCATCAGAACAAAATCCTAAATCAACATTATTAGTCCCCAGAGAGAGTCAGAGGAGCTAAATTAACATAACCTCATAAATGACAGGCTTTCTCATTCATCTCAGTCCCTAGCAAGAAACTGTCCATTGCTGCTTTACTGCAGCAGTCCCCAGGAGCAGTCCCAGTGTTTCAGGTGCTCCCACATAACATGTAGCACAAAACAGGGCTTCCCAGCTAACTCCAAAGCCTTTGTTCGAAGTCAAAACAATCTTCATCTCTTTATGTTTATAGAAAGGACAAAACTTGCATGGATATAACCCTCTCTGTTGGAGCCTTCCTCATGACACCACCTTCAAGAGCCTCCTTCTTCAGCAATGGAGATTCCTGTTTGCAGAGCTGAAGATGAGGATGGACAAGAGTTGACTGCCATTAAATACCCTGCCAGCAATAATGGGCATAGTTCTTTCCAGGCTTTCGTGCACTATGATGTATATCATGTCTGCTGCTGCAGCGGAGCATGTTGTCTTTCTTGCTCCACCCTTCCTCAATGAGGACTTGTCTTCTGGCATTCTCAGCTTCCTGAAATACAAACATGACATAATGTTGTGGGCCTTATCATGAGAGAAGCACCTCTTCTCTCCAGGAACAGCAAGGCCAATTGCCAACAGGATAAATGCCATTCTGGTGCCCTCATGTGTGATCTGCAATGCTCTGGTGCTCTTCTGTACTAGCATGCCGCCAGATGATCACCACTGATTCACTGACTCCAGTGAACTTAGTGATGACTGATTCACTGACTCAGTGATTCCAATGAACCCATAAAATAATGCACGAGCAGTGTGCATTGTGATAGTTCCTGGAAACCCTGGTCCCCACTCTGCTGGGCACAGGAAAATCAAGTAGCCAAACAGGATGACCTGGCCCAAAGACTTCAGCCTTGGCTCTGCAAGGAGGCAAGTTTGAACTGAAACTTCCATGTCTTAAAGCCACATCTCATGGTGTGTTAAGTGGTACTTTCAGCAAACTCTGAGCAGGGAGATGGCCTTCGGACCCTGTTTGCAGTGACCTGCTGTTCTGCACCAAGAGCGTGAGAGACAGACAGTGCAGGGCTCTTTCCAGATATCAGTAAGAAGGGCTCAACAACAAATGATGGGATAAAACAGCTGTTTTAATAACATGGAACAAAAAGAGGAATATAGATAGTGAGTAAATTTTACATCCCTTGAGATGCTGGGAACCCCACATTCATGCAGCATGGGACAGACTCTGGATGGATTTTTCCCATGGCATACTGTGCAGATCCTGTTCGTGAAGAGCCTCTGCCTCCCTCCCATGCTGTGATGCCTTTTATTTTGCGTAACAAACAAAACCATTTATCTTCTCCTGACAGCCTGGACTGTTACCTCTGTCATAACACCTACAAGTGCACAGCACGGGCTGTCATGGGGCACTCCAGCAGGTTCCCTTGCAGTGGCTGCTCATGCTAACATATGGGCTGCTCAAGCCCTGCGTACGATGCCTGATAGGGCAGACATGGACTGTTCATTATCTCTACTTCCTTAAATGCAACATCTTCTGTGAGGCTCCCAATGCACCTGGATCTGTGGCAGGGCAAAGAAGTGAAGTACTATCCAACCAGAACCCACACTGTACTGGGGAGAAGATTCATTCCCTTCAAAGGCAGCAAGCAATAGTGAAAAGCAGGCAATAATTTCCAAATGGAAACAGCAAACATTTCTTTTTGTTTTAACCTGACATCCAGAGGAACGGCTATTTTTATCCAGAATATCATACAAGTTTGAGGAGGGGAGGTACAGAAAAGCAGGGGAACAGAAACATGAGCTGTGTCAAAAGCTGCGTGGTTGAATGGGGAAACTGATACTGTGGACGTGGGATGCTGTCAGCACCCATGCCACGACATGGTCAGGTAAGCTGCCTCTCCTCATGGTGCTGGCTGCAGCAAATCCTGGCTCTGCTCCAGAGGTCAGGCTAGGCTGAACGGCTCTCTATAACCCTGCCTGGGTTACACAAAGCTGCTGTATAAGAGGCCCCTGGTTAATTGCATTAGCATCATGCAAGACAGAGAAAGGTCACAGAGAGTTTTCTCTTGAAGTCATGCAGTGTGCGGGACATTTTGAGCTGACATGAGCTGGCACTACCAGTTAGTTCTCTGAGCCTTTAGTTTGGGCTTTTTCTTGCTGCTGGTGTTGGAAGAAAAGATTTTAGTGAGAGTGTCAAATACATGAAAATCAGTGGAGAGATTAAACAAACTGCAGGGATACAGAGCAGGCTGGGTAAGGTATTTCCCTCATTTGGAGCAGAAAACGAGCTCTCTGTCTTCTCAAGAAGTTTATTTATGGAAAGATCTGGAGAAGAAAGGGAAGAGAACAGAAGCACCTCAAGTCTGAACTGCATTTTATTGTTTGTGGGAGTTCACAGTGTGCACAGCAATTTTCTCCACTGGGGTTGAACTATTGTGTCGTGTAACAGTGAATTAAAGATAGCGCACAGAATGAAAGCAAGATGCATCTCGCCTGTATTGTCAGGATTTTATAATAATAATCAGCCTGCTGAAAATCACATAATTGCTCTGATCTAGGGGCTCACTTTTTTGTTTTCCCATCTTTCTGGTTGTTTTAGGGAGGGTTTGATTTGGTTTTCTTAGTTTGGAGTTTGGAGTGTGTTTGCATGGAAGTGAGACAGAGGAAACCCCTGATTTATAACTTTACAAGACTCAGTAACCTGCTTGGCCTGCACATGCAACACAGGATGACTGCATGCTGCAAACAGTCTGTTAAGCATCATTTCTGCATTGGTCACTCTGGTCTGTGCTACCAGGCTGCGTTCTCTGGTCCTAGGGCTCTCCTGATACAGCTACGCCATCAGCCACATTGGTCTGCACTGTTCACCCCTGTTCCTTGGTTGTCTCTACATGTTATTTCATTTGCACAGTCCAGCCTGCGAACCCAGAGACTGGGCACAGAACAGAGGAGAGTTTGGGGGTAAGAAAGGGATCCAGAGAAGGCCTCTCTTCCATGCCACAACGTTGCCCTCCTTCCCTCACAACTACCCCAGGAGCACAGGGCAGAGAGCTGAGACTGGCAGTGTCTCCCTTGTCTGTCTTTTATTACTGCCTTGCATCTTTCAGGAAGAGTCTTTCCAGTCAGTGTCAAGGTGACGAGAAGGAAGAACTTGGACTATTTTGTGCTATAAGGGTAAACAGGTCACCAGGAAGAACTCCAGCACCTTGCCATCCACACATCTCCTCCAGGTTTTGGAGTGTGGTCTCCCACCCTGAGCTATCCTCTGAGCAGTCCTTCTGGGACATGCTGTATTCAGGTAGAAGTCTACCTCGGACAGAATTGCAAACTTTGACCATGGGGAGCAGGAGGCTGGGTTAAGCATCCCTCACCGAGCCCTCTGGGAGCAGATATCAGGACAGCTAAAGCAGTAGGGTTTCCCAGGGAGAAGGGCATTGCAGTACAGATGTACAGACAGGAGGAAAAATGGATAGAGGGTCTGCCAGCTCTAGCCTGGGGAGGGCATGAAGTGTGGTGAGGATGTGGCATATGCCAAGAGGCAGACTGATACTCTGACCCTGCAGAGGCTGAGCTCTCAGCCAACAACAAAACGCCACCCTACCCTCATCTCAAGAACCTCTGAATTGTAGAAAAGAGAGATAGCTGGGGACTGTCATGGATCTTCAGGACAAAAACGGCCACAGTGGATTTTTTCATGTCTTTGTTTTAAAAACTGATTTAATTTGTGCATTAAAAAGATACTTTAAAAGTATCTTTAAAAGTGCCAAGAAGGAACACAAAGCTCAGCTGGAAGAAAAATGAAACACTGGTACAAAGCAGGGAACCCAGATAATAAATGGGTTCAAAGGAATCAGCCTTGAATAAGTGCATAGCACTGCTTGGGTAGAAAACTAGTGACTGGCTTATTCAAACAGTCCATATTTCTCGTGGGAAGTAACCATGCAGAGTAGTAACACTGATGTAAATAGAAATTCTCTCCAGAAATTATTTCTGAGAATGCCAACAGTGTTAAAATAGTTGCTTGCTCTCTCCAAATAGACACCACTGAACTTGCAAATTGATGTAATTCCAGCAATGACCCTGTAACTTTCCTCTGCAGTCATGTTGTTGATTTACCAGGTAAGAAGCAAATATTCAGATCTAACACAGTAAGGCAAGTAGGGATGGATTTTGCTTTCCAAAAGAAGATATGTCATGGCCAGGCATTCCTGCCTCCAGGGAAGATTTGGGAGGATAGAAGAAAGAAGGAGGAAAGATAGGCTTTGGGCAGAGAATCCAGCTTGCTGCTGCCAGAAGGTGTTGGGGAGATGACCAGGAAGGCCACGTACGTTTTTAAACCTTTTTTTTGTCTTCTTTTAATCTTTGCATAACCTTTACTTTTACTGTAAGTAAATGACATTTAAGCATTCTGAGTGGAGTTCAATTCCCTCTTTACAATAGGGATTTTTGTTTCCCTTTTTGCTTGTGTATGCTTCCGCAAATTTGTATCTCACTAACTCAAAAGCCAAAGCACCATTACAGTACAACTTGCAACTTAGTTTGTATCCTTAAGAATGAATTAATTTTGCAGAAAGTCTTTCAGATTCTGACTCCTCTTTGGGTACTTTCATTAAGACATAATTGTTTTAAAATGAGCCACAGTTTTCAAACAGTTGTTCACCAGCCTATCTCAAATGTACAAAGAATTATATCATTGATTAGCAATGTTGCTAATGAGTGCTTTCCTTGTGTTTCCCATGACAGTCATGATTTCCATCTCTTATCTTCTCTTCCAGTGTACCCCAGAGTTGAACACAGTGATTTTTTTGCTCTATGGTCCTGCAGAGTGACCCCATGGAACTGTGAGGAGCCAGCCTGAAATCTCACTGACCCTTCCCTAGGCACTGAGAAGTGGCTATTTCCAGGCGGCTCATGACTGAGGGACAGTAAAAGTGAGCACCAGTGCCCATCACTTTCTGGGTCAGCTTTGCTGAGATCAGGGTCTGGGCTGGACTTTCAGCACAGAAAATTTCCCAAGTGTTTCATGAAAGCTGACAATTAATACAGCTAAACTGTTCTTTGCAGGGGATGTGGTGTGGCTCAGGACAAACTGACCTATAAATAAATCATACCTAGATACTCCTTTTCATATGACTTTTTAGGCTTTTGGTTTGAATAAGCTTTCCTCCACTTTATACCAACAGCTTTGTGATGAAGTATTGCATCTGAGTTAGTTCATTTCACACCTGGCTTCCTCTTTATATTAATGGTATTTTATGCATTTACATTTCAGGGGAAGCTAAACAGAAGGCAGTGTAGCAAAGCAAATCTCACAGAGTCATTTATCAGTGTTACTTAAGGTGATGCTGTCTCTGCTGAGTCAGAAAGCTGCCCATTGGTTTATGACCACCTGCTGTTTGGAGGAAGCTTTCCTCTAGTCACGGGGTCTAAGGCCTAAACAGACTTTCCAGTCACCTGCTCTGACTATCCACATGCTTCAGGCTGTCACATGCTCCCTTGGGATCCTGAGCCTCTTTTTGGCTAGAAGGAAAACTCCCAGAAGTGGATCCAATGGGACAAGGGATCCCACCTTCATTGGAAAATGCAGCTTGTAGCCATTGGTTCTAGCTGTGTGTCTATTGGATCAAGATTGCTCTGGTACCTGCTGTTTCTTTTATGTGTGCGACTGAAAAATAGCAGTCAGGTAACTGGTAACCCACTGGCCATTTTAGGAAATGACTCATTATTAAATGACTCATTATTAAATGATAAAAGGCTCATAGGCAGTCTGTGTTGTAGTTTTCCAGTATTATGCTGGGCAGGCTTGCGTGCACAGGCAGTGCAGTGCAATGGTTCAGGTGGGACCTCCTACCTGCAAGGTGGAACCTTACAGGGCTGTATCCTGGGTTATTAATACCAGGTGACATCTTGAAAGAGTCCTAAGCTTGACATCAGGTTTAAGGTTTCATTTGTGTGTTAGTAATATGATTGACTTCAGTATCTTTCTATCCAGTTGAGAATAATTTATTTTTGGAGACAAATAACTCATGATGGCTTTTGCTGAAGATTAAATGGGCAAGAGAAGATACACTGCAGCTGTCTGAAGCTAGAATTCACCCAATGACCAGACAGTCTGGAGGAAACTGGGGAGGAAACCTTGAGAAGAGGAAAGAGAAGTGCTTGTAAGGATAAGACTACCAGGCTTTGGAATTTTTAGTCTGGGAGTTGGCTGATCTCTTCTTGATTGCTGTATTTTCTGGGGATAAGAAGCAACCCTTTACCACACTGCAAACAGTGAGTGGAACAAGGGAGATACCTAGGGGTAGGATGCATTTTCCAATTTGCTGCTCTCATCTATGAGAGGAGAGCTGGGACTGGAGCTCTAGCAGTGTTATGGTGTTGATAGATGTCTTCAACAAGCCAAGAACAGGGCTTTGCTGTGTTTGTTGGACTCAGCTCTGTTGTGCCTGCTAACAAAGTTTTTGTGGGGTGTGTGTAGGTGGCGTTAAACTCTTCCGCTCAGAGCTGGGCAAAGCAAAACTGTTTCCTTTCAAGGTCATCTGTAGGATGTTGCTGAGTTTCCAGGCTTGATGGTAACTAAGATTTATTCAAAGAAAAGCTCTAGTTAACTTCATCCATTCCTTTTTGGCTTCCAATAGGCTTTGGTAGAAAAGAGAGAACCAAAAAATAATGTTGTCGAAAGATACCTCTGCTCTTAGTTATGCTGGGAACAAGAGAATGACTTTTCTGGGAAGGCAGCTGCCCAGGTTAATAAAATCAGGAACACTTTTCTGAGATTTAAGTTTCTCTTCTCACCAAAAATCACTTCTACACCGTTATTCACTTAGAGATATCAATTAGCCAAAATAGAGGTGGATTTGAGCCAGATGCTAAGAACTAACCTCTGCTCATGTGGTTTATTGACTGTAGTAGAGAGCCTGTTAATTTACAGGAGTGTTGTTAAAAGGAGATACAGGTCTTAATGAGGTGCTTTAAAGCAAGGAGTTATTTATGAAGATCTCATGAGTTGAGAGTGAGAGTGAGAGTGCAGCCTCCAGGTAGCTACGAGTAGGTGAATAGTTGAAATAAGCTCTGGAATCAGTGGCTTAGTGAGCCACTTGCTCGTCCTGGTCTGGTCTGGCTCCACAGGCTTCACTGGGATTGGGACCAGCTGGTCCTAGACTACGTGTTTTGCTGGAGACAAGTGCATGTGGAGGTCCAAGGAAGTCTTAGCACCGCACCCCTTTTCTTGTTTTGCTGATGTTTTGACAATCAAGTTAGTATCAACAGACAACTTTGCCCACCCTGGCTTTGAGGGGAATGGAAGGGTGCTTTCAGAGTGGAAATTCTGTAGGGAAGGGTGCTGTTGTTTACCTGGGCTGGTAAACTGTTCAAAGCTGAAATTGGATGGGGCATTTAGATGTGGGGCTATTTATTCAAAATGGAAATCAGCAAAGAAAACTATATGTATGATTTCCAAGCAGACCTTATCAGTCCACAACATTATTCATGTTTGCTGCTGTTCTGTTGCCTTACAGTCAAGAAAATGGGGTGTTGTACACTTCCAGTGTAAGATACTTGTCACTGCTCCTAATAATTTACCATTTGGATAGGTGATTTTTCAAATACTCCCAATTTCTGGAACGCTAAATCTCTCCCAGAAGAGGGCCAGGCCACTTAGGAGTATTTGGATCCACGTAGACCCAATGTATGTGCTTTATTAGTTACCACTTGCAATCCCTCAGAAATCCGTGAATCCTTGGGCTGGGCTTGAAAATCACTACCCCAGATAAAGATGGAGAAGAAATTTGCTTGTGTAACGCACCTGGGGAGTGGTGAAGTTGCTGGAATGATGTCTATTGAGAAAACTGAACCTTGTGCAATTTGTCAAATGGTCACTTTCTGTCATGGTGATTTCTAAATAAGCTTGCTTCATAGGTCAGAATTTTGTGCTGAACTCTCAGATGTGCTTATTTTTGCTCATTTATGTGAGATTAAATTATTTCTTGTCTCTCTTCTGTCATGTCATGGATGGGCACTGTAA
Source organism: Nipponia nippon (assembly GCF_047370975.1). Lineage (NCBI taxonomy): Eukaryota > Metazoa > Chordata > Aves > Pelecaniformes > Threskiornithidae > Nipponia > Nipponia nippon. Next base: position 12,729,368 of record NW_028262358.1, on the reverse strand, counting down.
ACAGTACTAATGAGGCTGTCTCTGTTATCTTGTAGTACATACGATTAATCTCCACCAAGTAAAATTAAGATAGGCTTAATTTCATTTTTAACCTTCTGAATGTTTTGAAACAGTGTAGGTGATTTAATTAAAAATGAGATGTGGATGAGATGGGACACCTGTATTTGCTTTCATGGTATATTCAGATTTGGAAACAGACTGTAGGTGTACCTTTTTGGTAGGGCCACTGAATGGCTGCAGGAATATAAGGAAGCGGACAGTGGAGGCTGAGACTGACTCTTCCGAGTGCTGCGTTGCATCTGTGAGCTGGAAAAGCATTCACATTGCATATTGAAATGGCAAGGAGTACTTGGAGCAGCTACCTATATTGACAAGATTGCTTTTGACTATGAGGGTGTGACTGTTGAATAAGGTTTGGTGTCCGCAAAACACCTTATCTGCCCAGAGGTGATGATGGCCACTCTGTGGTATCAGATGAGCTTTCCTAAGGACCTCGCTCTTGGGCTTAGGTGCTTATGGGTCAGCCTTGGGCCAAATTTGATGGGAGGCTGGACTTGCTGTTGCATTGAATCCTCTCCTGTAACTTGCATCTCCCGTCCAGCCCCTGGTGAAAAGATTCCTTGCTTGCTCCAAACTTGCTCTTCAAACCATGAGACCTTCCCATGTATGTCTTGGAAGCAGGAAAGCCTGTGATTAATGGAAAATAGCAGATGTAGTGGATAGTTGGTGTTTTACTGTTTTCACTTCTCAAGAAACCTGTCTTAAGCCTTTCTGATTAATTTTGTTTAACCTGCAGGAGGTCTACACAGCTCTGAGGAACTGTTGTGCATCACTTCATAAGGCCAGTAAGAAGGATCTTTTTTTCTTGTTTTATTTCATAACGATTAAGCAAACTCAGGGTTGCTAGAGGAACTTTTTTTTTTCTTTTTCCTTTGGATCCTAAATTTACTCCTACGGTGCTTTAGCAATATATTATATAGAGGAAAATCAATGGAAATACCTTAGCAACAGGTTTATAATAAAGAAATAGGCCACTGTTATTTTTTTTTTCCAATCATTCCTGTGGAATGAGTGTCATATTTCATGAAAACTAAATATAGCAATGTGCATTGAATGCTAATGGGCTGATTTCTCTAAGTAAAAATGTTATAGACATCTTCAGAAAGTCTGTAGGGGTTTAATAAGGATCTTAAAGATACGTTGTTGATCACATCTAAAATATTGCAGACCAGTTAAGGAAAGTGGTCAGAAGTAGTCTGTGTATCTTGTATTTCTGTGAATATTTTAAAGGGTAAGGAGTCAGAAATGTTTAAATGGAAAGTGTCCTGCTTGGGATAGTGTGGAATATCCCACTCAAGATAGAATTTATGACTTGAATATCCCTGTCTTTCCCAAAAATGCTCTTATCAGGAGCTTGCTTTGATTCTCCATGCTTCATGGGTTTGCAGGAATGACCAAGATATTATTAGCTCTTGAGATAGGAAACACAGTTCTTTTCCACAGTGCTGTTGCTCTTCATCTCTGCTCTCTTAATGAGCGCTATTCAGCTAAATACAGCAGCAGTGGTGCCCAGCGTGAGGGGGTTCAACAACCAGACGACGAGCTAATGCTGCAAAGGAGCAATCCTACTCTAAGTTACGTTAGCCAATGTGCGTGGAGGAGGCATCGGGGATGATGTGGGTAAGGCTGGGGAAGTACCTGTCTCAGGATACATTACAAAGAGAGGTGGTTTGAGTTGTCCATCCTCTGACAGGGAGTGGGAGTCTGTGACAAGCTCCTATGAGACGGAACTTCTCCTTCTTCTACATGACTCCTTGACAGGGTCTGGTCTGTTATTTTGACACGTAGGTGAAGCTTACACTGGGCCCAGCAGCTGTTTCCCTGTTCAGCGCTGCATGGAGGTGATTCAGCCCAGCCTCTCGGGGCAAGCTAGAGAGGGAGAGAAATCACCCTGTGGGACTGCAGGCTTGCGTCAGCCCTGCTGTGCTTGCTTGTTCCTCTGAGGCAGGCATTTGGCTCTAGGACATCTATCTGTGCTACAGCCAGTGCCCCTGCTGTGCAGCACCTCTGCAGACAGCTTCTCTAACAAGAGCCAGTTTTCCAGTTATGCAGAGTTATGCCCAGACTATACAAACTGGGCTCTATAAACTTGTAGTAGCCTAATCCAGAGACAACCTGCAAGGAAGGGATATAAGCAGACCTTGCTGCTCAGACAGCTTCTGGCATTTTTGGAAGTTGACAAGCACACCTTTGAAAACAAAGCCTAGGGAGGAAGGCGTCAGCTCTTGGTAGGTTTTAGTGAGCTTGTAAGCTGCATCATGAGTATCTCTGGTTCAGGCACAGAACAAGGATGCCGACTGAAGGCAATTCTGCCACAGCTTTAAATATAGTGGCACAAAGCCTGACACTGAAATATTGTAGGCTTTGCCTTATTTTGCACCCTCTGATGTGCAGTATAATTTGTAGTAAATCTGAAACTAGGCAGCTGCTAAATTACATGTAGTTGACTAGAAACAAGCTGAAAGCTCTTTCTTAAGCCTAATAATACTATAGAGACAGTGCTATCGGGATCGTACTCCCATGTGCATGCTAAGTTTGTCATCTTGTGCTAGTGAGAAAGCTCAGCTCCCTAATGCTTTCAGTTAGCAAGTAGCTAAGCTTGTTGTATATCATCCAGCCAGGCCTGATTAAAATGGCTCTTCTCTGCCTGTCCCCAGAAGGGCATAAATAAAAGTAAATTCAGACAAAGTCCTTGCTTTGGGACATGTCCTTGCAAAGATGTAGGATTTTTTTTCCCCCTAAGCTCTGCTGATTGAATTCTTCAGTCTCAACACTTCTTTCAGGTTTGGGGGGGTGGGTAAACAATTGATCCTGTTGTATTGGCAGCACAAAGAAAGCTTGGGAGGGAAAGAAGTCCTGCCCCTTGGCAGTGCTTGGGTCTCATGGGGAGCTGCAGGATTTTCTGCAAGCAGGAATAGGACCAGCCCTTCCCCCTGACGTCTAGGAGGTGGAGCAATGTAGTACTTCCGGATGACCTGACGACAGGCCAGTAGCTGGGCTTTGGGGGATCTAGGAACCTGCAAATTACTCAGGGCTGATCCGCCAAAGACTGTGGCTGACCAGCTGCAGGAAAACAAGAATCGACATATCCCACAGCCCTTTTTTTTCATTGCTTTGTTTTTGTTGTTGTTTTTTTTTCTCCCATCACTGAAATTCATCTGGTGCCCAGATGTTTGCTGGCAGAGGTACATAGAACTGCCAAGTAAACAGGAATGGCCAAAGTGCAGAGTGTCCACAGGCTATGTGGACAAAGGCTTGTCTCTAGGATCCCAGTGTCCCAGGGAAACTCTCAGTGAGCAGACGTGTTCCTAAGTCCCTTGTTCAATAGCTGTTTAAAATATCACTTTCCACTGGACTGGCGAGAGGTATCAGCTGCTCCTGAATCTTCAGGACATGTCCTAGTATATGCCTCACAGTACCAGTTAGGAACTAAGGCAGTACAGTGTAGTCCATGGTTGAGGTGAGTGCTAACAGGATACCCTTGGCTCAGCTGCAGCAAGATAAATCCTTGCTGCCCTTCCCAGAGCAAACCTTCTCAGCCCATGTGTGCAGAGGAGAAGCACTACCCCTGTCCTCTGAAGACCACCTCCTGCTCCTCTGGTCAATATCCCATCCTCTGCAAGGCTCTCCTCCCTCAATGCCCAGCACAAGGACAGCAAGGGCACGCTGCAGGCAAGGCAGGGAAGTGGTGTATGGGGAGTGGGGAGCTTTCTAGCAGCTCAGTTAGATTAATGAGGTATCCCTGTTAGCTCTCTCTTCAGAAAGCTCACATTGGCAAAATTAGCTCTTGAGGAAAAGTGGGACAACAATTTCAAGTGTCCTATGAGACTTTCAAAAACACAAGTTATGTTCGCACATCCAAAGCTGCAAATGTTTTGATGATCTCCAGATGAATTGAAGGATGTTTCAGTCTGATTTAATTTGTTCGTTGCCCTGCTGACAAATTATGTATCTCTGTGATGTGTGTGGGTGCCTTTATGCACTTGATCCTAATTATTGATAAGTAGGTGTGAGCAGTAATAGTGCCTAGCCCTTATCTCGGGGGGTGCAAGTGTTTTTAATCATCAGGATTTCATTGACTGTGAATGGGAGTAAGAAGATCATGTTAGTTTAGGGCTGGGAAAGCAGACTTCTTGGGGGATTTATCCTGTCAAAGGCCTGGGACTAAAGCTGCCTCTTGTTTATAAGCTTCATTGCCAGCTCATCAATTCTGTGAAAAACAACCATAGAGCTGTCATGAAGCTAGGTCATTTTTGGGACGTGGGTGAGCGTGGCGCAGGGGTCCTTGTATGATTCTTATCTTAAATCCACTGTGTCTGGTACAGCTGGCATCAGGCCAAACCCAGAATACAATCTCAGGCATTGCAAACCCCTATGGACCAAAACAGTCATTGTGCAGTGCAACAGCTTCATCCACGTAGTCCTGCAGAAAGGATGCTTGCACATATGTGCTCTGACATCCCCAATCTCTGGGTGACCCCTCGGGGGACTTACAGAGAACAGGGGTTTAGGAAGGTTGTAGAAAACAGATCCGAATATTTTTGGTGGTAGCAGAGCAGGGAGTGGAAGATAACATGGGCTAGCTCAATGTCTTTAGTTGGAGGCTTTGAAATGGTGTTGTGAAAGTTGGGAGCAGCCAAGTTCTCTGCTCTGAGGAAGGCTTGTTCCTGTCACAGCTCTCTGCTCCTTCTGGTGCTCACTTCTGTGCAGGTGTTTAGCATGAGCCTGGGAAAGCTTTGGTGTTGTGGTGTGGGACTTCTGATCATAATGTGGTACCTAATCTGTGTTGTAATTTGGTTTCCAGTTCTGGCTGCTCCTTTCTCAAGTTAGGCTGATGTTAAGTAGAGCAGTTGCACGTTCTGGTTCCTGATTGATTTAGTATGAACAGGGTTGAAAAAAAAAAAAAAGGTGTTAATGTTAGGCAGTTGCATATTCTTCATACAAAACTATCCTTCTAAGCAGTCTTCCACAATTTAGATAGTTTCTTAACAAGAATTTTGTCACTTCACAATGTGCTGTGTGAGCCTAGCAAGTATCAGAATACGTAATACTCATTCCAGCCACAGGGCACTATAGTGATAAGGAATATTAAGAATTAAAAAAAAAAAATCCTTGATTAAAAAATAACACTTATTGCAAGACCAAGAATTTACATGCTGGAAGGAGATCAGATCTTGCCCTTTGTTGAACTGCCTAATTAACCTAATGCTCCAACAATCTCCCTGTTTTTCCAATGTGATGGAAAATGTTTTGCAAACTTGAAGGGTTATGGAAGTGGAAATACTGTGCTTTCCAATCTTATTCTGTAACAGGGACAAATAATGAAGGAGAAGCAGAAATGAATGCTGTGGAATTTGTGTGTAAGAATTAGCCAGGCTTGGACCCTTTCTGAAATTTGCTGCAATTGCATGAGCTGGTTGAAGATGAAAAATGACGTTGTCAGCCAGGATCCAAGTGCCCTGTCGCATTGTGACAGTTAAAATGGGTAAATAAACTTTTTATTAAATATGAAAGTGCAATTTAACAGAGGACAGGAATACTCTGACAGCTGGACTGAAGCTCCTGACGATGGAATTGCTCATTTTTATTTTAATTGTATTGTTATTATTCCCCATAGTAAAATGTACACGTAGGCTTCTGGTGCTATCAGCTGGAGTATCACTACGTGGAGCCCCAGATGAACATGTTGAAGGAGACAATGCTGGAGAGGGGGAAGCCATGTGTCTCAGCCACAGTTCTTTCTGTATCATAGAATAGTAGAATGGTTTGGGTTAGAAGGTACCTTCAAGATCATCTAGTTCCAACCCCCCTGCCATGATCAGGGATACCTTCCTCTCTACTAGCTAGAAATGCTTCTAATTAGGATCATGAGGGGAAACTGGACAGTGACAATTTGGGGACAATGAATAGAGGCCGTTCCACCTCCATATTCCTTTGTGGAAGGATTTAAACCCAGGGTGCAAGATCACCACATTAGCCATGGATATGTGTCTATTGTGGAGTGTATGGTAACCTCTCTACTGCTTCATCTATGCTTTTTCCTTTTTTAAATGTGCCTCTGAAATCTAGGTATAATGCATCAGTTCTTGTTTTCATGTCATTACTCCATAGCTGTCATTTCGAGTCTGCTTGGCAGGGTGACAGGGTTGATAGCAAGGAGAGGTATGAGTGGATACTTCACCACTCTCCCAGCTTGAATAATTTCACTGATTGTGCTGTAATTTACTCGCTGGATGAAGGACTGCTGAGTCAGGTACCCAGAGATACCCATGCGAGCACGTTGCTAGAAGCAAGCCTTGTGTTTTCCAGCAGCAGTCCAGAGGGGCTACGAGGATTAATGGGCTAGTGTTAATTAGCACAGCTCCCCAGCTTTAGCAGTACTATGTTTGAGACTGGTTTCCTAAAGAAATGAGACTTGCATGATCATTATGTCTGTCTGCTCTTTCTTCCGCTCCCAATAATTCCTGACCCTGGTTGACAAACTTGATCTGATGAATGAGCAGAGTTTCCAGAGTTAATGAATTTCATACAAATACTGGGAAAATTACTGGCCAAAGAAAGAGTCCTGATTGACTCAGAAGTTTAGTGCTGTGTTAGGTCAGCTGGCAGTTGGCTCAAATTGACATCAAGGTGAGCTGCAGGCTGTGCCCTCTCCAACTGAAAGGGGAGATCAGCAACAAATGTCTTGTGAGACATAGAGAGAAGCTGGGAGTATTGCAGTGAGGAAAAGTAGAAAAGAAAAAGTTAAAGGATGCAAATGTGCTGGAATTAATTCCACTAATTGGCAAATTGGCTTGTTAAGGAACTGGAAAAGGAAGGAGAATTCCCTATAAAAGTTTGTACTTTTCCTGTTGCTGCATTGTCCAAATACCTTCTATTTCTATGTGAAGTTTGTACAGCTAGCCTCTATCTTGTGTGACTTGTTCTTTCTTCAAGTATGTCCTTTCCATGTGCTGCCTCAGGCCAGCCTGCCGCCTGTGTTCCTGGTGCTGAAACCTGTGGTTCCTGTGGTCCTGTGTCCATGAGCTGAGAAAAGCTGATGCCCACATCAGGTGGCCTGGTGGGAGAAAGATGAATCCATGGTGGCAGCAAGGGCAGTACAGAAACATGGCTACTCAACTTCAGCGTGATGCATTGCTTTGGTGATGGTTGAAGCTTGGCTTGTTCAGGGGCTCAAGCTGTGCATCCAGCTTGACTGGAGCTTCTCCTTTGCAACTATCAGTTCATACCAGGACATGTGCCCAGTGCCACCAGAGATGATACAAACACAACAGAAACCTGGACCTATAGAGTAGTGAACCCCTGCTATCAGTTTTGTTGTGGCTATCCTTGCTCTTTCACAGCACATCCAAATTCTGTTAAAATGAACTTGTGCTGAAGGAGCATGCCCTGGGAGAAGGGTCTGCAGTGGTGGAAAAGCAGTTAGGCACGAGGCATGGTGGTGAATCTTCTTCATTGCTGCTCAAACCCTGGTCACTTCTGTTGCTTTATTGTTGTGGGATACAACAGGAGTTTGCCAGGCTTGGGGCACAATGGAGTAGAAGGATGACTCATACCCAAAGCGTGATTGGATTTTGAATTAAAAATTTAAGTCACAGCTGGACATTTGGATTAAAACAAAAAGCATGTTTCAAAACTATCTCTGAAGGAAGACATACTGAGAAATGCCCCTAGCTTCTCTGTGACTATTACTATTGATTGTAACTGTTTGAATCTGTAACTTTCTAATTGTGGCTGGCTCTTACCTACCACTGTGGAGGCTGGCTCAGGGGATGATGCAGTTGCAACTTTAGTTGGTGCAAGTGCCAATCAGTACTATATGTGGTCGTCATTCCTGTACTAACCCAGCTCCTTGCTACACTGTGGTGTGTCATCCAGAAAGCTCTTTTGTGAGTCTGTTGGTCCTCCAAGTTAGGAGATGAGGGAGGGAAAAGACGTTTCTCCCATGCTTTAACAAGACCTGTGCCTAAATCTCCCAGATAGATTTTAGGAACTTCAATCTTAGCCCCTCACTCAAAGTATATAGAGCACATCAGCAAAGATTTGGGTTCAGATTTTGTTATGTCTTATGTGTTTCATGAAGAAATATCAAGAGTTGACTAAGTCCTTTTGACCAAACACTGTTAAAATTTGGTTATTGTATTGATATGTATTATAGGGACAAAATACAGAGAAATTACAATAGTTCAATTTGGTAGACAAGACTAAAACCAAAGCTATGCAAATTCAGATTGGATGCTGAACACACATCTTTCATACTGAGTAACTGTTGGAGTAAAGCATCCTCCAAAACTTCCTTCAGCTCTTGATATCTTTAAATTACAACTAGGTACCTTCCTTCTAGCAAATTATTTGTTTTAGCACGGGCACAGCTGGGTGATGGCCTGTGTTTTGTTACAGAAAAGGTCAAACTTGGTGATCTCCTGGTCTGCTCTGGAATGAAATCTTACGGATAAATAAGACTTTTTCTTCAAGTTTTTCTTGCAAGCAAAAAATCTTTAGCATTAATTAGCATCAGTTTCTTCCATTTTAGTATTTCCCTTCTAGTATTTTTATGAAAGATTAACCTCTGCTTTTATGAACAATATTAAAATAGGGCTGTTAGCATCTTCTGTGAATAGCCATCTTTTAAAATTAAACCTAAAAAGTACTAAAATCTTCCTTCTGCTTCCTTGAGAAACAAATGGAGCAAATAAAGAGCTGCAGCCATACTGACCATTGGTTGTATTCAACTGCAAATTTTACTATTCAGCTGTTCTGTTTTCTGCCAGAGGGGTTTTTTATTGTGTGAGTGTGCATATTGTGGGGCTGCTGTACAACTTGGAGACACAACACTTTGTAGCAGGTAACCAGTAAAGCAAACCAACAAAATGTGCCTTTCTGCAATGAAAAACAGATGGTGAGGCCCAAGGAAATTTCAGTTATGATCGGTATTGCTGAGGAATATATATGATATGGGACATATTGGAAATTACAGGAAAATTACCAAAAAGACTCACTTGTGTTGAAGTGTTACTAAGTGTGAACAGGCACATGTTGAAGTCTGTTTGAAAACCTAAGCCGCATGCTGGTTACTGTCAAATCTCACACTGGTAATCTCTGTTTCATTATAGCAGGTGAGGATTTCTAAAGACCTTCAGGATGAGGCAATGGGCCTCTCCTGAAAGTAATAGCCAGCCTATCCAGTCAGCTCAGACCTCCTCTGCAACAGTGACTTAGCCCTTTCTCTCAATCAGCTCTACTCAATCTATTATTCCAGCCAGACAACTCCTAACCTTTTTGAAAAAATTCATCACACCTAGGCACAGGTACTAACATACTTACTGACAACATGGGAGCGTGTGTAGAAGAGTGAGGGATGCTGAATGGTTGTTTTGTTGCTTGTCCTGTGTCTTGGGTACCTTCATCTAACCTCCCATGAGTCTGTAGGGTGCTATCATTCAAGTTATCACTTCCAGGTCTAGAATAAACCTGGTTTGGAGGGGAAAATGCCTATCCTTGGGGTCTTGGGCATGCACCCTTCTGCAGAAATAGCACTTTCCAAGTGGAGTTGGAGATGAATGGTCTCTGATGATTTGAACAGCTCTGAGCTGTCCATCTGAGTCTTGGGGGGTTGCAGGGATGAGTATAACTGCTTCTTTGGGCTCTGTTACCCGGGTGTTCCATTTGAATCTCAAACCCAAAGCACTGCTCATTACTCACACTCCCAGCATGGGTGCTTTTGCCTTGGGGGATTAAGTGAAATGTCATTTCTAGAAATTGAGGGGAGGAGGGTGTTAAATGTCTCTCTAAGGCATCAGTCTCTTGAGGCCTGTTGTTACCAGAGTACGTGGGTGTGGTATATTAGTACTGACAGGGGCTCCAACGATGCTTTTGTGCCCAGCTAATTGTCACTCTACACTTCCTCTGAAGACTATTGTTGCACAAGGTCCATAATGCTCAGACTGATTTTTAAACAAAACAGCTGGAGGTGACACATGGGGGACAAATTCCTTAAAATTATTGCTGCAATTATGGTGGAGTTGCTGCTTGCGCACTAAATACATCCCTCTTGCTCTGAATGATTGTGGTATTTGTGCCAGAGCACTGGAGCCGAAGTTGTAATTGCTGCCTCCCTTCTCTTTCTTTCTTGGGGTGGGCTAGGAAAGGAGGGCATGCTGGGTTAGGCAGGACACTTTTTTTTGTGTGCTTCTCAGTCTGGATGATTTCCTAGTGACCCTCCTTCAGCTCAGTGTTGTGTCTCCTGATTGTTCTGCAAAGTTTCTTAGGATAACTAAATTTACCTTGGTGCATCAAAGCAATGAACTCAAGCTGACTCCTTCAACCAGCCTGCAACTTTGATAGGGAGAACTACCTTCAAGCTGCCTTGTGCAGTGTTTAGGAGCGAGGTGTTTTTCTCAAAATAGGGATATGGAATTAAATACAAAATCAAAGAGTTGAGCAAGGTTGTTTTTCAAAAGATTGTGCTGTCAGTGGTGCAGGAGACTTTCTTGTTTCACACAGTGGCAATGCAGCAATAAGTTTTTTTTCTTATTATGCACAGTGGGTTAACTTTACTGTTATCCATTGCTTACTAATTCTGTTGGGTTATTTTCCTCCCTAGTTCATTTATTGGATGTGGGATGCTTGGAAAAGAAGCTAACATCTCCCTAAATGTTCATATCCCCATTGCTAGCCTGGATGGCACCTCTTGCCATGCAAAAAGTGAATGATGTTTTGGAGGGTATCTGTTGCAAAGGAGGAAGAAATCCCAAGCCCTCTGGCAATCTCTAGTGTTGCAGTGAAGTACCTTGCCGTTGTCTAAGCACAACCAGTGTTCTGCCCTCTCTTCTGATGTTGTTTCCCATGTACCTCAATTCTTTGCTCTTTGTCTGAGATGCCCTTAGAACTCCGCTTCCTGGTTTCCTTGCCTGCTGCCCTGCTGCTTCCCATTCTGCTCTCTCATTGCTCCTCTGGTGTCTAGTATGGAGGATATTTCTGTCTCTTCTTTCCTGTGTCCTTTAACTGCTTCTCTCTTTTACTCTTTCTCTTATACCTCTGTCTGCCTCTGTTGATGAAGATCTACCTAGACCTGTCCTGTACACCTCTTTCTCTCCAGCTGCCCACCTTCACCTTCAGTCTGTTCCCACCAGCTGTCTCTTACATGCTTTCAATCTGTTGACCCTTATTCCACACACATTGCCATTCTTTCCCATTTAAAATACACATTAATTCCAACTGGTTCTTGCATAAGGCCCCTCCACAGGTATCTCCAGAGCTACCTCAGGGACTTCCATCAGACTGCTCCAATAAACATTTCAGTCACAGCAGCTACAGAAAAAATTTGACTTTGATCTGTGGCTCTTTTGCTTGCTCCTGTTGAAGAAGAAACGAACAGCTTGCAGGAGTCTGTGCATTGTGCTACATGCCAAGTATTAATGGAGTATTTAGTGAGTGTTAAGAAACTTGAGTTGAGGCTCAGGAGTTTCTCAGGGGCTACATGGGTTATCTGAATCATGTGCAATATATGAATCAAAATGCTGTCTGTAAGCCGGTTTAAGCCTAAACATTACAAGGATACATATGTGAACCCAAAGGGGAGAGGAGGTCAGTGTAGTTAGAACCTGAACATACCATATAAGCAGGTACTAAATACATTTCAGAGAACTGGGGTGTATGATTTAGGTAGCTGACAGTCTTGTCACCATCTATAGGATAGCTATATGAGCTCTAGTACTGTCTGATCAGCAAAATACTGCTGCTTCTGAGGTTCCCCACATAAAAATAAATCTGCAGGACAACCCTACAGCCTGATAGGCCCAGGCTTTAAATTCTTTGGGCTTGGGACTGCTTCTCTGAACTGATTAGTGCTCAGCACTACGGAGCTCTGCATTCTCTCTTGCCTAGTTAAATCGCCTAAGTCTTTGCCACCCACTTCTTGGTTGAGATGAGAAAATCTCTCTTATTCCTCCTCAGCTAGATACAACTCTTCTTTCCTCATGGATGTTCTAGCAATGCAAATAACCCATGTTATCATGGGCTGCAGAGTGCAAAAGCTTTTAGAGAAACCCCATCAAACAAACTGGTGGCAATTGTTAATTAGGGTCATTACACAGTTCATGGCTGTAGAGGCCAGCTGAACATGCCTCTTGGCACAGTCTGTGCAAAAATATTAAGCCACCTAGAATCATGGGCAGCTGCAGAATGATGTGAAAACATGCCTTTTATCACCCTGTTGATGTATCAGTTCTGGTATTAACTAGGACAGTGTGATGCAGTATTTTGCCACCTCCTGCTGCCGTTATTCATCTTCACTATGAAAGCTCAGTATTCGCCTTTGTAAAATACTGCAGCTCACCAGCTACATTGATAAAGATGATCCTTATTCTGCTATCTGATACTACAGCTTTCTCCAGAGAAACTTCATTTAAGGGGGGAGTTGAAACAAATGCATCTACAGGGATGATATTACTAGAGTTTTATTTTGGCAATTGATTTTTTAGCTTCTTTTAACCCAGAAATGTATATGTCAGAAAACCCCCAAAATGTAAGTATGAGTTTTACAGGAAGAACTTCTAGGTCTGCTTGTTTGCTTAGAGGAAAGAAGAAACATTTTCTTTTCAGATCCATATTGGGCTTTTCTTTGGCACCAAAAGAAAAAATATCTTTAAGAAAGGTGAGTGTGTTGTTGTGGGGTTTTTTTTCTGTTTTTTTTTTTTAAATTGTTGTTGTTCCTGCATTAAAAGGACAACAGGCATAGTGAAATATGCATTTGATAGTCTATAATCATGTAATGGCAACCCTATCTGGCCTTGTAGAGACAGAGCTTCTGGTGCCTCGATTAAGCTTGGTGTATTCAGTTTCACTTTCTTCATGGAGGGAGACATCCCTGCATATCTTAAAGGATTAGCATCAAGCAACAGGCATATGTTAAATACTTGTTATCCATTGGTGTTGACAGCACTTCAATTGGGAGAGGGAATTAGGCCAATGAAACAGAGGTGTAACATGTTCTACTATGAATATCTGTGACAGAGGCACAGATCATGCAAAAGACTTGTGCATGAGTTAAGCCTGCAAATAAGGCCACCTTTCTCTGGTCAGTCAGTGGCAAATATTTGCTGTAGACCCTGGGTGCGCCCAGGTCCACAGGTAACCTCATTTTGCCTGGTCCTAAGTACAAAGCAGTCCAGGTCCTTTGACTTGGCCCAGATCTGAAAGTGGTCATGCTCTCGCTCTTCAAAACTTGTGCTGAAATTGCTCTGAGATGAGGACTCAACCCTTTGTCTATGTCCAGATGATCACAAAGGGACCTTTCCAAACTCCTGGAGTCTTCTTCAGGAGGAGAAAAGGGAAGGTCTGGGGAGATCCCTGCTGATTGGAAGCTAGACAACGTTATTCCAGTTTAAAAGAAAGGCATGAGGGAAGACCCAGGAAACCACAGACTGTTAGTCTAACCTCAGTTCCTGGAAAAATTATGAAGAAGATCACACTGGATGCTATTGAAAGGCATTTAAAGAACAATTCAGTCATCAGGCCCAGTCAACACAGGTTCACAAAGGAAAAGTCCTGTCTAACTAATTTGATATCTTTCTACAATAAGATCACCTGTCTAGTGGATGAAAGGAAGGCAGCGGATATAGTTTTTGTAGATTTTAGTGAGGCTTTTAATATTGTCCCTCACAGCATCCTTCTGGACAAGTTGCCCAACTAGGGGATGAGCAGGTACATGGTGTGCTGGGTGAAGAACTGACTGAAGGGCAGGGCTCAAAAGTGTTGTAGTGCATGGGGCTACATCTGGCTGGCAATTGGCCACCAGCAATGTTCCTCAGGGCTCAACACTAGGGCCATTTCTGTTCAATATTTTTATCAATGATCTGGATACAGAAGTTGAGTGCACCATTAGCAAGTTTGCTCATGATACCAAACTGGAAGGTGCTGTTGACCCTCTTGAGGGACAAGATGCCTTGCAGAGGGATCTAGATAGATTGGAGCATTGGGAAATCATCTTTGGCATCAAATTTAACATGAACAAATGCTGGATTCTGCACCTGGGACAGAGTAATGCTGGACACAAGTATAAATTAGTAGAGGAGTGGCTGGAGAGCAGCCCTGCAGAAAGGGATCTGGGGGTGCTGGCTGCCAGCAGGCTCGATGTGAGTCAGCAGTGTGCCCTGGCAGCCACGAGGGTAAACTCCATCCTGGAGTGCATCAAACACAATATAAGCAGCCGGTCAAAAGAGGTGATTATCCTGCTGTATTCAGCGTTGGTGCGGCCTCACCTCAAGTACTGTGTGCAGTTCTGGGCCCCAAAATTTAAGAAGGATGTTAAGATACTCGAATGCATCCAGAGGAGGGCAACAAAGCTGGTGGAATGGAAAGAATGTCCTATGAGGAGAAGCTAAGGACTCTGAGTGTGTCTAGTTTGAAGGAGGCTGAGGGGAGACCTCATAGCTCTCTACAGCTTCCTGAGGAGGGGAAGTGGAGAGGGAGGTGCTGATCTCTACTCCCTAGTATCCAGTGATAGGACACGTGGGAATGGTTCAAAGCTGCACCAGGGGAGGCTTAGACTGGAGATTAGGAGGCATTTCTTTACTGAGAAGGTGGTCAGACACTGGAACAGGCTTCCCAGAGAGGTGGTCGATGCCCTGTGCCTGTCAGTGTTTAAGAGGCATTCGGACAATGCCCTTAATAGGCTTTAAGTCTTGTTCAGCCCTGAATTGGTCAGGCAGTTGGACTAGATGATTGTTGTAGATCCTTTCCAACTGAAATATCCTATTCTAGCCTATTCTTCTCTCTCCGTCATGTCTCCTTTTCTCCCCATTTACTGAGGAGTGGTGTGCATCTTTGGTCCTATCCCTGGTGGAGCTAGTTGTTAAAGGCTTACAGGGGGCTAATGTCGAGTTCACTGCTGTTAAAAAGTCATTTAGCACAGACAGTGGCCATATTCAGTATCCAAAGGCCAGTGAATCTGAAGTACCTAGGTAGGTAAAAATATATTTGGGCTTCTTGTGTCTCGGACCAAGACAAAGGCTTTCACCTGTTCCTTTTCATGATAAAAAGCACGCAGAGCAGATGGGGAAACTAAGGCATGTAGCAAGTCTTAAAATAAAATGACATATTCTCAGTCTTTCTCCAGCAAGCTTCAGAGGTGTCCTTTGAGAGCACATGCCCTCAATTACAGCTGTGTTTCTAAAAATAAATAAAAAACGCTACCCTTTTTCTTAAATCAATCTTAATCCTTTGATTACTGTTAAGCAACTTAATTTTTAAGGAAGATTTTTTTTACAATTGGGAATGTGTTCCACTCTGATTCCACTCTGATTTTGTGTTCAGGATTATTGCAATTTGCTTTTTAAAACTACTGATAACTTTTCACTGTTTCTTGCCCTTCAGAATTTTTTTAAGTTCTCTTTTTTATTTCCCTTCCCATCAGGACAGATAAAACACATCATCACCAAATGAGTCAGTTGTTTCCATCTTCTGAAATTTGAAATGCAAAAGCATAATGTTTTCATTCAGTGGCATTTTCCAAAAGAAAAAGGTTACTTTTCATGGTGGATTGAAAGACAACATTTGGAAAACATGTCAGTGAGAGATGAAACTGTCTGGCTCTTTTTGTTTGCTTTGATTTCTAGCTGGCTCCTGCCACCTTTCAGAACTGCCACCCTGTGCTCTGAGAGCTTTGTACAGCTCTGTTCCAGGACAGTACTCTGCCTTGACAGCAACTGCGTATCCTGGGAAAGAAGCTGAGAGGAGGCAAGAAAGCTGACTTGGTACAAGAAAGACAAGGGACTCTTGTATTCTGCATACAGAAGTCTCATCCTGCAGAAAACTTTGGTTTTGTGGTTCTTGACAGAGCCAGACTGCTCTCAGAGACAGACGGTAATAGAACAGCACGAGTTGTAAGAAGGGAATTTCCAACTGGACATGAGGGGTAGGGAAAATTGGGAGTGGTGCAGTGCTGGACAAGCCCAGACAGGCTGTGGAGTCCCCATCCTTGCAAATATTCAAAGATTGATGGGATGAGCAGCCTGAACTACTGTGGCAGTCGGTCCTACTGTGAGCAGGAGGTTAGACCAGAGACCTCCAGAGGTCCCTGTCCACCTAAACCCTTCTGTGATGTTACATCACCTGTGTGTAATACGGTAGATCTTATGTGTAGTAATGCTTTTTGAGACAAACAAGAAGGAAATGTATGTGACAAGGAGCTTCCCAGATAAGGAGGGGAACAAGAAGCAGGAGGGAGAAGTAACCAGTAACTCAGTAGTGACAGGTGGTTTAACCATCAATCTTCTCCAGTGCCTGCTTTCCTAGCATGCAGTTATCCATTGAACAGTTTAACATCCCAGTTGCAACAAGAAGTAGACTCAGAACACTGAAGCAGCATGGGATGCCTGGCAGGCAGTGAGGAGCAAACAAGTCTCACCCCTGCTTCATATCCATCACTTCAACTCACTAATCAAAGTCTGGAAGCCCAGTGCAAACAGACATGTGCGTTTTGGAAATGCAGCAGCTTGGGGTGAAACCTGCCTGTGGCTAGAGCTCTATGGTTACAGAAAAAATGAGGTTTTAACAGAGAAAAAGCCAGCGCCGTGTTCTACAATGGCTTTGTCTCCTCATGTGAAATTTCTGAGGGGAATGTTTTTTCAAGCTGGAGATTCTCTGTCTGCATTTTTTTTCTGCTTTTATTAGTTAAGTGTAAAGATGCAAAGCTTTATTTGTTTTGCTTTGCTTTGCTTTCCCCTTTGTCTTATATGGAAGTAGTTTCCTGTGATTTTGGCTTTTTTTTCCAGGGCAGTAGGAATAATCATAAAATCATGGAATCGTTTAGGTTGGAAAAGACCTTTAAGATCATCAAGTTCAACCGTTAACCTAACACTGCCAAATCCACCACTAAACCATCTCCCT
Source organism: Nipponia nippon (assembly GCF_047370975.1). Lineage (NCBI taxonomy): Eukaryota > Metazoa > Chordata > Aves > Pelecaniformes > Threskiornithidae > Nipponia > Nipponia nippon. The sequence continues at coordinate 12,712,418 of NW_028262358.1, read as the reverse complement.
AAGCATTGCATCTACCTGCCTTTTAAATACCTCCAGGGATGGAGACTCAACCACTTCCCTGGGCAGCATGTTCCAGTGCCTGAATATCCTTTCGGTGAAGAAATTTTTCCTAATGAAAGAGTCAGTTTTAAAAAAAGTGTAGGAAAAAGCTTGGGGAAAAAGTAAAACATTGCAGGAGGAGAGTCATTGGGAGAGTGACAGTGACTAAAGAAGAGAGATGGTGTGAAACAGAGCAGGGTTAGGGCCTGATTCAAATCCACTGGGGCTACCGGATACTGGGACACTGAGCCTGGAGAAACTGGGGACAGGCAAGCCCTGAAAGAGGAAAGCGAAGAATGCCAAGCAGCAGAGAGATTCTCTGGGAGGGTATGAAAGTAGGAAATCAGTCCAGGAGACAAACACAACCCAGACAGACTAATTACTTAAAAGCTATTTTGGAAGGAGAGTTTCTCCCTCATCTGGGACAGCTCCCTCCATCATGCCTCCCTCCAAAGCTGCAGCTGCCCTGGCCCAATCCTTGTGATAGTCCTGCTTCTAGTAGAAGGTTGGAGTGGAGATGTCCAGTGTTTCTTGAAGTAGTGCTTCTGTGAGTCTTATCTATCAGACTTATCAGAGAAAAGTATTAATGGGATTTTGTTCCTGCCCTTGGGGTTTTAAAGATAATGGGACTACCTGCTGATGAAAGAAGGTGGGATGTGCTCCAGAGATGTGCTGGCAGAAACCACCATCCTGGCCTTGTGCAGATGTGGAAATTCTAGCTCTCTACCTGGCCGGTCATGTTAGGCAGAGGTTCTGGTTTTCTGGAGCTTTTCCAATCTTGCTTGTATCCCTTGGGCAGAGCATAGAAGTGAGAGCAAAGCAGGTCTGTGCCTGGAGAGTCAGGAAAGAAAGGGAAGCAAGAAGAGGGACATACACTGGCATCTCCTTCGGACACAATGCTAAAGTAGGGAATCACTGAACAGAGTGCCTCAACTGTGAAACTTGCCTCTACTTGCTGGTCTTGTCTTGCCCAAGATCAGAGCAGCAGTGATTCTCCAGGGGCTCAGGTGAGCAGCATACCAGGGTTACCCGGTAGAGGCTGTGTGAGCTCTCTCTATTGTCACTGCACTATTTCAGAGGAAAACCCTGCTTAAACTCCACTAGGTGGGCAAGAATCCTTCTACTCAGGGGTTGCAGGAGTCCTTCAGTGGTGGGACAGGCTGTCTTCCCAACTGCTTTCACCTTGATGGGTCCTTACAACCCCAAACTTGGGAGTCTGAGTGATGACAATACCTAAGGTCTTAACACGGCTTTTCTTACTGTGACAATTTCTTCTATGAATCTCATACTCTGACATCCTCTGTTGGCTGTCAGAAATGGAGGACTCTGTCCAGGCTCCCAGATGTTGGGGAGCTGAAGATATTCTATGGAAAATTGTGTACAGATGCTTTCTCCTTCACCCTTGCTCTTTTCCTGCACAGATCTTCCTTAAATTCTTGCTTTATCTCTTTTTCCTTGTCCTTTTATGTTTAGACAAGTATCACTTGCAACCTCTCCCATAAGGAGATTTTCCATGTGCTGCTGTTTCCCCTCTCAGCAGGGCAGTTGCTTATCTGGGAGCTCTGGCGGCCCTGGCTTCCCTTTGTTCCCCAAATATAACTGCCTGTCACTGTTTGCAATAAGCAGAGGCCTCTTAGAGGGGGTGGGTACAGCTGTTAGATGCAAGTGTGTGCTATCATTATTAGAAGCTGCTCTTGAAAGGAGAGACATTTCCACAGATACTTGATTGACTAAATTGCAAGAGTTTCTAGTATCTTCTCTAACAGCAGTATATTTAGTTTTACAATACTGCCTTGAAACGTGGGGGATGTTCTTTTTCCTCTTTCCTAAAATCTGTTTCTGATTTTTTTTTTCCACTGTTCAGCTATTTTGCCATTTGTTTGGGGAAGGAATTACAGCTGTAGCATGTTTGCCATTTCTTGTATAGCCCTGTGAGGTTTTCGGTTCTGTCTGAGAAGGGTTTATCCTGCAGCATACAAGTACTTCATGGTGGGAAGTCCACAAGGAAGGGATGCCTGTGTAATTTAATCCAGGGGCCATGAGGAGAGTGTGCCACTCAGTGAACTCATGCTGGGCCAGAAAACACGCTTACTTGTTACGCATGGCCTTGCAAAGACTGGCAGCCAAAGCATGGAAGATTTAGGCAGCTGTACCCAGGATGGGCAAACATGCTGAGCTAACATCTGTAAAGGAGGCTTCAAGACTCCCAAATCCCATCCAGCCCCGGCACATTTGTGGAGGCAACCTATTTCTCTCTTTGAAGTTGGATGCTCAGATATCTCTAGATATTGCAGTTTCTCTCAATGTAGAAGTGGTGAAGCTTTTTTTTTTTTTTTTTTTAAACAGTCTCTTCCTTAGCATGTGTAAATTGCCAAAAGCAATCTAAGAAAAAGATGCAATTTTTAATTAAGCCACATGTCTCTGCAGACCTGCCTTGTTCCATGTCCAAATGCTGCCTTCCAAATGCCACCTGTCTGTATCTACACTACCTACCATGTCCCTGGGCAGCAGCTATGTGCTGAATTGCTGGCCTTGGGGTGTCAGGGATGAGTGCTCATTGGTGTACTTTGGAAAGCTTGTTTGAACAGTTACGTGTCTCCATCCCCATGTGTGAGCTTCTTTATTCACACTATCTGCTGCAAACTGGGTTTATAACAGTAAATAAAACATCAAGGACCCGAATTCTGGTGATGCCAGTATTTGTAACTACTTGACTTCCCTGAGGACATGCCCATGGGTGGATTTATCAGGCAAGCTACCCAGAAAAGTGTCTAGTAGCTTTTGTGATGTCCTTTACAAAGGCAACTAAATCACAAAAACATCTATTATGGAGCAGAGGGATAAATGTAATCTTTTATGCAGGTTTTCAACATTTTTACACATTGTGTCTTTTATTCCCCAAAGCATAACATGAGATCTTTTCAGTGTAGAAAATTCTGTTTAATATGTTTCACAATGTATTTGAAGTCCAGCACAGAAACTTTTTCCTTGTGCTCATGTCTGACTGAATCTGCCTTGGTTTCTCAGGAGAAATGCTTGCTAGGAAGGAGAGCACTCTAGATCTCCTTTGATGTACTGATGAAATCATTGCTGCATCTTGTATTCCAGCAGGCATGCCACTGTGCTTTATTTACATTTTTAATACAATGCCATTTTATATGTATCAAAACTGGCAATGAAATTAATATACAGTATATAAATGCATTATAGAAAAAGAACAACTCTGGCAGCTGCTTTAGAGAAGTGATTAAAATTTAAAAGGCAATTTGCCAGTAGGAGAAAACAAAATAAACTCATTATTTACCATGGCTACGTCCCTAATGGAGTGTGGAAATGATTTTATTAATGTTTTTGATATTTCAGAGGGTGTTTTTTTCCTTGACAACTACAAAATATCTGCTTCTTTACAGGAAAGATGATTGCTTCAAAAGTTAACACTTTCTGTGGCAAACCCAGTTGCTCTGGCAACTGCTTTCCATCCAGAAGACAATCTTCAAGAAATAATTCTCTCCCTCCATTTTGGGCCAACATACTTGTAAGTCAATTTAGCTTACTCCTCTAGATGCTCATGGCATTTCTTCTAGAAAGAAATCTGTGCAGAGGTGTTGGTCCACCATGTCATTGGAGCTTTGCAAGAAGGGCACAGCAAAGGCTTTGTCTAACTTCTAAAAAAGGTCCTGGGACTTTTCAAAGTCTGGAAGGTACCAACATCATAAGCAGCGAAAAGAGGAAGATCTTTTCCAAAATTCTGGTGAAAAAGGCACAGGGATGGAGCATAAAACTGTTTGCAAGGCATCTAGATCTGTGATCTGTCCCTTCTGAGCCAGACCTTTATAGCCCCCAGTCATTTTCTTACCAGGCTGAAAGCTAAGACTTACCTGTGCAACTCTTGTAAGGCCATTATCTGTAAGTCCCACTCCCTGAAACCACTAATCTCTGTATTTCAGAGACTCTTTGAGACTTCTAGAGATTTATTTATAATGACTTTCCCAGTACAAGCTTAGCTTACCTAAACTTACTCTTTTAAATCAACTGGGCTGCAGACCACCCCACACTCTAGGCTGTTGACCTAATAAAGATCATCCGGCACTTCAAACAGCAGGGACAAACTGTACCCCTGAGAGCTGTGACTACCTGTGAATTTTTTAAAATTTTTTTAAATTGACTTAGCACAAAGGGAAATAGCAGTGATTTTCTTCTGAAAAATAAATAGCCTTTAGGTTTTGTTAATTGGATAGCAAGGAAATAAAGACTTGAGGTGTGTTAAACTGGTTGTGTTGAGATGTCTGTTGACTGAGAAATTAGGATGTCATTGCAAGAGGATGCTTGCATAAGATGATTGTTTGGCTGGACTGTTTTGATGTAGAGATTTTGAAGCCTTTTACTTGTTAAGGTAACTGTTGCCTGAATAAGGTAAGTGTAAATGTTGAAACAGTGGAAGATAGTGCCCTGAATAGCCCTTGGGATATACGTCTGCTGTGTTAAGTGTATGCATGAATGAGATGAATCTTACTTCATTTTAGCTAGCTGTCTGTTTTACTTATTGCAGGAGGTTGTGAGTACAAAAGAGAAAACAAAGCCTTGTGTTGTAAGAACAGTTATTTAATTTTGCTAATCAAAGGATATTAGTGATGCCTTCTGCTTTTCATATGACTCTCTGTAATAATTTTAGTAGAGCAAAAACCACAACTGTAGCCAGGTCTTATCTCTTCAAGCTAATCTGACTGTCAGCAAAGGTGTTATATAATTAAATACTACCTTAGTTTATTCTAGTATCTAGGTTTATTTCTTCAAGGCTTGGAACTAACTACATTCAGGTTTAACCTTAGCCTAGGCAACTTTCTCTGACAGGCTTCGAAAGTGCTAAACTCCAGAGGCTGACCTTTACTTTTTCTAATAGTTTGGATACAAAGTTGTAGTAAGGTACAATTGCAGGTACTGCTTCTGAGGAATTTTAACTGGTGCTTTCCTTTTAAATTTAAAGTCATGCTGTGAGCTAAGGAAGTAAAAAATATTTAGCCAACTCAGTGGAGCACAATGTAGTGAAACAGTGTAATCTGAATAAACAAATTGGATGCTTACTGGGCCCTGCTGCAGATCATTTGACTTGGTCCCCTTGGGTCTGGGGTTCCTGCAGTGAGATCCTGTGCCCATCTACCTGGGCCAGAAAACCGTCACATTTCTTTACATGGCAGCTATGGCAATGTGGGGAGTATCGTAGTTAGTCTACTTTACTACTAGGATACTAGGAGTATCGTACTAGCCTACTCTTGTCTCTGCATCAAGTAGGTCTTGAGTGCCAGATGTTTGATGCTTCCCTCCCTGGGGCAGAGGAGATGCCCACCAATCTTCTTTTGCCCCTGAGTCTGAACAGTGGAAGGGAAACCACCTGTTCATCTCTCTAAGGGAACTGCTGCTCAGGGTGGCAGGTTCAGGAAAGCGCTGCACACTGTGATTGAGTCTTCTTGGGTAGGGCTGAAAGGCCTTGCCATGTTTGACACGTTTCAGAAGTGAAACGTAGTTTCTTGTTAGCTTTTGAGTCACTGATTTTTTTTTAGTGGAATTTTTTAAAAATTTGCTTGTTTCTTTCTTTCTTTTTGTTTGTTTGTTTGGTTTTGGTGTTTTGTTGTTTGTTGAGAAGTTCTGATAAAACCTGCTCAGCCCACCAGTTCCTTGGTCATGCCCATGCCCTGCTGTAACGTGCAGGAGAATTTGACAAGCCTTCTGGGCAATTTCACCTGCTCTCAATATTAGTAATCCCTCCCTATGCTCTATATGACGGGACTATCATCATTTGCCTCTAAGCAGCCCATGTTCTTTACCAATGTGCCTCTCATTCATAGGGATGAAATAAAGAGGTGCTGTTTCACAGCTAGGAAAGTTGGACCGCAGAGACTTTTTGGGTCTGTGTCCTCAGGTGCCCTTGGTCACCTGTTTCCAGTCCATCTGACTTGTCCAGGGTCACAGGTATACCAGTCTCTCCAAGGCTAGCTTCCACCTGAAAAACTAGGAGATGACAGAGTGATTTTGGACACTGATTGAATTCTTAGGTATTGCCTGATGCCAACAGCTGAAAGACAAGGCCTGACAGTACAGAAATGCTTGCAGGGTGACCTGTTTTCCCTGACTGGTGACTGCCCTGGCCATACCATGAGAGCCACTTGAAACTCTGAGAAACTAAAATATGCTAAATACAGTTTTGTCAGATAGGAATCTCTCTTCCAAGCAGAGATTACCCAGAGGGTGAGCTGCTCAGGGCAAATTAACATTATAGAAATAATACAGCAAGTTTAAACTTGTTTCTATTCATCTGGCAAGTGCTTTCAGGCTAATAATGGAAAGGGCAGCAGTATTATGTAGTAATGGGCCTCCTTTCCGTTGTTCTGTGAAACTGCACTTCATTAAATGGCAACCTTTCTCCTGTCCTAAAATAGTAAACTATAGCAGTAGCAATGTAAAAGCACTTCAATACTTTATAGCAGCTAAAGGTGCCTGCTATCTATAATTACAGTCAATACTTGGACTAGAGAGAAATGCCTTAATTTTCTTAATGTTTCATGTATGGAAAAACAATCAGGCCTTTCCTGTATTTCTAATTGCATTGGCTGGCTCTAGATGAGAGTGCTTTTCTAAATTATTACCAGGTACTGGCAAAAGTAGCATGGAAGTAAAACCTTCTCGCACCTAAATGCCAGTCCTTGTTGCAGCCTCTATCCCAAGTCCCATTTAGCTTTTGGACCCCTATTTCCACATTTGTACACCTTGAACCTTGATTAAATTCTGCCTGGAGAGCAATGAGCCTGGGAGGTCTCTGTGCCCTGATGAGTGCCAGCTGTGTATTGTGCCATCCCCTGCACCCCTGTGGTCCTGCTGGGAAAGGGAAAGTGCATGCCTGAGACCTTGGATGGGGAAGAGAGAGCGAGCAACTTTGCTCAGCTAATGAATTACAGGTAGAAGAGAGAAGAGCAAGGGAGAAGCCATAAGTTGCAGGGATCTCTCCATTCTCCCATGGGTTGTCTTCCTGGTCCTTGGGAAAGGAGTGTCAGGACCATGAGAGCTCAGGCTGCAGTCTTGAAGGAAGGGAGTCCAGCTTGCTCACATGTGTATAGAGGACAAACACCCAAGTGGTGCACTCCCTATCCTTGGGATAGGGATGAGAGATTCCACCAAGATCAGGTGGAAGCCAACAGGAAGTTTTGGTACTGAAAGGACAAATAAGTGAGAGGCGGAGAGCATTTTCTGGCTGATGCTGCTTGGATGAGGGGAGCATCTCTGTGTAGGCCATTACAAATCTCCCAGAAATTTGTGGTCCCCATTGCTGTAGATTCAGCAGTGAGGACCACTGCTATCTAGGGACTCTCCCTACCTATTAGTTGGATTATGCCCTAGTTATATGCTATACTCTGCCTGAAATACTAAAATACTGCATGTTAATTTTACACCCTCGTCCTTTAGAGGCTGTTGGGAGTTTCTGTCTTCATGGGAGCTGGATTTACAGCTAGATAAGTAGTGTCACTTGGATCTTAATAACTTTTGCCTTGTGTTTCTTTAGTTGTCGGGGTTTCGTTTGGTTGGTTTTGGGTTTGTTTGTTTGTTTATTTGTGGTTTTTATTGTTGTTTATTTCTTTATTACCTATTTCAGCAAAGTGTCACATCTTAGAGAAAAGTCTTTCTTTGGAGAAACCATTAAAGTCTTGGTAGGTTGCTCAGGATGCTGTGCTCCATTGTACTTGTGGTTTGAACTGGTGCCCTGAGCCTCACAGAGGAGGGTGTCTGAAGAAACACAAAGGCAGAACTACCAGAAAAAACAAATTTAAAACCCACAACCCTGCTGTTGGAGAAATTGCTGCAAAGTAGGGATGCCACATTTGAACAAGATGACTACCAGCAGCTTAGACAGGGAGAGGGACTCACCAATCATGTGTTCTGAGAAGAATTCTTACATGCATGAGGAAAAAAACTGCAACAAGCATGGCCTGGTTTTATAACTTTGCTGTAGTGCCATTAGCACCAGAGGAAATCCAAGTAGCACTCAGGGCAGGGAAAATCTAAAAAGAGGGGAAAAAAAAAACAAAGCTCTTAATCCAACATCTTTTTACACTGTTTAAAGTGGAGCCCAATAGCACCTAGATTAAATTATCCTAGAGAAACACAGTTGTCTAATCACTTACATGGTATTTTGAGATTGATGATTGTCATGGTTTAACCCCAGCCAGCAACTAAGCACCACACAGCCACTGGCTCACTTCCCCTGGTGGGACGGGTGAGAGAATCAGAAGAGTAAAAGTTAGAAAACTCATGGATTGAGATAAAGACAGTTTAATAGGTAAAACAAATGCTATGCATGCAAGCAAAGCAAAATAAGGAATTCATTCACTACTTCCCATTAGCAGGCAGGTGTTCAGCCACCTCCAGGAAAGCAGGGATTTATCATGTGTAACGGTTACTTGGGAACACAAACGCCATCGCTCCAAATACGTCCTCCCCTCCTTCTTCTTCCCCCAGATTTATATGCTGAGCATGACATCATATGGTATGGAATACCATGGGAGGTGACCTGCTGCCTCCCATACCTCCCATATGGGAGGTGCCCTGCTCGACCTGCTGTTTACGAACAGAGAAGGCCTGGTGGGCAATGTGGTGGTCGGAGGCTGTCTTGGGCTCAGCGACCATGACATGATAGAGTTTTCAATTCTAGGGGAAGTAAGGAAGGGGGTCAGCAAGACCGCTACCCTGAACTTTAGAAGGGCAGACTTTGGATTGTTTAGGAGTCTGGTTAACAGAGTCCCTTGGGAGGCAGTCCTGAAGGGCAAAGGAGACCAGGAAGGCTGGATGTTATTCAAGGAGGAAGTCTCAAAGGCGCAGGAGAAGGCCGTCCCCATGTGCCGCAAGTCGAGCAGGCAGGGGAGAAGACCGGCCTGGCTGAACAGAGAGCTTTGGCTAGAACTCAGGAAAAAAAGGAGAGCTTACCGCCTTTGGAAGAAGGGGCAGGCGACTCAGGAGGATTACAAGGATGTTGTGAGGATATGCAGGGAGAAGATCAGAAAGGCAGCTGGAACTTAAACTGGCCACTGCCGTTAAAGAGAACAAAAAAATGTTTCTACAAATATACCGGCGACAAAAGGAGGGCCAAGGAGAATCTCCCTCCTTTGTTGGATGTGGAGGGAAACATTGCCATGAAGGATGAGGAGAAGGCTGAGGTACTTAATGCCTTCTTTGCCTCAGTCTTTAATAGTCAGACTAGTCATCCTCGAGTTTTTCAGGCCCCTGAGCTGGGAGATGGAGATGGGATGCAGAGTGAAGTCCCAGTTGTTGAAGAGGTGACAGTCACTGACCTGCTTCTCCACCTGGATGTGCACAAGTCCATGGGCCCAGCTGGGATCCACCTGAGGATAATGAGGGAGCTGGCAGAGGAGCTGGCCAAGCCACTCTCCATCATTTATCAGCAGTCCTGGTCAACCGGGAGGTCCCGGATGACTGGAGACTAGCAAACGTGACACCCCTCTACAAGAAGGCTCGGAAGGAGGATCCCGGGAACTACAGGCCTGTCAGCCTGACCTCGGTGCTGGGGAAGGTCATGGAGCAGGTCATCTTGAGTGCCATTATGCAGCAAGTGCAGGACAACCGAGGGATCAGGCCCAGTCAGCATGGGTTTATGAAAGGGAGATCCTGTTTCACTAACCTGGTCTCCTTCTATGACAAGGTGACCTGCTTAGTGGATGAGGGGAAGGCTGTGGATGTTGTTTACTTGGACTTTAGTAAGGCCTTTGACACTGTCATCCAGAGCATTCTCCTGGAGAAGCTGGCTGCTCACGGCTTGGATGGGTGCACTCTGTGCTGGGTTAAAAACTGGCTGGACGGCCAAGCCCAGAGAGTGGTGGTTAACGGAGTCACATCCAGTTGGCGGCCAATCACGAGTGGTGTTCCCCAGGGCTCCGTATTGGGGCCGGTCCTGTTCAATATCTTCATTGATGATCTGGATGAGGGCATCGAGTGCACCCTCAGTAAGTTTGCAGATGACACCAAGTTGGGTGGAAGTGTCGATCTGCTGGAGGGTAGGAAGGCCCTACAGAGGGACCTGGACAGGCTGGACCGATGGGCTGGGGCCACCTGCATGAGATTCAACAAGGCTAGGTGCCGGGTCCTGCACTTGGATCACAACAACCCCATGCAACGCTACAGGCTAGGGGAGGAGTGGCTGGGCAGCTGTCTGGCGGAAAAGGACCTAGGGGTGTTGGTTGACAGCCGCCATGAACATGAGCCAGCAGTGTGCTCAGGTGGCCAAGAGGGCCAATGGCATCCTGGCTTGTATCAGGAATAGTGTGGCCAGCAGGACCAGGGAGGTGATAGTGCCCCTGTACTCGGCACTGGTGAGGCTGCATCTCGAGTACTGTGTTCAGTTTTCAGTCTTATGAGGAGCGGCTGAGGGAACTGGGGTTGTTTAGCCTGGAGAAGAGGAGGCTGAGGGGAGACCTTATTGCTCTCTACAACTACCTGAAAGGAGGTTGTAGCGAGGTGGGGGGCGGTCTCTTCTCCCTAGTAACAAGTGATAGGACGAGAGGAAACGGCCTCAAGCTGCATCAGGGGAAGTTTAGGTTAGATGTTAGGAAAAACTTCTTCACCGAGAGGGTGGTCAAGCATTGGAACAGGCTACCTAGGGAAGTGCTTGAGTCTCCATCCCTGGAGGTATTTAAAGAACGGATAGACGTGGTGCTCGAGGACATGGTATAGTGATGGACCTGGCAGTGCTAGGTTAACAGTTGGACTCGATGATCTTAAGGGTCTTTTCCAACCTTAGCGATTCTTTGATTCTATGATTCTATGAATATCCCTTTCATCCGTTTGAGTCAGCTGTCCCAGCCATGCCCCCTCCCAGCTTCTTGTGCACCCCCAGCCTGCTCACTGGTGGGGTGGTGTGAGAAGCAGAAAAGGCCTTGACTCTGTGTAAGCACTGCTTAGCAATAACTAAAACATCCCTGTATTAATAACACTGTTTTCAGCACAAATCGAAAACATAGCCCCATACTAGCTACTATGAAGAAAATTAACTCTATCCCAGCCAAATCCAGCACAATGATAATGCCAGTTTTGTCAGCCTCCCTCACATGAAATGTTGCATACCTCTCTGCTTTCATCTTCCTTGACAGCGAGGTCATATTTGACAATTCCTTCTCTAAACCAATGTACCTATATTTTCTGTCTCTTTAGAAATGAGAGTTTATGGTGTTTCTGCTTTGTTAAATAGAAGCCATTGTCTATCTCACAACCCTTAGCTCCATTTTGGTCTTTTTCTATAACAAAAGGTTTTATTGGAGCTGAAATATGTAATTTTACTAACTCCTACACACCCATAAAGCATACAGGTATGTATTGTATCCGATTTACACAGCAAAGCCACAAACTGCACTAAACTGGTTAGGTAAAACAAAGACTTAGTGGCAGTGGTGATCAGGATGGAGCAAGAGCCAGTTTTGTGCTGGGAGATGCCAGGGCAGTGTGCTTTCAACCAGGCCACAGTCGTTTGATTTTATCTGCCTTGGCTGCATAGTCACTGCTAGGATAATACAGTCAGCTGGAACAGTCCTTCCCCATCATAGCTGTTTGCATGTGTCTTGGCCATTGGTGGTACAGGGTACAGCAAAATAAAGATTCCACTTTTCAGCCAGCCATAGGACAGGTAAATATATATATATATACACACACATATTTATTTTGAGGGTGAGAAAAAACCCTAAGCTCTTCACAAATAATTTTACAATCTTTTCCTAGTTTAAGACCATCTGTGATACTCGCTGATGATTTGACCCTGTATTGTTTACACAAAAATGGCAGTGTGCCAACCACTGAAGCTGGTGCAGGAAGCAATGCCAGTGCAAAGGCTGCATTCAGCCTAGCCAGAGTCACTTTGATTTGCAGAGTAGGCTAGATTTCATCCTGAAAGTCTTCCCACTTCCCACCTCCTCATTTCAGTTACTGAGTCAAAGAATCAATAATTTGAAAAACTCTGTTTTTCCTCTGCAGTTTGGCTTGGGATCTTGCTGTTGCATTCACGTTCCCTTTTTCCTTCCTTACTTCACATTTAATGCCAAGCAAAAGCAAATTTTATGCTCATCTAAGTGTCTAGGACCCCCTTCCAGAGACAAAGCCACACCTGTGGGTAAAATCAGCCCTCTTTCAAATTCATTACAAAAATTGAGAAGGGGTTTGAAGTATTCCTTTGAAACAGAAAAACTAGAATTTTCTTTAAGTTACTTGAGGAAAAAAACACTTTGAGCAAGTGTTCCTTTAATATTTTTTTTTGTTCTTGGAAGAGGTTTTGTACAAATGTGAAAATTAATTAGGATGCAGAATGTAGGATCTTGTTTATGTGAACATATTTGTTGAAAGTTTATGAGGGCTGAATATTACAGTAATTGATGTGTGCTTGTATTTCAGTTTCTCATGGATGCCATCTGGTCCAGTTAAGTTGCTCTGTTGTTTTATATGTTGTGTTGTGGTGGGTTTTTTTTTTCTTTCCTATGATTTTGTGCTTACTGTTGTTGGGAGAGGGAGGGAGTGGGAGAGAAGGAAGTGTGGACACATTGGAGGAAGGATGAAATAGCTGTGAAAGCATGAGCACAGGATCAGTTCTGATGAATGCAGTTTGCATATGCGCTTTACATTAGGGAGTGACAGTGTGTGACTAGAAAGATGGATACATCTCACCCAGATTTTTGAACAGTAATTGGCTAATGTCAGGAATAAGAGGGAACATCTGCTGAGCTGTTAGTGAAAAATATGCATCCCTCTGTCCCCTGCAAAAATGGGCAATGTTTTCATAGCTGCAAATAGCATGTGTGGTGGGGGAACTCAATTCTTCCTGGAAGGGCCGTATCTGGACAATGCAACTACTATGCTGAATGTGCTGCCTGCTTATGCTTGCCATCCCTCAGCAAGCAATGTATCTGTGGGTAGTGACATTTCTTTCTGTTCTCCCTTGCCCTGGTGTAAAGGAGGGATAACCCACTACCTAGAACCCAGATCAAGGGGCTCCAGATCTTCTGTGGCCAAGGTGTTGTCTTTCCATGCTGAGGGCTCAGTCCTCTTCCTGCTAGCAAAGGACTCTTCCTTCATGAGACAGACCTCATTTAGTCCAGCAGAGACCTGGCTGTCCATGGGCAACTCTGTGTTTGTACGTGGTGATCCTGTTTCTGTGCTGCCCCTTTGCTGACCAGTCACCATCCTTTCCCAGCTGCCAGCCCAGGACTGTGCTGTCAGAGTGGTTTTCATCTCTACGGTCCTATATTTTTCCCTCTGCCTCCCAGGTCCTCATCAGTGAGTGTTAACCCTGCTTTTGGGTCATCTGTTCTCGTCTCACTCCGTGCTGGCAGCAGCAGATCTATTGCAAAACTGGTTTCCATTCCACAGCAATAAACTTCTCTCCCCATTGTGGCCTCAGGGACCGCTGTGCTAGTGCAGAGACAGCCAGGGCTAGTCAGGACTGGTCATGTGCTAAATGGCCAGCCCCTACACACGTGATGATCGGTTGACTGGCTGCCACCTCCAAGGGAGCAAACCAAGTGATGATGACATGCCTGTATCCCCATGGAGACCTTGTTGAGTGTTTCTCTCTGCAGTCTGGCCAATGATTTTTACTGTACACATAAGAGATTAATTTTTCTTATAGGTGTCTCTGTCAAATTGGGCTGAAATCAGCTAATGGACTCTAAGTGATCAGAGGGGACTGAAATGACTATTTATTATAAAACCAGGTGAAGAGCAGCATTTCAGGCAAGGTGTAAATGGTTGCAGCTTGCTCACCTGATAGCATGATATTGAATGACCCTTTTCCCTATACCTTTATATTTAAGGTTCCAAATGAGAAGAAAAAGGTTTGTTAACCAAGAGATTAAGACGTCATTAGTAGGCTTGTGTACATAATGTAGCAAAGACATGTATGTGTAGAGGGCTGTATATTGTTTTGGCGAGACAAAAATTATTTGGTAGAGTTTAAAATATCTCTTTTTTTTATAACATCTTAGATATTAGAGCCCTTTTACTCCCCACACATTTGCGTAATAAACTAAGAGATGTTTTTAATTGACTAGAAAGAGGCAAAGCTTTGATAGATAAACGCAGGTGGAAAAAGTATAGGGCCATAAATTCTACTCTGAGCAGAGCTGGTTGGGAATGGTTCAGCCTTCCTGGGGGTGGTGGTGGAAACTGCAATCTCTTTAAAAAGCCAATATTTCCCAGAGGATATTTCTGTTTTGCCAAAAAGTAGAAAATTAAGATAGAGCAATAATAACATTCTTTTCTCTGGGCTGGGCTCGCTCACCAAGCAGTATCTCCCATGATGTCTTATCTCTGGTTAGAAGGATGTGATATATCCTGGACTACTATCCTGGACTTAGGACAAAACTATTCTTAAAACATTGGAGTGATCTCAAGAATATAAATTTTTTTAATTTTTTTTCCCCCAGGACAGAGCATCTGGAAGAAATAACTGAAGAGACAAACAACACTTTCCTCCCAGAAGTGATGCTGAGCCATTTCTCTGTTGGGTGATGAGGCAGAAACTCAACTATGGCAGAAGACAGACTGTGATGAGGTTTATCTGGCAGCACAACTATCTTTCATATTTGGAGAGCCAAGGTCCAAGTACAGATTGGACTGGAAACTGGGTTTTAAATCAGGTGTTCCCATCCAGGTGCTCCCAGTGTCTCAGTAGCCATTTATACAATTCATATGCTAATTTACCAGTGTTCTGCTTGGGGTGAAACAAATTTTTCCTCTGCTCATTCTTGGCTGGTTGGTTGGCTTCAAAATATCCTGCAAAATGTAGGAACTGTGGTGTCTGCTTTAGCTGCCCAGACAGCAGTACACTGGTGTAGAAGAGAGATTAATGGCTCTGATAGTGCTGTCTTTTGTGTTATCTTGACCTTCTGTCGGCCCCAAAGACCACGCAATCAACCCTGCTGTGTGCTATAGCAGGGCCTAGGATCATCCCATCCCTATGTCCTTCATCATTGTTCTGACGAACCACTGTGCTCAGGACTGTGGTACTTTCCAAAGTGCCTGCGCAGGATGAACCTTGTTTCGTTACATTAATTCTTTTGCATGAAAGTCTACCCTTGGTTGTATATCTAGGCATATCTGTTGGTCTTAGATTTCTTTTCTTGTGTCAGGAGAGTCCCATGGGTTTTCTCGCATGTCTCTACCACCCTGGGCTCTGCATGGTCTTGACTGTAGCTTCTTAACCCTTCCATAGTATTAAATGTCAAGAAGAGGAAAAAGCATTGCTCTTCTCTCAGATGTTTAATCCCCCCTAACTGCTAAGGCAAAGACCATTGCAGTTGCTTCTTGCATTTGTTAAATGAATATCTTCCATGAGCGTTTTGCGCAGACAGCTTTGCCACAATGTCCTGTCCTGCACTTAGGCCTGCCCATTCAATGAGAGACTGGTCTCCATGAGACAGCTTTCTGAAGCATTTCTCCTAATCCTTGAAAAAGAGACCAAAAATCAAATACATTGATCAACTTGCAGGGTTTAGGAAAAACCTTACATGAGAATTTTAATGGGTTTCAGCAACAATTTCTCTGCTCGGCTTTTGCCAAATGCTAAGCTCTTTGTTTAGTAGCCTTGTGTTGACAAGTAAAATGCGTATGTAATTGCTTTGCTGAATCAAAACTCTGAAGGCTTTCATCTTTCATATAGTGATAATTTGCTGTATTCCTGACCCTCAGGATACCTGGAACATACAGGTGATGACTGCTGTACCTTGTCCAAAATGCTTTTCTGGTGGAGGTGTCTCTGTGACAGGGTGGTATGCTGGGAGTAAATTCACAGCTTGGGGTTGAAGCTTATGGCAGTGTGCCTGGCTGACAAATGATGCGGCTAAAGCAGTAACCTCGCTGTTCCTATGGCAGAGGGCTGGGGCACACAGCTAGGGACAGGGAGCCCTTTGACTGTAGCAGATTAAACCCAAAAGGGATCACGAATCAAAAGGGATCATGGATGCTAACACAACAATAAGGTCAATTTATTTGGAGTACTGTGCAACCTGGTCATGCCTTTACCTAACAGGACTCCTGAATGGCACGGCTCTCTGGTATGTGGGGTAATTGCACAATGCGCATATGTTGCTCTTTAACAGCAACTTTGGAAAGACAGGGCACAGTTCTGGAAAAAAGATACTTTGCAGTAATTCTTAAAGAGCTCAGTCTGTTTTTTGAGAAGATCAAAAAATAGCTTGATTACAGGATATAAGAACTTCATAGGGAGAAAATAGCAGGTATTAAGGGCCTTATTAATCTAGTGGAGAAAACCTGAACAAAAAACAATGTCTGGAAGTGAAAGGCAGGAAAGTTCATATGAGAAACAAAGGCTGTTTTCTGGCAAGGAGGAGGACCAGCTACTGGTGTGGGCATAACAAATTCTCCTTTTGTGAGTGCATTCAAGTCCAAATTCAGAGCTATTTGGGGAAGATGCTTTAGGCAGATGTGAATAGCTGAGCTATACCTTAGAATGACTGGCCTAAGCATCATAGCTGGTACTATGCAAAGGTCAGGACTAAAATGGCGTGTCTTTCCTCAGAGAGGGCACTCAGAAGGAGTCATCTCCCATCCCTGGCATAGCCTTTTTGTGTGCCATTGGTCAAGTTACCCAGCCTTTCTCCATGAGGGTTCCCCTTCTCTGCATCATGGTATTGTGCTGAGAGTCCTCAGGGGCCAGAGAGTCCATTGGGCTCCAGGCTGCAGAAGAAAGACCCTGATTTTGTGACTATGGCACCACAAATATGGACCTTAGAAAAGCTGTATTTGAGTTTTATCAGCTTTAGGGCCTTCAGTTCATTCTCAAATGTTTATCACTCTCCCAACAAAGAGACAGGGATTGCACTGGATTAAAAACAAATAATTGAAGCCCTAAACCACACTCATTTTTAACTTTCTCCATCTAGATGAGCTAGTAAAGGAAGGTAGGAAAAATGCACATCTCTCAGTGTGAGTAAATGGGAGCTGTCATGTCAACCTCATCCTTGGAGTGGGGTGGGGGAAGGTGGTGTATGATGTCTGGAAAACTGCTCTCGTCCCATGCCCTGTTGCTAACAGCTCACTACACAGGCAGCCTCGTGAGTGGGAAGAAATGGCAATTCTTCTAATGGAAAGCGTCTCCTCATTCCCAAGAACAGATTGCACTCATTCTGGTAACACCTGCTGGAGCCAAATAAAACCTGCTGGAGTAACACAGCTATTGCTGAACTAAGTGCCATGTTCCAGCTTTCTGAAAGCAACCATTGCCCACTGCAAAGAAACTCTGCATCTTGCTGACTTTGCTCTTGGAGGTACTGGCATGGCCAAAGGAACATGCCAGACAGAGGTGTTCCTAGGATTTAAGTGGCCCTGGATGGAGGAGCTCATCTTGCTCAGCACTTGGAAAGGTGCCCTGGAAACTGCCTCCTCCCCAAAGCATTCCTCCTCCTGACTCTGTCACATGGCTTCTGTCCTGGAGTTAGGAGGGCTCATACCTTTACTTTGGGAGTTGTTTTTAGGGATTTTGTAGCTCTTAAAGTCTACATCATCTGCATAAAATAAATTGTCATTTAAAAAAAAAGGAAGTATTAATCTAGAAATCTTCACCATTTAAAAAAATTTTGTCTTGTAACTATTGGAAACGCAGACATAGCCATACTGCACTCAGCTAATTTTTTCCATTGCTTTTGAGAAAAATAATGAGCTAATTAAGCAATCTCCCCTTTGGTCATGACATTACTGTTTTACAGCACGAACCTCTTTCTGGTATGTAGCATATGTTATTTCTAGTGAAATCTATTAATCTTGGAGCATATTTATTTACCAGACAGGCCTTGAAATTAGTAAAATAATTGGACAGGTGTGCTCAATTTTTGACAGCCAAACCTCTTGGTCTGGGTCACCAAGAAACAGAGATGCTACAGAAAGGCATCTAGGACTCTGTGTGTTCTTTCCCTGTAACAATGATCTCTGATATTTTTTGAGCTTTTCTTCAAAGCTTTTCTCTCCTTTTCTTCTCTTGCCCCTCCCCCAATACAGCTTTTCAATAGTCTAGCTGCCGCTAAAGAATTTCTTCATTTCTTTGAATATTTTTTTTCAAAAAAGCCCTAGGAAGATTTCCAGAGGTATTGTATTCAGTTACAATCACATCTCAATTCTTCCCATAGAGAAGACATGTCTGCAAAAAAATCTCCAGTGTCCATTAAAAAGCAATGTTTTACTTTCCCATCTCTTGGGCTATTTATGCATTGGGCTATTCTGTGAAAAATTAAGGAGGAATTCACTTGGATACATTGACGTGCATCCTAATTTCTAAGAGATCTATTTGTTTAGGGTTCTCTCACTTTTAGCTTTTTTAGGGCACAGTTGCTTTTAGCTTCCTTGAGTCTTGTTTGCAAATTATGTTGGGTGTTTAGAGAAGCCGTAGTACTTGGTGAGGTGCTGGGTTGTCCAGTCTTAGAAGGTTTCAAGATTTGGCTAGACAAAATTATGACAGACCTGATGCAGTGTTGGTAATGGTCCTGCTCCAAAGGCAAGGTAGGTCTGGAGGCCTCCAGATGTCCCTTCCAACTCAGATACAGGCAAAAAGTTATATGACATCAGCAGTAGGGATTTAAGGGTGGATGCCAGCATCAAACTGGGTGGTTGTTCTCCTGCCCTCATAAGATATACATTGTAAAACAGACTGAAAAATGTTGTTCCTTATCATCCTCAGCATCTACAGCCTATAAAGGCTTTTGAGGATGCTTATAGGACCAGCTGGTCTATATATATATATATCTACACCTTAGACAAGCTATCCAGACTATTTTTTTGCATCTACCAACATCTATTCAACAGTGAATCAAAATGGTAAAGTTCTGGGTTTGATAGCATCTGTGGGTTGCTGGGTGAAGTTTTCCTTTCAAGTTGGCCCGAGCTCTTTTCCTTGCTGCTCGTCCTTAGGCTGTCCAAGCTGCATCTTCTGAACTATAGATAACAGCTGTATGCTTTGCAGCAGCCAGGAGAGACAATGGTTGGATTAAATGCATTACAGTTCTGATCAAAGAGACTCAAATAAGCATTACACATTACAGCTACTGCAATTAGGAACCAAACACAAAAGCTGAATCCTGGTGAAGGAAAAGGTGTCAGAACATACATTGTTATTTTTACCTTACAGCTTCTCAGATTTTCTTGCTAAGAGGATCTCCTCTCCTTACTTTTATTTTTCTCCCCGTTTGATTTTTTTTTTTTTTTTTTGCTTGCCTGAATGGATGGAAATCTCTCCGTGGTTTTTTTTTTAGATATATGTTTAGTGTCTCTGGGATACCCTTTCAATAACTTACAGACCAGCAGTGGGGCACAGGTGTGTGTGTGGGAGAATTGACAGTACAGGAGCTCAAATCTGTAACCGTAACCTCATTTCTGCCATCTTTTTTCTCCAGTTTATGCTTGGGAATCAAGTACATTTTGAAATGTCTTAAAATATTAATATAGCATAAGCGAGAACTGAGTAGGTGGGGATACAATTTTTCCAATGCCAGCATCTAAAATAAAACAGATTAACCCTAAGGATTTGTCAGAAAAATGTCAACTTTTCTATGTTTTCTTGTTAGTGCATAAAAAAAGGAGATGTGGAAGCAAGATTCTCTCTTCCTTAGTGCCCGACAGCAAAGCTTGTCAGACTGTTTAAACAGAAGAGCTGCTCACCTTCTTGAAAAAAGTCTCCTGCAGTACTACTCTAACAGTTTTCATTTATAGATAAAAATTGGGCAAAACTTTGAATGGTCATTTCCTACTTTTATTTTCTCTTCTATTGATTTTAGGTTTGTATGAGAGCCTGCTGAAGTAAATGCACAATTATACACACAATACATTTGTGCCTGCAGTCTGAAATTCTCGGTTACTAGTAGAGAATGGGACTCTTGCCAACAAAACTGTCCTTGTAGCGCCCAGAAAAGGGACATAACTCTTCATACTGTACATACGGAAATATTTTTTTTTTGTTTTGAAGTGACTGATGAGGATTACATGTGGGTTCAGAGTCATGGTAGATGAGACTGCTTTGCGCTGGCACTAGGCAAGTTTATGGGCAGTCGTCCTGAGTCGACTATCAGGCTCAGAGAGCTTGTCAGGCTCAACAAGTTGAAATTCAGTGGCAGTTGCTTACAAGTGATGTGTCTGAGAGGGTCAGTATTGGGGTGGATACTATTTAACACCTTTACTGATGCTTTGGATGATGGGACAGAGTGTGCCCTAAAGCATGATGATACCCAACTGGGAGGTGCAAATGATATGCTGGAGGACAGGACTACCATTCAGAGAGATCTGGACAGGATGGGAATTGGGCTGGCAGGAACTTCAGGGAGTTCAACCAAAGCAAATGCCAAGTTCTGCAGCTGGAACCCAACCACCCCAGGAAGCAGGACAAACTGGGGTTACCAGATTAGAAAGTAACTTTGCAGAAGAAGAGCTGAGGATCCTGGTGTACAAGTTGCACACTGGCAAGGCCACATCTGGATGCTGTGCTCAGCATTGGGCTGCCTAGTACAGGACCAGCATTGATGTACTGGATCAAGTCCAGTAGAGGCCATTGAGACGGTCAGGGCTGGACACTCTGTGTGGGAGGAGAGGTAGAGGGAGCTGAGCTTGTTCAGCCTGGGGAGGGGAAGCTCCTGGTGCCTGCAACTACCTAACAGGAGAGTACAGAGGAAACAGGTCTGGACTCTTTTTGGAGGTACACAGAGAAGGAATAGGAATCCATGGGCACGCTTTGTAGCCAGGGAAACTCCTATTAGATGCTAGGCAGTCTTGGGTTGTCCTTGTTCTAGCCACAGTCGAGGGGTAGAGGACAACCTGCTGAAGGCAGCAGATGAGAATTTGAACTCCTAGTTCAACGTGGGCTCTCTGACAGCATTTGACCTGCCTTGAGCAAATGGCTCAGTCTCTGTGCCTTGAGTTCCTGTCCTGCGGGTGGGCTGGTGAAACAGCACTGTTGTCTCTGCATTTTGTGAGGTTTCTGTAAGACAGAGACCACAGAAGCAAGTAAGAGGAAGATGAGCATCTCTTCTGGCTCACAGTGGTGGCTGGACATTCTTCTAAAATGCACCATCAAGAACGTTTTGGTCAGTCACACATCCATCACATCTTGGGGCTACCTCTTGAAGAGTATGAATAGTTTTCTCTCCTCTCACATTGAGTAAGGGTGCTTTTGGCAGTCCAATACCCAGATGATCAAAGGATATTGCTGCTTTTGCTCTTTAGTCTGCCACTGAGGTCACTTGGGTTTAGGATCAAAAGTCCTCAAGTAAATTGTGTTTGTCAGGAGCTGATGGGTCCTGAGGAACCCGACATTAATAAAACCCTGCCAAGGACCTGACTTCTGGCACTAAAAAAACTTCAGGATTTGAATGAGCTCTTTTTCAATCAGTGTAAATTAGAGAAAATCTTATTTTCTAAGTACAGAACTGTGCGAAGTAGAAGGGGAATGAGAATAACAATTAATACTTTAATATCTGACGTTTACAGAGCAGTAACATTCCTGCCATGCTAAAAATGCTTCACAAATTTTGCAAGCTAGAGGGATGCCAGTATTTAGATCCAGCCCCCTGGCAAACACAGGGGAAGCTGAAAAGCCAAACACTCTAGCTCAGGCCAATTTTACAAAATGCCAAATAAAAGCCTTCTGTAAATTTAATAACTGCTACTTCATGCCATGAACATGAACTCAGAAGAGCTGGATCCTGGCTTGGACTGTGATGGGAGGACAGATTTTCAGGATTATCCTTGTGTGGGGAGGCGCACAGCCAAATTGCTGGAAATCAGGGTTAAAGTAAGGAAGTGAGCTTGTATTTACTGTAGGCTTGCAGGTGTACACAGGTGTGGCAGTGTGCTCCCCCTGTACCCTCCTGTCCCTCCTCCCACCTGACCTTTTTCCATAACCCTGCTCCAGTGATAATCACCCGTGGCAGTTGTGATGGATACATCCAGCTCAAAGTGGATTCGGGGGAGACACATAACAACACAACAGCCAAGGCCTACTTTATGGCAATGTGTCTACCTAACCACAGTGCTGGTCAGTGTCCAGCTCAAGCTAGATTTGGAAGAAACTAACATATGCAGTCAGTATGTAAATATGACTATGAGTTAAGCATCTTACCCCCATAAATAGTGAGCAGCCCAAGAGCCCTTTGAGCTCTCCTGCATGGCAGCAGGCTGCACGCCAGGATCTTCCCTTGAGTAGGGATGCCTCTCAAGGTTACTCCTCGAGGTTGAGAGATTCTTTGCCACAACAGATCCTCGGTAAGTGACTAATAGCATGCTAAACTTTGAAATCTTAGCTGAGTGATATAAGGGATTGATTGCGCATATATAATCCTTTAGACATAAACCATTGACCAAGTCTGGGACTAGGATTGGATACAGCCGCACCTAGAATCCTTGAGAAGGAGTTTAGAAAGCAAGGAGGTCCTCTCTGAACCTCATGACTCAACGGGAGGGTCTCCCTGACAGTCTTGTCTGACCCTGTCCCCTACGCAGTAAATAATCAAGTATATCTTGCCATTGAATCTCATTAAACCACTGTCACATTTATTATCAAACTTTGTTATCAATAAACATTTTGCTCTTACAAGTGCACTCTCGCTCCATCCCCGACAACAGGACAGCTTTCCTGCAAGTCAGTTGATGGGTGGAAACTCACAGAGCTGCTAGGACCTGACTGTGGGGCCAGTCCTCCCAGCATGAGGTTAGTGGAAACCCACCTGTAAACACCATGGAGGAGGTGGGGCAATGGTAGCATATAGTGTGCTCAGGGAAAAGCTCCTACTCTCTACCCACACTTAATAGTAGCTTCAAGAAACATACAAAAAAAAAGATTCCTGTTTTTTCTGCTTAAGGCAGGAAGAACTATTATTAATGTATCAAATATTAGATATGTATTGAATGATTTGATCCGATTCAAACGGGCAAATATGTGTGTTGACTGTGTCACTGGATATTCATTTAGAGCAATGATGGTTTCTTGTTTGTGGAGAACTGATTCTGTAGAATCATTTCTGAGGAGCAAATCTGGAGCTCTGCAGCTGGATGCATGATAACTGTCGTGGCACAGCATTGCACTTAACTTCCCTGTGAAAGTTTCATTTAGTCTGTTGCTTTTAGGACATGTAAAAGTATCTCCATTTGGCTCTGTTCTCAAAAAGTATACTTCGTCAGGGAGTTTCTAGTAGTACCTTAATGCATTTTCATGAAAGAATATCATAGAATCATAGAATAGTCAAGTTTGGAAAAGACCCTTAAGATCATCGAGTCCAACCGTGAACCTAGCACTGCCAAGTTCATCTATACCATGTCTTCAATCACCGTATCTATCCGTTCTTTAAATACCTCCAGGGATGGAGACTCAACCACTTCCCTGGGCAGCCTGTTCCAATGCTTGACCACCCTCTCGGTGAAGAAGATTTTCCTAATAGCTAACCTAAACCTCCCCTGGCACAGCTTGAGGCCGTTTCCTCTCATCCTATCACTCGTTACTAGGGAGAAGAGGACGACCCCCACCTCACTACAACCTCCTTTCAGGTAGTTGTAGAGAGCAATAAGGTCTCCCCTCAGCCTCCTCTTCTCCACACTAAACAACCCCAGTTCCCTCAGTGGCTCCTCATAAGACTTGTGCTCTAGACCCTTCACCAACTTCGTTGCCCTTCTCTGGACACGCTCCAGCACCTCAATGTCCTTCTTGTAGTGAGTGGCCCAAAACTGAACACAGTACTCGAGGTGCGGCCTCACCAGTGCCAAGTACAGGGGCACTATCACCTCCCTGGTCCTGCTGGCCACACTGTTCTTGATACAGGCCAGGATGCTATTGGCCTTCTTGGCCACCTGGGCACACTGCTGGCTCATGTTCAGGCGGCTGTCAACCAACACCCCTAGGTCCTTTTCCGCCAGACAGCTGTCCAGCCACTCCTCCCCTAGCCTGTAGCGTTGCATGGGGTTGTTATGATCCAAGTGCAGGACCCGGCACCTAGCCTTGTTGAATCTCATGCAGGTGGCCCCAGCCCATCGGATCAGCCTGTCCAGGTCCCTCTGTAGGGCCTTCCTACCCTCCAGCAGATCGACACTTCCACCCAACTTGGTGTCATCTGCAAACTTACTGAGGGTGCACTCGATGCCCTCATCCAGATCATCAATGAAGATATTGAACAGGACCGGCCCCAATACGGAGCCCTGGGGAACACCACTCGTGATTGGCCGCCAACTGGATGTGACTCCGTTAACCACCACTCTCTGGGCTTGGCCGTCCAGCCAGTTTTTAACCCAGCACAGAGTGCACCCATCCAAGCCGTGAGCAGCCAGCTTCTCCAGGAGAATGCTCTGGATGACAGTGTCAAAGGCCTTACTAAAGTCCAAGTAAACAACATCCACAGCCTTCCCCTCATCCACTAAGCAGGTCACCTTGTCATAGAAGGAGACCAGGTTAGTGAAACAGGATCTCCCTTTCATAAACCCATGCTGACTGGGCCTGATCCCTCGGTTGTCCTGCACTTGCTGCATAATGGCACTCAAGATGACCTGCTCCATGACCTTCCCCAGCACCGAGGTCAGGCTGACAGGCCTGTAGTTCCCGGGATCCTCCTTCCGAGCCTTCTTGTAGAGGGGTGTCACGTTTGCTAGTCTCCAGTCATCCGGGACCTCCCGGTTGACCAGGACTGCTGATAAATGATGGAGAGTGGCTTGGCCAGCTCCTCTGCCAGCTCCCTCATTATCCTCAGGTGGATCCCAGCTGGGCCCATGGACTTGTGCACATCCAGGTGGAGAAGCAGGTCAGTGACTGTCACCTCTTCAACAACTGGGACTTCACTCTGCATCCCATCTCCATCTCCCAGCTCAGGGGCCTGAAAAACTCGAGGATGACTAGTCTGACTATTAAAGACTGAGGCAAAGAAGGCATTAAGTACCTCAGCCTTCTCCTCATCCTTCATGGCAATGTTTCCCTCCACATCCAACAAAGGAGGGAGATTCTCCCTGGCCCTCCTTTTGTTGCTGATATATTTGTAGAAACATTTTTTGTTCTCTTTAATGGCGCTGGCCAATTTAAGTTCCAGCTGGGCTTTCGCCTTTCTGATCTTCTCCCTGCATATCCTCACAACATGCTTGTAGTCCCCCTGAGTCACCTGCCCCTTCTTCTAAAGGCGGTAGGCTCTCCTTTTTTTCCTGAGTTCTAGCCAAAGCTCTCTGTTCAGCCAGGCTGGTCTTCTCCCCTGCCTGCTCGACTTGCGGCACATGGGGACGGCCTGCTCCTGCGCCTTTGAGATCTCCTCCTTGACTAACGTCCAGCCTTCCTGGTCTCCTTTGCCCTTCAGGACTGTTTCCCAAGGGACTGGGACTCCTGACACTATTCATCTTCATGAATCAGATTTCCATGCAATTTTTTCATCTCTTTAAACTCTTTGTTTTCTTTATTATTGTTATTATTATTTTCAAAATAGCATTTCTCTTATCTTCCTTCTTTCTTTCCTTCCTCTCCAGTTTCTTTTCCATTTTCTCCCCTCCTGCACTAGTAGAGCGAAAGAAGAGAAGGGAACACCACTTCCTGGTGAATTCTCTTCCAAATGCCTTCCAGTTAACTGTTGCTCAGCTGATGGTTGTCCACTATCTGCATCCTGTTTCTGCCTTTATTTCTTGTTACATGGTAAGTATTTGCTGTGAGTCAGCTGAGGCAGTACAGGCAGGACTTTCAAAAGTGGTAAGTCCTAGTCTCTGGTTTAGTAAGAAACAAAAAACATTCAGGGCCTGGGGAGCTAGTGCCATGATAAATAATAAGAGAACTCCCTCTGCATAGGGACTTGAAAACACGATATGTCACCTCACTGTATTTGTCC
This sequence comes from Nipponia nippon, assembly GCF_047370975.1. NCBI lineage: Eukaryota > Metazoa > Chordata > Aves > Pelecaniformes > Threskiornithidae > Nipponia > Nipponia nippon. The sequence goes on along the minus strand of NW_028262358.1, from coordinate 12,686,505 downwards.
TAGTGTTTATTTCTTTAGTTTGTGGGATTTTTTTTTTCCAGCAGTTGGAAAGGCTTGTAATATTACTAGGTAATTGAATTAATGGGAAATTGTCAGCTTGTTTATACAATGAGTCTAACAAAGCATATCCCACCTCATGTGACTTCTGTAAAAAAGAAAATTAGAAAAGATGTAGAAAAGAACACCAAAAACAATGCACAAACCTGCATCCTGTAATGCTGGGCTCAAAACTAGAGATCTGTCATTTGGAAGTGGCTTAGTGGGAAACTCCAACCTATAGTCTGTAACCCACGAAGCAAGCTTTATATGTGATGGAAACAGCTGCTTCTGGCCATATTGCTAATGGAAAGCCCTCTTCACTAGGCATGGCACAAGATGGGGAGCACTGGTCTGCAGCTGTAATAAGCCAGGAAAATGGGAGAAGAAAAGCAGGTGGCCTGAATATCTGGAGGGACTTGGACAAAACCATGGGCCATGCAGAAGTTAAGCAGACCCGAACACCACTATCATTCTGCATTAGATCCTAGTTCCTGCAAAAAGTCAACGGTGTAATTAAAATTTAAAAAAACAGTTAGCTTTAAATGTGATGAAAGTGCCTTGTCTTTCCTCAAGGTCTGCAAGTTTTCTTTTTGTTTTAAGATGAAGGAAAAGGTGCAGTTCAGTGCAGGAATTCCTTTTCCCCAAAATTTGTAAGATTTCCACAGCTTAACAAAGTTGCCTGAGCAGTTACTGCCACTTGTTTCTCCTGTTCTCAGCAGCGCAGTTTGTTCCTCCAACTTTTTCCACATGGCAGATTTCCAGATGACGTCTGCTTCATTTCCTCTGCAGGAAAATGGACGTAGATCTGATTTCTGTGCTAGTTACTTCTGAAAACCAGGGGATGGGGGCATCCTGCTCTAGTAGTGGAGAAATGCCCTTAGTACTCAGCATCTTACTGCATTCATTCACTGCTGTGGCCACTGTATTGGCCAGTGTGGCCAATGCAACACAAGCTTTGTGGATGTGCAGTGTGGGATGAAGCACTGTCCATGCCACCCAAGCTAGTCAGCCCCACAGCCCTTTGACCTGTGATAACTGAGTATAGAAACTGAGAACACTTGCAAATTTGGGGTGTCTCAGACACAGATGACAGAAAGGAGTAGCTGAAGTAAAAAAACCACCAGTTTTTCTACAAATGATCTGAGCAAGTCCAATCAGAGTAGGATTACCCATTCAAGCCGAAACCAAATCTAGTTGCTGTTTGGGAGTATTTCCAGCTACTAACATCTTTGACGGGTAGCAGATGATAAGCATTCCACAAGGTTAATGGTCTCTGCTGCTCCCGGAGCTGTCAGTCCCTTGTACTGTTCATTAATCTCTGGAAAATGGCCCCACAAGGAAGTTGTGGATTGATTTGCTCATGTTCCTGTTCTTCTCTCTGATCCTGACATTTTGTTCAGATTGTAATTATCATTATGTGCCATCTTCCTGATACCACTGGCAAAACTGATGCATGGTGTCAGTTTGGAGGCTGGGTTTGTAGACCCCTGGGTGCTGAGGAAGACCACCACAAGCTCTTGAGACACCGAAGTAACATTGCCAAATGGAAACATCCTGGGCTTTGACTGAAATGATCCTTATGCAAGCCAAGACAGTTTCAAAAGGAGTTACACTGATAGTGAACTGAAGTATGTGCCCATGTGCTGTTTTGGACTGCTGTGATGGAGACTGGAGGGAAGGAGGGGAACCTCCTTAGGAAATCAAGCTCCTTCAAAAAAGAGAGGCTTGTACCTTCTGAGTCTGAAACACTGCTGGCGTTCTGGTTTCTTTAGACCAGAATTTAAATTAAAAAAAAAAAAGAAAAAAAGGAAAAGAGCCTGGGGCTCGGTGCAATTTGCAACTAATTGGATCTTCTCAAATGGCAAGTGAATAAACAAAGGGTCAGAGAAAGCAGAGCTTGTTTCTTGTGTAATAACAAGAACCATTGTGGGATAACAGTCCTCTCCTGCTCCAAGCGATGACTTAGTCCTGTTTTGGCACAAATCCACATCCTTCACTGGCAATTAATCTGCCTCTTAAAAGAGGGTGGCTGACTCCAGCTACTGTGGGGCACAAGTTTTGTGTCCCTGTGCTTCTTGCAAGCACAGAAAGAATATGCACGTGGCTTGTCAGACTGCCTGGCAGCTATTTGTTATCTCTTTAAGTGGGAAGGTGGCATAGAGGTGCCTAGCAGAGCTCGTAGTACTGACAAGGACCACTATGCCATGGTCACTGCCCCTGCACAGCAAATCAGTTGAACTAGCAACAAACTCTGAGCTTTGAGCAAGGAGAACAGCACTTGAGTTTTGCTGTCAGGCTAATTACCATGGCTGCTTCCTTTTAAGTGGTGTTCATACAGCCAGATTTCCAGTCTTCTCCTCCTGCTGTGCTTGCTCTGCATATTTAAATGAACCTTGCTGGAGCCTTCTGTGAGACTGCTGACAAACTCGCTGCTCTCCCTCCCTTGCAAATTGGCGCAGAGTGATCACTTGCTGTGATCACTCTCTGCCTGTGATAAGCAGGCACTAGCCATGGTGAGAACGAATAAGTTCTTGAGCAGATGAGACCACAGGTTTCCAGGAAGATAAAAACAGCTGTGATTTTTCCCCATGGGGTTCCATTACAACACATAACAGTGGTGGATTACTGTGGTATCTGTAAAAAAGGTTTTATCTTGTCCTTTTTCTTCTCTAGACCCAACCAGTAAAGCATCTGTGTGTGGGCTTAAGTCATATGAGTGATCTCTGTCCTTGGAATTTTCCAAGGCAAAGACACAACCAATCTGACCTAGTGCTGGAGGTAGTCCTGCTCTGAGCAAGAGATTGGACTGGAGATCTGCAGAGACCCCTTCCCAGTAGCACATCTGTAATTGCTATGAACTAGCATGCTCCATTGCCAATTTTTGCAAATTTAGCCCAACATCAGTGTTGGCAGGGGCATCACTGGGCTGCAAGCCAGCTCCTTGCACCATCCAGGGGCTGGGAGGGATAAGACCCCCCCTATCCAGCCCAGTGTGAGCTCATGGCAAAGTGAAAAGCTCCCTTCACTTTCAGGAGCAAGAGGGAGCCACAAGCCAGCTGTGAGAAGCATATGTCAGGAGCACCTAAGTCAGCAGTGCCCATTGCCATTGTAGCCCAGGCTGGCAAATCGGAGTTTGCCTTATGGTCTTCTGCTCTGCTTCATTTCTGTCTACAGCACTGACTGCAGAACACCTACATCTAGACATGGCCCTTGCTATTTCCAGCCACAGAAACAGTTTCTGACCAGAGGAACCAACATTTTGCCTTTTTTTTTTTTGTTTTTCCTTTGAATTAGTTTTGCTAGATCACATATCTATGGTGCTGTTCTTAATTCTGCTCTGGGAAATGCAGTTTTGTGCTCTTATTCAGGCCATGAGTCCTGCCAGGTGTCGTGGAAGATGTGAACACCCTAGGTGTGGGAAGGACAAAAAATGATAAGGAGATGCAAGAACTGAGAGGTTTCTTTCCCAAGAAGTTAATGGTCCATCAAAGACAGTGCTGCTTTCGACTTTTAGTAAGCAGGAGAAATACCAAGCTTGGATCACATGAGCTTATTGTTGATTAAATTAAATGGAGGAGTGAGTAGGGACTAATCGGACTGTAGAATGCAGGAAGCTGGTTAAGGAAGGTGGCTTGTCTAAAGGGGCCCAGGACACAAATGCAGAGATGTTTTGGGCTCTCCTGTTGTCTGGGATGGGAACCACCCTAGAATGGGAGTACCAAGCAAGAGCAGTTCTTATAGGGAAAGTTTAGGTGAAAATCCTCCTGGAAAGGATGCTGAGGAATAATCAAAGAGGACACAAAGACAGTTATCTCTCTGGGCTCATAAAATACAGGGAGGAGGTGAGATGTGCCCAAAGGCCTTTTAAATTGACCAGAAACTAGAATTTCCACTAATTGCTACTGAATGCAACACATGGAATTACACACACCCTATGTTTTGGGTAGTTTCTCATGCCTGTCCACAAAATACAAAGTTCATGGCAATCCTTGTTTTCTCTGCTAATACAATGAAGATGCAGCAGCATTATTAATTACTTTTCTATGCTTCCAGTCCTTGGTTGGTGTCCTGGTTTCAGCTGGGATAGAGTTAGTTTTCTTCTTAGTAGCTGGTAGAGCGCTGTGTTTTGGATTTAGGATGAGAATAATGTTGATAACGCACTGATGTTTTGGTTCTTGCTGAGCAGAGTTTGCACTAGTCAAGGACTTTTCAGCTTCTTGTGCTCTGCCAGGTGCACAAGAAGCTGGGAGGGAGCATAGCTAGGACAGCTGACCCAGACTGGCCAAAGGGCTATTCCATACCATATGACGTCATGCTCAGTATATAAGCTGGGGGAAGAAGAAGGAAGGGGGGGACGTTCGGCGTGATGGCGTTTGTCTTCCCAAGTAACCGTTACGCGTGATGGAGCCCTGCTTTCCTGAGGATGGCTGAACACCTGCCTGCCCATGGGAAGTAGTGAATGAATTCCTGGCTTTGCTTTGCTTGCGCGCGCGGCTTTTGCTTTACCCATTAAACTGTCTTTATCTCAACCCATGAGTTTTCTCACTTTTACTCTTCCGATTCTCTCCCCCATCCCACCAGGGGGGAGTGAGCGAGCGGCTGTGTGGTGCTTAGTTGCTGGCTGGGGTTAAACCACGACAGTTGGTTTATCGCTGTTAGCACTGGTCCACTCTTCACAGGAGGGATTAGGAGTCTCCAGTGGGCTTCTCTGGAAGGAAGTGGTTGAACTGATGGTAGCCTGTTTCCCAAATTATTATCATTGTTGTTGCTTTTTTTAAAATGGGGACATTTCACTGAAAATGTGATAGTGTTCCATCTGGTTCTGTGACTGGTTGAAAGCTAAAAACAGATATGGACTTCTTATTTGAGAAATAAAGTTCTCAGAATTTTAGATATATATTGTACAGAAAAAAAAAATATCCAGAAAATGTGAGAAGCTCTTTCTGCCAGAGCTGGGTCCGGTCTCACCTTTCTTCTAGCAGCTTAGAGACTGTACTAGTGGTGTGATCAAGGTGGAACTCCTGGTCCCAAGTTTTGCTCCATCACTGTGTGCTTTGCAAAATCCTGCACTTCTCCAGAGTAGGTTGATTGATCTTTTTCCCACAGGCAGCTAGGTGTTCTTAAACGATGCACAAAATGTAAGTGAGATATAGCCAAATTACCTCCTGGCTTTGCATACTTACAGAGATGATTTAGTTATAAGACTCTGTGTGTGTATCTTTTTGAAATAATATTGGGTCTTTGAACACAGTGACAGCTCAAGTTAATTATAAATGATTAGTGATTCTTAAATATGTCCTAACTTTTGTATCATTTTGCCAATTCCCAGATGTTTTCAGAAATATTTCTTGTGTTACAGCTGAAAAAGGATGGTTGTTTGGAACCTCCTGAAATGAAATGTATTTGAAAATTAATGTAAAAGCATTTCAGCAGCAGATATTCATTTTCAGCTTAGCAGTTCAGGGCTTCTAGTGAGCTCTGCCTTAACATCACCACTGCTGTCCCTCTGACCATAAGCAGTGCAGCCTATTGAAATGAGGAGTTTAAATTGCAAAGAGAAAAAACCTATCAAAAAGAAAACACAAAAGGTGTCTTAATGGTCCCTACAGTTACCTGAAATGAAGAAGAAAAATTATCTCCAACTGTCTTGCAGATGGATTTGTTTTATAGCTGATGCTAATCTTAATCTCAAACCAATCTCCATTCTTCTCCAAAGAAGGGAAGAAATTTGATTTTTTTCCAAAAAGGTTACACATTGCCATAGCTTGAAGTATTACGGTTACAGTGGCATAGACAGGATGGTCTTTCTGGTGATGAAGTGCCATGACTCATCATGGCAATCTGGTATTTCCCTTCCCAACAACTGTCCTAGCAGCAGAAAAAGTGAGCAAGCAACTTTGAGTACCAGTTGAAGCAAGGCAAACTTCCTGGAGCAACCATGGAAGGAAAAAATAACAGGTTGTTTTTTTTTTTTTTTCTATTTAAGTGAATGTCTTTCAAAAAGAAGTTTCAACATTTCTGGTGCAAGTGAGTCCAAAATTTGGAGGGGGGGCGGTAAGAAGTATTTGTCTTTGAACCCATTTTGATATTTTAATAGATATGAAATGTGAGGGTTTCCTATGGGAAGGGTTTTCTGAATTTGGCCAAGCTCTCATTTCTTGCCTTGTTCCTTTGATGCCTGCAGTGACTAAAAGATAGTGGAATACAATATATTTGTCTCGTCCTCCTACTAGGGTTTTCTGGCTCAGCTCTCCTGCCAGAGTAACTGGTGCTCTTCTCCCCAGATGCCTGAATTCTGGGCATTTGCTCAGCTATGTGTGGCTTTACTGCAGAGGAGTAAGATTACCTGCACCCACGTGGTGGGATGCACAGATGAATAGACCCCTTGAGCAGGCCGGCAGGGACCACTAGGAACACCGTGCTTGTATCTGCATCATCTCCACTGCTCAGCTCTCCTGCATAGGACTGCCTGAGCAGGGAACAGAAATACATGGCCACTGTTGCAATTCAGTGCAAAAGCCTCTAATTAGGTACTTAGCATTTTTGGAGGCTGACACATACCTTATAAGTAATGATTTTTAAATAGCTTACCAAGCAGGTTATGTGTCCACCAAGGAGATTTTGAAGGGATTTTTACCCTCTTGCGTAATATCTTCTTCCACCTTGCAAAAAATTGATTTTTCTAATGTGCTGCTATAAAATGTGAGGGTTTGTTGTTTTTGTTGTGTTATACATCATTGTGGAAATCTTGGCTGAAGCAGCATTTTTCCAGCTAATAAGATGGAAATCCTGGCTGCCTAAGAGAACTAACAAAGTGCCCAGAGAAGGCCCCTTCTGAAGACAGAAGAAACAACTGTGGAGGAAGAAATGTCTCTAAGTAGTATTTTTCCAATAAGCTGCTCCGTTTTGCATAAGCTTTTCAGAAAACTGATGGGTATTTCAGTTTGGGACTCAGGAGACAGTGAGATGAGGAAAAGCAAGACCGAAGTCAGCCTCAAAGAGGAAGGGATTAACCCCTCCACCTCATGTGGTGCAGAGTGCCATGACAAAGGCCTGTGCACACGAGGTGTGTATATCTGGAAAGACCTGACTGGAAAGGAGACTCCCAAGAGAAATTCTGCCTGATGTTTGTAGTGATAACCAATGCAGTTGTCATGTGCTTTCAGCTGATGTGTATTTCAAGGCACAGATGAACTCTGGTTTGCTTGCTGGTGGTTGGAACTTACTGCCTGTCCATGCTCTTGGAAGTCCTTTGCAATCATGACTGGCTGCTCTGAGGAATCAGCCTGCAGGCTTGGGGAGGAATGCAGCAAAAAAGAGGGACAGACCTTCCCCTCAAAGCTTATTCCCATAAGATGCTTCAGATCCCAGGAACAAGAGTCTTGCTAGTCTTGATGTTGCCTACCAGTTGTGGTAAGAGTCAACCTCTCCCAACTTGCTTTTCTCTTCTAAAAAGTGAGGCTATAAATGTGTCACATGCAGAAAAGATTCTTGCAAGATAGAACAGTGCTGCCATATAAAGTCAGAGCAGTTATTTGGGGTAATTACTACATGACCCTGCTAATGTAATAGGGAGCTGGTGGTGGCCTCTGCCTTCTCTGGTGCATATATGCAGAGCAGCAGTCTCAGTGATTGTGTGTGAAGCAGTGCCATAATCTGACTTGATGAAGCTCAACAGCATGTCAAAGTTGTGTTGAATTCAGCACCTTGGGAACAGTGCACCAGGGACAATCCTGCATGGCTCTTCCATGGACACATGGCCACAACACCCGTTTTCAGGAAGGACAGTGCATCTCCTGAACACAGGGTGTGGAAGGCTGCCTGTCCCTGAAATGGGAGATGTGGCTGGCAGGCCAAGGAATCCTCTAATTTTTCACTTGGATGCAGAATCAAGTGGATGGTGAGGGCTTGAACATATATATAGTGCAAATTAAATTGAGATGGAAATAAACAAATTATTTCTAAATAAATAAGTAAATGAAGACTATAGTTTCTCCAGACCATACTTTCTTTGCAGTGGTACTCAAGCTAGATGAACACTGATTCATATTTCTTAGGATGAACAGTGCTGGGGAGGGAGGTGCCATCTTCTTCATAACTCTGTTAAGGTTTTATGCATTTTTGGTTGTTTTTTTTTTTAACATGTCATAACTTAAGTTCTTTTAAAACCACAGTAACATTTCTAATACTTCCCCCAGTAGAGGAAATTGTTTGTAGCAAGTAGATTTTCTGATGAATCCTGGTCCAAAACTACTAAGAGATCCACTAGGAGCCTTGGGCAAGTAGAAAGTGCCAAGCAGAGACCAGAAGTGGTGGAGCAGCCACCAAAGGCTGGGGAGGAGTTGAAAGCAGTCAGCCATGGAAACATTTAGGTAGGGCGGTTCCCACCTATTTTTTCGAAGTAGGTCTTTACTTTTTCATTCCTAGAGCTAAGTGCTATTCTGCTAAAGGACATCAAGCACAGCTTTCTAAAACTTGGGTGTAAAATACTGCTATGGGAAAAGCTTTGCCCGGACTTGCAGGGGAGTTTATGGTACTGGCTCCTGTGAGGTGGTATCATAAATCCAGCATCAGGGCTGGTGACTCACATGCAGACTGGCCTTTCCTGCTTGCCAGACTGAAAACTCTGGCAGTTCAGCACACACAGTGACTCACAGGAGATGCTCGGCTTCCTGCCAGGCAGTGATCCTCACCTTGCAGTCTGATTCCTGTCATTTATCCAGTTTCCACAGAGGCTTCTCTAAAGGCTTTGTCAAATACTTAAACTTCTGCTGCAAAGAAATATATAAATGAGCAGTGTGCTTAAATCGATCCGATATTCACAAATGCTCAATGAAGTGACATCTACCTGAAATCAAAGCAATTCTGAATGGCTAATGGATGGTAAGTGAATCTGCATTAAAATGGGTGAGAGCACTGTGCTGCTGTCCTCCAATTTAAACACAGACTTAAGATTTCATGCAGTGAGAGAGAGATGCTGCCACAGTCGGAAGACAGAGGCAGCATTTCCTTCCTCAACAACTCCAGATTGTCCGAACAGAGACCTGTCCCCGTCTTCCACTCTCTGGTCTTATCCCTTTCTATCCAGATGTCAATCAGCAGGTTTTCCTCTGATTGCAAGGCAGAACATCTCTAGCCAAAACCAGCACCTCTAGGTTGTATCCATGAATGATTTACTGTCTCTGTATTTCAATCCAAAAAGAATGTGCATGAAATCCCAGAGCCTGTAATAATGTATAGATATGTCATTATGGGAACAGTCTTCAGATGACCTGTAAGCCCTTTATGCATTGTCTGCCAGGACAGAACAGGCTATGATGTAAAAGTGCTCAACACCCAGTGTGGGATTTTGCCCTTGGCCTTGGAGCAGTCGAGTCAGGATGAAACTCCACAACTGGAAAATCCCATCCCATCCCACTTGTCTCAAAAGTCCCCAGTCAGCACACTAATGCAGGGACCTTGTGCGAAGGGTGTAACAGCTATTTATTTCTGCTTTCCGTCTAAGTCCTATAGGCATCATTCCCTGGATTGTGTGGCTGGCTATCAGCTCTCTGCTGCCCTGCTGGCAGCTGGGACCCCCATTGCCATGGGGTTTACTTTGGGCCATTATTACAGGCTACCAGATGTATGTTACTGTCACCCCAGATTACTTTGCTCTTTGCAGAAGTCCTTTCCACCTTCAGCTGAAGACTTGGCTCAATGTTTGTTGGCAGGACACTAGAGTAAAGCCAAAGTCGTGTAAATCAGTCATGGTGGTGAAGAAAAAGGAGGCAGACACATGTGACTCCAGCTCTGATGGCAAGCTGGGCATGCAGAACAAGATGGACAGTGGGGCTCAGCTCAGATCATAAAAGAAGGAAAAAAATTATCTCTCTCTATGCTGAGAGTTTAGCAACTTCATCCTCTTCCTGTGGGAGTCTATTGTGACACAATCCTTGGCTGAAGGGTAGATGAGCATGTCTGCATCCTAAATTCACTGGAGTAGGTTGTGCATGGAGAGACACCAAGAACATGACGACAGCAGGACAGATCCAGCTGGCTCTTCCTTCTCAGATCCTCATAAGGAACATGTCTTTCCTTGCATATGACAAGTGAAGGCTCCCCTGGCCATCTTCCCTTCTCTCCATCTCATTTCGCCTGCTCTTCCTCTTCTTTGCAAGTGGAGGAGGCTGGGAGCAGGATAGTGTGAATGGGAAGACCGCCCCTGTGGCTTGCATCTCCTCTGAACCATAAGTGAAGAGGGGTTGCAATTTCAAAGGCAATTCATATATTGTGAATCATCGAATCCTTGTATGGTGATGAAAGGTGAGGTCCCAGATGTCTTAGGTGCCCTGAAAAATTTCATCCTGTGTTTAACACTGTCCTGGACCTCCAGAACTCTGCATCTGCTGAAGCAGTACTGACCCAACTGACACACCACTCTTCCTCAGCTTGTAGACGTATCACTGTGGAATTCAGGATGACTGCATTTCACATGAGCCTACATGGGATCATGTGAGTCACTGTGTGCAAACCACAAGGAGGGGGTAAGAGCCTCTCCAGAGATATTTCTGGAAGCTTTGTGACAATGAGGAAATCTCCAACGGTTTCTGAGATTGATTCTCCCAGTAACCTTTGAAGAGCCTCTCATTTACATGCGTTAACCTTGTTTATTCAGAGAGCCAAGGTCATGCAGGGGAAGGCTTGCACAGAGCAACAGCCCACTAAAAAAAAAAGGCGGAAAAGGGAAGCAGTATAACTCTTGAGCTTTTATTAACATTTCCAGTGACAGACCTTCAAGCACTCTCTATATATAGCAATTATTTAAACTTTATAGTTAACTGACATGACTCCAAACTGGATCAGACAATCAAGCCTTCAGGTAAGAGTGCAGCAGCCACAAGCATGGCATGGATGCTTTTGAACAGAAATACTCAGCTCCTTCTGTAAGTTATTGCCCCATTTTCTCATCAGCCTCCCAGCTGACTGAGAGTGTTCCTGCAGTGATATTAGCTAAGCCTATACACATTTATTTCACAAACAGTACATAGCCAGCAGCAGAACAGGTAGAGCTCTCCAATGACATCATGAGTGGGTTTTGACTCAGCAGCAGGGCTAGTTATTCACGTCTTTTCTCAAAATGTTTGCTGATAAACAAGCAAAATAACTGAAATCTGTTTATTTTCCTTGCTATTTACTGCCAATTAGAGTAATAAATAATTGCCACCTTTAATGAGATGGTGACTATGAGTGATGCTACTTTCACTCATAAAAGGTGGTGAGCTTTCACTTAGAAAAAGTGGTGAGCTTTCGATGGCAGACTGTAAAAGGAAGACCATACATCTGTGCTGGGCGTGTTGTGCTACCACAAACCTAAGAAATGAGGAGACCTGTAGTTTTATAATTCATAAGCTGTGAAGAGCTGGGCCTGAGAAGTGGTTAGCAGATCTTGCTCCATGTGGCCATCGATACACTGTGCAGTCAAGTCTAACCAGGGATGGGATCTGCTTTCCTCTCTCCATTAGTGCTGCAGGTACAGCTTTCTGGTTTGAAGGGAGAAGTGGCTGCACAGATGATCTCTTCGATGGCAGAAACACTTCTGCAGCTTTGACTGAAGGACCTGTGCCTAAAGGAGGAGACTGTTTTAACTGCACTTTTGGGCATCTGAACACAATTAAGACTCATTAGTTGTGCCCCCAGAGGAACAGCTGCATGCATGCATGCAAGCTATTCGGGGCAAAGAGGACTAGATCTGCAGAGGCTAACCTATGGCTAATACAGTGCCTCAGCAGGGCAGGCAATCACCTTGAATTATTCATCAGTTTGTTCAAGCTGGCCAAAAAAATGGATTTTTTTTTTTTTATGGATTATTCTGAACCCCGTAAACCGAGCTCATTGTAAGTGAATGTCACCAGCTTCTGGTAGGATAAAACAATGGTACTGGGGTGGGAAGGGGGTTGGAGAAGAAGGAAGATTGTGGGTTCAGGAAGATAACTTAAATACTCTTCAGTTCTACTTGCAATATAGAGAAATTTTGAAGGAAAGGCCCTGCAGCATTGAAAATCTAGTGTTGAAAACATGAACACTTTTATCTAGGGTTTAGCAGGAAGGGATCTGTGGGGGGTCTCTGGTCCAACCTCTCACTTAAAGCAGGGTCAGCTTCAGAAGTAGCTCAGGAAATAAAGGCATTTTGAATCCCACCACAACCAGATCAAGAGTATGCTGTTTTGAGTGGAGGGCAGCCTTTTACATGAAAGCAGTATGACTATATGTTCCCATCAAGCATGTTCTCATTTAGCACATCCCACTAACTTAAGCAGGAGATTGGCTGGCTCGGTGATTTTTTCAGGATAGAGCTGCCTAGCTGCTCTTTTGCTCTTTGTAAAGTAAATGACAGGGAACAGGTTTGGCATAAGAGACAGGTGCATTCTCACCTTCATAAAAGGGAAAAGTGATACTACCTTTTCTTTTTCTTCTTCTCTCCATCTGCTGAGCAGTTCTTGGTGAAGAATTAAACATATTTTGGAAGCTGAGAGCCTTAATATGTTCCACACGTGAGATGAGAGAGGAGGCAGCCTTGGCTAAAAGAGGGTCAGAAGAAAGAAATCTATAGCTGTCCCTTTTCAGTAAGCTAATATATTACCTTTCCAAATAGACTATTTGAAAACTAGTTGCCATTGATTTAATCTGCAGTTGATTTCGTCTAAGTTGTCATCAGCAGTGATATAATATGCACAGACCCTGTTTGGTGGTCAGAGGAGTTGAAGGCAGATCTAAATTTAACTCAGCTGTTTGGCTTTCTCCTCTGGGAAAAAAAGTGTTCCTGATATCACAGGCCAGGATTTTAATCAATGCTATGGTGATAAAAGCAAAAAAAGAACCTTAAGACAGAGTTGTCACACTTATGGAAAGGATGACAGACTATGTGCTGTATGCACTGGGTGACATGTCCCAACCCTGTGCTTAATGGACAGCACTGGTGAGCCTGAGCTCCAGGTCTTACTCATTAATTTTTCTTTTTACAGAAGGGAGAGGGAAACATTTCCCACACTGGCTCCCTACCATCATACAGCTCTGACCTATCATGCTCTGCAGCAAGCATGCGAAGATTGGAGGAGTCCTTCTGTTCACTTCCTCTCTCCTCTGCCTGTGGGTGGGCTCCCAAGAGCAGTGGGGATGCAGCAGCTGCTCAGCTACACCAGTGCTGTGCTGACAAACTCAGCATTGCAGCTGGGCATCAAAGGTTGTTCTGGAGAGGCATACTTCTAGCATCTGGGCTGAATCCCATGTAGTTTGAAACAGGTTTGTCTAGCCCGGTTTGATTTGTTTGGCCCAAAGAGACAAGATACAGGCACATTTGACCAAGGGGTGTTCTTGGTGGGCAGGTGGTTCCCATCAGCTGTTGGAGGTGGCCTAGGAGACATTTGGATCTTTCACTCTGAAAATATCTTGCAGCTGAGAGCAGCCTCCCCTGCCACCCTGTTTTCACGCTGTGCCCCTGCCCAACAGCACTGAGAGTGTCAGAGCTGAAGGTGCTGTAGAAGCTCTGCTCTGCTTCTGTGTGCTGGGCGCGGGAGGCGCAAGGAGCCAGGGAGATGGATGGCTTCCCCGATGAGCACATAGGGCCTGTGTGGTTGGTGGTGCAAACCTGCCACCCTAGGTATTCCCAGTCTGGTCTGAGCAGCTGGACAAGGGTCCCTTGAGTTATCTGCTGAGCCTTATGCTAGGCAGTCGTCTTCTGAAGAAAGGTAATAACCTGACAACAGTGTGGTTACAAACCAAAGTGTCACTGTTTGCTTAGTTTAAAAGTTGGAGAACAGGCAAATGAAAGCCTCCTGGGCTGGGGTGGGCAACAGCATCAGGAGCAGATGCAGGCCTGCCAGAGCCTGGGTAGTGCCCACTGCTCTGGACCAGGCTGCCTCTTCTCCCTGAGATGTCACAAGGACAGCAGAGACACTCCCACCTCACTGGTGTTGGGTAAACCTGCTGCAAACGGAGTCAAGAGTAAGACATTTGTCCAGTGAACCTGTGAGATTTTCCTTCTGGGTTTCCCCTCTTCACCCTTTGTGCAATTGGTCCTGTTGCTGCATCCACATATGAGATGGAATGGGGCTGGACCAGTGGTTCAAATGTTGCTAGTGGTTCAAATGATCCTAGTTAGGCCCTTTGCAGTCCCCTATCAGACACGTGCACATGCACACACACTTTTTGGGTGTGAAAAATGCATTTGCAGCAAATAACCATGTTTACTTGTCCGTATATCCACAGTGAATTTCAGTACATTCCCTAGATTCCCTCTCACACCTACCCCACACCCAGGATGCAGCTGACCACCTATAACCAAGCAACACAGCTGAAGTGAAGAACAGGTAACACTGTTCCACTGACCCCAAATCTGCGCCAGAATAAATTGCATGAATATGACTGTTAGACACCACAAAATGTTCAGATGTTGGGCAGAGAGGTAAATTCATTAAAAAAGTTGCTAAAAAAAATAATAAACTTATTCAGCTCTAATATGAATCCTAAAACTTTGATATTTCTACTTCCTTCCAAAGAGTTCATATCCTATGGTTTTGCACACATGAAATCTTCTGCAAGTGATTTCTACCACAGGCTACAGCTTATTTTCTTTTCAAGCTTTAATCAGCAAAGAGTGGAACCAATCCATTTAGTACAGACTTCTGGTAACATAATTAGTTAACTGAGGTCCTTTTTCTCCTTAAATTCAAAAATGTTACACTTCCCTTCCCAAGCCCTTAAATGGATACAAAATTAAGTTATCTTTGGGGGTTGTTCTGGTGTTGGCATGCTGGATTTTTCAGAAAGCTTATCTGCAGCACCAGGACAATCTGCCACTTAAAATGCAACAGCAGGGATATTTTTTTCTCATGCTTGGTCTGAAATCAGAGGTGTTCTTAATTAATTTTTTAAAATGCTCTTTTCAAAGGCTCTAAAGTAATTAAAATAATGGCAGAAGATGTGGTATATTACCAGTGCCAAATATGATTCAGGCAAACTGTCACTAGAAAATGTCTCTAACAATTCAAGGTCCTCCAAAATCTATTATTAAAGCTGTTTGGGCTTTTTCTTTTTTTCCCCTTGTCAGCCACAGTGCTAAACATAATCCCAGATCTAGCAAAATACAAATTACTGTGGGGGGCTCTATTGTGTTTTATTCTCTTCTCTGGCATTGGGAACTTCTGGGATATATGGGTTGTAGACACTGTCAGCAGTCACAAAGCAGCATGATTGCTGGGCAATGAATTTCCTCTAGCATGGTTGGTCTAAAGGAGTGTATGAATCTTCCCGCTTGTCTCTCCTATTTCTGTTTCCAGTTTGCAGAGTGATACAGTAAGGAAGAGTTTTCCAGCCAGCCCAACATCTTGTTGCTCTCAGCTCTGGCATCAGCCCCATCAGTCCAGGGCCTCGTCCAGGTGAGCCTAGAAAATTGCTGAAAGTCTTCTGAAACTTTTGAAACTGTGGTTTCCAAAGGGCATTTTGGACGTTGCAGAAAAAATCTCCATAACCCAAAAATGGAGGGAAAAAAAATGGTTTAGTGTAACACAAAGCAAATGTATGTTACTGTTTCAGGCTTTTCTTCATTTAGGGGGCTGTCCTTGTTTCAAACCTGTCTATTCAGAGCTAAGCATGTTATTCTGGTCTGCAGCCCCCTCTCATAACCTGGAGCCCCAGGACTATTTTCAGACTATGCCTGGAACAAAGAAGTCCATTTCCATCCTTCGAACCCCTCCACCAAATTTTCTTCTTTTTTGACTGGCATTCTACAAATAACCTCTTACTGCTGCTCTTCCATCATCTCCCAGCTCTCCCTTCAGTTAAGTTCATGCTAATAAGCTGAAAAACAAGCAGGGATTGACAGGATGTGTTGGGGTTGTTTGTTGATGCTCAGCTGTTCTGCAGTGACTGGGCTTTAATTGCTCTGGGTCGCCTTTTGCTTTCTATCCCCAGGCCAGGAGTCACAGTGGTTTTAACACAGGGTACTCTTATTCTAATAGACTGGATGTTTTCCATCCATACATGTCCTTTCCCCTTCACAAATTCTGACACCAGATGAGATTTCCACACATCCCCAACTCCCCATCAGAAAGGATGCAATTGCTAGCACACCTCCCCCGTAAAGCTCATACAGGGGTGGCGAGGGAACGTGATCGTGGCCTGGCCCAAGCTACAGCCAACCTATACTAGGGTCTGCCAGGCTCTGCTTTTTGCAAGCTGGAGGGCCACCATAAGCTAGCACCCAGATGGGCTAGAGCATGGTTTTGTACAAAACCTTCCTGCCTTGGTTTGGTTATGTGTTGCCAGGGATGGAGCCAGGGTCTTGATTCCACTGGTTTTGTTAAAAAAATACAATGAAAAAAATAGCACCTTAACTGTAAATACTGCATTCTCCCAGGTTTAGCTTTTGGTGGCTGAACCTGCAGTAATTTGATGACCTTCTGGCAGCAGGGGCATCATTCCTTTGACAGCACCTCCAGGAGCCAGTGCTACTTTTGTGTCACCAGATTGCTGAGCACATGGGACACAGTCAGACCAGGGAAGGGCTATACTGGTGGGCTTTGTGTCTCACACATGGGTCTTTCTCAGGGAGCTTACCCCCGCCTTTCATCGCCTCAGTGTCATATAGATGTGTGGTTGCCTTCAGCCCAGGGAAAGCAGCTATCTTCTTGGAGCACTGGAAGTTGCTGCTGCTCACTGTCTGCACATGTGGATTGTCCCATGAGGCTGTCCCATGGAGAAGGGTATGGAATAAGTTTATGAGAGAGTTAGAGAGAGGTTTGCCCTAAAAATAGGTAAGGCATGGAAAGGGGAAGCACAGGGGTGGAGAAGAGGGGTTAAGAGCCCTGGAGGGAGAGAGCTGGAGGGGAGTTGTATGCAGCAGTCCAGGTGGCTGCAGGATGTGAAAATCCTCCCACTGCTCAGATTTGCCTAGCAACTCTGTTCTTGGCTGCCAGCATTGCTGGTGTTTTGCTGTACAGATGCGTCCTCCATCTGATGGAGAACAGAGGAGAAGAGGGTTGTAGGAACACATCCCCACTCTTGGGAGATCTGTGCCTGGTGACTTGCAAAAAGGCTGCAATGAAGGTGTTGACTCAATGGTTGCCCCTGGCTGCTCATGGCCCTGGTACGGTGATGGCTCTTTTACAATCCTGCAATGCTCGGAAGCAAGTGTTAATTAGGAGCCCAGCTTTATGTACTAACAGTGTCCTTCACCATTGTGAACACAGGGATATGGCAGAGTGTCATCTGCATAGTTCTCTAATTATAAACACAAACAGTGAAAACTACTAGCCACAGAAAAGTGCTGGTGGAAATAAACTGTTTAGACCTTGTTTTATCTCTGGTCACAGCAGGGTTAAAAACTACTTTTTGACCGACTTGCAAATCTTTAGCTCTTCTCGGAGTCAAATAGAGTCTTATATTCCAACCCAATGGCACAAATCCCCCAGTTTTTGTGCCTTGTGAGTAACAGGTTAAGTAGTACAGGGTCCTCTCAAATCAAATTGTCCTCTTCCCCATGCAAGATGAGAAAAAGTCCTGAATCAGAGGCAGAGGCAAATCTCTGGCAGCAATGGTGACAGCAAAGGGTGCTGACACCATACCCCAAGGTTGGTATTCAAACACAGCTGTGGGGTAGGTCTAAGAAAAAAAAAAGGAAAGGCAGCTGCTGGGAAGGGGAGGAGAAGGTCTGGAGATGTATGGCAGGGCCTGGGGTGGAGTGACATCTGGTTCACAGGGCTGAGGAGGTGCAAAGTGGGAAGAGAAAAGGTTTGAAAGGGACCCCAGGCAATGCAGTGCAGTTCATAACCAACAGGAAATCACAGAAAGGGGCAATGTAGGTGGTTTTGTGTAGGATGAAAGTTTCTATGGGGTGCCTTGGAGACAATTTGTACCCAGAGTCTCTGTTTGGTCCTCTCTTCCCTCTTCAGTTGTGGTTCACTGGAGTTAACAGTGCTTCCACCACAGCCCCAGGCCCTTTCATCACCTCTTCTTCTCTCCTTGCCCCTGGTCTGCTTTGCCTGGAGAGCTTTTCCATCAGCTTACAATATGTCAAATTGTGCTCATTGCTCTATGGTGAAGTCGCCGCAAGCCCCAGTGAAATCCATTCAGGCATGGTGGGTATCTTGTCTGACTGTGCAGCATTTCCCAACAGATGCAGCATTTGCAAGAGGCAAGCTGAGGAGGCGTTTCCAATCAACAAAGAAGAGAGACGAATGTCAGTGTCAAGGCCTGGGCTGCTCAGCAGCCTCCACACAGAAGGAAGTGCAGGGGTCTCTCCATCCTGGTCACTTCTGTGACTTCATGGACTCCCAGTGCTGGTGGGAAGGGACCTCCATTGGTCTCTAGTCCAACCTCTCTCTTGGAGCAGGAGTATCACAAATGTATAAACCTGCTGGTGATTTTGCTCTCCAGTGTCCATAAACAAAGCAATAAGCAGTGAAGCACGCCACCTTGCTGGAGCTCCATGCTGCAAGGGCTTCAGTAGCTTCCCTGGGAGGAAGGTGTGTGAGAAGCAGCACAGACCAGCACTTATGATTTCCCCTGGGAAGAGGGCAGGAGCAAAGGTGTTTGGAGTCGGACTCTTCCTCTTCAACTTCCATGCAGCATTATGCACACACACAGTATTCAAGGTAAAGCTGCTATGAGTTTAAAGAGAGCACCAAGCCCCTCTTTCCAAAGTGCAACTCTTCTACCCTTTCACAGGACTGTGATTTCTTTTGACCCATCAGGCAGGAATTTGACATGTCTCACCAAGAGGCCATGGTTTTGAAAATACGCCATGCTTTCTGCAAGAAGACTCCTTGCACACCCACTCTGTCCTGAAGGCCTTCACTCATGTAGTATTTTGGACCGAGGACAGAATTTGTGGCCTACAGACCAAAACTCAGTCAATGGGGGGAGCAAAGGAGACACATCTCAGTGAAGCCCATCAGAGCAGCCTGATCTACCCTCCAAAATAGTCTCCATAACTGAGAAGGAAAAGGAACATCCAACATCAGTTTATTTCTCAGCAGCTTAGCAGCAGACAGGCTGAGAAATGGATCATCTTCAGACATAAAGTGTCCTTGCAGTTGTGTTTGAATTGCGCCCCCCCAAGTTGCTGAAACCAGCCAAAAGGCTTAAAAAAACATGCTCAACAGTTATTTAGCAGAGTTAGCTTCAGCTCAGCAAAAAGTCCCTGTGCACCAGCTGAAGGCTCTCCTTTGAGTGCACCATTGATTGCACAAATGCTCTTGGGGAAGCTTTGAAACTTTGCTGAATCCTTCTGTCACAAAAACATGGTGGGCTGAAATGTAAATCTTAACATCTGCTTGGAGACAGTAATGCTCCCCCAGTGGCCAAGACAGAGTTACACTCACAAGGGGATTATTTTCTTAAAAAAAATGAAAAAAAAACCCCAAGAAGTTAGGAGAATCAGCCAAGAATTGGAAAAGCTGGTCTGGAAAGAGGCTGAGAAAATGTGGCTTTAACCCAGGAAGGAGGTGAGGGCAGCAAAACATGACCTGCTCATGAAGAACCCCAAGGGTGGTGGGACTCACTTGTGGGCAGAAGTAGCAAGGGAGACGTGAGCAGTTCCCAAGAGGGAGGGAGTTTTATAAAGACATCAAGAGTTAGTGTTCAGATAACTGGAAGTTTCAAAGTGGTATCAGACTTCTTTCCTTCAGAATATACTGCAAGACAGTCCAAACTCATCTCTTATTTGTAGAAAGCTTTGTCTTGCTTTATATTCCTGACTGGAACAGCATGCATACAAAATTCCCAGAGTATTCATTTAAAAGACAGTTTTGAAAAGGCAACTTTGTAGTAAATTTATTTTTTATTTTAAGATTTCCCTTCTCAGGGAAATGCAATGTTCCTGAGTACTACCAAAATCACCTAAGAAGCTCTGATAAAAAATTAAATTCAGAATTGCTGAATGCAGCTTCTATATCATACAGATCTGAAACAGCTATTGTACATGAAAAATTCTCTGCTTGTATTGCAAGGAAAGCCTGGCAAAGTATACTACAACCAACAGACATTTGGATGTAGGGAAGATCACCTTCACCCCACAGTGCATTTCTGTCAAAATAGCACTGAATAATTTTACTAAATAATAAAAAATTTTGAATTTAGTAATCTGGTCTTGAGGAAGTTTATCCATGCTTTCTATCCAGAAGATTTGTAGCAATAAGTAATGTCATAATGATTTTTGGCATGTATTGACAGCCCTACAACATGACAAATTTAGTAACAGTGAGCCTGCAAAATCTTTCTGTGCATTGCAGCTTCTTCTGGGAAACTGGCCCATTTGTGTTTCTCCATCTTTGTGTAGCAGGAAATAGGAAAATTCACTGCAGTTTCTCTCCTCTCTCATCTGTCCAGGGAACCAGACCTCCAAGCAGATAACCTCCAGCGCTGAGCCAGTTTGAGGCACTTTGCAAAGCCGTTGCACAAAGAAACTGGATAAGAGAATTGAGGAGTGAGAAGTTTGCCATGTGTTTAAAAACCTGCTTGTGAAAGGGACTATAAATATAGCATGAACAACTCTTTACAGTGGTTTAATTAGCAAAGGGTTTCTATCACTATAATGAGTTTTAAACCTATGTCACATCAAAGAAAGGAAAGAAATTATAAAAGGCCCTTCTGAGCTAGCCTGCTCTCTGCTACTGAAACCAGACTATAGCTAGGAGTTATGGACCCCTGCGTTTTCATTTAAAGTGTCACCATTTACACTGTTTTTCCATGTGTTATGTACTGTGACTGCACATGGTGCTCTGTGTGATAACATGTTATGACTATTAATAGCCACCAAACACAATAAATCCTTATTACCTGCTGTTACAGGGAGGCAGAGTAACCTCTTCATGTAATGAAAAATACTGAGAAAAATACATAGTGCACATTTCTGAGAGAATTTCAGAAAGGTTTAAGACAGCAGAAAGATTTTGTTTAAGGATTTAGCTTTATTTGACAACCAAGCCATAATATTAAATCCTCCTGAAATCTGCCATCAAAAATTCAAAGCTGTGTATTAGAACCGCTAGTCTTGGCAATTGTTGAGAGACGTATGGGAGTTTGACATTTTGCCCTGGTTAGGGGAAAGATACTAATACACAGCTGGGCTAAGAAGCAGGGGAAGCTGTTCTGGTTAACACCATGTGGTATGCATCATGACTTAAAGAGAAAGAGAGCCTGTTTCCATGCTATATCTAAAAAGCCTGCAGGCAGCCAAAACCTGCTTCTGTACAGTTAAATTTAAGGAGTTAAAGGCAAAAATCCAACAATAAAGGTGCAGGGTTTTTCTCTCTTAGTTCCTAGATTAATTCTAAGTCAAACTGTTTCTTTGTGAAGGGCCACATTCATTTGAAAGCACACCTGTAAAGTCATTGCCGATCTACAGGAGACTGAGGTCTGGGTTACGATTTGAGCCATTTGTTTCTTTCTTCTTCCTATGATAGAGTTTGCACCCGCACTGGCCAGTCCCCAGGGAGCCACAGGAGAACCTGTCCAACAGTCATTGCTTGAGTCAATATGCAGCTGGGTTTCAGAGGAAGGCTTGGAAGGGAAGGAAAAAAGGAGAGGCAGCAATGTTCCTTTTCACCTGCAAGCTGGGCCAAGCAGTGTTCTTGCTCTCTGGATAGTCAGTGTACAGGGAAATTTTCCATTTGCTAAGGACATAGGTACATGGTGAGGTGACTAGACTTGCATGTCCTAACGCGGCAGATCTTGGTGCAGTGCCTCATCTGCCCACAGGAATAGCATGTGCCTTTGGGCCTCGGATGCTGTCCTTCCTCTGCTTGTCTCCTGCAACACACAGCTTTGAGCTCATCTGTTCCTCCCAAAGCCATAATACACCCCAAAGCACATCCAAAGGGCTACATGACCCTGATTTTCTTGTGTGTCCATGGGTTGCTTACCATCACCAGCTGCTGTGGCAAGGTGAAAGCCATGAGAAGTCCAGCAAGCCCCATCCTTCCTTGTTATTTGTCTTTCTCTCCCCTTGCCTCTCTACAAACCAGCCTTTCACGAGGATGCAGGCCCTGGCCTGCTCCTCCACCTGATGTTTCCTTCCCCCACTCCTTTCCAGAACCCTTTTTCCAGTTGAGCACTGTGATTTCTCCTCACTTAAAAATGTGGCTCAGAGAGCTGTTTCTGTGGGGGTTGGCAGCTAACTGGCACAGCTCCTGGTGGGAGTTGGGCTTGCTTATTCACACTGCTGCACTTACCTATCAGGCTGAGTAAGACTGATGAGAGATGCAAAACCCAGTAATCCCATGGTAGATAAGATTAAAAATGTCTCTACCTCCTTTCCACAGCAAGGGCCTTCTCTGTATCACTTTAATGCAACAGCTCTTGAATGTTCTGTATGATTGTAAGGTATTCAGTCCATTATCTGCTATTATAAGAAAAAAAGCAGAGATTGCACTGCTGGTTTTTAATTGCTTAAACAGTTTTCTAGCAGTCAGACCTGGACTTTGCACAACTCTTGCTCTGCTTGTGGAAGACCTTCCCACTCTACAGTCATTTCTCACTTCGATTATTTAATGAACCCTTTTTGCTTGTAATAGACTACATTATCCCAATCCCACCATAAGAGAAAAATGCTCTTCCTCGCAGTGCTAATTAGCAGCCATGGTTGGCTGTTCCCAGCAGAGTGGACCTTCCTTTGTCTGCAAAAGTCTTAAAACAGTAGAGAAGGTGAAATACCTTGTGTTAAAAAGCTGAAAATTTGCCATGTTGGATTCCTGCCTCTCTGTGTCTGGCAAGAAGAGCTTAACACGGATGTTTCTGATTGCAGCTGAAAAAAGATTCCTGGTGGCCTTTCCTTGCTGTTGCTTTGTTCCATTGGTTTGCAATGGAGAGGCTGCTGGATGGCAACATGTGGGAAATGTGAAGGGGTTATACATCTGTGGATCCAGTGAGATGGGAACAGCAGTGAGATCGGGCAGGCATCTCCCATCTGGGAAACCTCTCCCATACAGCTGATTGGAGCTACTTTTGCCACCTTCTTTAATGCACCTTCACAGAGAAGCAGCACTTTTGGTAGCTTCTGTTAACATGAACAAGGTCCTGTCCTACCAGAACAAGCCAGAAAAGAAGTTAAAGACAGTTTCCCATGGAAAATAAACTCATTGGGATGCTGAAATCTGAGCCTTTATAAGGACACAATTGCTCCAAAGACCACCAAGCCTGTCAATTCCCTCCATGGGCTGATACAGGTAGGCTTATATGCCACAACAGCAGCTTGAACTAGGGTAACGTTTGAAAGAATTGTGTTCATACCTTGTCTGTTATAATCCTCAGTCTAAAACGAAGCTTGATTGATTGTTTTTTTTTTGTTTGGTTTTTTGTTTTTAATGTCATTGACAAGTCAGCTAACACAAACCACATGAGAGAGAATACTTTAATACAATAAGGCCATTCTAATTGCTGCCACATCTCATTAATAACTAGCTGCCCTGATATTGTGACTCCAATTTCACAGCTCCCATTTGCACTCTCTCTGGTTAATCACCACCATTTTTAGCTTGCTGATGTTAATTGGTAATTTATTGTGGCTCTATCCATTTGACAGACACTGATCTCATCTCACCACCAATGCTTCTACCTCACTGCCTCTCTGTGATCGACTGGTAAAACTAAAATCAATGAGAATTAAGTTTGAAGCTGGTTTGAAATCAGAATCATTGCTGTAATTGATTCACTTTAATTGTGGTGCCTCAGCCTCCTGAAGTCAGTGCTTCCATTCACTGTCATCACCTTGAAGGATGCACAAGGGTGTCCTGCCCCAGCTCTATGGCAGGTACACCTGAGGGACCAAAGTAGCACAGAGCTGCAGTCCCCAGGACCTACAGCTCAGGAACAGGAGAGCAACTGCCTCACAGAAGGCCTGCCTGTGTCTGCCACCAGCAGAGGCTGCAAGAGGATGCCTAGACAGTATAAGAAAAGAGCAGGGAGCCATGCTGCTCTCTCTGATCCTCCATAGGGAAACACAACCTGTCCACACCAGAGTTCAGGACCATCAGTGACTATAACAAATACACTTAGTCCCAGAAAACACATGTCCGTGGCCAGCATCCAAGGGAGTACCAGGCTCTACTACACCTGGAAGCACAAAGAAAAGTGTCATGGCTGTGTTGTTGCAGCTGCAATGTCTTGATCATGCAATCAGAACGAGGCTTTGTAGGGAGACTTTGTCTTTGGGTTGCACTGGCTACAGACAGCTGTGATGTGGCTTGTGCAAGCGTGGATTTGCTGCAAGCCCCAAGAGCTGTTCTGAGTTAAGAGGAATGATGGCACAGAGCTGAACTTCATGTGTTTGGGGGCTGTAAATCTCTTACAAGACCCTAGGGAATGAGGGGGGCAAGGAGGAAGCAAGACACTGCACTGGAAGAACATTATGTAAACAAACCTTTCAACCCCAGACCAAGCTTTTTGTGACCCTGCAGTTGCATATGCCTCTGTCACAAGAGAGCTGTGGGACATGTTCAGTGTACCTTGGAGGTCTGAGCAGGGACCTGATGGTTTCTGGGGAGATGCACTAATTCTCTGCTCACCATCCCACTTCCTTCTGCCACCCAAGGCCCCTTGCCTGCATGCTGAGTGCCAGATGATTCCTGAAAATTGCTTTTTGTTTGGCAAACCCAGGGGGCTTCTTGGATCATACCACTGCATATAAGTTTTGCACTCTGTCAAATATGCAATTGGTAAATGAATACAAAATTTAGGTGTGATTTGCAAGAGGAATTTGCATGGGCTCAATCAGCTCCAAGGAAAGTAAGACCGAAGCCAGTGGCTTAGAGCAAGAAATGAGTTATAATCCTTGCCTACAAAAGGAGTATAACAGGTTCTTCTAACTCTGATGGGTTGGCAAGCCTCTCCTGCATTGACAACGTGATTTCAAAGCAGGACACCCAATTTGCTGCAGCTGTGTATATTACACAGTCAGTGTTTGCAGCTCAGTAAAGATGCACTGAGTAGGCTTCCATCTAACTCCTAGGTGCTCAGCAAAGCACTTACCAGGACTAAAATTGCAGGCTGGATGCTGACAGTAAATCAGAGTTCAGTTGCACCTCTGGGGTCAGAAAAGCAACTGGTTGTTTTATGCTGTTACGTTTTGCTTGGTCTTCAATGCTGCAAGAACCCAAATTAATATAAACAATAATAATATCAAGATCTAGGTGATAACATTAACTTGTTAGTGGTAGAACACTTCCTAGGCCAAAAGGAAAGGAACTGGGACCTGTATTTACCATTGTAAGATCCAGGCTTAAAACATAAAGGAGAATGGATGTAGCAATAAAGACTGTCTGAGTTTCCAACTCAGAAATGCAATTCAGTTAAATTACAGTTTCAGTCCCTTGCCCTTCCTGGAGATAGTCCACTGGGAGAACTAAAAAATCAGCATCTTCATCCCCATGCACAGAAGAATAGCTCCAACAGAGGGTGAGCCTGCAGACAGAGTGAAAATGTTGGGGAGCCAAGGGAGAGAAGGGAGGAAGCAAGACGCAAGATAAGATGAGCTGGGAGGCCAGTCTGCTGTTGCACTGGCTAGTTACAGGATGAGCCTAGTTATTGCAGCAGATTTATCCCCTGCTAGTGAAGGCATGCAGCTCCCTGCTGCCCAGGAACCTGGGCTTTTTTTTTGGAGGAGCTGAGGTGGGGGTCTGGAGGAGCTGAGGTGGGGGTCTAGAGGAGCTCTGCCTATCCCACACTCCTGCGCAGACACAAGCTGGTGGTCTCCACAGTGGGAGCCTCATACAGGAGATGGTCAGATCCTGCTGCAGGGATCTGCAGCAGTCTGGGCCCATTATGTTATTTTCCCACTATTTTCCACAGCAAAGAAAGAAAATGAGCAAATCCCACCTGGTTTTTGTCTCAGCTGGTAATGTTTTTCACTCAATAGCATTTCCAAGAGAGAGAGACTGAGCAAGGACCTCTGTCAGTGAATCAGAAATTAATATCTTCCCCTCTGTATATCTTAAATTTTCATCTTAGCATTTTGCTGTTAGCATTTTTCCATGTTGATAGCTATATTGCTGGAACACTTCTAGCAGATACCTGAGCACTTTGGAAAAACCCTCCTGGCCACATAGCTCTTAAAATATGCCCAACTTTTCTAACTAGTGGAGTGGTTTGTTAAAGTGGATGGAGAATTTCTTTAAAGAGCAGAGAAGGAAGTAATAATAATAGGGGAAAAAATCTTGGAATGTGCCAAGGTCAGGCCATAATGACCTGATCAAATCTGACCCTGGATAAGACATGGAAATATCAGGTATTCTAAAAATAATAGAGTTCAAATACCTGGGGCAAATCACTCTTATTACACCTTTCCTGTAGTTCCCACTAAGAATGGAAAAAAAATGTGTGAACCTGAGTTACCTGAGACTTAATTTCAAAGCATGCTGAAATCCAGGGGAATCTCTAGCTGCCTTCTTAAATGGCCTGATATATTACTCTTGACAAAGGAGTAATTACAAGACACAGGTGGCTACTCACCCATGCATAGGGTAGACTATGCCCAGAGCTCAGGGACTTTCAGAGCACAAATTGTTCAAATGCTCCTGGAGCCACTGGGAATGCATACTCTATGGAAAATCAATTAAATTTGTTTCCTACATCTTTTGGTCACCCAGGAGCAGCCCTAAACTTTAGTAATGTGGAACTTTACAGTCTATGTTGTATCCTCCAAGCAAGGTAGCTTCAGTCTGTCAGCCTCGTGGTCACACGCATGAGGCAGAGTCCTTTTTGCCTCCAGCACAAGATGGACTTATGTGTGCTCACCTGCCTCAATATGGCTTGCTCCTATCATGTATAAAATGCACCCTGGGAGCAGAAGGTCTACTAAGATAGATTTCAGCAAAGGAGCAAATACCTGCCTATCACTACAACACCTAGTCCCATATAATACGTAGTGATCTCGATGTGGTTGTGCATCAGGCCACCACTAGCAATGTGCATCACTGAGTGTGTCTGTGGCTGCCCAGAGCCTCACTGAGAAGCTGAGAAGCTGAGCCTCTCCCTTTCGTTAGGAGAAGCAGTGCTGGACCCTTGGCAGCAGCCAGAGGAGCCAAATGACCTATGGTTGCCTAGGAAATATTTCTCCACATCACAGCCTATTTGCACACATTGGGCATGACTGTTTCCAATGAGATGCCATCTGGAATAAGAACAGGCAACTTCAAGCATGTATTTGAGCATTCAGACAAGTTTAGAAAGCAGACAGGAATGTAGAAGTTAACATTCAGATATTTCCCAAGCTTGTATACCTAGAAGCCAAATGCTCCAGCTAAACAGATTGTGCCCTATTAGATCAAAACAGTGCACTGACGAAAGCTTAGCCCACAAGATGTCACCTGGATCGTTGTTACACAACAGTGTGTCCATTGACTATGGATATCCTCCCTGCATTCTTAATGAAAACATTAATGCCTTGCTACTTTCCTTGCCCACCCCAGCCACGTTTCAAAGGAAGAGGGATTAGTTTCACAGGAGGATAAACAGTGCATTGAGATGCTGGGCTCTTTGCGTTTGGAGTGGTCTTTTGCCCTGAGGTACTTCTGTGCTCACACAGCACCAAACAAAGTGGGGTCCTCATCCACCTCTGGATAACCCAAATAAATAACAATGATAATCTACCAGCTCTTTGAAAACAGATATGCGAGCTAAAGTCAAAATCTATTAACCTGATTCTCAGGTAGACTAAAGCTATTTTAAACTGCTATGGCAATGGAAAGGGCTTCATACTTACAGCAAATTATATTTATAGTCGCTTCAGGGAAATGTTCTTAGACCTTTCTTCCTCCAGTTAATTGACGGACATTTAACTTAAGATATTAAACACCATTGCAAAGACTACAATAGATTCTCCTTCCTTGTATATTCAAAACTGCAAACTAAGCTGACATCTAGTTTTCTCAATCTGTAGACCCTTAGGCGTTTTCCAGTGCAAGTGCATTTAAGCTTCCTGGCAGTGGACTTGCTCTTTTCTTGCAGGTCTTTCAGAACTGCCTGGTGCTTACAGGCAGCAAAACGCTGCTCTGGTGCAAAAGGGGAAGAGGTGGCAGTCTTGTTCAGAGAGTAAGGCTAAAGAACATAAGCTTTTCAAGAACACCTTGCATAGCAGAGGAACGTGGTTTTGGTGTATCTATCCAAATTTATAATGCACTTGTCATCATGGTATCTAAGCATTACATAATGGGTTTAAAACCCAGCCTGGGGCTGTCATTTAAACCTACTTAGGTTTTGAAGGCTGAGGTGGGATGGGGGAGATGGAGCGGCGCACAGCGATTTAGAAATGGCATTAAAAAATCAAGGAGACACTTTTAAGTCATTCACAGCCAGATGCTGCCCCTCTTTTGCCGAAGCCAGGTTTGCTTGCTGCATGCAGTACCAAGTAGTCCCACCTCAAATCTCTAATTCAGTAGAGTAGGTCTTGCCCTCATTGAGCAGTGCCAGGAAGAGACAGATACGAACTGGGATGTATTCTTATAGGAACACAGGTAGGAACTTCCTTATCTGCCATTCCCACTCCAAGTACCCTGTGGCAGTTCAGGATTTGTCAACACAAGCAAACCAATCCAGGCCTCGTTCTACTAAGTTAAAATAGTGGGAAAAGAGAAATGAAGCCCTACCCATGATGGTTTATGGTGCTGCTGTTCTAGGTGAAGAGATGTTTGCATGTATCTATGGTAAGAGGCTGGCTCCCAACCAGGGACCTCCAGCACCACTGCCAGAGCACATAGAAGAGCACAGTGCATCAGCCATGCTTGAAGAAGGGATTTTTCTGGGTGAATTTAGATCTAGGAGCATGAGCTGGCAGCCCCAGATGTCAATGCTCTGCTTTTCTGGGGCTGACATTGCAGCTACCTCTTGGAGGCCTGCAGAAATGGCTTCTGCTTCTGAGCAGAGTCATGGTGTGGGTCTTGGTATTGCTCACCTCTGCCTCTGGGTGTCCTGTGTTTAGAGGGAGAGGGGCAGACGCTACCATGGTGAGGCACAGTGCCATTAGGTCCTTTCACCTGTCTTTCTCCCACCCCCAGCTTGCCCTTTGCTTCGTACCTCTCCAGTTCTGCTCCTCCTCCATGGCTGGGGCATGGGGCACCATGCGGTGGGACCTGCTTTCCCCACAGCACTTGGCCAGCCAAATGCATCTGCATCACTCATTTCCTTTGCACTGGTCACAAGAATCTGCTATTGGGTAAAGCAATCCCAAGACGCGGCTGGAAACATTAGCCTTTTCTTCCCCCATTTGGTTAACATTTCAACATTTGTATCCCCTGAAGGCTGCATGCACTAAATCGAGTCACCTGACGCTCCTCTTCTCAATAATTGGAGCAGAACAAGCTCTCTTGTTCTCATGAAGTATCATCTCCAGCCGCTGGCCAGGTTTTATTGTCCTTTTCTGGATTTTCTCCAGCTTTTCAGCAGCCTTCAAAGCAGCACAGATCTGAGCCTGGCACACAACCTGCTCAGGCCCAGGCTCCTCAGCACAGCTGGTGCTCTACTACTACTCTCTAGCACAGCCAAAGGTGGCAATGTCCCTCTTGACCGCAGGATCCCAGTAATGCCCCTTCACCCTTCCTGGTTCTGTGTCCCTCACTACCAGAGGGACCTGGAAATTAGGCCAAACTTTTTTTTCCCCTTCTGAAAATGCTTATCAATCAAAACCGCACAGAAAAAGACTCGAATCAGAGAAAACAGAGCATTTCTATGTGACAGAGATTTTAAGAAAGAAGCAGCTCCCCCTTCCCCAAACCTTCACCTTTCTCCTTTCATGCAAATAAAGATGTATGTGATCCTTTGATTAATCTGAGTTTGATATGACTACAGCAATACATTATATTCTTCATTGGGACTAATGCATTCCATAATCCACACTCCATTACATTGTTTAGGCAGTAAAACCACAATGTGATTTTTGCACAGTCTCGCCTTCAAGGCAGTTGAAAGAATTTGGGTGGAAGGGGGAATTCATCTTCCAGAAGGGATGTTGAAATGTTGCCTTTTCTTTCCACTTCATAATTAAATTAAGTATTGAAGCATTAGCATTTCCTGCATGGTGGAA
Source organism: Nipponia nippon (assembly GCF_047370975.1). NCBI lineage: Eukaryota > Metazoa > Chordata > Aves > Pelecaniformes > Threskiornithidae > Nipponia > Nipponia nippon. The sequence goes on along the minus strand of NW_028262358.1, from coordinate 12,656,414 downwards.
ATTGTCTGTCCAGCCCTAATTAAAATGCACTTCTTTGAATGGGATATACTTACTGTGTAAGTTAACTAAATGGCCCGTTGTCTTTATTATGTACTCTATTATACATCTATCATACATACATGTATCTAATTGTATGTAGTTCCTGGTAGTCTCCTCTTCATCTAAAATTATTATCAGCATTGATAACACCACTAAACAACAGTGAGTTATACTCGTCACGTAGCCAGGTTGTAATCCTTTTAGCATGGTCTTTGTGCTTTCTCCTAAACTCACTCCCACACCAAAGCCCTGCAGGCTACAGCATTGCCCACAGCTCAGCCAGCAGGCACCCATCCCTTTAGAATTTTGGGGTGCAGGTTATTTGTGCCTGCTAGGTGGTTTCTGGGGATAGCAGGGGCATTGTCACGCTCCCCTCCTGCTGAGCAGTGGCCAAGTGGTTTCCGAAAGACTGAGGAGGAAAATATTATAAAGTAGAGTTGAAAAACCTGCCTGAATAACAAAAAAAGTCACGTGCTTTGATTGCCAGGTATGGGTGCCTCTCCTAGCTGATGCAGCCGAGTGCAAAGCCTCCAAGTGCTGGCTGCAGCTTTTGCAATAGTAATAAAATAATTCGGTGGTATTAATAAAAACTTTTGACGAGAGCAGAGGTTTCTCAAGTGTTAATGAACTTTTCTGGAAGAAATCTCTTCTGTTCAAAGGTGGAGATGGAGCTTGCTCTGCTTCCTGCCTCCCGCTCAGCCTCCTTGGCTTTCATAGCAGAATGGGATTCATGACCCCACAGATGCTGCAGTGAGGGCTCTGGCAGCAGTGTCCTCACGAGCTTACTGCAGGGAGGGCTCCAGCTTTGCCCTGCAGTGTCACTGTGTTTGATGTCACATGGAGAACTGTTTTTCTTTCGCTTCATTTTTTGCAGAAATTAATTTGTCGAGCCCCAAGGGAAATAGTTGCATTTAATAGGGTGAGCCTCAGGAAGTGGAGTGGTCTTGGGAAATAGGCTCATACTGGGCTTAAATTTCAGCTCTTCCCTGAGAGCCTCTTTAAAAGTCAGCACTGCATTTCAGCCCTCTCTCCTGCTCACCATTCTGTGGTCCAGCATTGCTGATGGCAGGGCCCTTCTGCAGTGCAGTGTCATGTCTAGGCATGTGCTATAGGGCCTGAGGAAGCCCAAGGCATCCTCAGGACAGAGTTTGTCCCATGCTTGCCAGCCCTCTCCCAGCCTCATAACATGGTGCCCCAGGGGCCTTATGCTGCTGGGGTAGACAGTTCCATGGTCCTTCTCTCCAGAGGAGAAAAACTTTGTCCATTCAAGTGAGATCTCACCTCAGCCTGGCTTTTTGGCCTCCCTCAGGCAGCAGGAAGGGATGCAGAGTGCTCCCAAAAAGTCGAAGCCCTAGGCTTGCGGAAGAAAATGCCACTGCCCCTCCATAACCTAGCAGCATGAGGCATGCCATACCTTCTCCATCCCTCAGTCCCTCCCGCCCCTGTCCTCCACCAAGCTTACCCCTGGACCCACAGCATCCTGGCTGGCCCTGCAGCAAACAGCAGGACTGTGCTCACTGCTTTCAGCTGTGCTGCCTGGCAGAAGTGATTTAACTCAAAGATTGTTTGTTTGCGCTCCTCCTAGGCAGTGTTTGGGATCACAATCAAAAGTGTAGAACTAACACTGGAGGGGGGGGGAATCAGCCAGCAGCATTTCAAAATTGTGGGGTTTTTTCCATTTTATTGTTCAGGTCCGAGTTTTGCTCTGAACCTCCACATCTGTTCTGCTGTGAATACTAATCAGTTTTAATATGAAGCATCAGTCATAGCAAAGATCTGCTACAGAAAATATCTCTGTATACAGCAACATTTCTTCAATCTTAATGAAGTCTTGCACAGGAAAGCTGTTCCCCTTCTGCCCAACCAAGAGTGGGGAGGTAGAGATGAACTTTAGATTGCAAGCCCCAATAAACTGGACTTTTTTACATTCATTGCTGGATCAGGCAAGTACATGGATGTAGCTAATGGGTTTTCAGCAATCCCTGCTGATTTAGAAAGCCTGGAGAAAAGTCCTTGGATCCCAACACAGATGTTACTTCTACCCCTGAATATACCTTCCTCGAATATTATTACAGTTGTACCAAAGATGCATAGTTGTGGGGTAAAATCCACTTTGTGCTTGGTGCTATCTAGACATGGCAGAGAGATGGGCCTTGCCTCAAGGGACTGGGGTCATTTTAGGTACTTTTGTAGTAGAATGTTGCCCAAGTATAACATGTTCAGAAGGATTATAGCTCTCATGACAAAACAAACGTTCAGGGTTTTTTGGCGGGCACTTATTATATGCTGTGGTCTGTGAAGGACCCAGGCAAGGAATCCATAAATAGAAAGCCAATGTTTTCCTCCTTCTCCTCCATTGCTCCTGCTGGTAAAGACTGCTGTATCCCTATACCTATACCAGGGCTGCTTCCAGGGCAATGCTGGGAAGGGGGCCCTGCAAATCTTTCCACCAAGATGAAAGATGCTGATGGGTCTTTATCTCAATGAAATGGTATTTGCAGCCTTCTTTACCACAGACAGTAATTGCACAGGAAAGCTCTGCGATGGGAAAGAACTTCTCTTTTGAGCAGCCAGTCAAACCTCTTGGAAATGGCACACGGACACACAGACTTCTCTACAGACCTTCTCTTTTTGAAAAGGTGTCTCAGGACTGCACTACTTTTATGGGGAAGAATTTTTTCTCGTTTCCAATTGTAACTTCCCTTGTCCCTGTCCTTCCACTGCATCCCTGAGATATCCCCCTTCAGACAACTGACAACAGCAAGAAGACTTCTCTCCCTTTTTTTCTACTTCCTTCCCTTCCCTTCCCTTCCCTTCCCTTCCCTTCCCTTCCCTTCCCTTCCCTTCCCTTCCCTTCCCTTCCCTTCCCTTCCCTTCCCTTCCCTTCCCTTCCCTTCCCTTCCCTTCCCTTCCCTTCCCTTCCCTTCCCTTCCCTTCCCTTCCCTTCCCTTCCCTTCCCTTCCCTTCCCTTCCCTTCCCTTCCCTTCCCTTCCCTTCCCTTCCCTTCCCTTCCCTTCCCTTCCCTTCCCTTCCCTTCCCTTCCCTTCCCTTCCCTTCCCTTCCCTTCCCTTCCCTTCCCTTCCCTTCCCTCCCCTCCCCTCCCCTCCCCTCCCCTCCCCTCCCCTCCCCTCCCCTCCCCTCCCCTCCCCTCCCCTCCCCTCCCCTCCCCTCCCCTCTTCTATTCTATTCTATTCTATTCTATTCTATTCTATTCTATTCTATTCTATTCTATTCTATTCTATTCTATTCTATTCTCTCTACAGTGATAAGACTTTGCAGACAGGAGAAGCATGTCTGCTGCAAACATCCAGCCATGGCTGCTAGTTAGTACCTCATAGATCTACAAGGAAGATCATTTTTCTTTTGTGAAGAAATTGGGTTAATATGAACTTTTATGAGGAAAAAGATAGCACTAAATAATTGATATGAGAAATGGTTGCAGCGTGGTCAGGTCTGAAGTGAGCAGAGCAGAGAGGTGTGAGAGCCATATGGAGTGATCTTCTTCATGCAGTTTGAAACACAGAAGAGAAGAAAGAGGGTATAGGCAGCCCTGGTTTCTCTCTGAGCTAAAGAAGTTATTGGTTCAGATAGTACCATGGCCTAAATTAAAGAGATGTCTCCGCCCTCTTAGTAGTTTTAAAGTATCATCGGGTTTTTTTTTTTTTAGAAATCAGATTATCAGCTGTGCGTATTAGGCAGTTGGGTGAGTTGTAAGATGAATGTTGCTAAGAAATTAATGCACTGGGTGGAATGAACTCACTGTGGAGAGAAGAAATAAAATAGCCATCCATAAATACTGCACAGCAAACAGCATCACATGTTTTCAGGCACTCTTACACCTTCAATGGATGAATTTTGTAAAGCTCAGTCAGATGGAAAGACCATGTTTTTTTTTTTTCCTCCCCAAGTCACGGTGACAAACTTATCACTCTTGGGGGCAGCAGGTGAAAAATCATCCTGATTCTTTTTCTATCTTTGCTTTTGAAACCACCTGTAGTAGATGGAAATTCCATTTTCCACTGGCCTATAAGGAGTCTTAATGCCCTGTTTGCTGTGAGAGAATGTGGCCTCTCTTCCTGTCAAAAGGAGCTGAGCGTAATTTCCTAACCTTCGCTCTTAGCTACATGGCCATTGGGTAAAACAGAAATAGGAAGCCTCTAGAAGAAGAAAACAAAAAAGATTGCTGTTTGGATAATGGTGGATCACTAAGGTTAATTATAATGCCTCTATGCAGTGGTTTGGAAGATATCGGAACATGACAGGCTATGACACTGAGCTGTTTAGACAGCAGTGCTTACGTAGTGCAACACTATGTAATTGTTCAAACAAGACACAGTGGCAGCCTGTTCTACAAGAAGCTACCTTTACTAAGCAATTGCTTTCATTAGCAGCATTTGCTCTACCACCAAAAGATCAACTCTATTAAACAGCTAATTTCTCTTGGCCGTCTTTGTCAGGTTTAATGGGGGACAGAAGATATTTCTATCGATCTTCTCTCACCAAATGTTGCACAAAGTCACTTCTGTTCTCTAGTGTTGTTTTATTTGGAGGGTGGTCAGTTAAAAAAAAAAAAAAGAAAGAAAAAGCAAAGACTTCCAAAATTTTGATCAAAAATCATGCAAGGGGACACTGTTTTGAAATTGTTTTCAAAAATAAATAATTTATTACAGGAGCAAGGAAAACTGCAGGACCAGATGAAAGCTGATGTGAAGTGATATAACAGGGAAGGAACAATCCTATCTTCATGTATAAAATTATGGGTTGAGAGCTGGTTGTTACCACTTGGGAGGGAGAGACCTGATAGGCATGCTAGAAACAAGGCATGAAAGTGCCAGCTTAATGCCTGGTAGTTGAAATAGCAAATCAAGTATTTGTAACTATAAAGAAAGGAATAAACACAAAATAGAGGATATCACTATGTTTCTCAAAACAACCCCTGGACTGCCATCAGCCTGCACACAGTGTGCAGTTCTGGTCCCACATCTCTAAAAGGATGGAGCAGAATGGGAGAAGGTTCAACAAAGGACAAGGAATGATCAGAGATCTGGAACAGCTTCCCTATGAGCAATGATAAATCATGTAGACTGGAACTCTTCAGTTTGGCGAAGCAGTGCTTTGGGAGGGCATGTGACAGAGCTCTACCAAATCCCAAGCAGTCTGAAAAAAGTGAATAGTGACTGACTATATAAGAACTAGGTGTCATAAAATGATGCTGCTTGAGATCAAGTTCAGAATACATGAAAGAAGGCAACTTGTCATACCTCATAAGCTCGTGGAACTCCATTCCAAGGGACACTGTGGGTACGAGATGGTACTTGGAAGAGACATCTGTTAGGGCTGTGAAAAAAATGAACCACAACTTCAGGAAACCCCCTGTGCTGAAAACAGTTGTCCAGAAGAATATAAGCAGGGAAGGTATCATGTATGCTTGTTCTCTTATTCTTTTGAAATAGGCGAGAAAGTTCTGTGATGCACATGGAAAACTTGGCCATCAGGTCGTGGCCTTGCTGTTTTTTTTATTGCAGTAATATCTGAAGGCCATAGTCTCTCTGAATAAAAACCACAGGGCCAGTAAGAAGAAAAATAATGCTGTGTCTCATTGTGTTATTATCAATATTAGGATTTTTTCATGCTTGTAGTGAAACTGGTGTCCACTGAAATAAGACCCTGAAATAACCCTGGATGTGGGGAGAGCAGATTCAGGCTGCTGAAGGAGCTAGTTAGCAAGGTTCCCTGGGAATCTGCTTTTGAAGGTACTGGGGTCCATGAATGCTGGTCACTTTTTAAGAGCCATCTCTTAAGAGCACAGGAGCAGGCAATTCCAAGTCAAGCAAGTGGGCAGAAGGCTGGCTTGGATGAGCAGGGATCTTCTTCTAGAACTTAGACAAAAAAGGAACATGTATGGACATTGGAAGCAAGGACAGGTGACACAGGAGGACTACAGAGATGATGTTTGCCACTGTAGGGACAAAATTTGTATAGCCAAAGTTCAATTAGAGTTCAAGCTGGTCAGCACTGTGAAGGACAACAAAACCAGATTTTTAAAATATGTTAACAGCAAAAGGAAAATTAGAGATAACATTGGTCCATTACTTAATGAGGTCAGTCACCTCACTAATAGGGATGTAGACAAAGCAGAGATATTTCATGCCGCATTCTCTGCTGTCTTTAACACCAATGATAGGTCCTGGGCCCCCTGGAGCCCTGTGTTGGAAGACTGTGACTCGGGGAATGATGAACTCCCAGCTGACCCTGACTTGCTGCTCCAACTGGATGCACATAAGTCTATGGGGCCCAATAAGATTCATCCCAGGGTACTGAAAAAGCTGGGCGATGTCATCATGGGACCTCTCTCCATTATTTTTCAACGGTCTTGGGAATCTGGAGAGGTTCCAGTCAACTGGAAGCTGGCAAATGTCCCAATTTTCAAGAAGGCTAAGACAGAAGACCCTGGTAATTATAGGCCTGTCAGTCTCACATCAGGTAAAATTATGGAGTGGACACCAGTTTCACTGGTGGAGAAATTATTGAAAAACACTTGAGAGACAAAGCAGTCATTGGGCATAGCCAACATGGGTTCATGAGGGGAAAGTCTTGTTTAACCAAATTAATTTCCTTTTATGACAAGGTCACCCATCTAGTTGATCAAGGGAAGCCAGCAGATGTGGGTTTTTTTTGATTTTAGCAAAGCTTTTGATACTGTCTCTCACAGTATTCTTCTGGACAAAATGTCCATAATATGTTAGGTGAACAATTGGCTGATGGGTCAGGCTCAAAGAGTTCTATTAAATGGGGTTACATCAGGCCAGTGGCCAGTCGCTAGTGGTGTTCCACAGGACTCAATTTTAGGGCCAGCGCTCTTCAATGTTTTTATAAACGATCTGGACGCAGGAGTCGAATATGCATTAAGTTTGCTGATGATACTAAACTAGGAGGAACTGTGGACTCCCTCGAGGGTAGAGAGGCCTTACAGAGAGATCTCGATAGACTAGAGAGCTGGACAATCACCAATCATGTGAAATCTAACAAGAGCAAGTGACGGATTCTGCACCTGAGATGGGGTAATCCTGGTTATACATACGTACTGAGGGACAAGAGGCTCAAGAGCAGCCCCACGGAAAGAGATCTGGGGGTTTAGGTCGATGGTAAGCTGAAGATGAGTCAACAGTGTGCCCTGACAGCCAAAAGGGCCAACCGTGTCCTGGGCTGCATCAAGCACAGCGTAGCTAGCCGGTCAAGGGAGACTATTGTCCCACTCTGCACTGTACTGGTGCGGCCCCACCTTGAGTACTGTGTGCAGTTTTGGGCACCTCAATTATAAGAAGGACATCAGACTATTAGAGTGTGTCCAGAGGGGGGCGACCAAGATGGTGAAAGGTCTCAAGGGCAAGACTTATGAGAAGCAGCTGAGGTCACTTGGTTTGTTCAGCTTGGAGAAGAGAAGGCTGAGGGCTGCCCTCATTGCAGTCTACAACTTCCTCAAGGGGGACAGCAGATGGGGAGGTGCTGATCTTCTCTCTCTGGTGACCAGCGATAGGACACGGTGGAAATGGAATGAAGCTGCGGCAGGGGCTGTTCAGACTGGACATTAGAAAAGGTTCTTCACTGAGAGGGTGGTCGGTCACTGGAACAAGATCCCCACAGAAGTGGTCATGGCACCAAGCCTGTCAGAGTTCAAGGAGCATCTGGATGATGCTCTTAGTCATATGGTTTAGTTTTAAGTAGTCCTGTGAGGAGCAGGGAGTTGGACTCGAACCTTATGTGTCCCTTCCAACTCAAGATATTCTATGATTCGAGGATTCTAAGACAGAGGAAAAGCAGGAAAGAAAATCTCTGAGCCGTAGTCATACCAACATCAGTGGCTGAAATAGGACAAGTCCCCAGCTATAAATTTGGCAATTCCTCCAGTGCTATACTGCATCCAACAGAGACAAGAACTGAGACGCTTGGGAGACACCCTGTTGCTTGTGATGGGGTTACTTTCACAAGGCAAGGATGCAGAGGACAGGCTGCCCTGGTGGGAGCTGGGGTCTCACCACTGCCTCCAATGGGAGCAGGCACTCTAAGACCCTGAACCATGCCATTTGGGAAGTGGTCATAGAATCATAGAATCATAAAGTTGGAAAAGACCTTTAACATCATTGAGTCCAACCGTCAACCTATCACTGCCAAGTCCACCACTAAACCACGTCCTCAAGCACCACATCTACCTGTCTTTTAAATACCTCCAGGGATGGGGACTCAACCACTTCCCTGGGCAGCCTGTTCCAATGCCTGACTACCCTTTTGGTGAAGAAGTTTTTCCTAACATCCAACTTAAACCTCCCCTGGCGCAGCTTGAGGCTGTTTCCTCTTGTACTATCACTTGTTACTAGGGAGAAGAGACCGACACCCACCTCACCACAAGCTCCTTTCAGGTAGTTGTAGAGAGCAATAAGGTCTCCCCTCAGCCTCCTCTTCTCCACACTAAACAACCCCAGCTCCCTCAGCGGCTCCTCATAAGACTTGTGCTCTAGACCCTTCACCAGCTTCATTGACCTTCTCTGGACACGCTCCAGTACCTTGATGTCCTTCTTGTAGTGAGGGGCCCAAAACTGAACACAGTACTCAAGGTGCAGCCTCACCAGTGCCGAGTACAGGGGCACTATCACCTCCCTGGTCCTGCTGGCCACACTATTCCTGATACAAGCCAGGATGCTATTGGCCTTCTTGGCCACCTGAGCACACTGCTGGCTCATGTTCAGGCGGCTGTCAACCAACACCCCCAGGTCCTTTTCTGCCAGGCAGCTCTCCAGCCACTCTTCCCCTAGCCTGTAGCACTGCATGGGGTTGTTGTGACCCAAGTACAGGACCCGGCACCTAGCCTTGTTGAATCTCATACAGCTGGCCTCAGCCCATCGATCCAGCCTGTCCAGGTCCCTCTGTAGGGCCTTCCTACCCTCCAGCAGATCGACGCTTCCACCCAACTTGGTGTCATCTGCAAACTTACTGAGGGTGCACTCGATGCCCTCATCCAGATCATCAATGAAGATATCGAACAGGACAGGCCCCGATACTGAGCCCTGGACAACACCACTTGTGACTGGCCACCAACTGGATTTGACACCACCACTCTCTGGGTTCGGCCATCCTGCTAGTTTTTAACCCAGTGCAGAGTGCACCCATCCAAGCCTTGAGAAGTGAGCTTCTCCAGGAGAATGCTGTGGGAGACAGTGTCAAAGGCCTTACTAACGTCTGGAGGTTTCACTGAGATGCACAGGGTGTGCTCCTCAGCTTGCCTTCTGCACAGGCTCCCCTGGATTCTAAGAAGGCCAAACTGGAAGAAATTTTTTGGCTAAGGGTCATTTTTTACACCTGTGTCTTGGCCAGGTAATCACCTCATTCTCCTTGCTGTCAGCTGCAATGATCTTCTGGTTCTCCAAGAGTTTGTACTGTTCCTCATGAGCAAAGCCAGAATGGAGACAAGGGAGGGAACACTGTTCTGTGCTCCTTGCGAGAGAAGCAGGAATGGGCTGTCCCCTTGCACCGACAGCCTGAAAACAGCCATTTTGCATTGGGAAGGAGAAGTGTCTTTCTGTTTAGTTATAGCCTCCCAGCAGCGCGGGTGGGAAGGGACCCTGAGGATTTCCAGTTCAATCCCCTGCTGTCACCAGCACTATGTCTAGACAAATTCTGAAAACCTCCAGGGATGGAGATCCCTGACTCTGATGAGCTGTCCCAGGGCAGAATTAAGAATCCTAGGGCAAAGCAGGACTATCCAATTCTTACCTATAACCCAAGGCTGAACTTAGGTAAGTGTACTGAGAGAGGACAAATGCCCACCTGTTCTGTCCAGCACGACTCATTATTAAGATATTTTGGATATTAGCTGTCATAGCCTAAAAAAACCCCCACCCCTTGTCTGCCATCAGCTAGGGTTGACTTTGCAGTTGTGGCAAGTTTTACTTGCAGCCAACTTCAGACTAAATTCCAGGTGTCTTTCTACCCTAGAGAGCAAAGTAATGCTTAGATGCTAGATTGGATGACATGAGATTTGAGTTTGTGATTTTAGGCTGATTTTAAGAGAGTGTGGATGCAGCTGAACTTGAACGTGTCAGCTTAGCACAGCCAGCCCCACTTGAACATGCTTGCTCTGTCAGGAACCTTTCTCCCCAGAAACTGAGACTGCTCCATCTTGCTTGTGCTTCATATTGCTCCGAAAGTGGGTAGAAGGCAGTTCTCACAGAAATCCCAGTCCCCTTTGCCTGGGAAAACAGGGCAGTGTCGCTCTGGGTGTGAACCTCTGGCTGTTACCCAACCATGAACTACCACCTAGATCACTTATGTGGGAAAATCACATGGGTGTTTAGGGTTCTCGGGGAGGTTGAGGAGGCGGTGGTTTCAGCATGCTGACTCCTGTAGCAGCATTTTTCTGAGAGTGAAGTGCTCCTACTAGGCACAGCCAGCCATGCCTCTCTCAGCTTTCCACAGGGACAGAGGGTTCACTGGTCTGTGCAGAATGTTTTTTTAATTTTTACTATTGTGGTGCCCAGAGCTGATCCAATGAGGCAGGAAAGCTCCTGACTTATTTGAGGGAACCTGTCAAACAAGCATTTCTCTATTTGGGAGTGAAACCAGTGTGGTAGCTTATCAGCCCATGTGTTCAAAGCAGGGCTATCTGCACTTCAAACTGTTCATGGTGTGGGGAACACTCTGAGCTCCACAGCTCCAGAATATGCCTCTAACTTGCTTGATAAGATGTGACAGCCAATGTCCCATCCCTAGCTGCTCCTTGGTGTGTACCACTCATCCCAGCCTCCTGGGAAAACACAATGTGTTGATGGCCATGCAGCAGCTGCCAGCCTTGCTGCATTTTCCAATGCATACATGGAGGTGGAGCCAAACACCTCTTCACATACCTGTCCAAATTCTAAAATGCTCTGTGACTCCCCAGTGTTAGTGGGAGGCATCTGGATGCCTCAGGAGCAGGAACACTCGTGTCCCAGGCTTGGTTATAGAGAGTTATCTGACAATCATTACTTCTTGAAGGTTAGTTTGTAGGATAGAGTCCAAGCAGGGAGGGGCATTAAAACATTTTGACAGATGCTAAAATTGTGCTGGGGTAACTGCGGCCAGCTAGGACTGGCTGACCCTACCTACCAAACAAACATAAACATTGCTGAAGTAGCCAGGAACTGGCAGTGTTGATTTTATAACTGACCTCCCAGCCAAGAAGGGCAAGCTGGGGAAAAACACATATTTCCATTAATTCGGGCACCACTGAATACATCAAAGGAATTGCGGTCTATTCATGGCTTTTGCCAGCTGGGAAAGAGGTTGAATTCATGCAACACATTATTCAGAAGAAATTGTTTGCCAGACTCTCATTATGAGCTCTACAGAACAGAGGAGTTGAAACATCAGATACAATTAACTTCATGTTATAAAACCCTTTTGGGATGTAAAGGCTAGACCCTGCCAGCCCTACTGTACCGTAAGGGCCTGATTGCTGATGAGTTTAATAGGAACCTATGTCTATTCAGCCTGTGTATGTCCGCATGTAGCAAAATCCATGAAAATCCTATGAGATATTGTCCAGGATATGTCTGACGAACAAAGCAACACCCCAGGCCAACACAAGCAGAATTCAAGTGTGAGTGTTGAGTAGGACTAAGCACTCCTCAAAGCAGTGAAATATCAAGCTCGTAAACATTAGCACTGAAAAGGATTTTCAAAATGTTTTGCAGCTAGCAGGATTTTGCTGAGGGCAAAGCTAGACCAACAGCAGTCTTCTTTCCTAATCAGATCCTTAATCACAAGGTCTTTGCTCAATGCAATTAATAAATCTCTTCAGGACAAGACACTGTGAGAACATGCATTCTGCTCAGCACAACATGGGGTCTGTGGCCAGAGCAGCGGTCCACAGGCTGTAGAGTGAAGAAAGTGCAATTGGTTTATAAGCATGGGAAAGCAACAAATCAGATTCAGCTGACACGAAAATGTCCTACAGAGTCTATGCCATTTCACCAGATTGCTCACAGCAGCTCAGAAAATGTTGATCTTGTCTTTTTTAATGCACTGCATTGGACTTTTTATGCAAATTTGTATTCTTGTCAACTTCTATTTTTCAGTCCTGTTCCAGCTAAACTTCATTGGCCAATGTGAAATGTATTTTTAACTTTTAGGGACCTCAGTTAAAACCAAAAACAGTAATGGAAATTGTTTCTTTTTCTTAACTGCCAGGGAAATGAATTAGTTGCACAGCTCTGGATAGAAGCAATGGGAGAATAAAAGGAGGATGAGTCCTGCAACTGAACAGAAAGCATTTCTTGAAGTATTTTGGAAGGTAAAGTTCATCATAAGTGCCCAGAGGCAAATACTGTGTATCCCTAAGAAAAACTTATGTTGGGCATTTCCAGTATTTATAGCTATCATTTATTCAGAAAGAAGTTTTTAGTGCTTTTAAGGTAAATGCTGATCTTAGAATTTAAGATTAACTAACGAAACCCGACACAATGTTTGCATTAGCAACTAGCAAAAGAGAGACTCAAATCACTATGATTATCACCTGAAATCTCACACAAAGGAAACTTAATAACATCTGTCACGTCCTCTGCTAGAAAAGAAAAAAAGCATTAAAGGAAAAAAACAAGAGGGAACCTGCTGAGATAAGGACCTTAAGCAGAATTCCTCTAGACTTATTTTCTTTTTTCTGAAAAAGCAACTGTGATGGTGACCCTTAGAATAACCTACAGTGATGATTCAGTTGCACAGCCTGTAAACAGCAGGGATCAGGTTTACTTCCTGTCTCTACACACTGCAATGTGGGACAAATGCTCTGTAAAACACCACTTAGATCTACTGCTAATAAGCAGCCATCATTTTGTGCTTTCGGTGCAGGTCTTGTTCAAGAAATAGCTGAGACCATGGCTGTGATGTAACTGCACCCAACAGCCTGAGAAAAAGAAAGGTTCCAAAAGGTATTGCTTTGTTTTCTCAAGTATGAGAAGGCAAGCCATGCGGAAATAAGAAGTGGAGGAGCAAGCTAAAATAAGGAGGAGGTCAGGGTGGCTGGGACCAACTGGTGCATCCCCAAGCTCTAATGGGATTTAGGAATAAAATCAGTTGTTAAGAAGGGTCCAGCTTATGCAGCTTTTGCAAATGTAAACTAGGTTTTGCAACCAAGAACACTGTGATCATGGCAGCAAAAAGACTATGCAATTGTCAAACCTAAATTACTTGCACCGTGTAAAAGCAAGGAATGTAACAGTCTCCCTACATTGGACAGGTTGAATGTGGAACTGGGGTTGTCACTTTTCTTGGGAATCAAAGTTCTCCCAAGAAGAAGCTCCTGTGTTTGTGCATGTGGGCTCGTGTATGCGTGCTGTGTTTGGGCAGGTATTGAAAAGAAAGTAGAAATAGAAGCACTGAAATCCACATTAAGAGGCAGAAGTAGTTTTGGAGCAAAGTCAATGGAAAGGAAAAAAAAGAAAGGCTCCATGATTGCTGGAGAAGTCTAGAGTAGCAAATGTCAAGAATTAGGCTTTTTTCCTTAATCTCACTGAGATGCCCTCTGTGTGGAAAGTCACTGTGATACTTTTAAACAGGGGTAGGAGGGCAAGGGCATGGAAATTGGGTGACTTTCAATCAGATGCCTTGTGATGGCAGCTATTTCCTGGGCTGCCTCCTCTCATGATGGCTCTGCTACATTTTAATTGAGTACAAGCCTACCAGGGTCAGGCAAATGAACAAACCAAGGGAACAGATGCAACCATTCTTACAGAAGTGCCTGGTGTCAGGCACACATTAAAACCAGCAGGACATTCGCTTTAAGATCTGCAGAAGTCTTACTATCACTGCTAATTGAATTTGGAGATTTGTTTAATTAAACTAAGCAAATTAGTGCAGAAATCTGCAGGAGAAAGCCGTTGCTTGGCCTTAACAAGCGAGAGGTACAGTAAGGACTTCTATGCAGGTGAGACAGTGGCTGATGAGTTAGTGGGTGCCCCAAGAACCTCACTGGTGCCCTTGCAGCATTTGAGGTCCAGCATCTAGCTCCTCAGCATTTGTAATTCTCTGGATGGAGCCAGGTGCCCATATCCACAGCTGATGTATAAACCTGCCCATCATGTTTTTACACTGGTACAATTAAAATGGAAATTTTAAACTATAGTTCAAACAGGCATGCTTTTCAGCCATTTCCAATCTGTCATAGGGGAAATAACCACAGGAGATGGGATCCGTAGGGGTTTTGGCCTGGGATAAACTCTGGCTCAATAAAATACATAACAGGAAACAACATTAAAGGAAAGTGATTGCCGCTGCAAAAATCAAGTACTCAAGATTTAGCAAGTAACAGATTTAATGTTGCCTGTGTGAACTTTATTCTACCCCTCCCCCCATGACAGTTGTTGATTGCAATGTCATGAACTGCTTTTTTCTACAGTGCTAATGTCTCTTTCATGGAGGAAATTTGATTTTTTTAATTGCATAATATTAAACTATAATATATTGTTATAAGAATTCCTGCCAAGCAGCTTGGATGACAAATGCTGAGAACTTGAAAGTGGCTGTGTAACATTATTTGTGACACTCAAACTGCAAAGGTTTGTATCCTATTTAATTTTCTTTGGTTGTAGCAGAAAACAGCAAGCAGTGTTTGCAATATACAGTACCTGGTACCTAGTGTTAAAAGAGATGGGACTAATTCTAGAATAGAGCCTGTTGAGATTAGTGCCTTCAAGAAGGGAGTCTGCAAGGGATCTGTATCATGAGATTTCATGCACTCTTCATACAGGGCCCACAGGATGGGTGTCCATGAGAAAGGAGGGTCTGGCAGCTTGGTGGCAGCTGGCAGAGGGGCAGTGCAGTGCAGGAAGCTGCTTCCATCTTCTTCACCAAGACCCAGGAGCACGTGGGCTCCCAACTGACCAGCACTGGGACCCAGCAGAGCAGGGGATGTCAAGGTCAGTATATTGAAGCACTCAGGAAAATGGAAAATTGATCTCAGTGGTTTGACATCGGGTGTTGCTCTCAGGGCACTTAGCTCCTGTCTCCAGTCCTGTGCTCACATCCAGCACAACCATGTTGGGTGGATTCCCAGCTGGCTTTGCTTGGTACACCACTATTCATATTGGTGAAATTGGGTTTTACACCAATCATGGACCCAGCCTCACCTGTGGCTAGGAGGAATGGACCCAGGTGCATTTTGCTTGGTCAAGGCAGTAATACCCAGCTGTTGCCAGCTCACTGAGTAGCTGCTGTTCATCACAGGCTTTGCTGGCTGGAAGCCAGGTGTTTTGCGCATTCATGTTGGATACACTGCATTATCTTATATGCATGTGTGTGTGTATTATACATACTAAATTGCACAAACGCACAATTCCAATAATATATTTATATTATACATGTGTTTATGTATATCATGTTAGCTACTTTGATGAAAGTTAGTGGAATCTGAGAAGCAACTACTTTTCCAGTAAAATGTGAGTAAAGTGGAAGTAGAAACTATTTGAGGGTTACTAAATCTGAAGTTAATGAATGGCATTAGGGGCACCCAAAGTCACAACTAGCTTTTTGGACTGGGGGAAAGCACTTAGATCCAGAGTAATGCCTCCCAGCTGGTGCCATGTGGGGTGCACTATAAATATTCACTTAAAAGGAGGTTGCCTCTAACATGAAAGAATGGGAACATGTGATGATCCTGCTGCAAAGGCAAAGAATCCTGTTTGGACCTGTGGAGAAAGCATCTGGGAAAAGCAGAGGCAGGGAAGCCAATGCTGCTCTCAGTCCCTGCTGTGTGCCTTCCACCAAGCACTGTGAAGTTTCAGCCTGGACTGCATCATCACACCGCTGCAAGAGTAGGCCAGGCCCAGAGAGGACTAATCCTTCAGGTCTCGCTTCAGACTGGAGCTGTTTGATGTTAAATTGAAAAGAAAAAAAAGTTTGTATTAAAAGGAAGACCAAATGACCCCACCACCCTTTTGCCATATGAGACAGTACCATGGAATATTTTTAGTTTTCTGAAATTTAATGTTTTATGTTTCATGCTTTTCTGTGGAGAAGACAGTGAAATGGAGAAAAAAATCTTTCTTAGGCTTTCATTCCCCTGTGCCATAGTAAGCCTCTTCCCATCCCTTACATCGCATAATACAGAATAGTGTAGGTTGGGTCTGAAAAGCTCAAGTCCCACTCCCTGCTCTGAAGCAGGTCCAATTACATGGGGTTGCTCAGGGCCATGTTCAGCTGAGGTTTGAATACCTGCAAAGATGGTGATCCCACCGTCACTGGTCCTTGTTGCAGTGTGCATTGTGAAAAATCCATTTCCCTATAAAATGGAGAGTCTCAGAAATACAGATTTTTCAACCATGGCATTTTCCCATAATAATATTGAATACATATTTTTTCCCACAATGTCAGAATATTAAAAACAAAATCAGGGAAGAATAACAGATGAGACAAAATATACCAAAATGAGGTGAAAAAAATTTTCACTATATGTTTTTTCTCAGAACCACACACAAGTGGTTTTTCTGTTCTCACAAGGGTTTTCTGATTTGACAGAAAGGCATGTTCTTAGGGGTTATTGCCTGGTCTAAACCTTTCCAGTTGGCTCTAACTAGGACTTTGGTCAGTGTTACTGTGTGATGGGGTCCTGGCATACAGCCCAGTGTCATACTCCTAACTTGGGCTCCAGAATAAGAGCTTGTGATGATGTGTTTGATTCTTTAACCTCTGTACTGGCTTGTCTGTTGCCATTGAAATGTCTCTAACCAAAACACACTGATCTGTGAATGCCAGGACTGGGGGATTGCTCTCTCCACTGTGTGGTTTTGTTTGGGTTTTGTTTTGTTTTGTTCTTTCCAGATACACTTTTATGTGCAATGGTGCTGTTTACAGCTGGATATATTCATCTGACATTGCCCTCTTCCTTCAAACACTGTTATTAACTTTGATTTTAGTGACTGGATGAAGTTTTGCATTTTGCTTTCATTGTTTCTAGGTCTTTCAAAGGGTTTTGGTCTTGATTAAAAGATGGGTAAATTACTTCTTAAAGACCTAAGGCTAGATTTTAAGCACTCAGCTCTCATCAGCACTAGTGGAGTTACGTGGTGAAACAGTTGTGGCAGATCTGGGCCCAATTGTGCAGAAGACTTTTCAAAGATTGAGGGGAAGGCAGATACCTCACCTAGGCATTTTGCAGATTGTCCCCATATGTAAATGTTTTTGAGCACAGGAAGAGCAAATCAATAGATGTCAGACACTCTGACCTTCCTTTCGCCGCTAATGTGAGCCTACATTTTCTTTTAAAAGCTTACCAAAAGCTTCTCTTATGCTGGGCAGAAAGTGTGTTTCAGAGGTTGTGGAAACTGAAGTACATCTCACCATTTTTCTTCCCCCTAATCTGGCAAGCTTTAATACAGTAAGGTGTCAGCAACTTGGTGTCAGGTTGAGACAATGCTGGAGAAACCCACTGGAAGGGCAGCCTGTGAATTACTTTTAGAGGCAGGGCAATCTACCAGCCCTCTGCATTCAAAACTTCCGAGCCTTGACCCTGAAAGCTGGGATATTTAAATACTTATATGGATAGAGATTCCTTCTGCTCTGTCTCCTGGTCCTGAGCCAGAAATGAGCATTCATTTCACAGTTCCAAGCCTTTTCACTCCATTTCATTAAAGAAGGAGCAGGAGCAGGAGCAGGAGTAGAAGAATAGCTGTCATGGTTTAACCCCAGACAGCAGCTAAGCACCACACAGCCACTTGCTCACTGCCCCTCCCTGGTGGGATGGGGGAAAGAATTGGAAGAGTAGAAGTGAGAAAACTCATGGGTTGAGATAAGAACAGTATCATAATTGAAATAAAATAAAGTAAAATAGTAGTAGTAGTAGTAGTAGTAGTAGTAGTAGTAGTAATAATAATAATAATAACAACATACAAAGCAAGTGATGCATGATACAATTGCTCACCACCCACCAACCGATGCCCAGCCCGTCCCTGAGCAGTGCTCCCCCCCTCCCAGCCAACTCCCCCCAGCTTATATACTGAGCATGACATCATACGGTATGGAATAGCACTTTGGCCAGTCTGGGTCAGCTGTCCTGGCTGTGCTCCCTCCCAGCTTCTTGTGCACCCGGCAGAGCATAGGAACCTGAAAAGTCCTTGACTGGTGTAAGCACTACTTAGCAACAACTAAAACATCAGTGTGTTATCAACATTCTTATCATACTAAATCCAAAACACAGCACTATACCAGCTACTAGGAAGAAAATTAACTCTGTCCCAGCCGAAACGAGGACAATAGCACAAGCTGAGATTCTGGTCCTCCAGAGAATCAATTTATTTCTGTGTGTGAGTATGTGTACATGCCTGTATGTATACATACATATATATATAGAAATACAGACATACATATTTATACATAAATATGTATGTGTATGTATACAAGTAGGTGTGTATATATATATATACACATACATATACATGTTGGACTTATCTCCAAGAACAGCTGTCCATTTTTAAATGGTCTGTTTTCACAGAGCATCTACTGTACATTTCCAGCACCTGACTTTCTGAGCACAGATGCCTGCTTTACAGATAAAGGAGCTGGCTCAACCACAAGTTTTGTCCTGGAGCTGAGAATAAACCTAGTTTTCGCAAGTTCCCTTCCAGGGCATTTTTCTGCTGCTCAGCTCTGCCTCCCGGTATGCTGTTGCTCTGATTTGGAAGAACAAAATGATACTGGCATTCCTGTATGTGGGAAATAGCCATGCTGATGGCTATCAGACCCAGAGCACTTGCTCAGAGGGAGACGCCAGAGCAAATAGGTCAAGTTTTCCCATCTTTTCTCCTTCATGCCATTGACATTTGGTTTGCCCCAACCTCCCTGAGCCACCTGCTTATAATTCTCCATCAGTGTGGAGATAACAGCAGGTAGTCAGCTCCAACCTACCCAAAACAGAGCGCCCCTGTCTCCCTGGACCTTACCTCAGCACTGACCAGGATGCAAAATCCACCCCATTTATTTTTAGAAGCAGAGACTGTAGAAGCTACAAAACCCAGTTGTGTGGGGGTTTATGGGTGTGCGTGCAAGTGTGTGATTGTGAGGTTACAACAGGCAGGACATCTTGTGCGAATCTTCCCAAACAGGTTCTCCCTTTACCTGGGGATGTGTTTGCCTGCCACTGGGACTAGTCTGACCACGGTGCACTAGCTCATGTGTCCGGCCAGGACACAGCATTCTAGGCCATTCCTGGGAGCCTGGATATACCTGAGCTCACTTCAGGCATCTAGGAATTAGTCTGCTGCTCTAAAATCTTCTCTTAGGCTCCTCTGTAGTCAGCAGAGAGAGATGGATACCTCCAGATGACTAGCCAGCCTATTTGAAAACAGATGTGAGTGAGAAGCTCTGGGCCAGCTGAGGTGGTGGCAGGGTGGGGGGTCCCAGGCCTGATCATCAGCCAACCTCTGTCAGTACTGCTGCACAGCATGTTTGAAAACAAATTGGGCTCTTCCCATTTCCAAAATGCCCGCAATAATGAAGACAAATGGAAACATTCCAGGTGGGTAGTGGTGACTGCAAATATACTTAATGCTTCAGTTGTCCCCAGTTGCTTAGGAACAAAAAGCGGAATATATTTAGACCTCAAGTTTTGGGAAAATGCCGATGCTGAGAACACCACCCATTTCCAGCTGTTCCCTCCATAATGCAGGTGAGTCTTCAAAAGCAGCACTGTCTTCTGATAAAATCTCTTCTGTCAAAAGTGAGTGACCAGTAAAAAAAACAAAACAAATGTATAGATAATTTTAAAATGCAATGATGCTTGTTCCACTCTGCTTTAGGTTGTTTAAAGGAGGCAGCCATTCATATGAAGCCAAACTGAACCACAGGCATTTCTGTGGCTAGTTGAAAACAAACAGGTTTGTGCATTAAGTCCTTCTCCATGGTAATGGGAGTGATTCAAGGGTGCAGAACACTGTCTAGGTTTTCATCACTGTCCCAGTTCATTCAGTTCCTGCAACATACTGACCAACAGCACATCATGTAGGTATGTCCTGGGTGCACCAGGTAGTTGGTGTTCTGCCTCCTTTCTACAGTCATGCAAGTTCTAGACAATGCTAGTGCTATTCTTTCCACAGAAAATATTTCCTTGTTAGGAGAAATCCCAAACCATAAATCTTCTGGTCGCAGAACAAAACAATTCAGTTCTCTCATGGTGCTCAGTGTTTCATAGGCCATGGAGATTCCCAGCCCCATGCTCCCGTTCTCTTCTCGGGGTGCTTGGACTCTGCTTGGACTACATGTCCTGTGGTACTTTTGGTCCCCTATGTGCATGAGGGCACACGGGATGTGTCTTGGCAGGAACACCACACAGTGGTGAGGAGGCAGGTCCTTGCAAAACAAGAGCTCCCTGAGTTGTTGCTCAGGCATTCCCAACTTGAAATTTGGACTTGGGGGTAAAATCTTTGGCTGGAAAGATTATTTTTTTACAAGTGATTTTTGAGGGGGCTGGATGTGGGAAGGCATTGCTCTGTGAATATGTATCTATCCATGGCAAATCCAAGTGGTGTTTTCTTGCACAAGATATAACTCTGTGTTGTAATGATTGGGTGAGCTCTGTGTACAGGTGCAGTACAAATATGATACACATCTTTTACTCACATGAACTTGTCCTACCAATGACAAAAAGCAGGAATGCATCACTTAATGGTTTTACCTACGTTATTGGCCTTTGCAGTTGTTACCATTTTTTCCTAGCATATGAAAAGCGATCTGTTCAGATGGAGTTGGTCTTGAACTGTTTTCAGCATTTGTTAGACACAAGTCCCTGGAGAGAAAGAGCTCACAACCACCAAATTCAGCTGTTAATACAGCTGGTAACCAAGGAAGCTGCAGGTCACCTCCTATAAACATTTGGGTGGCTACTCAAAGGAGAAGAGCACAAAGAAGCAAAATCCAGTGAGTCTTTAGGACAGCAGTAGGTATCCTATATTATTAATGTAAATTACACTCTCCAAAGAACATCTGATGGACAGTTTTGAGCAGCTGTAGAGTCATCTTAGACTCCTAGAAGTGCTGGTTAGAATGGGCCTGTGGAGTGTCCAATCCAACCTCTGACTCACAGCTGGACTGATGCCAACACTAGATTAGGGGGCCATGGCTTTGGCTGAGTCTTGGCAGCCTCTGCAGCTGGCAGGCCCCACCTTGTGGAGACCTGTGGCTTGGCTGCACCACCCTCCCAGGAAAATGCCAAACTAATCCCAAATGTGGGAGCTGGCACTTTGGTCAACTCCTGTTGTCAGAAGAGGAACTTCTCCCCAGGGGCTAACAGGCAAAAACGGTGGAGAGAGCACAGATCTGTGGCAAAACTCAGAGTGAGACTGTGTAGAAGGGGAAGACAAAGCTCATTTTAACCAAAATGCATTTCAGTCACTTGCCCATTCTTCAACACTTCAACACTTGCAAGCACCTAGACATGTCTGTCCAGGATTCCTTGTGATGACACAGAGGATTAGGATCCCAAGTGCTCATCTTATCTCCTGATACCTCCCATGATACTATGTGATGGTTACTTTTACAACTCAACCCAGCTCTGAGCCTGTTTCAGCAAGAGAGGGAGAAGTCACACCACTGGTGCTCCAGCACCAGTGTGCACCCAGCACTTCTCCCAGTGCCACCTCTTGCCAGTTCCCAGGCATTATCTATGTTCCATCCTGGATGTCACAGTTGCTCTCAGTCTCTTGACTTGCTGCATATCCACCATTCACTGACAACCTGCTCTGCTGTTTCTTCTGGTGTTTCCACGTATGCACTCTCTCACAAACAATTGTCAAGTTTCCTTTGCAAATCTTTACAGAGCTGGAACTTTTTACTTACTGTCACTGAAAAAGGCAGCTCTTCTCTTCAATGAAAACAAGAAAGTCAGAGACAGTAAAATCAGTGCATGAATCCAGCTGACCTGCAAAAACCTGTAAATTGATGACCCTAAAGAGGGTCACTAGCTCCTCTCTGCTCTGTCTAGCACTAGTGTGTGTTGCATGCCTGGAGGAAAACTTCTATAAGCCACGGGCAGAGCAAAAGAAACAAGACCTCTGCATTGGGCATGAGGGATGAGAACAACTTATTGTTGCTTTGTGGAGCTATGTGCTCTTTGTCAGTTCATGAGTGCCATGGAAATCCAAGCCCTGGGCTTGTACAGGCTCAAGGGATCAAGGTTGGTGGGGTGGGTGGCAGTCCATGCTTCTCTTGATTTTTCTCTGTGCTTATTGCAAGGGGCTGTTGCCTGCTGGAGAGAAAGCCAGCACTGGAAGAAAGCAGAAAAGTGAGATGAAGAACTCCCATCTGCCCCAGCATCACTCCAAAGGATGCCAGAGCTGCCTGTGCAACTGTACTGCATTGAGCAGAGTCACTGCAGCCTTTCTGCTTTCTTTTGTGGAAGACAGCTGATGGTTGAGTTGAGTTACATTGCTCCATTGATGAAATGGTTTGTCAATAGAAAGGTAGTTTGTTGTGCTCAAACCTTTGATGATCCCATAACAATTCCCTCACCTACTATAAAGGTCTTATCCTTTTATAAGGTGTAAAGTGCAATGCCTGAAGGTGTTCCTTTCCAAGGTGGCCAGGTACCTTATGCCCTTGCTTGGGAGTTTTTTTGCCTTGATATTGCTGCTTCTTTTTCCTTTAATTCTGCTTCAGAGAGTTTTTCCCATCTCTCAGAGCTACGCTGTATTTGCTCTGCACTGGTTGCACAGGCCAAAGAAAGAAGTAGCTTGCAGGAACCTAACTGGTATCCCAGTGTATTTTGCAATGCCTTAAATACCCACTTCCATATGTACAAAACAAACACTTTGAAAATAGAGCCAATAATACCCAGTGTCTGATTTGACAAGGTTAAACACTAGCCTGAGTAATCTTGGAAAAGAAGACCTCAGCATTGCCTGGCTCATTTATGCCAAGAGAAGGCCTCTTCTTTACAGCCACTGTTGTCTGTGTTGCTGGGCAGGCAGAAGCAGCAAGGGAGCCGTCTGTGGATACACAGAAGATGTGAACCATCCTGGCACCACATGCATAAGTTCAATGCTGCCCCTGCTTGTGCAGAGAACACTGTCAAGAATTTGTCTTATGTGTTACAGCAAAATCAGCTTTGCAGAAAAGGCCACCTTTGTTTGTGAGCCTGCTAAAACACAACTTAGTGTAATATACCTGTTGAAGTTGAATATGCTGGGGCACATCTGATAGCTTGTTTGGCACTGTACGTGTTGTGCCTAGTCAGGTAGTCTGTTGTGGACTTAGGAGCCCTGTGTTGTGCATGTAGCTGCTGACTCGCACTGCACTGTGGGGTGCACAGCCACTCTGCCTGTGGCTCTTCTTCCCTCCATGTGGCTAATTAGGGACACATTCTCATCCTTAATCTCCTTCCAGGTTAGTTCTGCTCTGACAAAGATTTGGCTGGCCTCAGTTTTTGCTGTTTTGCTTTTATCTCCAGTCCATCTCTCCCTTTTTTTTTAAAGACAAGTAAAATCAGCTGGTTATGGAGGGAAGCTGTGCCCAGAAGGTGAAATGCTTCAATAAGAGAAAAAAGGGAGAGAAAAATACTGTTCTCTTTAGCCCAGCAGTAGCCAGGAAGAGCTGTAAGTCTCCTGGGAGGTCTTGTTACTCAAGATCAAAGAGGCTTAGAGTAGACTTGCCTGCTTTGGAAAAAATCTCCAGTAAGCTCTTAGCTCCATCCACAAGCCATTTCCCATCCAGTAACTTAGCCAGTAAAATATCTTGTAAACCTCCTTTAAAGCAGTGAACTAAAAAGTGCAGAGTATGAAGTGGGATTTTATGGCCCCGTGTATATTTCCAAAATATGCTTATACTCTTTATGGAGATTCAGTGTAGAATTTTATGCAGAGAATGGATGATATAAAAGGCAAGGTGGGGACACTTCTGGCCTGGATGGAAACTGCTGAACTCAGTCTTCTGCTTTTGAGAAGAGAGAGCTGGTGCTGAGTAGGTTGTAATTCTGGGGCCAGGGCTCTTGCAGGGCAGAGGAAGAGGCATCCAGTGAAGCAATGTGTTAGGTTGTAAGCATCGACATTCATAGCGTTTACTTGCAAGTGAGCTATAGAAACCTGAGGAGAGAGCCATAAACCAGAACTACCTTATAACAAGAATGTTTATCAAGAGATGGAGCTAATAGGCCTGGCCACTATTGCTGAGCAAGCCAAGTCGGGATTTCCCTGGCACACGGGTGATTTATTTCTTTTTCAGCATAATTCTGCAATAAAAGCTCTTTTTCCCCTAGGCATTAGTGGCAGATGACAGGCCATAAGTGTAATTGCATAGCTAAAATACAGCTCTTGCTGCAGCTAATGGTTTCTTTCCTCAATAAATGATACAGGCAAGAATGTTTGCACTTGGTCCTTCTCAAGTATTCTGAACATCAGAATAGACTAAAACATTTCCTGATCACAAAATAGAATAATGTATTCACAATTCATATTCAGAGCATTGGTTCTTTATTCTGAATGAGGCAATAAATAGCAAGCAGACTGAGTATCCATCAGCCTGATCACGTGCTCAGCAGAACGTGCTTCTGACTGTATTTGTAATGCATGACAGTCACTACATTGCCACAGTCAAAATATTAGGCTTTGTTTATAGATACTGAAAACATCTCTGAAACTTATCTTCCCAAGTGACTGGGTTTCTTCTAAGAAAAGATAAACAAATACTTCTCAAGGTGTTCTCAGATGTCTAAGTGGTTTTCTCAACCCATCACGATACAGAGAGTCACTTTGAGGCAGCAGAAGACTCCTGGGGCAAGTTTTCAGAAAAAATTCTGTCAGTATGTTGCCCCTCTCCACCAGACAGCTGGGCCCATAAATCAAGACTGTCTCAACTACAGAGAGGTACAGGATGGAGACCATCTTCAAAACTTAAGTCACACAACTCATGCCCTGGTGGCTGCAGGATTGTCTGACCATCTATGTAGGTACATCATAGGTGTGCCAGTGGAACATTTGGGGCACTCTGAATCTGGAAAGGGCTGAGCTGATGCTGAAAAGCATGATGAGGGAGGCTCTTGTACCTTCCCTGTTAAATCAGCACTGGCAATCTGTCTCAAGTGCCTGAATGTGAATGCACATAACATGGGAAGCAACAGTGCACCTAATAAGAGTGAACCTGTTCTTGCCATAGCAAAGGAGCATGTCCTAGAAGGACCAGGGCACTCCAGACACTGAGGTGCCTGTGGCCAGCAGCTGCTGCTTTGAAGGAAGCAGCAATAATCTCTCTTGTGAGCACTTCAAGGCTAATAGCCTGCCTCTGTGCTGCCCATTTTCCCATTTCCTGAAACCATATAGAAGGTGCAGCTTGGTTAGGAAACAACACTGAAGTTACGATGAGATAATCAGCATTTGTACCAGTTTATACAACTCACAAAGTTGGTACACCTTCTACACTGCAAAGATTTGTTGTGTCTACTAGACTGGTTTAACACCCAGCCTGACAGGTGCTGGCTTACGGCAGGACTTCTGAGAAACCAGTTTGTCTTTTATTCTGAAGTATGTAGACTTTTCTGGTTCATAACTTTCATTTGTGCTTAATTCTTTTTCCTCAGTCTGTAAGAGCAGAATTAAAAGGCAGCAGCTCCAGGAGCTTACTCTTGACAAACTGGAGATGAAGCTCAATACAGGTAAGTGGAGGGCTGTACTTGGATAGGAGTTATGTTCAAGCCTGATCTTGGTTTGGCAAGCTACTCAAGTGACCTGAGCCACAGTCAATCACAAGCCAAACATGAGGCAACTGTGCTGTCATGGAGAAGGCACGCCTCATACTGGGATGTATCACAGGCAGTTGTCCGCCTTGCATGTGTATAGTCAACAGGTTTTTGCTATTTGCTATGGGTCAGCTGTGGGCTGGAGAGCTGTGTCCGAGCTGGGGCATTCATCATGGAAGGGACGTAGGCCTGCTGGAGAGAGTCCCAGGGAAAGCGTGAGGTGGTTTCCAGGTCTGAGGCCTAGGAAACATGCCCTATGACAGAAAGCAAAAAGAAGCAGGGGCTGACTTCATCTAACCTATCCTGGAAATTCCTTCTCTGTCACCAGCTTGACTGGGCTTGCAGTCTGCCCTGGAAGCTGCATACTAGTGATAAGCATAAATATTTTAACATTCCGTATTAATGAAATTGACTACCATGTGCCCTAAAGATAATAGCCATCGAGCTGTCACTCAGAACATTTTAGGTGCGAACAGACGCATTTTCCCCTACAGCAATTTCCTTCTGTGAGAACAGTGATATTATTAAAGTTTGCCTGAGAGCATTTTAGCAGCTCATTAAACACAGCTGCATATTTTGTGTAGCATTAAAGTAATTAACTTAGTAATTAACTAAATGTATGATAAGACATTTTAACTAATATTGCTTTTCTCGTGCAAGTGTTTTTCATTCATCTCAATCTAGTGTCCTCCTAGCTGATAGCATGGCAGGGGAGGATCGACTGTCATCCAGGGTGCGGGCAGTCTGTGAAGCCACTGCATGGCCCTGACAGGCTTTTCATCTGAGCATGTCAGGTCCTCCTCCGCACTGGACTTGCCAGCCTTCTCCTTCTTGTCTCCACCCTACTCCTTCCAAATAGCAATCTTGGTATTTCTCCACATTTTGCCCTCCTCTTTTGAACTTCTGTGTTTCTCCTCTTGTGTCCATAGGTGCCATGTGGAATCCCTTCATGCTTCTGCTGCATGAGAGAGAGAATCTCTTTGTCAAGGGCTGTTTGGGTAGTTTTGCAGCCCTATGGGTTGACCCATGTCCCACAGTGGCTCTTCTGGGTGCCTCTGCTCCCTGGGTCTGTTAGATGGCAGAGCCAGAGCTGCTCTCTGCTGTGCAATGGCCTCAGGCCCAGGGGAGCTTTGTTGAGCCAGGACCCCTGCAAACTGGGTACCGTGGGACCTGTTGGTCCCCTGCGCTTCAAGGGATGTATTTGTCATTCCTTGCCCTGCTCCGCTGCTGTGCTCAGCTCCTTGAATCCCCAGCATTGCAACTGCAATTGCAATGGCCTAGCTATCACATGCACATGCATAGCACAGGACAGGGAAATGCATCTTCAATTTCCAGCTCACAGTGCTTGCTGCAGGTGATCACCAAGACCTACATCAAGAAAAGCAATAGTTAAAAAGTCTTATGCTACATAGCCATGTGTTTTCTGCCCTTATGAGTGAGCAGGTGTGTTCTGAAGCTTTCCCAAGGCTGGGATGGGGTCAGAGAGTCCCCATCTGGGTCCATCACTGGAATCTTTGCAGGTCTTACTTAGTGCATGTCAGGTTTTTGTGCAGCCTGGATCGTGTCATCCAGTGCCAGGAAGGACCTCCTGCATGCTGAGGGAATGCTTTGTGCCCCCCTTCCTCCCTGAGCCAGCATCTGGCCAGATGAGCAGTGGCTCTTCTGGGGCGGCTATGGCATTCATTTTGCACCCTGAGGCAGGATGACCCCAGGGACACCTGAGGGCTCTCAGCTCACTCAGGGCAGGTCCTGGTGGTGGGCAGCAATGCGGTGCTGCAGCTCCCATGGCAATGGGGAGCAGCAGGTCTGCTGCAAGGAGGCAGCTCTGGGATAGTCTCTTGCTAGGCCAGCAACTTGCAGACAGTCCTTCAGGATGCAGAGCCATGGACTGTGGGGTGAGCTATACAGGAAGCAGGAAGGAAGATGGATAGGGAGGGCCCAGGCCATTCCTGCAGCTACGTTTTTGTTGAGCAGCCAGATCTCAGGTGACGCCTTTGCTCAGCATATGGTGAAATCTGTAGCAGATCCAGAGAGGTGCTATATATGCAGAATATGCATCCTTGCCCTAGATGGGAAAAAAAAAGGATTCAGCATTATCTGCAGAGCAGCCACCATGCATCAAAGTCATAATTTCACTTCTGTTGTTCATAAATGGTGATATGATTTTATTTTTCCTAACAAGTAATACAACATATGGCATCCACTGAAAAAATGGAGTGCTTTATTACACCACAATGTCCAACATTCCTACAGACATCTGGGGTACTCCCTAAATTTAAAATGGACCTCCCCCCCCCCCTCAAGACAGAACTGAATATAATATGAATATAGTTTTTAGCAGCTTCCCTGTATGTTGCTTTGTAACCAGAAGATGAAAATTAATTGGTGTAAATCTTATTTTGGAATATTTTGGCCTTGTCCCAGGGCCATTCAAAAAGTTTTCTTTTGTTCACTTCCACCAATACAGAGCATGTGTGGTGTTTGTGAAGGAGATGGAAAACTCCTGGATCAACCTGTTATCAGGAGCCTCAGAGAAGAATGCAGGTTGTTATCAGGGGCCTCGGACAAGAATGCATCCAAGGACATGACTTTCCAACTGTGACTGGCATATCCTGGGGGAGTGCAGATAAACCCATTGAAACTGAGACAAAGAACCTGAGAAGACAAGACCACATCTGGAAGAAAAGACTCAGAGTTCATGAAAAGAACACTAAGAGACACCTCTTCAGTAACCACTAGGAACCACCAGGGACCATCGAAGACCCCCCATGGAAGCCCTCGGAGACTCAGGCTGCATGTGTAAAGACTATGCAAATATGATAATTAGTTCCAGGAAATAGAATGAATATGTATAGTAATTCCAGGAAATGCAATGCATATGTATGTAATGTGGATATAAGGTTTGACTGATGCAACATACGGCATGCATATTAGGTGGAACTATCCCCCATGCATCCAGTGCTGCAATGAAGAGAATGCCTGCTTCTTAATGCTTCATTGGTGTTAAGAGGTTTATTCCCAATTTCAGTGACAAACTCACTTTTCCTTACAAATAGTTTGCCATAGACTGGCATCTCTTTGCCTTGTTAGTACAATGTAGCCTGCAAACTTCAGTGTTAAATAGAAAACAGAGCAAGATGAGGAGCTTGCCTCATCTTCTGAGCATTTAATGTAATGAGCTACTAGACTTCTCTCACTGGATTGTGAAATGGTGTTTTGTGTGTTGGCGATGGGCTGTAATGGGATCCCATAAAAGGCTCCCATGTCACTGCTTAATGTGCTGCTGAGCAGGAATCTGGGAAAATGCTGACCATTATCTTTTTAGGCACTTCCAGCACCAGACTGGCAGTGAAGTGCTGTTGATAGAGACATCTTTGAAATACCCCTAGAGTCAAAGTCTGCCACCCACAAATGAACAGGGCATTCAAGGGATTATCACTAACAGCCGCCTTCTGCTAAACAGCTTACTGAATTTCAATATTGTCAACTGGGAGTCAGCGAACTGGATAATACAAATATTAATAAACATCTTTTTTTTTTTCCCATGGTCCCCAAGGTATTATTTTTCCCTCTTGTTTAATGTAAGGAAGGTGCTGTATAACTATGGAAACCTTGAAACTCACGTCACCCAAGTTTGCGGAGAGGGAGACAAGGGCAGAGAAAATGGAGAAGAGATGCTTTTTTGTCTGGCAGATTTCTTACAACTCCTAGATCCCATAAAAACAAGACATGGGTTCTCTTAGGGGAAGGCATTTTTCTTGTTCTGTGCAATTTAATAATAATTTGAACACAGTCAAATTCTCTGTCTTGGTCTTTATGTCCTGGATCCTTCCACCCATCTGGCTGAGCCTGGGGTTTCAGTGCCTGAGTGCTGCACAAATCACCATCCATTCAGGAAGGAAACAGTGGGAAGAGAATCAGAAGCATGGGGATTTGTAGAGGCTCCTACAGCCTTGCTGGTGGACTCATAGCAGGAGCAGAAACAGAAATTGGTTCCTCAATTACCCTCTCAGTCACTACATCCATTTGTGCACTCTGGCTTTCATCCCAAGGATAGAGCTTTTGTCTTGCCCTGCCCTGTAACAGTGTTAGTAGTGGAGACTGTGCAGCCCCTCCTTGCTCTTTGGGCAAGGGGGTGGTGGGAGAAGATGAAGGCACTGACAGGCTAGGCAGGGTAAGCAGCACTTCTGTGCCAAGGCAGGGTGAATTTGCCCCTGCAGCACTAATCTGCAATGTATGGAAAAAAGCCTCCTTTAGTTCAGGAGACAAATACTCCAGGTGTTGGTGAGACCAGAAGTAACATATTCTGAGAGTACAATCACAGAAACTAAAAGTGAGCAAAGGCAAAGGCATTGCTGTTTTGTACTTCTTTTCTCAGCTGTATCAGCAATTGAGATGGAAGGTAGTGCTGGCCCAGGACCCCGGGATTAACACCTGGTTATGATCCAAAGATCATAAGATCAAAGATCATTACAGCTTGGTTATGATCAGAGAGTAGTGGTCACACCAGTAATTACACAATATACTATTTGGCACACTGGTACTGCAGCTCTGGCCAGTGAAAACTTTAGCCCAAACCCTCCTGCTTAGGTGGAATATGAAGGCATCAAAGAAAAATAATAATAATACTAATAAAAATTTCAAAAATTTAAAAATTGCGTAAAAACTTGAAAAAGTTGTACAGAGAAAGCAGTCAATAAAAATGAGACATTACAATGTGTGCATGGCTAGGATTGGTAGGGTTTAAGAAAACAAGAAAGGAGGTCTATTAGAACAGTGAGTAAAAGAGAGATTGTAGTGATGGAGTAGACTAAATGCCAGGCAATGGAACTTATTAACTATGGTGGAGAAAAGGCACATTCACTCAAACTGCATTTTTGCCTTGCCAGTCTTTGGAATGGATCAGGAGATTGTTCATGTATCAAAGCCGGAGGAAATATTTCATGTTTATTACAGACAAACACATTTTGATCAGTAGGCCCCAATCATTTGTATCCACAGGTCCAAAAACAGTGGCTGAGGAGACAATCCAGCTCACTGAGGTTCATTCTTAACCAATACTAGAATAATTTCAATTGGAAGGAAAGCAATTTTGCCCAGGACCTCAGGAGATCATCTAGTCCAACTCCCCCAACACAAGCAAACACTCTCAGAGCTGTTCCAACTAGATCTGGTTCCTGCAGGAGCAAATCTGGGAACAGTGGAGGAGTTTCCAGGGTCTGGGACATGCTAACATTTTGCACATGTGCAGACGGTGAGTGGAATGACCTAGCAAGTGCTATCAGATACAGCAAAAATAATGGAGAGACAAAGAGGAGACTGGGGTAATGTGGATGAGATTAATAATCAGTGGCTGTCAAAAGGGTCTTCTGGGAAACAACTTTGACCTGGATTTTATTTTTATGAGAGGCAACAGGTTTGCTTGGCAACTGCAGGCATTTGCATGGACCAACTATACTTTGGCTTTGGGAGCACAGTGAAGTCCGCTGCAGCATTTCTGCAAGATGGCATGTGTAAGCCAGCTTGCGCTGCACACCCCTTGAGTGGGTGAAGTGACAGAGCGAGGAGGGGCCTCAGTGCAGACTGAATGAGAGTGTTACTCCCTGCTTACCCCGAAGCATTTACATCCCTGAACAGCTGATTCAAGTCAATATCATATAGCTGCTGAGAGATCCACAGCTTAAATAAACCCCTGAGGCAAAACAGGGAACGTCTGGAGGTTGCCAGGGATCTTGTACTGAGTATTTGCTGCTTTCAGGCAGGAACCTGTTCCCATCTGAATATGGGAGTGACCACCCCAAATGCTTCTAGAGCCATATGAGGCCAGCACTAGGCAGATGTGTGCCCCATCTCTGCCTTAGAGATCATCTAGTAAGGCATGCTTAAACTCAAGCAAAAGGTCTGATGTTGATTTCAAAATAGCATCATGAGATACAATACCTGAGACCCTCATGAGTCCACACAGATGCCCTTACCTTTTGCTGACTCTGGCTCCAGTTGCTTCCTGTGGCAACAGCCTCCACTTCATCAGCTAGCTCAAATGGTTTTAGGAGCTGTGAGGGATGGTCTGTTTTCCTTATGACGCTTGCACTGCTCATCCCTGCCAGGTCATGGTTTTCCCCATCTTTTTCTAGGCTTTCACCAGCACTACAAATGTTTTGCCAGTTCTGCATGGGAGGCCTATAGTTCAAGAACTTCTTGTGAACCTGTTATAGGTCAACACCTGCCATTTTCATAATGTCTGGAGCAGGTTTTTGCTAGCAGCTTGGATTACTCATTTTTCTACTCCTTTGTTGTTCCTGGCTGGTCTGATGATTAAACCAGCCTTTAAAAATGCATCCTTTTCCGAATAAATTTCAACAGAGCAATGGTTTAACTTCTCAGCAGTGTTCTTTTTTTTATTTAACTCCTGGTGATATAGCAGAAGGTCCACTGGGTTTGAAGCTAGTGATATATTTAAGTAACCCTTTGAGTCTTTAAGCATTAAGTCTCCAGCATTAACGTATTTTTGCGTTTGTAATTTTCTGTGCTGCAATGGATGTCTGGGACTGTCTCATTCATAGGAAGCAGTGGAAGATTCTCAAAACAATTTTTGATACACGTTTTTTACTGATGGCCAATAGGGTTGGGACACCTGGTGCCTTATAAGGCCTTTGAGACCTCCATGATAAATCCTGATCTCAATCTCCTGAAAATATTTGTCAGGGAAAGACTCGGTCTAAAGGTATATCCTCTCCTACCCTTATACGAAACAGATACTCCTCCGTGTGCTTTTCATTCACACACTGAAGACAACGTATCAGACAAATAAAAAAATAAAATAAAACCCCAACTTTTGCTCTTGGCTTCCCAAAAGCAAAAGGCCCTCAGTTCATTTCCCTTGGCAAGAAATTGCTAGTTTCTGAAGTCAAGTGTTCAGCTACACACCCTTGCAAGGATATGTATAACAATGTTTTCTCAATGGCTGTCCAAAAAAAGAGAACAGAACTCCCTGTTTGCTTCTGGAGCATGACCATGCAATGACTAGGACTTTTTTCCATGGTGGTTGTTTTTTCTGGGAATCCTTTCAAATGGCCTGAAGATAGAGACTGAACAAAGATCTCTGCACAGATTTGCTATTGCTCAGAAATAGCAAAATGTTAGCTCCAGTTAATGGTCTTGAACTACTCCATGGCACTTATGCCATGAGACTCCATGGGCACTTATACCTCTCTACCATTTCTTTCCTTGTGAAATGGAGGCATTTGCACACCCTGAGTGGCTGCAAAGATCTGCATCAACTGCAGACCATGGACTTGATATATTGTACTTGATTTGGTTATTATTGAGTTTTTTCCTCTGATGCTGAAGTATCCTTTGTTGGGCAGACCAGACAGGGTTTCCCTAAGGCAGGAGAAAGGAGGTGAAGTAGTATGGTCAATGTAATCTGTGGGATTAATGGGGCTATGCCATTTCCCATCAGCGAAAGATTTGGCCCTCTGTGCTAATAGCAATCCATGGGTAGTGTTCTGGAGCAGGGCACCACAAACATGCTGTTAAAAAAACCATATCTTTAAATTATTTACAAATGTTCCAGCAACTTTGTATGCAATGTTTTTTAAATGATTCACTGTAGCTAATTTAAATTGCATTGCTTTACCTGGGGTAGGGTGGAGGGGGAGGGAAAAGCTACTGTAAGTAGTTATTTTATTACTGGCTATAGACACTGCAAAAAAAGTATTACTTTAGCTGAAGCTGGAGTTCCAATGAAATTTCTCAATATAGAAATTAAACCTCTTTCTTAGGAAACTGTAGCTCCTCTTCTTTGGACTTCAAAAAACTCTTCTTGTTTTCCCTAAGCCCAGTACAAACGTAAAGTTTCTGCCTTGTAGTTTGGCTCTTTTTTGGAAACAGAGCATTGGCCTCACCAGTGATTTCTTGTGGACATGCTGCTGTTGTTAGTTCAGCTGCCTGGACGGCATTGTCCACAACTAAGCGAGACATCACCTTGGCCTTCAGGCCCTCATCAGTGGGTTGGACTGTTCATAGGTCAGGATTTGTCACATGAATATTGAGGAGCAGAAAAGGACTTGGCTTCAGGAAAATCTAGCGTCTCACATACATACTTTGCTTTCTTCTCCTTAAGTGTGCTGTCTCAGGTTGCTGCTGAAATCTTCATTTGTTGATGGAATATTTCAACAGCTTCTTTAGAAGGATGCCAAGCAAGCAGAAAATCAAAGCATGCATTATGTATGTGAGAATACTAGTTCTCAATTTTTGTACAATTGCTTAGATCAAATCTTGACAGGATGTGGCTGTGAAGTTGTTCCACTGATTTCCCGTCAGTCTTTAATTGCCTAGAGGTCCCAGCCCACGAAAACAAATCACAGCATCAACCAGGGTCCCTCCAGGTGTTATTACCTCATGGTTTGGGTAAACCAGCATTAGAGATAAATTGGAAAACACAGATAAGTACAGAGCAATAAAAAGAAGGAGGAACGCATCAGCAGACTGTGTTAGAAATGTTGCAGCTTTCTGGCCCGGCTGTGAATCTTCCCCAGTCCATTTCATTGCAGAGACAGGTGCCTCATGGGAGTCCATCTCACCAGCCTCCTCTCCCAGAGCCAGCTGCCATGGCTGTGTTTGATTGTGGGGATGTAAGTGTGCCTCATGCATGCCTGGAACTATTTCCTAACCACATGTCCCAGGCTGCATCCAGCCCTGCTGAATGGCCGTGTGGTTGATCTCGCTGGTTGCCAGGTGACCACCAGGCCACTCTATCACTCCCCTTCCTCAACAGGACAGGGAGAGAAAAATACAATTAAAAGCTTATGGGTCAAAGTAAGGACAGGAAGATCACTTACCAATAACTGTCACAGGCAAAACAGACTTGACTCGGGGAAATTAATTTAATTTATTGCCAATTAATGAAAAAGTAGGATAATGAGAAATAAGAAGAAATCGAAAAACACCTTCCCCCTACTCCTCCCTTCTTCCCAGGCTCAACTTCTTTTCTAACCTCCTTCCCCCTGAGCAGGGGATGAGGAATGGGGGTTGCGGTCAGTTCATAACACTTTGTCTCTGCCTTTCTTTCTTCCTCATGCTTTTCCCTTGCTCCAGCATGGGGTCCTCTGCTCCAGTGTGTAACCCATGGGATACAGTCCTTCACAACCTTTTCTAATGTGGGTCCTTCCCATAACCTGCAGTTCTTCATGAACTGCTCCAGCATGGGTCCCTTCCACAGGGTGCAGTCCTTCAGGAACAGACTGCTCCAGCTTGGGTCCCCAGCGGAGTCACAGCTCCTGCCAGAAAACCTGCTCCTGTGTGGGCTCTTCTCCACAGGCCACAGTTCCTGCCAGAAGTCTGCTCCAGCATTGGCTTTCCACAGGGTCACAGCTTCCTTCAGGGCACATCCACCTGCTCCGGCATTGTCACATCCCACCTGTGGGGAGAGGGGAGGAACTCAGATTCACAAATCCCCTCAGCGTGGATTAAGGTGAAATAACACTCAAGGTCCGTACATAAACATCAACTTTAATGGGATATTTCTATAGAACAAATACTCTGTTAAACATCAGCCCTCTAACAAGTATATTGACCTAAGCTGTGCAACTTTATGAGAAATTAAGGTAAGTAAGTAAGTTTTGCGCTATTCAACGACTTTAGGAGGAGAAAGAGAGAGAAAGAGAGAAAGAAAGAAAGCAGGAGAGAGAGATAAAGAGATCACCAACCCCGCATCCAGCGTCGGACCTGCCAACAGGGGTATTTGGTGTAGAGAGCTCCTGTACACTTGCACGTGCCTCTCTTTATTGGCCCCAGTTCCTGGACTTCTGGAACCTTCTTTTGTCCCAGTTCCAGGAGTGGTTGAGACACCCATCAAATCAAGAGAAGTGACCAATCAAGAGAAGTGTCACTAGGCACCTCCTTGTGACTTAACCCTCTCTTGACTTCTGGCAAGGCGTCCAGGCTCACAGTACAGGCGTTTGGGGCTCGTCCCTTACACCACCCCATGGCTCAAACACTCCAAGGTCCTCTTCAACAGTGGTAATCTGAACATGTTGTATTGAAGGAGAGAGAGAAGAGAATAAGCGGTTGATTAGGCACCTTATTATAGCAAAGTTGATAGCTAGGCCAATTAATATTAACAAAAGCATCGCTAGCACTTCCACTATGTAATCCCACCTTCCTGCAAGTCCAAAGTTTTTAACCAGAGTTGAGATCCACGAGGCAGTGTTCCAACCCACCCTCCATTCATTCGGTAACATTGACCGGAACAGGTCTCCCATCTTGGTTGTGATTTCCCGCATCCTCCGACATGCTTCCTTGATTGTGGTTGTGGCATTGTGTATGGTAATGCAGCGTTCTCCAGCCATATGGTTCAGCATTCCACATACACCTTGTTCTTTGACTAATAGCATATCCAGAGCTAGACTGTTCTGTAAGGCCATCTTTGACACCTGTTGAACCTGTAAATTTAGTTCTCCAAAAGCATGTGCAGTCCAATTACTCAAAATATGTACTTGTCAGGTCTAATTTTCTAATACAAACTGGTGTTTTTGTAGGAGTACACCTGGAGCGAAATAGGCCTCAAACGCAAGGGCCACTTTCACTCCTCAGGTACAATAATGAGGTGCTAGGACCCCTCTTATCCACTTGGGTGCACTCTGAGGTGTCTGAACATCCTGTTTCCTCTGGTTATATTTGGGGTTGTTAAAGTCAAATGTTCTGGAGGGGCACATTGATGGAATACCGACGGTACAGCGTAAACCTGTCATTTCATGTACATGCAGGTGTGAGTACATTTTCCCATCTGAACATGCCCAGAAGGTACCCTGAGGTATTTAGCAGCAGACCATGTTGATGGATTATAGGGTTAGATTATTGCAACACCCCTTTCCCACGCAAATTTCCACTTTGTCTCGTGGGTAAGCGTGACTCCACATTTTATCACAGTTTCTGAAATGGTAATGGTTCCATTACACGTGGGATCTCTAGGTTTAAACCATGTTACTGGAAAGCCCCAACAAGTGCACATATCCCAAATAAAGGTTTGCAATTCTGGGATATACCATGTTTCTATGGGGTCCCACGTTAGCGATTTACAACTAACCATCCGTGAACAATTCATTAGGGGGGTATCCTCATGGGGTAGGGGATTTATTTCTCATGCATCAATTATACTATCTGGATTGGACAAAAGATGCTTAAGGGACCAAGCATATTCATAACGAGAGTGGTTATGATAAGCATAGCCACCCCATTTGTTAGGAATCTAAATGCACCAACTTGGGGAGAATGGAATGTTATATTCGTGGAACAGGGGTTCACCGTGAGGGGGAGGGTTACACCACAGTACAAGATTGCAAGGGATCTCCACCTCCCAGGGACACCACATCCAATTCAGTAGAAGATTACAGGGGATCTTCACCTCCCGGGGATACAATGTCCAATTTTTTCGGGCTGCAAGGGCAGCATTTGTAGTTCCTCTGCAGAGCTGTTGCTTCCAACAGGTAGCATTCCACATGTCAAACTAAAGGGCAAGAAGAGATTGCACAGGCAGTGGAAGAAGGGACTGGTATCTTGGGAAAAGTACAGGGACGCTGCCCAGTTGTGTAAGAGAAGATCAGGTTCGTGACCACCTGAGGAACCTGAACATATATAAGTCTATGGGTCCTGATGAGATGCATCGCAGAGTCCTGATGAGATGCATCCCAGAGTCCTGAGGGAATTGGCTGATGTAGTTGCTAAGCCACTCACTATGATACTTGAAAAGTCATGGCAGTCAGATGAAGACCGTGGGGACTGGAAAAAGGGAAATATTGCAGCCATTTTTAAAAAGGGTAAAAAGGAGGACCATGGGAACTACCGACCTGTCAGCCTCACCTCTGTGATTGGGAAGATCATGGAACAGATCCTCCTGGAATCTATGCTAAGGCACATGGAGGACAGGGAGGTGATTCGGGACAGTCAGCCCGGCTTCACCAAGAGCAAGTCCTGCCTGACCAACCTAGTGGCCTTCTATGATGAGCAACTACATCAGTGGACGAGGGAAGAGCTATGGATGTCATCTATCTGGACTTCTGTAAGGCCTTTGACACGGTCCCCCACAATATCCTCCTCTCTAAATTGGAAGGATACAGATTTGATGGGTGGACTGTTCGGTGGATAATGAATTGTCTGGATGGTCGCATCCAGAGGGTAATGGTCAATGGCTCAATGTCCAGATGGAGAACAGTGACGAATGGTGTCCCTCAGGGGTCCGTTCTGGCGCCAGTGCTGTTCAATATCTTCATCAATGACATAGACAGCGGGATCAAGTGCACCCTCAGCAAGTTTGCAGATGACACCAAGCTGAGTGGTGCAGTCAACACGCCTGAGGGACGGGATGCCATCCAGAGGGATCTGGACAGGCTGGAGAGGTGAGCCTGTGTGAACCTCATGAGGTTCAACAAGGACAAGTGCAGGGTCCTGCACTTCGGTCGGGGTAATCCCTGGTATCATTACAGGCTGGGGGATGAAGGGATTGTGTGCAGCCCTGCCTATGTTTGTTTTGTATTTCAGACCCTGGCATAAAGCAGTTCAGCTGCCTTGGCCCAGGTTATCTGCATCAGTTCACAGGACCTGCAGGCAGGTTTTTTTTTTTAATTTTTTGAGTGTTGCATTAATTTTAAATTTCCTCATACTCTGACATGTCAGAGAGCGAAGAAAGAAAATCTCATCACCTCTTTTCTCTAGAAATGTAGTTTAAAGGGGAGATGACAGTATGTTTTAATCTTTTAAAAGTTCTCTCAAGCAAAATGAATATTTATTTTGTGCCTGAAAGCATTCATTTTCTGAGCCATAACTTCTAGTTTCTGTTATTCATAGTCTCTGTTATTCATAATGTGTCCTTTGGCTTCTTGACATTTCCTAGAGATGTCTCAGTCCCTGGCAACATTTCACTTATTAGGACTGATTTCTACAGACTCTGAGTGGCTTCTGGGAGGACACTGGGGTCCTCCTCAGGAAGACAAGGCACCCTGGCTCTCATTGTTGCTGTGAGAGAAGTAGTCCTCCAGGACCAGCTCTTAGCATTCCAGCCTCTTCATTTTGTGCTACTAATGGGGGCAGCTGACATGAGAGTTGACGTTCTTTTTGGTTCTTCACTACATTTGCTATCTATCATCTCATGAATGAGCCTTTGGTGCATAAGTCGAGCTGGGTGTTGCTCAGACGAGTCATGAGGATAGGAAGCAACTGAACATAAGATGCTTGGCTGCCAGATGGCAGGACAGCCCTGGACAGCAGCCCAAAAGATGATGATCTTTGTGTCAGTAAGTTCCCCAGCTCATAATGCATCCTTGCCACCAGCACAGGAAAGAGGCAAAACCAAGTGACTAAGCGCAGGCTGGGTGAGAACTCTTTAAGCTGGCTTTACCTGCTAGCACTGTGTCACCTGTATTCCCAGCACTGACTGCTAGAGCTTATTTAACAACCTAAGCATACACAACAGAAAGCTGTCCTGAGGGTCCTGGGGTCCTGGAGCCATTGCAAAAATTGAGATACTGCAGGTAAATAAACAATCTGCTGGTCTGGCATGCATCACTAAACCATATCAATAAAAGATGTGTATGGGGTGACTCAATGACAAACACTGCATTACTTGCTCTTACTTCTTTAAGTACAGTGTTTCTAAAGAAAGAAAACAAAGACCCCAAATAGTCAAAGGAGCAATTCCAATTTAGACCCTGTAGATTTAGTGCTGGTAGTGAATGCCTTTGTGCTGTACAGAATTCCTGCCTTCCTTTGGGGTAATGGGTATCTTTCAGGATGACCAGTATCGAAGTTGCCTGTTCTGTTCTTTGTTGTTTATACTCATGTGCCAGATTAGAGGCAGGGATCTGAGCATGCAAACAAGAGCTTTCAGCTTTATTTCATTTCCTGCTGCCACGTGACAGTGGCACTAGCAAGACAATCTTTGCAAGAGGAGGTCTGCAGATGTGAGTGTCCAACTTAACTGCAGCTGCTATTCCTGTATGATTTCTCACTGCACCCTCTGCACCATCATCAGCTCTCAGGGAAGTCAAGTGCTGAACACCTGTGGTGAAGCCTGGTGTGACAGACCCCCTGTGAGTTCCTGCTCTTGAGTCTGCTCAATAGTGACAACGGATTTGTGCTAAGACTCTGGACTGGTCAACTGTGCTGTCAACTGCACTAACCCTGCCAGACCAAGTGTCAATGTCCCCAGCCATGCTGATAGTATGGAGTCCTGAAGCAGCTCTTCAGAGCCAGAGTCCACTGTGCATCTGAGTGCTAGCAGCTGGCTTTTGGAGATAGCAGCCTTCTGCTTAGCAAATGATCCATGTGAGACAAGTGGAGCATGGTTTGTTACTGCCAGCAATGGGAAGGAGAACACATAAATAATGTGAAGAGTTGAACAGTTGCTTTGTTTACTACTCCTGTATCTCTGGCTGCTGCCATACAGAAATCAACTATGATACATTTGATGCCAGGTGGCAATAATACTTAGATCTCAGTGGAAATGTGAGAGGGAGCAGTACTGTCAGAGGAACATGACCCTGGCTGAGAGGTATCTTTGAGCAGCCTTCTGGGCCTGCCAGACCCTGCTTTACATATATGTTTATTTCTCTGTATAACTGATGGATTGACTACCTCTTCAATTGCACAGCCTTCAAACCAGGTGCCTGGCAGTAATCATGTATTTCAAGAGGCATGTAAATTACCTTTTGTCCTGCCTGGAATTCAGTATACCTTAATGGAGCTGGCCACAGGACAGCCTCAATCTATTTCCAGCTTTCGCTTTGGCAGGTTATTGATGTGTAGCTTGTAACACTGTACCTCAGCAACACTAGAGAAATGATGGCAGTAGTCACATTAACCTGTTCAATCAGCTACATGCTGGTTTCACATTGCTCTGCTAAGAGCCTGGCAGTGGCTTTTGGGACTCACAGATGCCATCTCAAAACAATTAAATACCAAGGAACATCATTGCTGAAAGACTCATAACAGCACTGGCAGAAATACCCAGGCACCTTCAGAACTGCAAGTCTGTTTATGACGTTTCTTTCGGCTTCATTAGCAATACCACTATGCAATTGCATGTTAACTGTTATGAAAGGCCAGTGCACCTGCTCATTTCCCTGCTTGACTCTGAGCACAACCAGCAGTTGCAAGGCCCATGCTGACCACCTACATATCAAAAGTGGAAGAGTAACCAGGCAGAGCAAGCAGCAATTGCTCTAGATACATATGCTGGTATAATTTTGTATTGGGAAGAAGCAAGGGTTTCACCTGGTGCCACATCACATAACGTTGTTAGATGCAGCATCACTACAGCAGCTATAACTCTGATAATGTGGACACCTGGGATTCATGTGTCGCCTCTTCCATAAAACTGATGCTTATGCCCAAATAATAAGAAAAGTCAAGAACCTAGACCTGTTGAAGAAAACACATGATCAGCCAACTGTGAGGCCCATGGACTAAAAAAAGAGGGGGAGAGGCAGAGAAGTGGAGGGAGAATACTGACCAGGCCAGGAATGTTTCTGACTACAATTCAGTGAGCGGGTGTATTAAACACCCATTGAAGATTTCAAATTCCTGAAAGCTGTCTGGTTTCAGCAGCTGTGCAGCATCTCTAGATTAGCAAAGAGCTGTATTGTCTTTGTCACTCTCCTTGGCAGCTGATCTTTGGTCCCAGAGATACACTTCTGTAGTGATACTGGGGTTTTACAGCATGGGAGCCTCCACAGACTGGCACAGCAGAGGAGGAAATGAAACACCATGCAAACTGCAGGCAGGAGCAGAAGGGTAGTATTTGCAAAGGGAATAGCTGATTTTGCTGGCATAGACCAAAGAAGTGACCACCTGGGACGTGGTGTGCCACAGTTACTCCTGACTGACTGAGGAGAAACATGAGGTTTTGGCAGAAACTCTAAAAACACTCTGGTATTAAAAGGCAGCAGCAATCTGGCAGGTACACCCTCATGCCCTCATGGATACTGCTGATGGCCTTGCTCTGGCATCTTTAATGATACCTTCCTGAGACAGGATCCTTGATGGTGCTTGTCAGTCCCTAATATGTACAAAAGCAAACGGTTAAAAGTGCAGGTTTCCACAGAGAATGTATTATGCTTTCTCCTGGCAACCTTCCCCTAGGCAACACTGGCAACTGGCTATTGTGTTTGCAGAGCGAGGCTGATTTGGCCCTTAGCAAGGAAGCTGGGAATGGAGCCCCTTCCATGTGCCACCAAGGCCTGGGATCAAGGTGGGCAGCTGGGCTGAAAGCTCCCTGGTTCCTCACTATCCAGTGGCCCAGGCAGGTAAGAAGGGTACAAAACCTTTTATCTCCTCTACCTGGGGGGGAGTTACTGTTCCCTGGCATGCAGCTGTTTCCATCACACCTGGAGGATATTCGTACTCCTTTTTAAAAATGCATTTCTTAGCATTAGTTGCTAAACACCTAAATACTCCTGAGGCTTCCACATTATAAGGCCACCCACAACTGCCTGTGCTGTCTCACCTCACCTTGAGCCCTGGGAGAAAGGTCTGTCTGCTTTTCCCTGGGACAGCAGAGTGCTTATGCCAAACAGCCAGTTCTGCTATTTTAGAAACTTGTTTATCAGAAACTGTTCAAGACACCAGCATCTTCCCTGCTGAAGCTGACCCAAAGTGAGTGAAGTCCTTCTGACTCCACTAGGTCTCAGAGCTCCCCTTCTTTAGAGATGTTTCTTCTCGCACATCTGAAGTTCCTACCAAGGAGAAGCCAAAGCAGTGTAAGGCATGTAGCTGACATTTCTTTTACACTGGGAAAGCATACACTGGGGAGTAACTTTAAACAACAGAGATTTACAGGCAATGAGCCAGGCAAAAAAACACAGTGTTTATGTTATCAGTTGTTAAAAACTATCACTCTTGCTGAAACAAATGAGCTAGATTGAGACATTGCTATTATTCAAAGATAAGAAAACCCTAATCAAAATCACATCTCCGAAATTCTTGTGTGCTGGTGTTAAGAGTGCACTATTCATCCTTCACTGGAGCAGGCAGCCTGCCTTTGAATAGCCCATTATCAGCCTGTATTGCTGTCCCTCCCAGTGGCAGCACTGTTCACACATCAATGACTAATATTGGTTCAAATCTATTTTACTGCCAAGTAAAACAGTTACCACTGGTAAAAAAAAATGGAGCAAATAAGGTTTGCTCCAAAATGTACATCATAGAATCACAGAATCGTTAAGGTTGGAAAAGACCCTTAAGATCATTGAGTCCAACCATTAACCTAGCACTGCCAAGTCCACCACCAAACCATGTCCTCAAGCACCACATCCACATGTTTTTTGAGTACTTCCAAGGATGGGGACTCAACCACTTCCCTGGGTAGCCTATTCTAATGCCTCACTACCCTTCCAGTGAAGAAGTTTTTCTTAATATCTAACCTAAACTTCCCCTGGCGCAGCTTCAGGCCATTTCCTCTCGTCCTATCACTTGTTACTAGGGAGAAGAGACCAACCCCCACCTTGCTACAACCTCCTTTCAGGTGGTTGTAGAGAGCAATAACGTCTCCCCTCAGCCTCCTCTTCTCCACACTAAACAACCCCAGCTCCCTCAGCCTCTCCTCACCAGACTTGTGCTCCAGACCCTTCACCAGCTTCGTTGCCCTTCTCTGGACATGCTCCAGCACCTTGATGTCCTTCTTGTAGTGAGGGGCCCAAAACCAAACACAGTACTCGAGGTGCGGCCTTGTCCCGATCCAATGTCGGGGGAGGTTTCGATACGATCCCAAGGACGAGATTAAG
The DNA here is from genome assembly GCF_047370975.1 of Nipponia nippon. Lineage (NCBI taxonomy): Eukaryota > Metazoa > Chordata > Aves > Pelecaniformes > Threskiornithidae > Nipponia > Nipponia nippon. The sequence continues at coordinate 12,612,857 of NW_028262358.1, read as the reverse complement.
ACGCTGGAATCCGTCAAATGTCATACAACCTTTTACTTTTATTCGAGGGGAGAAGAGAACGGAGGGAGGAGGGAGGGCAAGGGAGGAGGGGAAGAGAATAGGGGAGAGAGAAAGAGAAAGAAAGAAAAGGAGGAGTTTATCGCCACCACCTCGAGTCCTGACGATCTTCTGCTGGGTCTCCGGTGGCCTCGGGCGTCGTCGGGGACCGAAGCTGGGGGGGGAGGCTTGAGGGTGCAGGAACAGAAGGAGTGGTCTCTCACACGCCGCCACTGCTGCCCCGCCCGAGGGGCACGTGTGCTCCTTATATAGGGGCTCACGCATGCGCGGATCACAAATGCGTACGTGCAGCTCGCCACGGATGTGCCGTCCCCGCCTCTGCTCTTTTCGCGCCTTTTTGTCCCCGCCTCGGCTCTTTTCGCGCCTTTAGTCTGTGCGCAGGCGCACGAGGTTGTTTTTCTTAAAGCTGTGGAGAAGGTGGTCTTTTCGAAGCGCGACGCTGGATGGCGCTACGGCGGCAATGTCGAGACAAAAACCACATTTTTCTATCGGTCCTTTACACCACCCTGTGGCTCGACATTGCAGCTTGGTGGCATAGGAGGAAGAGAAAGAAAGAGAGAGGAAAGAAGGGGGAAAGGAAGAAAACGGGAGTTGAGGGAGTTGGGGATAAGGGTGGAGGAAAATTGTGGGAAGGAGGAAGGGAACAACATTGTTTTAGGTGAAGGAACATCTTAACACGGAAGAACTGGGGTACTGCTCAATGCAAACTCATTCTCAAACAACTTTAACAATTCTTCAACTTTGGAGGACAAACATTAGGAATGGGGTTAACAGTAACGGGCAATATGCAATTTCTTTCTTCAGGAGGAATTGGGAATGGGTTTAAATGATTGGTACGGAGGTAGGTTGTGGCTGAGAGATGATACGGATTTTTGTTGCACCATCAGGTGGAGGGCTGGGAACAAATTGCATATTTGACACAACATGTCGAATTAATTGAATAAAACAGGGAATTATGCAGGGTAGGAGCAGTAAGGTGGCAGTTGCACATAATAGATACAATATTAATTGTTTCACCCAGGGTGCCCCTGGTAACCAGGACCACAAATCGCCGTTCCAACCACTCCAGGTTTGAACAGGGACGTGGGCTATTTTCCTGATATCTTGGGTCAACTGGAGAACTACTTCTCCCACATCATCAATTTCTAAGCAGCAGTTAGAGATATTTAATTTTCCACACACCCCTCCCTCCTCAGCCAATAAATAATCTAAAACCATACGGTGTTGAAGGATTGCCATGCGCATTTGTTGTGATTGTCGAGCTAATACGTCTATGGCATCAGCAGTTTTGTTGGTGATAATTTCTAGGGCTGCTTGTAGTCTAATTATTCGATTTAGATTATAAATCGGTTGTCTTGCCCCTGCAATGGGCTCGTTAGGATTCCAGGTTGCTGGCCCATAGTGTTCAATTATTCGCTCAGGGGGCCATTCGTCATTTCCCCATTTTTGTGTCCCACCTAAATTTATCTTGGTAGATCACGTCTTACGGGCAATCCTTCTATCCCCGAGGTTATCATACACTTTTATGCCTAGTTGGGGTCCACCAGTTTCTGGCAGGAGAAAAAAAGAGGGGCCTTATAATCCCTATATAACAAACTCCCGACCACCCTGCGGGTAAGAACTTATATGCTGTGTTCCCACAAATCCAATAATGCCCCTTTTTGGCTTTATTTCCCTGAGCAAATGGCCCATCTTTCCCCAGTGGAAACTGAAAATAAGTTGTGTCTTTGTCACCCAGAGGGCTGAAAAAGGTGGTTGCCCCATCCCTTATTCGGCCAGTACAATACCAAGCCCCATATGTACCCCTCCATTTACAAGTTTGCTTGTAATGTCAGAGAATCAAGGTTTCATTTTTGCTTGACCAATATCCCTTAAACCCCTGGTTACGCCCTGTTTCATTAAGCCACACCCACAGGTCCTTTTCCTTGTCGAGGGGCTTACGTGTGTCAATGTCCATTGACATTTGCTTTCTCCCACTTCGACCCCACCTTTCTGGGTGCGATTCAAACAATATTGCCCCTTCGTTGGAAACTGAATTGGCCAGGTGCCACTGTCATCCCATGGATCATCTGCGGCTTTGCTATATTTGCTTACAATTTGGTCTGGGGTGAGAGGCGCGGATGTCCGCGGCCAACTTGATAGCCCTAGGGGTCCGCCGCAAACCCAACAGTGGCTCAGATTGAAAGTTTGACTCACGGCTTTTGCTAATAACACGAACTCATTGTTCTCGAAGGGGTTGTATGGAGGAGGGGAAGGTAGAGGGAGTGGTCGTTCATCACTTTCATGGAAGTGTCCCTGAGTTAGAATGATCCAAAGTAGCAGGTGCATCGTGATCACATCGCCGCCCTTAAAAACAGAAACAGGAACAAAACTCGCTCCTTGGGTTAGAAGGAGGGAATAATCCATTTGGTGTGGATTTTGTTGGTTCTCCCACAGGTACCTTTCACTCTCCATGTATGTTTGTTTAGAGGGGTATCTAATACCAGAGGCACAGCCCCCATGGTGGGAAGCTCAACCAGGACCGGCTGGCCACGGGAGTAAGACGATGCACTGGGGGAATTAGAGTTTTGAGAGACGGGTACCATGGTTGGGGCTTGTGGACAAAAATGCTGCAATTTTCGGACACCCATTTGTACCCCAGTGGTTACTGACATTGGCCACTGCCTCCCCCACCCCAGTTGGTGGGGTTTTAAAAAGCGCTTAAGCAGCCCGTTGGTCCGTTCCACAATTCCGTTTGCCTGCGGGTAATACGGAGTGTGGAACACCCACGAAATCCCTTCCCGAGCTGCCCATTCCTGGACTATTTTGGCGGTGAAGTGCGTGCCGTTGTCTGACTGGATGGTCCGTGGTTTAGGGAAGGTCCCAAACCATTCTTTGAGGGCCTTTACAGTATTTTCCCCAGTTGCTTTTGTGCAAGCCCGGGCTTGTACGAGTCCGGAGACTATCTCAACCCCCACCAATATGTATCGTTTCCCTGTGGATTTTTGGAAGGGCCCGATATAGTCGATCTGCCAGGCCTCCCACAAACCCTTCCCTTCCCTGAGGTGCAGGGGCTCGTTTTCCAGGGGATGTCTGTCCAAACGGACACGGCATTGTTCACAGGAGGATATGCAACTCTTGCACTCCTCTCTAGTGACTGGCCATCCCCGAGCTTGTGCTTCCCGGTACAAATCATTGATCCCTGAGTGCCTCCGCTTTACATGTAGCCACTCTAGTAGGTGTTCCCAATTTTCCTGTACTTGGGTGCTCTGTAGCAGGGCTAGTCGGGCCAACTCGTCCGCCTCTGCATTCCACTGGCCCGGTGGGCTATCGGTTTGTTGGTGGGAAGCTACCCACACCACCGCAAATGTCCCCCGTTTTGCAATTTCGACAATATCCTGCCACTTCTCTTTCTGCCAGATTGGTAGTCTGTTGACTTCCCAGCCATTCTGCTCCCAAAATGGGAGCCACTCCGTGCAGCCCTTGAATACGGCGTAGGAGTCTGTATAAATGTGCACAGGGGAGGTGGTCTGGCTTTCGCGTTTAAAAACGCTCCACACTGCGACCAGCTCCCCTACCTGTGCACTGCCTTCTCCCTCCGTAATTATTTTCTCCTTAGTTGTTACTTGAAGGGCTACAGCCCGGTATCTCCAAACCTTCCCTTCTCGCTTCGAGGAAGCGTCAGTGAACCATGTGTTTAGGACCTGCTCTGAAAATGGGGGAGCTACTTTGACCACGGGGGGCAGTGGAGGGTTTTCTTTATTTAAGTCTGCCTCGTCTTGTATAGTTAGCATTTTAGCAGCCCCTTCGGTAACAGAAAAGACCTCACAATAGTGTTCTATCTGAGCATACCATTTCCTTACGGACGCTCGCTGAGCCACCCCGTCAGGGGGTGGGGTCCCTGCCAAGACTGCCTTAGTCACCTTAAACGGGCCCCGAAGGACTATCGGCTGTTTCCGAATAGTTCGTTCGGCCTCTCGTAAAGCTAGGCTAACTACAAACAACCCCTTCTCCCAAGTAGTGTATCGCTTTTCAGCATCCTTGAAGCTGCGTGAATAGAATCCGATGGGCCGGGTGGGCCCTTTGGGTCCCTTTTGCCACAGGTGGATGGAGAGCCCAGTACGGGCAAATCCCCATTCGATCTGAACGGGATCGGTGGGGTGAATTGGCCCTAGGGCTTGATGGGTGTTTGCCTCAAAAATTAGTAACTGCAAGGCTTCCTCGTGGATTGGGGTCCACTCCCACTGAGCCTTTTTCCTTAGTAGGTCGTATAGTGGCCTAGCAATAATCGAAAAGTCAGGAATATGTTTTCTCCAAAATACAAGTAGCCCTGGAGCGTGTTGCAAGTCTTTTTTAGATTCGGGCATTTTGAGGGAGTCTAACAAGGATAGGGTGTCTGGAGGAATACAGGCCATTTCCCCCCTCCACCAGATTCCTAGAAATTTTACCTCACTGGAGGGAGTTTGGACCTTTTTGGGTGGGATTGTCAATCCCATCCGTTCCAGGTGGGTGACAATATCATGTTGTGTTTTTCCAACATCCTCTACCTGGGTTCCTCCTATAAGCACATCACCTATATATTGATAAATTTTGACTCCTGCTTGCACAGGGATAATTTCAAGTTCTTGTGCCAGTGCATGATGGGCCAACGTAGGGGAGTGTTTGTATCCTTGGGGCAGTCGAGTGAATGTATATTGCTGTCCCTCCCACGTGAAGGCAAAGCGCTCCTGGTCCCCAGGCTGCAGCGGGACCATAAAAAACATGTCTTTGACATCAATGGTAGCCATCACTGGATGGGCTTGCTCCTGAATGGTTGCAATTAATTCAGCAATATTTGGCACGGCAGCTGTTAAAGGGCCAGTATTGCTATTGAGGCACCGGTAATCTACAGTTAATCTCCATTTACCATTGGGTTTTCTAACAGGCCACACAGGAGAGTTAAAGGGGGATTGTATGGGAATTACGACCCCTTGCCGTTTAAGGTCCTCTAGTACAGGGGTGATTCCTTCCCTTGCTCCCAAGGGTAACGGGTAAGGTTTCACATTGGTCAGCCGGGAAGGAGGAAGGGGAGGCGCTGCTTGCAACAGGCGCATTTCTGCACTAGGGCTCCTGGCTAATCTTCTGACCTGGGGAACACCAAAGGACCACGAGTTCCCTTGGGTGTCCCGCCACTGTTTCCCTTTTAAAACATCTATTCCCAGGAGATTCATTTGAAAAGGTCCTACGGCTGCCATGGTCTTCACCGGACTCTCATCTCCTGGTAGCCATAAGGTTACCGGGGTCATGGGCACAGATTGGGTTTTCCCTAGGGCATTTAATACTATCAGGTGCTTAGAAGGGGTTGAAATGCCGCACCGTTCTGCCTCGCTCCGTTTTATTGCTGTAATTTGGGCCCCTGTATCAATTAAAAAGGTCACGGGCCTCTTCCTCGGCCCTACTGCGACGGTAATGAGGAGGTCCCCCTTATTGTTGCAGGTGAGCTGTCTAATGAACATCCACCCTCCGCCTCCCCCCTCACCCTGAGGGGGCGAAGGTTTTAGTTTCCCACCGCCCTTTCGTCCCCTTTGAACCCCTCCTCCCTCTCCAATGCCGGTGCGGGAGGCGGGTTCAGTTTGGGAGGGGGTCCTTGCCCAGACCACCTCCACACCAGGAGCTCCAACTTCTTGGTGGGGAGCCCGTCCATTAAGTCTCGGGGCACACCCTTTTGCAGTCCCTTCTGCCACAATTCTTGTCGGAATGGGGGTTTCTCCCTTTTTATTGGGTCGGGGCTTCCCCCTGAAGGAGCCAGCAGTTTGTTTGCCAGCTCCGCTGTCCGCACGGCCCTAGTTTCCACTTTATTGTAAGTTCTGCCTACTGGCCCAGATTTTCTCCCATAGTTTATTAGTTCCTGGGCTATCTCCCCCCAGGTCCACACCTTTCTCCCCCACTGCCGCTGTTCGGGGGTTACCGTTCCCTCCAGGGCAGCTGCAATTCGCTCCTCGCGGGGCACGTTTTGAATTCTCCCCTGTAACTGGATCCCGATAGGTTTTAGCGAGTCAGGGAGTCCTCTTATTAGTGGCGTCAGCCGCTCGGGGTCTACAGGTAGCAACATTGGAGAGCTTAGATTTGGTTTCAGCTCCCGGTCGTACATCATTTGTAGGCAAGCCGCCTTTTGTACGTTTTCTAGTAGTTGCTCGACCGAGCCAGTTATAGCTAGGGGATCCCCCCTCTCCAATGGGTTCAGCCCCCCCGCCCAATATGCAGCCCTCTGGGTCAGAGACCATGGGGCTCGGCGATCGCCCGTTGTGAGAAAGACGCCAGGGCCCCAATACCCCTCTGCTTCCTTTTCCGATAGCATGATCCCGTCCCCCCCCAACAGGGATACCCTCCACATGTATTCGGTTTCGGACTCCCTTGCTGTTCTAGCAAAGTCCTTTCGGAGCTTAGCCAATTCGGTGGCGGTAAAAGGGATTTCTTTCGTTACAACTTGGGGACAGCTGTCACTATCGTCCTCGTATATGTATTCCGTCTTTACCAGTGGGCACATATGGGGGCGGTTATCCACAGTCTCCCTTAATCGCTTTAGATCTTTCTGGGGGTAAATTTGGCGTACCCCTTTCTCTTCCAGCATTACCTCAGCCTCAGCGGGGGTGTCTGCCTCCCTCAGGAGCTGAACCCTCAGCTCCTCCTTCAAAATCATATTCTGGCGCTTCTCCTCCTCTAGCGCCCGTTTGGTCTCTAGTAGTTGCTCTCGCAGCGGTGTTATTGCTGCTTGCAACGAAGCGGCCAGAGCCTCGGATGGACAGGGCGCTCGTTTCTTATCCTCCACCGCCGCTGCCAGACACGCTCCTAACACAGCACATACGATGGCTTTCCCTTTCCCTTTCTTTACTCTAGCTTCTCTATGCAAGACCGCTATTCGGTCCATAACACTTTGCAGTTGGAACCAGTGGTCCCGAGCCCAATCTTGTCCTGGGGGTGAGGGGCGAGAGCGGTACGTTTCTAAAAACTCATATAATCTCTCCGTCTCTTCACAAAAATCGCCTGCCTTTTGGGCGGCCATGTCCTACAAAGGGGAATTCGTCCCGGGAGGGTCAAACCTTAAAAAGACCAAGTTTCCCCTATACGCTCCCAGGAGGCCAATCCGCACACTATTACGAGACAAAGACAAGCCTACAAAGGGGATATCGTCCTGAGGGGGTCACGCCGTAGAATTCAAGCTTCCCCTATACTCCCCTAGGAGGCCAGACCATCAGCTACTATGAGACAGAGGAGAGCCTACAAAGGGGATATCATCCTGAGGGAGTCACAGCACAAAATTCAAGTTTCCCCTATCCCCCCTCAGGAGCTCAAATCACAAAGTAGTGCGCGCACTTCAGTGCAAAGGTCTCAACACCCACTCCTTCCTTACGCTTCGTTCGTCTCCGGCTGCTTCCCTCGCGGGAGAGCAGAACCGCGGATCGGAACTCCGCACTCGCTTCGTACTTATTCGTACGTCTCGTTCACACACAATCGCTCAGCACACCATAAGGTTGTATGACACTCTCATCTCAAGGGATCCTGTCCGTGACGCCAATTAAATGTCCCGATCCAATGTCGGGGGAGGTTTCGATACGATCCCAAGGACGAGATTAAGACGCTGGAATCCGTCAAATGTCATACAACCTTTTACTTTTATTCGAGGGGAGAAGAGAACGGAGGGAGGAGGGAGGGCAAGGGAGGAGGGGAAGAGAATAGGGGAGAGAGAAAGAGAAAGAAAGAAAAGGAGGAGTTTATCGCCACCACCTCGAGTCCTGACGATCTTCTGCTGGGTCTCCGGTGGCCTCGGGCGTCGTCGGGGACCGAAGCTGGGGGGGGGGAAGGCTTGAGGGTGCAGGAACAGAAGGAGTGGTCTCTCACACGCCGCCACTGCTGCCCCGCCCGAGGGGCACGTGTGCTCCTTATATAGGGGCTCACGCATGCGCGGATCACAAATGCGTACGTGCAGCTCGCCACGGATGTGCCGTCCCCGCCTCTGCTCTTTTCGCGCCTTTTTGTCCCCGCCTCGGCTCTTTTCGCGCCTTTAGTCTGTGCGCAGGCGCACGAGGTTGTTTTTCTTAAAGCTGTGGAGAAGGTGGTCTTTTCGAAGCGCGACGCTGGATGGCGCTACGGCGGCAATGTCGAGACAAAAACCACATTTTTCTATCGGTCCTTTACAGGCCTCACCAGTGCCGAGTACAGGGGCACTATCACCTCCCTGGTCCTGCTGGCCACACTATTCCTGATACAAGCCAGGATGCCATTGGCCCTCTTGGCCACCTGAGTACACTGCTGGCTCATGTTCAGGCGGCTGTCAACCAACACCCCCAGGTCCTTTTCTGCCAGACAGCTCTCCAGCCACTCCTCCCCCAGCCTGTAGCATTGCATGGGGTTGTTGTGATCCAAGTGCAGGACCCAGCACTGAGCCTTGTTGAATCTCATACAGTTGGCCCCAGCCTGTCCAGGTCCCTCTGTAGGGCCTTCCTACCCTCCAGCAGATCGACACTTCCACCCAACTTGGTGTCATCGGCAAACTTACTGAGGGTGCACTCAATCCCCTCATCCAGATCATCAGTGAAGATATTGAACAGGACCGGCCCCAACACTGAGCCCTGGGGAACACCACTCGTGACCAGCTGCTGACTGGATTTGACTTCATTTACCACCACTCTCTGGGTTCGGCCATCCAGCCAGTTTTTAACCCAGCGCAGAGTGCACTTATCCAAGCCATGAGCAGCCAGCTTCTCCAGGAGAATGCTCTGGATGACAGTGTCAAAGGCCTTACTAAAGTCCAAGTAGACAACATCCACAGCCTTCCCCTCATCCACTAAGCAGTCACCTTGTCACAGAAGGAGACCGGGTTAGTGAAACAGGACCTCCTTTTCATAAACCCATGCTGGCTGAGCCTGATCCCCCAGTTGTCCTGCACGTGCCGTGTAATGGCACTCAAGATGATCTGCTCCATGACCTTCCCCGGCACCGAGGTCAGGCTGATGGGCTTGTAGTTCCCCAGATCCTCCTTCCGACCTTCTTGTAGAGGGGCGTCACATTTGCTAGCTTCCAGTCATCTGGGACCTCCCCGGTTGACCAGGACTGCTGATAAATGATGGAGAGTGGCTTGGCCAGCTCCTCTGCCAGCTCCCTCAGCATCCTCGGGTGGATCCCATCTGGCCCCATGGACTTGTGCACATCCAGGCGGAGGAGCAGGTCAGTGACTGTCACCTCTTCGACGACAACTGGGACTTCACTCTGCATCCTATCTCCATCTCCCAGCTCAGGGGCCTGAAAACCCCAAGGATGACCAGTCTGACTATTAAAGACTGAGGCAAAGAAGGCATTAAGTACCTCAGCCTTCTCCTCATCCTTCTTGGCAATGTTTCCCTCCGCATCCAACAAAGGAGGGAGGTTCTCCCTGGCCCTCCTTTTGTCGCCGATATATTTGTAGAAACATTTTTTGTTCTCTTTAACGGCAGTGGCCAGTTTAAGTTCTAGCTGGGCCTTCGCCTTTCTAATCTTCTCCCTGCATAACCTCACAACACCCTTGTAGTCCTCCTGAGTCACCTGCCCCTTCTTCCAAAGGCGGTAGGCTCTCCTTTTTTTCCCTGAGTTCTAGCCAAAGCTCTCTGTTCAGCCAGGCCGCTCTTCTCCCCCGCCTGCTCGTCTTGCGGCACATGGGAATGGCCTTCTCCTGCGCCTTTGAGACTTCCTCCTTGAATAACATCCAGCCTTCCTGGACTCCTTTGCCCTTCAGGACTGCCTCCCAAGGGACTCTGTTAACCAGACTCCTAAACAATCCAAAGTCTGCCCTTCTAAAGTTCAGGGTAGCAGTTTTGCTGACCCCCCTCCTTACTTCTCCAAGAATTGAAAACTCTATCATTGCATGATCGCTGTGCCCAAGACAGCTTCCGACCACCACATTGCCCACCAGGCCTTCTCTGTTCGTAAACAGCAGGTCCGGTGGGGCACCTCCCCTGGGTGGCTCGCTTACCAGCTGCATCAGGAAGTTACCTTCCGCACACTCCAGGAACCTCCGAGACTGCTTTCTTTCTGCTGTGTTGTATTTCCAGTAGATATCTGGTAAGTTGAAGTCTCCCACGAGAACAAGGGCTAGAGATTGTGAGACTTCAGCCAACCGCTTGTAGAATACTTGTCTGTTTCCTCATCCTGGTTGGGTGGTCTATAACAGACTCCCACCAGGCTATCTGCCTTATTAGCCTTCCCTCTGATCTTTACCCATAAGCATTCAACCTTATCATTACTGTCATTGAGTTCTAGACAGTCAAAACACTCCCTAACGTACAAGGCTACCCCACCACCTCTCCTTTCTTGCCTGTCCCTTCTAAAGAGCTTGTAGCCGTCCATTGCAGCACTCCAGCTGCGTGAGTCATCCCACCATGTTTCTGTGATGGTGACCACATCATAGTTTTCCTGCCGCACAGTGGCTTCCAGCTCTTCCTGCTTATTGCCCATGCTGTGTGCATTGGTGTAAATGCACTTCAGTTGGGCTATAGATCTCTTCTCCAACACAGGCGTGCCACCCCTAGGCTCATCCCTAGCAAGCCTGGTTTTATCCCCTTCCCCCTTCGCATTTAGTTTAAAGCTCTCTCAATGAGGCCTGCTAACTCCTGAGCCAGAATCCTTTTCCCCCTTTGTGACAGGTGAACCCCATCTGTCTCCAGCAGGCCTGGTGCCATGTAAACTGCCCCATGATTGAATAATCCAGAATTCCACCACTGGCACCAGCCTCTGAGCCATGAGTTAATGAGATGGGTCTTCCTGTTCCTTTCTGTATGCCTCCCGGCTACTGATGGGATAGAGGAAAACACTACCTGCACTCCTGATCCTTCAAGTAATTGCCCCAGTTCTCTAAAGTCCCTTTTGATTATCTTTGTGCCTCTATCAGCTACCTCATCACTGCCAACCTGACCAATAGTGGATAATAATGGGACAATTTTACCAGCCTAGGGAGCTTCCTGGTAATGTCTCTTATCCTTGCCCCAGGGAGGCAGCAGACTTCCCTATGGGATGGGTCTGGTTGGCATATCAGGCCCTCTGTTCCCCTCAGAAGGGAGTTGCCTATGACAATTACCCTTCTTTTATTTTACCAGTGGCTGTTGTAATGCATGGGGCTGACTGGTTCCCCTTAGTCAACCCCTTGGATCGATTACTGTCCGCATCTTCATCCTCCTGGCCCTCAAGCTCCAGAGCCTCGTACCTACTGTGTAAAGGCACCTGGGAGGGTGAGGTAGGCCGGCAGAGGATTCGCCTCCTGTGCGGAGCAGGGATCTGTTTCCATCCCCCTCCATCTCTTGGGTCCCCTCCTCCTGCCTGGTGGCAAGAGGGTAGGGGAGCCTCGCCTTCTCTTGATGCTTCCATCTGGCATGCTTGTCTTAGGGATGGTAGGGAGTGGCTCCACCAGTCTATCTCCCTCTCGCACTCTCTGATACTCCTCAGTCTTGCTACTTCTTCTTTCAGCTCTGCTACCATGCTAAGCAGATCCTCCACCTGCTCGCACCTCATGCAGGTGTTGTCTCGGCAGCCCTCCATCACCAGAGCAAGGCTCTATGGTGACAGTATATCCAGACAGTAGGCTTACTGTAATTGTTTTCAGTTCTGGTAGGTTATCAGATACGATGGGATTTTTCTCTACCCTGAGGACAGCAAATAAATAGCTGATAACATCACTTTTTTGAAAGTATTCCAGTGCTGGACAGACCAGATTCATGTCTCACAGGAGTGCAGTGGGATACTAAAAGCCCCAGGCTGCCTGATGGATACCTGTGGAGTGGGGCTTTTTCCACCTTAGCTTCTCGCCACAGGGAGAATGGTGGCTGCAGCATGGTGTTTTAACGATCAGTTGTTCCCCCTTCTGGGCTGATCATCCCTCTGGTTCCTTTTCCCCACCGCACATACATCCTTTCCTGCCTGCCATGACAGTGCCATGCTGGCGCTAATCAGGTGCTACCAACGGCTCAGATAATCTGCTTTCTGTCTAGTTTCTCATGGCATCACCCACACCAGCTTCTTGCACAGCAACCAAGCGCTTGCAGTAGGTGCTTTTCTGGAGTCCCAGTGCTAACACTAAGACTTTCGCAGGGTCTCTGTGGAGCTCAGGGCACATAGGGAGACTTAGCACGCTATCTGTAGTTCTAGGAAGACAACTTTGGGTTCAACCAGGTAAGATAATAATAGTTCAGAGCTAATGGAACCAGATTCTTTCGAAAGGGTCTAAGTGAAACCCCCAAGTCTCCAAACCCCAGAATCATTCTGAGTCAATTCAGAAATTCGTTAACTTTTCAGACTTGGAAGGTTTTGCTCCAAGATGATTTAGCTTTTTTAGGAAGTCTTTTCTTAAAATGTAGGTCCATTTTTAGAGAGGGGGGAGAAAAATAATTATAAAACTCTTACGAAGGAGGCAATTTGTCTTCTCGGAGTTGGATCTTGAAGCTGAATGACCAGTAGTAAACTCCAGGAACTGGCTTTCAGGACTGCATATCACTTTTTCTCCATCTTTTGTAGTCCGTGCAGCATACTGAGAGACTGGCTAGTGCATAAACCAATTCCCATTGACACAAGACAAAACACACTTACCCCTACACTGCTGGCACTGACCAACTGTAGCAGCGTAACAAGGTACTGTTGCTAAACAGCCATTTCACTGGCTGCAATTTTTTTTTCTATGTAACAAATTTGTACAAGGCAAATTCTTTCTCTCCAGTAAATGATGCGCAGGAAGTGGCATTTCCATTAGATCACCCAGTGCATAAATAAAAAAGGGAGTTTAATTCTCTACATGGCACAATTACTTCTGAAAGGAAGAACTGGGAACAAATACTGCAGTGACTATATCTGCAGGAATTTATGAGAGACTAATCGGTTTTATCCTTAGTGACGCTGTCAGGGTTACGTCCTGAAATATGTGGTATCTTAATGCTGTGAGAATGGGCATATTTAAAGTGCCTGAAGATAAGATAAAAATCCTGTTTAAAAGATTATGTCTTGCATCAATTTTCTGCCAGCAGCTGGTCTGTCAGCACACTACAGGAAATTCTTCTTTACAGCTTCTCAGTGTATTTTTGTTCCATAAGGTACAAAGCAATCATTGTGTTAGATGTTGAATGTATTGCAAATACTGAACACGTTGCAGGTTGTGTGCTTCTGCTCACTAATGCAAATTAAGCTATTTGTTATCACTGTAGCCTTTAATACTGGAACTAGAACATCAGGAAGAAGAATGGTAATGCAGTATATGAAATTACCTGTATCACAGAAGAGAGCAGTCAGACCAGTAACTCCACTGGCTTTGCTGCACAGGAGGGAGAAAAATAAGAGGGAAAAAAGCTGCTGTGAATTGTCTCCAGAAAAGTTTTCCCTGCCCCAAAAACTGTTCTGAAAAAGCAAGAATTAATCCCCTATCATTCTGCCGTTCTTGGTATAATAATGCCTCATAGCCACAGTGGTAGGCACCATGCAGGAGAGTAAGAGATGGTTTCCGCCCCAAGGGTACAAGGTGTGTGCAGCATGCTGAACTGCCAGGTCTTGTTACACTTGCTCTATGAGTGAGTGCAGGGTCTTGAGCAGTTCCTGAAGAGCATTTGGTGCTTAATCTGCTGCAGTTCAGGGGAGTAGCAGAGCTGTGGGGAGACTGCAAGCTGTGTTTGACAGCATTATTGTCAGGCACAGGGGAGCCTTCTAAGCCACAGGCAAAGTTCATCTGTGCAGGAAACAGCTTCTGCTGGAGCTCATCTGCCCCGTTGGATCAAATGGCCACCAGCATTCACAGAACAGCAAAGATGCTTGGCTGCCGCTCTGACCAGCAATGCAGAGCCGCTAGGAAAAAGCTGTCTGTGAGGAGACACCTCACCTAACCGAGCCCCCATCCACTAGGAGCACTGCACAGCCCACTGCACCTCAGGTGTGCGAAAGGGGAATGCAACCACCGGAAAAGGGATCATAACTCCTAGGAAAGCCGTACGAGCTCCAAGCACAGCTGCCGCCCTCTTCATGCGAGCTTTGGTTTTGGGCAGAGCCCGGCACCAGTCCCAGCGCAGCACCGCCCCGGTGAGGCCCCAGCTGCATCCATAACCCACGCCCACCGCTGCCCTCCCGGCACCGAGGGCCGCCGACCCCGCCCCACCCTTGGGTGGGGGGCAGTCCCACGCCAACGTCGGGCAGCGCCTCGGCGACCCTTGGGGTCCTGGGACGGGTCTCTGATGCGGGGCTGTTCGGCCGCTTGCCTGTTGGACCGCTGACTGTGCAGCTGCTCGCGGGAAGGGGCCGGGGAGGTGGGAGGGTTTCAGTAAGGCTCCAGCCGAGTGTCAGCCGTTGGTTTGCGCCGCTCCGCTCTAGTTTTCGCCCGGGCTGGTCTCTCGCTTTTTCATCAGGCAGTACGCGGGGCAGCTAAGTACGGTGGCCGGGAGCGCGGGAAGGGGCCAGTATGGCGGCGGCGGCGGCGGTCGGTCGCGTGTGCACCTATGGTGCCTTCCGAGTAGCGTGGCGAGGTGATGAGGGACGGCATGGTGATGAGGGACGGCATCGTGCTGGGGACGCCTTCCCGGGGAGGGGAGGGGAGGGGAGGGGGTAATCGCTCGCGGGCCCGTCTGCCGTGGCAACGGGCCGGGCCGGGCCGGGCAGTCGCCACGGGAGGCAGGCCCCCGAGCGGCTCCTCGCAGTCCGGGGCGGGTTGGGGGTGCACTTATATACATACCTGTGCATGCACGTGAGCGTGGAAGGTGGGTACGCTGCGTCCCTGCCGCGTTCCCATAGATCAAGTCATGACCTGGTAAGAGCTCTTCGTGGTAAGCGCAGCCTATTCCCCTTGTGGCCTGCTGCCTGCCTGCTCTGGGGTTACACCGGCAGTGCTGTTGGGGGACAGAGGGAGATCAGGAGTGTGTCTGTGCTTCAGAGGCGGCTGGTCGTTGTCATATGTGGATGTTTGTATATATGTATATTTGTATTTTATAAGCCCTTGCACTGATTTTCCCTCCATTGTATTAACTCCAGTGTGGAAAAAATGCTTTGTTGTTTGTTGGACTCGGCTCCATTTGTGAGACTTAACAATGGTTACTGTGACACAATATTAAATGGCCAGTGATTAACTCGAAAACAACACATAGGGAAGCAGGAGCTGCTCTATATGTGCATGGATCAGAACACACTACAGTTGCATACATTCCCTTGTCTGTTCAATCACTCTGGGTCCTACAAGAGCTAGGTATGAATTGTTTTATATCTAAATGGGATTTAGATCGTTATCGCTTCTTTATATCTAATGGGACTTTCTAAACAAATGTTATTTTTTTTAAAGCCTGTATTTTGCTAGGTAGCGTGAACCTAGTTGCTCTTGCATGTGATGTTCTTCTCCAGGACAGGAGATGTGATAAATACCTTATGAAATATCTAGCTTTACACTTGCATTGTCATCAGTGGACAAGGTTGCTGTTGTCACTACTTAGCAGTTTCCATATTTCTTTCTGCACGTGCAGTAAACGTATTTCAAATCATAAATGGGTGTTAGGCATGCAGATCTCACTCATCGTTAGAATTTGGGGCAGGTCAGCTGTGCCTTTGGAAACCTATATCAGTCATCTATTATCCCATCAGAGTAACTGGGGCAGTAATACATGCCTTAAGATAATGGAATGAGGTGGTTTGCTTTTTAGTTCAAATATTGTTTTCTTCCCTTTCTTTCTACCTTTCTCCTCTTATGTCTTCCTGGACATTTTTAATTGATAGGAATCTAAGTTTGTTTTCTAGACTTCTCTAATTCTTCAGCAGCCATTTCTTTCTGGATTTTAGTCCTCTGCAGTCACTTTTCAAAACTCAAATGCATTATTTTTCCCAGTAAGGTTAAAGTATACTTAGGAGGAAGGGAGGACACATATATTTTTTTCTGCTGAGGATCGCAGTTGACATTGGATCTGTCTTTCAAAAATTGTGGTTAGAAAATTGGGAAAATTGTATTTTGATATATGAGGAACAATAATGTATAACTGAAAACTTCTGCTGGGTGGTATTTTCTGAATATATAGTTAATTTTGATATAGATTTTTTGTTTTGACTTGCATTCTTCTCATAAGAGAAAATTAAAGTCTTTTCATTATACAGTGTTTTTAAGCGGTGAATACTACTGAGGTTTTGACACAAACTTAAGGCAGTATATGTGTAGTTATTGCAGTGCCAGGGGTACCTTAGCCTTTTGTATTGCTAAGTGCCCTCCATTTGCAACTGTGTGCCTTTCAGCAGTTTTATCCCCTTTCACCCCTTGTTCTCCTGCTGTTGTCCTTATGGCCTTGCAGCTGTGAATCCCAGTAGTGTTTGGTGGGTTCTCCTGGGTAGCAACTGTCAGGAGCAGGAAAAACTTCTCTTCTTCTCTTTGCTTTCCTCTGAGTTGTAGGTTTTGGATTCATTAGGGGATGCCATGGCATGCTTTCATAGTGTGCCAGCCAGCCTGCTTGTGTCCAGTGAGGAGTCTAAAAGGGTCCTGATGAAAAGTATATACTTACTTTTAAATATAGTAAGTATAGTATATACTATATATACTATAGTATATACTTTTAAATATAGTAAGTATATACTTACTTTTAAATTCTTACGGGGGGGAAATCATCTGCAGCACTGGAGACTGCCTTGGGACACATGTTATGTCTTTCTGTCTCCTTTTGTTTTCACTTTTCTTCCAAAGTGACTTCCATCATTAGAGTCGTACGTCATCACCTACGCACCCTGCTAATAAATCTTGGTGAACCTGTCTCAGAATTCTTTATACAACCTAGGTAGCTTGTATGCACTTAACTTCTAGGCAAAAGTAATTATGAACTACATTAATGCCTGTGTGTTCTCCAGGGAAAGCTGGCGACTGAGGTGGGAAGAAAGGCCAGATTACTTTGGTAAAAGTATATTCGAGCTTGGTATCAGAACACCTGGAAGCTGGGCATGTTTTTTGCTTTCAGCAGAGGACATCTCTTCTTTCTCTCCCACAGTCTAAGCCAAAATAAAGTTCTCTAGCTTTTTCTAGCTTCTGCAGTCCTCTAAAAACTTGCTTGCCTCCACTCCTAAAAAGAAAAAATGGAAGCAGGCAATCTATGATGAAGTGATGCCCATTCTGTAGCCAAACCGCAATTAAATTCTGAGCATTCAGGGACGTTTGAAAGCAGGCCAGTGGTGTTTCTGTGGCAGAGGGAAACATTTTCACTGTCTAGTCACAGAATATATCCTAAAAAAAAAAAAAATATTTCCTGCAAGTAGACCAGGAAAAGTAAAATGCTGCAACTGCTCCTAAATAATTTATTAAAATAGTCTGTGTCTTTTCAGGTGTGACTCTTTCTGATTTGATTACCTTTGTGTTCCATGCTTAGCCCAGATAGATAATGACCCTTTCCATGTGCTGTGACTTTAAATGCATGGTTTTTAGCTTGAGAAATTGAGTTCTTCACATCCAAATTTTTCCAAGGTAGCTGGAGGGTTTTTTAAAAAGCAGTTTTGTATCAGTGCAAAGATTTCATTACTACATGGGCCTTTCTTGAGCACTTATGATGTGAAAAAAGCAGTAACGATTCTGAAGTGTCTTCCCTGTTGCAATTGTTTGTATGAATGCGTTATTTCTATGCATAACAGTTTAATTTGAATAAAAAGCAGCAAGCAAAATGTTAAACAGAAAAACCAAGCAAAAAAATTCCCAAAAACTTCATTGCCCATTGGAGGCTAAGTTAATAGCGCTTGGTATCTTCAGAACTGCAATTTGGAATTTAATCAGAACGTCTCTGTTTTCTTGTACATAAACCTCTTGAGAATGCCGTGATTATTTCAGCCTAGAGCCTCCCATATGTATGTCTGGAACAATACTTGGGCAGTTTTTCCAGAATTCTAATTATACCCCCACAATAAGCATCTTGATGGCTCTTTTTAAAATTTTTTTTTACAATACAGTTCTCACTGCTGAAACCAACTTCATGTAGTGTTTCTTTCTCTCAGGTACGGAACTGAGTAAGAAAAGTTTTCAGTGTTTAATTCATGTGGAAAATAATTAGAGGAGTAGAGGGGATTATTAAGTTGTTACCAATTGCTTAAAAACAAATAGCGCTTAGGCTTGCTGAACACTGCATTTGCTAGTAAAGTAAATATGTGGATGTTCAGAATGCTTGCTGTCTTTCAGAATGTGAGGTGATATAGCAAGCAAATGGCAACGCAGGCCAGTTTTGGACATTGTGTGTGGTGACAGATGCTGCAACCTGCGCATAAATCTCCTAAAGGTGGCATGTTAAACCAGTATGTAACTGAAATAAAGGTTAGGAAAGTTATAATGAAATGGGTACAGTAAAGTAGTAGACTTGTGTATGAACTGGGGTGAGTGTTAGAAAGAAAACTGCTAGGGATTTAAAGTTTGCAGAAATAAGACTGTTAACCTGTTAGGTTTACTTTCCCAGCTATCTTGAGATTCAGTCTTCTGTTGCATCTTGTGAGAAGAATGAAATTGTTTTATAGTAGTTTTGTTAAGTGAATTTTTAGCGCTGAATATAGTATATTTATACTTGTATAAAATTTTGTATTTAGGCAGTGAAAGACAACATTTAAAAGTCAGTGCAGGGTTTTAACTGTAACGTTTATAGCAGGGAAGTAAGTATCACCGAGGAGTTAATTTTATGCTGGTGAAGAGCACAACTTAAATATGGTTAGCATGCATTTTTTTTTTTTTCTGCTTTGTTGACGTGTCTTTTGCTGGTGGCAAGACATCAGTCCAGCATTCATGACCTGTCTTGCTTTTACAAACGATTCAGTTTTGAATAGCTTATTGTAGGCGACATTTAGGATTTCATATAAAAATCCTATCTCGAATGTTTGGAAGATGTATAGGGGATGAAGGATATGATGCATTAGCTATACATGCTTACATGTCAAGATGCTGTTTTATTGCAATGTGACATTTCAAATGGTTTGCATTCCATAAATATTCTTATTCTTTGCTCTCCTTTCAAAGAGTCTGTTCCCTTGGTAGCAGTATGTGTACAAGAAGTGTGTACGTATACTTTATTAAATACCAGCACTTAGTATTTCAGACTTTGGGAATCATGTGGGTTTGGGGTTTTTTTTTGCCACATCTTCCTCCTCCCTCTTTTGTCCTTCTGCAATTCAGAGACCAAAACAGTCTCATCTTCCAGTGTCCAGAATATGGTCAACACAGCCCCTGGGCTTTCCTGGAAGTATAATTTTGATTGCCAGCTCAGAACTGGTGTTCTCTTGCTGCCAGTCTTAAAAGTATAAATTGCTCTCACTTTAAAAAAGATTGAATCCTTAGAGAAAATAGGAGATTTGTCACTGGTTTCACTGAAGCCAGGATCTCACCCTGGGCTTTAGCAACTTCTTTTATGAATTTTAATAGTTGCATGTTATAGTACTTTTTAAAAATAACTTTGGATTGCCAGACTTCTTGAGAGAAGTTGAAGGTCTTCTGACCTTTATCTATCATACCAGTGTTCATTTGGTGGCTTCTTTTTCTGACATTTGACTTTTCCTCTTCTGTGCCCCAGCCATTCTGTCAAAATTTTATTTCTGCAGCAGTTGCTCATCTGATTCCACTGTCTCTTGATTATTCTTACTTGTCATTTTGTCCTAACTTTATTGCGTCTTTATAGACTTTTTTCAGATTTCCATCATCATTTCAGAAGGAGATGGTATTTAGAATGTGGAACTTTTTTTGCTAATGGAAGTAGGAGTAAAACAAACAACCAAAAGCAAATTGCCTTGCAAATATTTTTGATAATGAAGTAGACTGTCTAATACTCTTACATTTTGTTTTCCAAATGAATCTATTGTTTCTTAGGCAGAGAATTTGGAATATGCTTTTTTATTACAGAACTGTGAAAGAAACCAACACCTCCACTGCCACAAGTGCGGACAACCAATTCAAAGCAAGCAATGACTTTCTCACTGTAATGTTTTAATGTACATTTGAGCCTGGCCCAGACAATTAGTGTTGTTCCTGATGTTCTGAATGTTGACCAGTTATTTATCTCATTTTAGCTCATAAAGTGTTGCTCCAATAGATAACTCAATGTGAATGTCTGTAGAGCCAGTTTAACAAACAGGATATAAGAGAAGCACTCAGAGATGGCAAGGCAGGGAAGCCAAATTAATTCTTTGCATCATTGTTCACTGGAATAAGAAACAAGAGAGATTGGTATCCCTTGGTGGTGATGGTGGTGAGAATTAGTGGTTATTTCTGAAATTAAAATAACTGTGAAAGAGGTTATGAGACAAATCTACAGGATGATCATTAGCAGAATCAGAAACTATTCACAAAAGAATTCGAAGGGAACTCCAGGATGAAAAAGATTAATTACTAGTAAGAGTGTGTAACCTCCCCTTTGAAATTGCTTTGGTACCTGAGGAGTGGAAGGTGGTAAATGTGGCACCAGTCTTTTAAAAAAAGCTTGCAGAATAAATGTCAATAAAAAGATTATGCATGCCTTTAGTAACGGAAAATTCAGCCTTAGAAATCTCTTAGAGCTTGGCTGTGTTTGTTGGTTTTTCTGAGAGACTCAGTAGAATAACAGTGATCTAGTTAATATACTACATGCATGATTTCCAAATAGCTTTTAGCAAAGTCCCTCACCATAGATTTTTAAGAAGTTCAGCAGATGTGGGAGATGAGAGGAGTTTCTGGTGTGTTTAAATAATTCGCTGAAAGGTAGGGAAGAGTGTTGGAGCTCTTCTGTCAGAGGAAGATCACCAGTGGAGTTCCATAAACATCTGTACTGGTTAGCATATTCATAAGCTAACTTGAAAAGGGGTTGAGCTGCAAGGTAATTAATTTTGGTGGTGGTACTAAGTTATTTAAAGTAGAAAAAAAAGACTGACTGGAGAGTTACCGAAGATTGAATGAATGGGCAATAAAATGGTTAATGAATTACAGTGTAGATAAATATGAAGTGATGAAGTTCTAAATCCCTTCATATCGAAAAGACTGAATCACAACCAGAGAAGACTGATACAAAGAGGAGCAGGGTCACCAGAAATACCATAGCAACAGCTGAGTAGGCTGGGTCTTCTCAGCCTGGAAAAGGCTTCCTGGGGAAGTATGAGAGAAATCTTCTAGTTCACATGTGGAGGGGAAAGGAATGGACTTTCTCTTCCAATCTGACAACTAGGCCATGGAGCTAATAAAAGACAGGCTGAAAATAATAATAAAAAGCATCTGGTTCATTATGTGGTGAGTAGTAGATGTGTGGAACTCCTTACCAAGGAGTGTTGTGGATGCAAGATGTCTACATGGTTCTGAGGAAATCACCTGTACTGAAAGTAGTCAGAGACTGAGAAAATACAAAGGAGGACAGTACATTGTACATACTCACTCACTTTTTACTCTTCCCCAGGCAGCTGTTTATAATGCTTATGGAGACGGAATACTGAGCTGCTTAGGCCACTAGCTTGAACCAATGCATCTGTTCATAAATGTCCAGATTTTTTTTGGTCATTTTTCTCAAAAAGGTGTTAAGAACTAGGAGTTATTAAGTCTTTGTATTACAAGAAGCTTGTTCAAGGAAGTTATCAGTACTTGTGCTCATGTATGTGAAAATATCATTTGTAGACCAACAGGAAGTATGTGAAGCAGGGAAAAGTGTGCCACTTCAAGTCATGTTTGAGGTATGACAAAATTTGTAAGTGGGTGAAGAAGATGGTGTTAGATTTTGCAAGTTATTTTGAAGCAATTTCCAGCTGCAGGCAATTAAAGAGTACAACATGGGAAATTATAAATACTGCTGCACAGCGCAATTTTAAATTAGCTGTAGATACATGATGTTATTTTTTTAAAAAATAACTTCTTTAATTGCATGCCATCCCAAAAAATAGATTAATACCTCATGTAATTTTTGTGAAAATTATTCTCAGATGAACTGTTAATTTAATCTTGTAGATTAACAGTTTGTCATTAAATGCTTATTAAAAACACAAAACAGCTCAAAAATTCTGTGTGCTTATAGAGTTATCATAAACATTGTCTATGTAGTTCATATTAGGAGTGACTGCTAGTTCAGTAGCAGCTTGAAGTGAAAGGAAGTGTTTGAGTAGTGACTAGTGTATTGTTTATGTGTCTCATACTATGACTCAGTGATATGTTCTGCTTTCTCTGTGAATTTAACCAGATATTTAAGAATCTTCTATTCCTATTTTTTGCTTTTTTGTTTCTAGACTGCTTTTTATTTTGGAAAATTAATAGTTTTTCACAAAATTTTCGTAACAGAGTTTTATTGTCAACTTTAACTTTTCATAGGAGTAAATGACGATAAATTTACATTTTAAGACTACTTTGAGAGGAATTTTTTAGAACTTCCTGCTACATTACCCCAGTTAACTGAACGGATTGTTATTTGCCTAGAAGGACCTATTGTCCTGACTTCAAAAACTGGATTGTTGTTTTATTGATACTGGATGGTAACAGAACAGGACAAAAGTCGTCATGCTTATTTTCTGCTTTTAAAATCTATCTGAAAAGTTTGAATTTAAATGTAGTTTAGGGAGAAGTAGATTTTTAAATTTTTTAAAATTTTATTATCATTTTCTGAATAACATGTTGAATAGTTGATTTCAAGTCAGTATAGCCCTTTTTATTTTGTTGAAGTTGGGTGGAAGTGTCGATCTGCTGGAGGGTAGGAAGGCTCTACAGAGGGATCTGGACAGGCTGGATCGATGGGCTGAGGCCAACTGTATAAGGTTCAACAACGCTCAGTGCCGGGTCCTGTACTTGGGTCACAACAACCCCGTGCAACGCTGCAGGCTTGGGAAAGAGTAGCTGGAGAGCTGCCTGCCGGCAAAGGACCTGGAGTTGCTGGTTGGCAGCCGCCTGAACATGAGCCAGCAGTGTACTCAGGTGGCCAAGAAGGCCAATGGCATCCTGGCTTGTATCAGGAATAGTGTGGCCAGCAGGACCAGGGAGGTGATAGTGCCCCTGTACTCGGCACTGGTGAGGCCGCACCTCGAGTCCTGTGTTCAGTTTTGGGCCCCTCACTACAAGAAGGACATCAAGGTGCTGGAGCGTGTCCAGAGAAGGGCAACGAAGCTGGTGAAGGGTCTAGAGCACAAGTCTTATGAGGAGCGGCTGAGGGAGCTGGGGTTGTTTAGTGTGGAGAAGAGGAGGCTGAGGGGAGACCTTATTGCTCTCTACAACCACCTGAAAGGAGGCTGTAGCGAGGTGGGGGTCGGTGTCTTCTCCCAAGCAACAAGCAACAGGACGAGAGGAAATGGCCTCAAGTTGTGCCAGGGGAGATTTAGGTTAGATATTAGGAAAAATTTCTTCATGGAGAGAGTGGTTAGGCATTGGAACAGACTGCCCGGGGAAGCGGTGCAATCACAGTCCCTGAAAGTACTCAAAAAACATGTGGATGTGGTGCTTGAGGACATGGTTTAGAGGTGGACCGGGCAGTTAGATTAACGGTTGGACTCGATCTCAGAGGTCCTTTCCAACCTTAATGATTCTATGAATATATATACACTGTTTGGCTTGATTGATTATGTAAGTAGGAAAAATATGGATTCCTTACTTCTGAAGAACCACCTCTCTGTGCTGGTCAATACGTGAAAGTATATCTTGCTTTCATTGTTGTAGGTAAACACCTGAGCCTTAGCAGTTATACCATGCTCCCTTTGGCTAATAGAATAGTAACCTTTGTGTTAGCTGAGCCACCTGGCAGAAAATGCACCACCATGTACGCTATACTGAAGTAACCTGTTCTGGAGATGATAAGAGCATGTGTAATTGGCTAGCTTTGTAATAATCAAATCTGGAGAGCCATGGAGAAGGCACTTCTGGAGGTACATTCTCCTTTCAGGATGCCAGACTAAATCAGGTTCACGATTTCGCAGAATCACAGAATAGTTGAGGTTGGAAGCCTATGGAAATCTAGTTCACCTTCCCTGCTCAGAGCAGGGTCAACTAGAGTAGATTACCCAGGACCATGTTCAGTTGAGAGTAAAAAAAAAAAAAAAATGTTTTCTTATGTTGAGATGGAATTTTGTGTTTTCAAATTTATGCCCATTGCCTCTTGTCCTGTCACTGGGCACCAATGAGAAGAGCCTGGCTTAGAGTTCTTTATACCCTCCCTTCAGATATTTATATACATAGGCAAGATCCCTCCTGAGCCTGCTTTTCTCCAGCCTAAACAGTCTCAGCTCTCTGACTCTCCTCTTATGAGAAATGCTCCTGTCCCTTAATCATCTTTGTGGCCCTTCACTGCACTTTCTCATAGAATCATAGAATATTTGAAGTTGGAAGGGACCGATAAGGATCATTGAGTCCAGCTCCCTGCTTCTCGCAGGACTACCTAAAACTGAACTATATGACTAAGAGCATCATCCAGACACTCCTTGAACTCTTGACAGGCTTGGTGCCATGAACACTTCTGTGGGGAGCCTGTTCAAGTGACTGACCACCCTCTCACCTTTTCCTAATGTCCAATTTTCCAGCATGTCCACGTCTCTCTTGTACTGAGGAGCCCAGAACTGGACACAGTGCTCCAGGTGTGTCTCACCAGTGCTTAGAGGGGAAGGATCACTTCTCTCAGCCCACTGGCAGCAGTCCTCCTAACGCAGACCAGGATGCTGTTGGCCTTTTTTGCTGCAAGGCCACATTGCTGGCTCATGAGCAACTTGGTGGCCACCAGGATCTGCTAAGCTGCTTTCCAGCCATTCAGCCCGCAGGGTGTGTTGGTGGTTGCCTCTCCGGGTGCAAGACTTTGCAGTTGCCCTTGTTGCACTTAATGAGGTTCCTGTCAGCCCATTTCTCCAGCCTGTCAAGGTCTCTCTGGATGGCAGCACAACCCTGTGGTGTATCAGCCACTCCTGCCAGTTTTGTATCATCAGCAAACTTGCTGAGGGTACACTCTGCCCCACCATCCAGACCATTAATGAAGATACTGAACAGGATTACTGGACCGATTTCAGATTTGGTTTTCATAGCACATAGTATTTAACGATGTATTTATTTACCACCTTTGTTTGTGTCTGGGAACATTATTGCATGTTTTGCTGCTAGAACAATATTTCTACTTTTTGAGCATGCATTCTTACTGTACCAGCAATATGTTAGAAGCCTTCTAGCCTTCTCTTTGTGACATTTCCTATTGCAATATTTCCCCCACCCTTTTGCAACTTGCTTTACGCTTCAAGATAGAATGTTCAAGTCTGATTCCCTTTGGAAACTAAGCTGTATGAGTAAATATTAGTGTTTTTTCTTCTGGTGTGTATATTTGTAGGAAATCCTGTTCTAAAGAAGAAAATGTGCTGTGTATAAACACCTTTCTGTCTTCTCAGGGTTTGCTTCTGTGTCAGTGAAAGGGAGTTGCTGTTCGTATTCTAGCCTGGCACATGCTTTCCAGACACGGTGTTCCATCTCTGCGCCCTGGAATGTGACCATCGAGCAATGCAGAAAAAGCAGTTTCTTCAATACGTGTAAGTCTCAAGTTGAATTAAAATTATTATGTGTAGTAAACACAAAAAGGAAAGAAAAATTTGCTTTGGAGAGATACAGTCATGAAAATCTATGTATACTAACTTTTTGTTACTCTAGTTACATATCTCTTAAGATTAGAGTTGCAACTACAGCTATTGGCAGAAGTGCATGCACAAGGTCAGTTTATTATCTTTTAATAGCAAGCAAGGGTGTGACTTATGTCACAGTGAATCCATCTAATATATGTCATTAGATGGAAGGGGGAAACACCTTCCCCTCTGTTTCCTAGTCCTTTATTGAAAATATAAATTGTCTGTTTATTTTCCAAATGGTTTTTGAGCCGCAGGCAAGACGTACTATTCAAGCTGTGCTGTCTCAAAAGTGAAATAGCTAAAATGCAATAATGTGTTAAACAAAACCTGTTGATAATGTCCTGCTAATTGTCTGGTCAGCTGCAGTATTTTCCTCCAGTCCTGAAAGGAATTATACACATGCGTAACATAATTGAGAAATGGTGGCTGTTTAAATTCACGCTTGAGACTGTGAACTGTGATAGCTGAGGGGCCATTCCACCTGTTTTGCAGTTCCTTATCCTATCCCATAGGGCAAAAGAAGGAATAGTAAGAACGTAATATCTGGAGGAGATAACTGCAGCAGTTTGGGAGTCAAAGTTCTTTGACTGTTTATAGTCCATAGAATTCCTATTCTTCTCAACATTGGAGTGGGAGAACACTGTATTTGCTTTCTTTACATTTGCTAAAGAAATGGGGTTTAAGCAGTCATGCTGGCTGGCTGTCTTACCCAGTAAAGTTTGACTGTTGACTGATTTCAAACAACTGAGGTAGAGAGGTCTTAGAAGACCTGCCAAAGGGTGCAGTGTGAACAAGAGGCTCTGCCTGGTAAAGGTTTTCTAAGGATGCCAACTGCAGGAAAAATTCATTTAGTACTTTTTCTTAGACACCCAAGCAGTCACAAGATAAGAATATGTAAGAAGCTTAGCACTGTTGTTATTTTGTTTATCTTAAATTTAAAGTATAGCACTGTAAGTGATTGCAATGTGATTACAATTTTTAGGTTAGATGTTTCCTTAATTATGCTTACGTTCATATTCACAAAGTCTAGATGAGGTCTGTTTTACCAGGAATTTTGCCAGCTGTCTTGTTAGATGACTGAATTAAAAACGTTTGTTAGATGACTGAATTAGAAATGTTTGTTGTGATGGCATCCCCATTGTTTGACTTAATAAAATTTTAAGCAAGTTGTATTTAGGCAAACTACCTAAAAATATTGGCTTAATTTATAAGATGTAACAACTTGAAATAATTTAAGTGTAGCTTGTTTATTTGTTCAGCAGAGACGGTAGCCATCAGATTTGGAAGACTAAAGGCTTTATATTTCAAAGTACAGTTATTCTAAGAATAATTTCTCTTACAGAAGTCAAAAATAAAATCTTCAAAATTCAAATGAAGTAGATATTAACAGTGTAAATCACTCATATCCTCTAGCAGTGCAGTTGCTTCAGAAGTGGTAACATTATGCTGGACCTTGTTCTCACCAGCAAGAAGGGGCTGGTGGGGAATGTGAAGCTCAAGGGCAGCCTGGGCTGCAGTGACCATGAAATGGTGGAGTTCAAGATCTTTAGGGCACCTAGGAGGGCACGCAGCAAGCTCACTACCGGGGACTTCAGGAGAGCAGACTTTGGCCTCTTCAGGGATCTGCTTGGTAGAGTACCATGGGATACAGCCCTGGAGGGAAGAGGGACCCAAGAAAGCTGGTTAATATTCAAGGATAACCTCCTGCAAGCTCGGGAGCAATACATTCCAACAAAGAGGAAGTCAGGCAAAAACCCCAGGAGGCCTGCACTGATGAACAAGGAGCTCTTGGACAAGCTCAGACTTTTCAGGCAGCCTACAGAGGGTGGAAGCAAGGACAGGCAGCCTGGGAGGAATACAGAGAAACTGTCCAAGCAGCCAGGGATCAGGTTAGGAAAGCGAAAGCCCTGATAGAACTAAATCTGGCTAGGAATGTCAAGGGCAATAGAAAAAACTTCTGTAAGTATGTCAGTGATAAAAGGAAGACTAGGGAAAATGTGGGCCCTCTCTAGAAGGAAACTGGAGACCTGATTACCCGGGATATGGAGAAGGCTGAGGTACTCAATGACTTTTTTGCCTCAGTCTTTGCTGGCAAGTGCTCTAGCCACACCTTCTAAGTTGCAGAATGTAAAGGCATGGACTGGGAGAATGACGAGCTGGACACTGTAGGAGAAGATCAGGTTTGAGACCATCTAAGGAACCTGAAAATGAACAAGTCCCTGGGACCTGATGAGATGCATCCATGGGTCCTGAGGGAACTGGCAGATGAAGTTGCTAAGCCACTATCCATTATATTTGAGAAGTTGTGGCAGTCCGGTGAAGTTCCCACTGACTGGAAAAGGGGAAACATAACCCCCATTTTTAAAAAGGGAAAAATGGAAACGGGGGATGGACTAGATGACCTTTAAAGGTCCCTTCCATCCCAAAACGTTCTATGATTCTATGGTTCTATGAAAACCTGGGGAACTACGGGCCAGTCAGCCTCACCTCTGTGCCCAGGAAGATCTTGGAGCAGATTCTCCTGGAAACTGTGCTAAGGCACATGGAAATAAGGAGGTGATTGATGGCAGCCAGCATGGCTTCACTAAGGGCAAATCATGCCTGATGAATTTGGTGGCCTTCTATGACAGAAATATAGTGTTGATGGATAAGGGAAGAGCAACAGATGTCATCTGCCTGGACTTTTGCAAAGCATTTGACACTGTCCCGCATGACATCCTTGTCTCTAAATTGGAGAGGCATGGATTCGATGGATGGACCACTCGGTGGATAAGGAATTGGTTGGATGGTTGCACTCAGAGATTTGTGGTCAATGGCTTGATGTCCAAGTGGAGATCAGTGATGAGTCGTGTTCCTCAGGGGTCGGTATTGGGACCGGTGTTGTTTAACATCTTTGTCGGCGACATGGGCGGTGGGATTGAGTGCACCCTCAGCAAGTTTGCGGATGACACCAAGCTGTGTGGTGTGGTTGACACGGTGGACGGTAGGGATGCCATCCAGAGGGACCTTGACAGGCTGGAGAGGTGGGCCCGTGTGAACCTCATGAAGTTCAACAAGGCCAAGTGCAAGGTCCTGCACATGAGTTGGGGCAATCCCAAGCACAAACACAGGCTGGGCGGAGAATGGATTGAGAGCAGCCCTGCCGAGAAGGACTTGGGGGTACTGATGGATGAAAAACTGGACATGAGCCAGCGATGTGCACTTGCAGCCAAGAAAACCAACCGTATCCTGGGCTGCATCAAAAGAAGCGTGGCCAGCAGGTCGAGGGAGGTGATTCTGCCCCTCTACTCCACTCTGGTGAGACTCCACCTGGAATACTGCATTCAGCGTTGGGGCCCCCAACGTGGACCTGTTGGAGCAAATCCAGAGGAGGGCCACGAAGATGATCAGTGGGCTGGAGCACCTCTCCTATGAAGACAGGCTGAGAGAGTTGGGGTCGTTCAGCCTAGAGAAGGGAAGGCTCCAGGGCGACCTTATAGCAGCCTTCCAGTACCTGAAGGGGGACTACAAGAAAGCTGGAGAGGGACTTTTTACAAGGGCACATAGTGATAGGACAAGGGGTAATGGCTTTAAACTGAAAGAGGGTAGGTTTAGAATAGGTATAAGGAAGAAAGTCTTCACCCTGAAGGTGGTGAGGCACTGGAACAGGTTGCAGTTACAGCATTGGTGGATGCCCCATCCCTGGAAGTGTTCAAGGTCAGGCTGGATGGGGCTTTGAGCAACCTTGTATAGTGGAAGGTGTCCCTGTGTATGATAGGGGGGTTGGAACCAGATGATCTTTAAGGTCCCTTCCAACCCAAACCATTCTATGATTCTACGATTAAAAATGCATATGTGACCATTTTATGTGAAAAAATTTTCAAGCGTAATGTCAACCAAATGACAGTCCTTTGTGACTGAGAAAGGTAACTATACTTTTCTGTCTCATTAGTGAAGGCTTACTTCTTTCATACTTTTAAAAATTAATATGCTCTTGTTAGTAGGGTCATCTGTACCTTCAACTTAATTATTAAAAAGAATTTAACTCATTGAAGTAGAAAGAATTGCAATTATCCTAGGCAGTCTGTGATCCTTACCCAGATAGTTGTCTCCTGCAACTCTAACAGAAACATACACAGGGGTTTATTCTTGACTGATGACATGTTTCAGTGAGTTTGTAATGAAGTAATTTAAAATGATCTTGTTATTGCAGGCTTAGCTTCTGTCCCTCCCTCCTTTCCCCTTTCCACCCTCCCCACTGTGGGAAGCAGTTCAGTTTCCATTTACTTAACAATTTCACATGCTTATTTAGAGATGTGGAAGGGCCTGAGGTTTTTCAGATCATTTTTAAAATATAATTACCTCTGAAAAGTCTTACCTCCTTTTTCAGTGTGTCTCAATAGACCTGGTATTTGCAGATAATGTCTTGCTTGTGCCTATTTCAGTCCAGCTTTTGTCTGAGAGGACAGGGCAGATCTGTTTTCCTTACCTCTCAGTGCATTTATGTGCTCTTATGTGCAGGCACACAGGCTGGGAAATCCCACCAATCCAGACTTTCTGAACAGATGCTTAAGCTTCAGTTGTTGAGAAACATTGATAGAAAGTGCTATACGTTTAATGGAAGAATCTGTCTGACCTGTAGAAGAGGAAAATGTGAGATACAGACCTTCTAAATTTGATAGCCATAGAATTGGATTGAAACATATGGGCTGTCATTCCTGAAGGCAGCAGAGGCACACAGATGTGTCATGAATACTGAAACGATTTGGCTGTTTCCCAGCTATAAGAGTTATCTTTAACCCCAATCATCCAAACCAGCAAGCATAATTTTCTCAACATCCATTGTGCATCTGAGTGTATGTGAGAATAAAGAACTTTTATTTGATGCTGGGACTATATAAAAACTATGCTTTCCTACTTACAGTATTAATTCCATTAGCTACACTTGGGAACAAATGAAAAGAACAACTTAATTTCTCTGTTGCTAGGTGATGTTTCATCTTAGGTTAGAATACAGAATAAGGAATATGATAGTTTTTCAGAGGTTATAGAACTAGATTGTAACAATGAAGGGAGAATCATTTAGACCAACAATATAAAATCGTACTGAGAGTAACACGTTTTGTCTCTAGAGGCTTTGCTTACTGGAAGCAATTATACTCAGTATAAATCTCTGTTTGTATTCTTTATTGGAAACATCAGTTCCTGAAAGCCTGCTCCTTAATTACATTTTATATTAAATTTTTGTAGTCCTATGTGAGTTTTCTTTGGATTAAATTGTTCATTTTTTTCTGCCATTCCTGATTTGAGAATCGGAGTGAAAATATGATTTTGTTTTTCAATTTTTAAAGAATTTTTCTGTAAGTATGAACACTCCAGATGAATAATTACCGAGTTACCACTTGTCATTGTCAGTAGTAACATATGAAAAGATTTGATGTTTCAGCACTAAGGATGTAAAAAGCTCCAAATATACAACTGCTTTTTTTTTTTTTTTTCCCCTTTTACAAGGGGGATGCCTATGTGTGCATGTGTGTTGAAGAACAGTTGGTTAATTGTTTTTAGTCAGAAAAAGGGGAGTGAATATTAAATGCCTTACAGTTAATTGTACTTAATGGGAGGGGCTATTTTATTGGGTTTTAATTTGCTGCTCTGCAGTGTAACTTTTCTGAAGGCACTTGGCATCTGCTTTTTGTTTTGACGAAACGAACCAGGCCAATGGTGTTTAGTTTGCAAACCTTACTGAAATCTCTGTTCTCCATATCCATCTGGTGACACTGAGGCCAGCTTCATAATATTTATTATTTAAAAAAAAAAAAGGCTACAAATGAAAGATTTAATTATCAAAGCAACGTTCAAAAGATAATAGCATTTACAACAGCATTATTAGTTAAGGTCCTAGTTTTTTTAATAAGATGTTATGAAGAAAAAATACAATTTCTTAGATGTTTGTCAGGATAATTTACAGCAGTTTTGGTTCTTTGTTTAAGCTAACAAGTTTTTAGTCTGTTAATGACTGGGTTTGTAGCTGGATTTATTTAGGATTTGAATTGTGATTGACCTGAAAATCCCATGTCTGCAATTTCCTGCTGACATTGTGCGAAATTGCCAGTTTTTAAAAATGTGAAATTCTAATGCCAAGTGCACTGTGAAAATGTGCTCAAGGTTTGCAGCTGAGTTATTCACTGTGTCTGTGTAGCAGTATGAATGCATCTTTCAGAGTAATATTTTCCAGCTCCAGAGGTTTTGTTGTACTATCATAATGCAATAGAACTGTTTCTGGTTTTGGGGAAGTTGTCCAAAACTTTCCCATGCTATCCTATGGGAATAACAGATTATAGAGACATCTTCTGCTACCAACAAATTTGCAGACACACCTAAACTATTTCTTTTCTGCAATCCACATAATGAGAACTTTTGCATTTTTTTATGATACTATTAAACTTCTGTGAATAAGTAGGTAGCCCCCAGAGCTTCAGCCTTGTATTAACAAAAAGAAACAGAAGCCAGAAAGTTTGTTAGTAGATGAGGTTGTTTTCTGTTTTGCTATTGTGGAAATCCAGCTAGCAGTGAGAAGTAGAAATGAGCTTAAGTTTTCAGTGGAAGCATTTTATATATGAGCAGTTGTAATTTTTAGTCTGTGAAGTTTATCTAAAACCATCTTATATCTGTCCCATGGTACTAATCTCTTACATGGCCTCAGGTTCCTCTTTATGGTCTTGCAGTAGACCTTGTCTTTCTCAGACATTTTCAATGTCCAGATTCTTGCAGTTCTGCAGTTAGCTACTACCTGCTATCCAAATTAATTTTGAGTGACTCAATAGTAGGCTGTCTAGACTGAATGCTTTGTATTTTTCACGCTTTATATTCTTCACAACTTCGTAGGTTGAGTAAAGGCCCTGTAGAGCTAACAGATAATATCCTCAGAAGATGACATTTTAAAAGGGTTGAGGCAGAGTTGCGAAGAGGAACGCATATTTTGCTGAAGCAGCCCTTTTTTTTTTAAGGAATCACTTGGGGGGGAGGGAGAAAGTTTTTTATCTTCTCATTATCTTTCAGCAGAACTCAATATCAGATATGGATCATACACTTCCATTTAGAATGTAAGCAGTCTCTTTTGCAGTTGAAGAAAATAACGTTTTGAGCGTGGTCACTTAGGAAACTTGGGAGTAATCCAGTACTATATCTCATTTCTTATGGATCCAGACTTTTCTGCTTGTGGACTTGGATTAGACAGGGAGTCATGAAACTATGATGTCGCATGATGGCAGACAGTTGCAGTTCAGAGATAAAGGAAGTAGCAATGACAGTTCTCATTCACGTGATTTTGACGGAACTGCTTTAGAATCTTGCCTTTTATAAGTAATCCATCCAATATTAGTATGCCATTGTTCCATTTTTCTCTCATAAATAAATCTATTTGTATTATCATCTGCACAATATTCCCTTTTGAATTGTGGAGGAGAGGATTCAACCTATTAAAAGAGTTAAATAGTTTCCATAGGTATCTTTAAACAGGCTGAGTAAGTCTTAGAATTGAAGATTCCACTTCTAAAACTAACAGGAAAATGCTATATTAGAAACATAGCTTGTCAGGAATAACTGATGGTATGGATTGAGTTCACAGTTCTGAACAGTATGAGAGTTCCATTGAAGATTATGAAGGGACATAAAATCAGTCTCCATCTTTGTTTTGGATGGTTCACTTCTTTTGTTCTGGAATTAGGTATTTCATGTGATTGTGAGAATGCCTCCAGCCACTACTAAGTGTTGTGCTTGAAATTAGATGTTCATATGTGCAATTGAAAGTGACATATAAATCATTTGCTTCATGTTTGGTTCATGTTCAGCCACTGAAATGAGTTGTGGGTTTTGCTCTTAAGACAGCTGCTCTGTGTACGTTTTTGCCTAGCACTTTTATCTTAAATGCTTTGTAGTTAAGGATATTGTTATTAGGCACATTTAGGCTGTGGAGAGAGAAGGCAAGACATTGTAAGGCCCAGATTCAAAAGTATAGTTGAGCACTCCTTTTCCTGACCTAAGTGACTTAAATTGCAGTTCATTGCCAAATCCTAGATGGTTGGAGTAGTTCATGTAGCCTGCTCTGTGCCAGCCTCTGTCCTAGGAATCTTTTAAGTACCGATGGTGAGGGACTGCAAACAAAAAGGTGTTTTTGGGGGCTGTTTTTTTGGAATGGAATTTGTGAAAAAACATATTCTTGCAGAAAATGGGAGACCAAGGTTGAAGTCATAGGATCATAGAATGGTTTGGGTCAGAAGGGACCTTTAAAGGTCACCTAGTCCAACCCCTGCTCAGCAGGGACATCTTCAACTAGATCAGGTTGCTCAGAGCCATGTCCAACCTGACCTTGAATGTTTCTACGGATGGGGCATCTACAGCCTGTCTGGGCAACCTGTTACAGTGTTTCACCACCCTCATGGTAAAAAATTCCTTCCTTATGTCTAGTCCGAATCTACCCCCCTTTAGTTTAAAACCATTACCCCTTGTCCTGTCATTACAGGCCCTACTAAAAAGTCTGTCCCAATCTTTCTTATAAGCTCCCTTTAAGTATTGAAAGCCTTCTCTTTTTTCTCTTTCCCCTCTCTCTTTCCCCTCTCTCTTTCCCCTCTCTCTTTCCCCTCTCTCTTTCCCCTCTCTCTTTCCCCTCTCTCTTTCCCCTCTCTCTTTCCCCTCTCTCTTTCCCCTCTCTCTTTCCCCTCTCTCTTTCCCCTCTCTCTTTCCCCTCTCCTCTCTCCTCTCTCTCTCTTTTTTCTCTCTCTTAGCCTTCTCTTCTCAAGGCTGAATAACCCCAACTCTCTCAGCCTTTCCTCATAGCAGAGGTGTTCCATCCCTCTGACTGTTTTTGTGGCCCTCCTCTGGGCCTGCTCCGATAGGTCCATATCTTTCCTGTGCTGAGGACCCCAGAGCTGGACGCAGTACTCCAGGTGGGGTCTCACCAGAGCAGAGTAGAGGGGCAGAATCACCTCCCTTGACCTGCTGGCCATGCTTCTTTTGATGCAGCCCAGGATATGGTTGGCTTTCTTGGCTGCAAGTGCACATTGCTGACTCATGTCCAGTTTTTCATCCATCAGTACCCCCAAGTCTTTCTCGGCAGGGCTGCTCTCAATCCCTTCATCCCCCAGCCTGTAGTGATACTGGGGGTTGTCCCAACCCATGTGCAGGACCTTGCACTTAAGTCCTTCAAAGCAAGTCGCATTTGGGTCTACAGATTCCAGATGTGTCTTATCTACTGAATTAAGTTAGGGGATCTTTTCCTTTGGATGTAAGGATTGCCATCACTTCCTTTGCCTTCTATCTCCTGCCCTCAGCCAGCTACATCTATCTCACTCCCCTTGCAAACTCTTCCTGGGCTCGCTTCAGGCAGCTGCTGGATTGAGCACCCATTACACTGGCAACTATCACTACTATGATACGTTTTTTCTTTCCATGCCTTACTTGAGCAGTCACATGAGGTTCTCAGGTAATTCTTTGAATAATTTTAAACATTGTTTCAGTGCCTTTGTCTTAGCTTGTTCTTTATGTTTTATGCTGTCCATATGCTGCTTTGTTTCCTAAAAAAACCCACACGTAATCAGAAATAGTCTGAGTTTTTTGGCTAATTGTATAATCAAAATTGAAGCTTCAGGAAGCTATAGTTATACAAGAAGAGAGGAAAACTAATGAAAGATAAACCACATACATGCTTAAGACTGCAAATTATCATTAGTTTTTCAGGCTGTCTTTGTATCTAGTTAAAACTTGAGATCAGAGCCTCAGAAATGAGAGATACCTACTATTCTCAAGATTACTGTGCCTAGCAGGAGAAAAAGTGCCTCAGAAGTCCAGATGGAGAACTTCCCACCATGACAGTGTACTGGGCACGGCTAGAGAACATTGTTCTTGTTTAGGTGCTGCAACACTGGGGCCTATGCTGTCTCTTAAGTACATCTTTACTATGGTGAGTGGCCCTTAAATATCTCAAATGGTGCACTTGCAGAATCAACTTAATGTCCAGTGCCACTTTAACTGCTGAAATACTGTGAACAACTGCATGTTGAATGTACAGTTGCAGAATTTTTACAACCCATCAGGGGTTTTAAAAAAAAAAAATTAACTGCTATTGGGCTTTCCAGGCTTCTGAAGAAAGCTGTCATTTTACAGGGAAAGCCTAATGTTTAGAACTCCTGTAGACTATTTTAGTTAGCTCTGATGAGACAGGGTTGCAGTTATCTTTTTTGGAGAAATCATAAACCCCAATTTAATTGGAATAATCCAGTTCTGCCTGTATCTCAGTGATGAGACTGCTTAA
The DNA here is from genome assembly GCF_047370975.1 of Nipponia nippon. Classification (NCBI taxonomy): domain Eukaryota; kingdom Metazoa; phylum Chordata; class Aves; order Pelecaniformes; family Threskiornithidae; genus Nipponia; species Nipponia nippon. Next base: position 12,577,000 of record NW_028262358.1, on the reverse strand, counting down.
TAATTTAGTTTCATCATGTCATGCCATGTTAAAAATTCTTATTTGATGGGATATCGATTTATTGGCAGTGGAGTTGTCACTGAGAACTTATGTAATTTAAAAGCGAGTGGATTACGGTGTTCACCTTAGTGCCAGTATTAGATACTGGCCATATAATCAAAGCGTTATAAAGATTAAGTTCATTATCTTTCTGGACTTTCAGCACATCCTGCTTTAGAAGGATGACTTAATATTAATTGTTCATGAACACTGACAGAATGACCTCTCTCTCGAGGCTTTGCCTGTTCAGAACAAATACTGAAATGCAATTCTCAGTAGTGAAGAATTTGTTTATAAGCTGTCTGGTACATGAACAGACTTTTCACTGTTTAATATACAGTTGCACAGTTCTTACCAGAGATGCACATCCTTAAAATGTTAGCCATAACAGTAGACTTTTGAAAGTACAACCATGTCAGAGAACAGAAGACTGGTTATGGATTTGTTTTTAACATCTTATACAATGACATCTGTTCTGCAACTTGAACCTCTAAGAGGTGAAGTTGTACAGATAAATGACATATGATTTTCCCTATTCTCATCCTATTTCAGCTATACCTAGAGACCAGCTCTGAGGGCAGGCCTTTTCATACCTGTTTAATGCTTGGCTTATTCTTAATCAGTCCTCAGTGCTTCCAGTTGTGGTGAGGTGATGGAAACGTGTGTGTTTCCTAAGAACTTACGGAGTCCATACTGTTTTTTCAGAAATGTCTTTCAAAACCAACAGATACTGAATATGAAAACTATACCTTAAAGTAGTGTCTTAGAGGAGTAAGTTAAAAATTAATTTCTAGAACATGAGAAAAACCTTGCCTCATCAGACCAAATGTCCATTTAACTGAGCATCCTGTCTCCAACAGCAGCTGATGCTATGGGAAGAAAGTAAAATTGTATGAGCATGTATGGATGTTTCCTTAGAAAAACCTCACAACCTTCAGTGATTTGTGACATGGAATTTTTTGAATTTATAGCTCTAGGTGGCTTTTTCTTCTATGAATTTGTTTGATTGCTTTTGAACCCGTATAAATGATCTGACAAGAGTGCATTCTCTTTTCTGTAGATGGGTAAGCATGTTTTCATCAGAGAAGACAAGGTCAAGGAAATGCCCTCTGCACTTCAGTATAGTGAGGTTTGTGAGGCTTGGTTCCTAGAGGAGTTGATTTTTAAGCCTTTGACCTGCTTCCGAGAAAAAACGTCTCCTTGTGGTCATTAAGCAGACTGTGTAATTTATCATGCAATTTGTAATAGAATACATAAGCAGCACATTCCCTTTGCAGCTGCTCTTTCGTGTTTCATGTGTGGGAAGTATTTTTTCCAAATTCTGTTTTTGTTTGGAGATGGTGGCAAAACTATTGGTGTCTGGAGAAGGAAAGAGGTTGAAATGTCATACGTTTTTAGAATTCATCTGCTAATAAAAGTATGTATTCCAAGCTGAAACCTGGAAAAGAATGTTAGTGATTGAAAAGACTTAGTACTAAGTTCTTTACAGCTATGCATCTGTATTACCTTAATGGCATTAGTGGGCAACAGTAAATTGAAAGAAGCATGTTTATTATAACATGATCATTAGTCTTTTTATTATGTCATTAATATTAATGTCTTTGGATGTCTGCTGCTGTGCTGCCACAAGGCTATTCTTCATTAAAAAACTTAAGGAAAAATTGCTTGTAAGTGGAAGAAATGAGCCTATTTAGCTGTTTTACAAAGTTGATTCTTTCTTCTCCTTTTACTCCCTTCAGTTTTCCAACTTACTGCTATTTGTCTTTCTTTGTAGTTTATATTTTAAGCAAGCTGGGAACTCATCTTGCAGGAGGCAAAGAAATCTGCTTTTAATCTCAGTTTATCAGGATCTAGGATACTGTTTTCTGATAGGTTTACAGCAAGTCTTTTTAGTAATACTTGTGAGTTCCTGAGGTGTGGTCTAATATTCATCTTCCTCTGAAGTAACCACTAGGGTTCCTGAAATTCAGGGATAGTATAAAAAGACACAAAACAAAATCCTTTTCAGAATATTACAAACATCTTTTATGTAGATGAAGCAAAATGAGTGTTGTCATACAGACTTACTATTAGCGGCTGTTAGCGCAATTCAATAGTGGATCTTTTTCTAGGCCATAAAATAAAATCTTATATATGACACATTTTCTTCTATTTTTTTTCAGTTAGTAGCTATGTTCTTTGGTAACTGACTAGACGTGTGGTGGCTTTTATGACTGGGTCTATTTTAGCTCTGGAGGAATGCATGCAGCTTCCCATTTTACAAAGGCAAAATAAAGGTAAGGCCACAAATCACTAAGAGACTGCATACCTACTGTACTGTCTTCATTTCAGAGCATTTCTGCAAATGTGAAAAGCAGTACAGCAGTCCTCATTTCTATTTGGGGTTATTTCCTCCACTACAAGACATTTCTCCTGCCTGTGTATATGCTCTCCAGTCATCTTGGTGCTTTGCTGCCAAGTCAGATTGACCTTTCTTATGGTCAGATTTTTATTTTCTTTGTTGCTGTGTTGTCTGTCTGTCGTAAGCAATGTCCCCACCATTGTAATCTTCCTATCCCTTCCATATTCCATTCTTGTCACTTTATCTTAAAATCAGTGTGATATCTGCCGTCTTATAAAGAGCTCTCAGCTCTGTGGCCTGCGGGCTTCTGATGTGTTTCATTAAATTCATCTGCTTTCCAAACACATGATATTATTATAGACTGATTAGATGAACTGCACTTTGGTACCAAATGTGACGTTTTCCCCTGGTTCTAATTTTGTCAGAATTTGTGCAGTGCTTGAGGCCAAAACTTGACTCAGTCTGACCTCATCTTGCTGGATCTGTTGACATTGACTGGTCTCCTTTGGTACAAAACAATCTCCTTACTCCGTGACTTCTGCTACTTTCCTCTACTGAGATTAAGTGATCTTATCATACAGATATTTAGAATACAGCTCAAAATGCTGGGTTTTTCTTGAGTGTATTACCAGCTCAAGAGCTCCCTGTTCTTGTCTCTCAGCTGCTTGTTGCTGCCCCTCTGCAGCCTCCTTTGTAGCTGTTATGACCCTTTCTGAGGCCACACAAACTGCAGTAGATTGAGGAATGTTTCAGCTTAAAAATAACCTTGCAAAGGAAAACGTAAATGCCTTCATTGTAATTCCATGTTTCCAAGCTAGCAGGATTATCATAAAAAAAAGAAATTGCTAGTTACAGTGTTTTCTGAATAAGCTAAGCAGCTTAACATGATTGATCGTCAGCCTTCCAACTCATGTAACAGTCCTGTAGTCCGCTTTAGAACATGAAAAACTGCATCATGTGTTACCTACTTACTACCAGTCTTTTTCTGTACTGAACCTTAATGCCACGTTATCTTAGGGTAATATTCACTACTTGTAGACAGTCTAGTACCTATCACAGTTCGGTTTTTACTGAAAGTAACATGCTGAGTCAGCAATGAAGTTTTTCTGTTTGGTGAGTTCTGTACAGCTGAAGAATATTTTATTTTATTTTATTTTTTGCATTTAGCACACAGCTACGTGCATCCGTTTGTTGTACTCAGCTGGGAATTTTTTAGTGGCTGACAGTTCAGACACTGGTTTCAAGCCATTTGATACAGTTACTGTTTGTGGTAATTTCTTAACCATAAACCTCACCTGAATGTCTGGAAAAGAGAGTGTAATTTCAGACAGAAATTTCTTTTTTACGGGGACTAAAGCCTACCCAGGAGCAAATACAATTCTTCCCTCACAGCATATAAGAAGTGTGATAAATGTTGCTGTTATGTGCAATCTGTGGGCATTTCTTGTTGTCTATAATACACAATTTCCACTTGTCTGTACAGATTTCATCTGTATTACATACTTTGGTTTATTGTACTATTCGTACAATATATTATTTGGGTATGTAGTGACTTTCTAGGACATTCTGCTCTTGCCCATCTTGAGGGGATACTATTTTGTAGCTTTCTGGACTTGTAGTATTGTGTGTCCTTCCTTGTATGGTTGTTCTCCGATGTACTGAGCTTTTATTACTTGATTCAGGATTGTACTTCTCAAAAAAGAATTGCAGTTATGCATCCCACTTTCAAAAGGATTTTGGCTGAAAAGATGAGCATCATACCTTTGGAAGAGCCACCTTGACACTATATACAAACTTACTCAATACAAAAATAAACCTGGGCACTTAGCAGTACCTCTAGAAATCCTGGATAGCTCCTGTCCCTCACTGTATTGTCAACATAGCAGTTCCAATGTGTTTGCCAGTCTGTGGGACAGGATCTCTCACATGCATTACTCTAAGAATGAGTGCTGTTGGGAAACTGTAGTGATTTGAGCATAGTTACTTTAATTCCCCTGGTTAAAACTGTTCACTGACTTTTTTTGTCTACGTTAAATAAAATCAGTTTCTAATCAGAGAAGACAAGAGATTTAAACTGCCGTAGTAACATTGTCCCTGGGTGAAACATATAATAGCATTAATCTGCAAATATAACATTGGTGATGCTTGTGTGGCAATAGCCTTCTCGTCTGGACTAGTAGGATGAAATATTGTCTGTGGTATCTTCTTTGCATCATCAGTTTCATTTTGGTGTGGTTTGTTTTTGTCTAAGTTAGGACGATATCCTATATTTCCATCAGCTGGGCAAACAGGAGTTTGAAGTTAACTACCAGATATGTGCTTCCTATGTCATGCTCTCATATGCTGGGTGAAACATCTTAAGACAGTGGATGTCCTGTACACAGCCACTGAGTGAGGAGGCCTGACCAAAGCCTCAGCTCTGTGATGAGGCTGTTTAAAGTGTCTTACTTTCCTTCCTCCTTACATTCCTTTGCATTTACACAGGCAATAACAGAGACGTTGTATTTTGTCAGAACATGAGAACAGCAGGAGATTTATGTTGTTGGTTAACTTCTTGTGTTTTGTGGCTTTTTAAAGCAAGCTAACCCTTGTATATTTTTAGGAGTGATTCAGTTTGATTGTCATTGATATTTGTCCTTGGATAAGTACTTCCAGGTATTGCTGCTCTGAGTTACTAATGAATGATTTTCTTTTAATGACCTGGAAGTTAATACCTTACTGGTTACTGCTTAGGAATGTTTGCCTTAAAAGGATTTTCAAAATAGATTTTAAAAACCATGCACCTGTCTTTGTGCCTATCTGATTGCAATCATCAGGAGTAGAGGCACATCTCTGCACCAGATACATATACACATAGTAGGAAATCACTTTCTTAGCAAGGCAGTAATCCTACAGTTTAAATCCCAGCAAAGATCAAGCAAGAGTTAACATTTCAAGGGTTTTTTTGTTCAGCTTCAGTTTCCAATATAAGCTGTACATTACTTATGAAAGCTTTTTTATTTCAGTGACAGCTGATGAGCTATGGAAAGGAGCTTTGGCAGAGACCGGTGTGGGAGTAAAGAAAGGAAGAGGGAAGAGAAGGAAGAAAAAGCTAAGGAAGAATCTCAATAAAGGCCAGGAGATTGGTGAAGGTAGATTCACAAATAAGGGGCTGAAAACATCTTGATCTTTCCGTGTATGGTGATTCTTGATTTAATAAATTGACAAATTGCTGTTAGTTTCTGTGGTGTCAGAACTGCTTCAGATAGTTTTGTCTTTTAACAAAAATCCTGATATGGTTGTTTAATGTTATTCTTGGTTTTAAAATATAAATTCTGTATCATAAAACGCACTTGAAATATGTGAGAACCTTCCATTTTATTGCATTTTTGCAGTGTGCAGAGTTTCAGTCCTAATTTGGCATAAAATGAAATATTTTTCTGTTACTTTTAAGGACGTTCTGGTTTCCTCTGGCCTGGTCTTAATGCTCCTGTGATACAAAGTGGTAGAGTCCAGGCAGTTACTCAACGAAAAAAAGAAGAACGAGAGAGAATTCAGTCTGAAATTGTTCAGCAGAGAGATACATGGGAGAAGAAAAGAAAAATAAAAGTTAAGAGAGAGGGAGGATGGAGTGGAAAGTGTTGGGGAGGTGTCATTCTGGATCCTCCTGACCCAGGTCCTAATGGAGGTAAGAATACTGAATATCTATCTTAGTCTTACTTAGCCTGTCTGGTAAGGGACTCAGAGAAAGTGAGATCCAGACTTTTCCTGTGATTGAAAATCGATTTTATACTTCTGTCTTACATGCCCATACATGAAGCAAGGCAGCTAAATCAAAGAACAAGTTGTGTTAACACAAGTTAAATCACTGCTTAGTTTAATATAGCTGTTAGAGTATTGTATTATATTATAGATTGTATGATGTTATACTGTATTAGAGAGTACTGTGTTATGTTGTAGACTGAGAGTCTTGAAGTATGGAAATATTTTTCTGTGTTCAGCATCAGTTGTCTTGAATATGAAATATAGCCCTTTTTTTTGTAGTTTCTTAAAGGATCCCGTGGAATAAATCAGGCTTTTTTTTCTAGTTCATATAATGAAATATGGTTAAAGGTGATGTAGTTTGAATGTAGCTAATAGAAGTTCGTTCTTTATTTATTTGCTGCCTAGTTAAATATAGTGAAACTAGAGGTCCTATATGTAGAGTGGAGAGGTGACCTTAACTTTTTTTACAGTGCTGTTATTTAGATGACTAGAAATTCTATAGTAGCTTTGTTTAACACTTAGAAGCCTAATCCTTTTCAACTAATTAAATATGAAAATGAGTTCTTATTCATATTCAGCTGAGATTTTCTTGTAAAGCACTTAAAGGATGCTTGTATGCTTATTGTCGTCTTTCTGTAGGCTTTTATAGTAAAATGACCTAAGATGTTTTCTAGCACTGTTCTTTCAGGCTTGTTGCAGACTCCAGTCATTCTAACAGTTAAGCTTGTTCATGTTTTCAGAGTTCTCTTTGTCCAGGAATATGATCTCCCAGTGCAAGCTTGGATCTTGGAACATATGTTGCAGCAAGTCAACATAACTGGGAAATTATGTGCATGGAATCACAATTATATTGTTTTCTGATCTTCTTGCAGTCACCTTTGCTCCCCAGTCTTCCTGGTGCTTTGTTTGTTAGTTTCTTTTTCTCTGTGAATATTTTCTGGTTACATTCTATTGGACTTCAGCTAAAAATTCAGGCATGCTTTGAACCAAGCCATAAGGTAGTGAGAGCATTGTCTTTCCAGTGTGATGTAATGCATTTGTCCGTGTAGATCGAAGTTACGCTGGCATTTTTGTAGCTTTCTGCTTTGTAAATTCATGCCATTGTTGGTATCATCTACTTCTCTGTTCCCTTCCCAGGTTTTCCATTTCTGTAGCTGGTATAGATGATTTTGTGGCTTCTGTTGCTGTGGTGTCTGAGATACATTGTTTCCCTCAGATTTACCTTGTGAATTTAAGGAGAGCTTGCCTTCCAATCTCTTAGAGTATTTTTTGGTTGTCTTCAATTTTAAGTGCAATTCATTCTATTTTAATATCGTCATAATACCGCAGTATACAAATGAAAGAATTTCTATATTTACTTCCCTGTGTTTCATTTTACTGCCTTGAAAGCAAATATTCCATAGAAGGCAGTGATGTAACAATGGACTTGGCAGCCTGTCAAGTCAAGAAAAGTTCATGGTTCCAGTTCCATACTTCAGACACAAGACTATGTTGTTTTTAAATTCAAATATATTTTCAAGTCATTTATTCCATTAAAAGAAGTGGCAGCTGTTGCAATCAATGTTTATGCATGTATGAATTTTACATTCTGGTGTTTTCCTTGATTTTGCTTTTGGCTGATACTATTGATGTTGATTATTTGCATTAAAGTTAGCTGTGTGGAGGCTGTAGTAGTCAGGTCAAGTTCTGTCAAAAAGAGGAAAGGGCGCTACAATCAAAATAGGAAAATGAAACTGTCAGCTTGTATTATAAATGTGCTTGAGAAAAAGCAGTTTTGGATTAGTATACACTAATTTCCTTTTAATCTGTTAAAAATTGCAGGGATTTTCAGGTACCCATAGTTCTTTCAGCATCTTTTTATTCAGAGAATTAATGATTTTGCAGGGGAACTGGGACATTGGCTGTGTGCAAAGCACTGTCAAGGTGGTAGGAGGAATAGACCTGAAACCACCAAACCCAGTGAATCCTTTTGTCCTGAGACTATGGCATGGCTGGATTCCCTGGTGTCTAAGCAAGCATGAGTTCTGATTGAGATTCTTCAGTTCAGCCCTTCCTAGTATTCTGGTATTAGATTGTCTAGTAACAAACACAGGTTGAGCATATGCTGCAGCATCCCTTCAGCAGCATTCATATTTTCTAATGAAAACAAGTACAGGAAATTTGTAGAAACCTCAATGTTGTTAGCCTTCAACATCTGACAAATTGGTTTGAAATTGACCAATATGTTAAAAAAAAAAAAAAAAAAAGGGAAAATAATTGGGGACATACTGTGATTTTTATATGCTTCATTCTTTCAGGGGGATCTTCTTCCACTACACCTTTACTTATTGTGCTAGCTATGAGTAGAGAAAGAATGGTATTTTTTAGTTGGAAATAACATTATTTTTCTTCCAAGTTTATGGTGTTTCTATGCAACTGAAGAGACTTTGGAGAGGGAATAGAGTGCCTGGTGGCATTCCTATCCTCTGTTGTGAGCTAGAAGTCTACTTCTTGTAGACTAACAGATCTCTAAATTGTGCCAAGATGGTCATGTTTATAATCATCTTGGTGTTTATGTGTAAATGATAAAGCAATGTTTGGTGAAGGAATGAGTCTCCAGTTCTTCACCGTTATACTGTTTTCAGGTCTCAAGCCTTTCTCAAGAATCTCACTGTGACTACACCAAATAAACTAAGTATTAAATGCTTTAATTAACACTGGTCTTCTATGTTATACTGAAATGCTCTTGTTGATGAGATAAATTGGAAAAGTAGGAGGTTGGAATCATCTGTTCTGCTTCTTATACCAAGACGTTGCATTTTACTCCATTGTCCATTGTTTCCAAAGTCAGTAGGTTTTTTTTTTTTCCACAACCAAGCTGATAATTGGATACTTCTTGTGGAAAATGTGTCTGTATTAAAATGTAGATCAATTATAAGTATGCTCTCAATTTCATAAAAAGAAACAAATATATTTGCAATTTATATTCAGGTGTTTGTGTGGTCATCAGGTTTTGAAACAGAAACTCAGAGAAAATGGGATCTTTTTGGCAGTATCCATGATTTGCAGCATTTTTGCCTGCTTTTATAAAATGGCTTTTGAGAAACACTGGTGGAGTTGCTGAAAGCCAAGCCTAAGGGATTTGCTTGCTGACTTTTCTTACAGCGTGTCAGGGTGAAGGCCTGTGGATAAGATCTGACTGGGCTGCTGTTTGCATGATTTTGTGCTCTCTCATTTGACTTACTGTCTTTGGAGGCAGTACCTGTAGATGCCCATGTCATGCCCAGAGCTCTCCAGTATTCTTGCTCTTTCTTCCCCCACAATGTTGTAAGACATTTCAGAAACATCTTACTTCTTTGAAGTCCCTTCTAATGACAGAGCAGAAACTTACTAAATTTCTGTGCAGTGAAAAGAATATGTTTGCCACTTAGAGCCGAGTATGTAATGTTCACCTGAACAGAGCTCTGTGTGAACAGATGTGACACAGAAGCAATCTTTATTTTACAATGCAAAACACCTTAACTGTTACTAGACAAAATAAATGATACTGTAATTGTCTCTGATTGCAAAAACGTTTTTTCAGGCAGAATTTGAAATTGAAAGAGGAAAAAAACCAGTCTGGCTATGTGATTCTTGGTTATTTGAAGTGGCTATGTATAGTTTTGTTTTATGCTCCTCCTCCGCTTTCTGGAATTTCACAGAAATATGTATCAAGAAATACTTGCAATTTCTTTGAATCCCTGTTGATTGCCTAATACAAGTTTCAGAATATTCTGAACAATATTGGATAATAGTTTGGACATGATGGAAGTGACCCATTTGGTGATTTATCTTTTTATTTTTTAACCATCTACAGTCTTTGCTCAGTTTATATGAAATTTGGGGTTCATTTACAGTTTTAGAGTAGTATTTAGGGAAGAAGGCAGTTTACACTGCCAGCCAGTGAAAACCCAAAAAATTCTGTTTTTATAACACGCTGTGGATAGTTATTTTTCATAGCATTTCTGCAGTTGGAAAGAATTAGGAAGAATATCATATATCATTTAACAAAAATACTTCAATGTAAGTGGTGAATTGCAGTGATTTCTAAAAGAAAGTGTCAAATAAAATTTGGAGAGAATATATAGCTTAGCTTGTGATTGAAATATTTAACAGATTCTGAGGATGTCTTAGTTTTTCTATCAGCTTTGCTTTCTGTGTGATGTTCAAACAAAGCAGTTAAATTTGTATGTCTGTCTTTACCGTTAAAAAAAATTAATTATTTTTCTTCCTCTGTGCTACTCTGGTTATTTAGGTTGGGCAATCTTTGGAGACTGTTTTCATCTTACTTCCCTGTATGTATGGTACTTACAAAGATGAGAGATTGATTGCAGTTGGAGGTTGGGGTCCCTACTAGAGCAAAATGAATCTATTTAACAGTTGTCATTTCTTAATTATAACAGGAGCTGTGTTGTAATTATAAGAAGAGTAGTATTACACTTTCTGGGAAGTTATCATTTTAACTGGAATTTTTTTAAGCTAGTTTTCTTCACATATGTTGATTTTAGTGAAGAAATGAAAAAAATATGCTTTATAAATAAGAGCTATATGCTGTTTTTTTTTTTCACTGACCTTATTCTAAAAGAGATTGAATGAATGGAGTCAAGTAAAAAAACATATTTGAGGTCTTTTTAAAAGGAAGCAACTAATAAAGCTCACTTTAGATATGTTTGTTCAAATTATTCTTGGCTTTTCTACTTACTTCTGAGATTAATTTATAAATTAGTTACATAAAAATTGTGTCCTTTTTAAATTATACCACCTACAGGCAGCTGCACTGATAGGTAAGTAATACAAGGAAATGTAATACCCTATTTTTCTCCCAACAGAAACTTACGAAGATTTTGAAACAAGAGTCATTGAGGTAAGCATTACAAATCTTTTCAAGGACTTCAAATAATTATCACTATTTTATATTGAACTGGCAATTATTTAGCCAGTCTTTGCTAAGTAAATGTTACAGCAATATGAATTAGTCTGGTATTCTGTTTCAACTGCGTGACATAATCTGTCATTCTTTTCATTGGGCCCTTATCTTCTCTGTTGAGCAAATAATATCTAATTTGAAGGTGGTTTTGAGCAACTCTGAAATGGCAGATGCCTACAGATAAAGCTCTAATAGTTCACATACAGCCATAATAAAGAACCTTGTTAGGTGTTAGGGTTATTTCTCAGACAAAACTACAAGTAGGAAGTTGTATAATTCAGTTTGTAAAATAAATAATTAAAGGGGGGGAGTGGTGGCACAGGGCAGAGAGTGAGTAGGATGAAGATCCCATTTTGTGTGCCTCTCAAGTAATAAAATACTCACTTGTCCTAAATGATTTAACCTATGATATTTGTATCTTCTGGGAAAAATATTCCGACAGCATTTCCCATTCATGATTTTATATCCACTTCGTCCTTATTGACAGAGTAAGGATGATGGTTATGATTGGACTAATGTAAGTCTTGTTTCCACCCTCATTTCTAAACAGATTGTATTGCATCATCTCACTTTAAAAATATATATGAATCAAAACTAGTAACTGGCAAAAGATGTCTGTGTTTTGGTATTTTTCTTGTCTCTGTTTTTTAGTAAATAAGATCTAATATATGCTGTAAATCCTGCTGTCTTTATTTGCATGTAATACAGTTGACTCTCACGTGCTTATCTCGTGAACTTATTCCTGGTTGGACTTCATAGAATTATTCTCTGTACTCTTGAGCTCTGTGACTGGCTGACTAGGGCTTCTTAATGGAAGTGTGGAATATTTTAAAGAACAGCATATGTGCTGAAATGCATTCTGCATGTTCTAGGTATTTAATAAAATCAGTGAATCAACTTAGAATAACTTTGTTGTGTTAAGTTAAAAGTTACAGAGATTTAAAAATGTTTAATCTCTTACGTTTCATTATGTTGTCACCTTTTTTAAACATACAGTAGCTTTCCAATGTGTAACTGGTTGTATGCAATCCCTTGGTTGGTATGAAGTGATATTAGCTGATTACTAAATCCATGTCACTCAAGATATTTGCTGACTGACAGCAAAACCTCAAGCTAAAGGGTAAGGTCCTTAATGCTACCAAAAAGAAGTTCTTTAGTGACCCAAATTCTTAAGGATTTCAACAGAAACACCACTCAGAACGTGGTCAGAGAAGATACTTATTTCAAATATGATAAAGGTGGATTTTGCTTCGAAAACAAGGTAATCCATCAGTAATAATTTTTTACTGGTGAAACGTAAAGTGTTAGTTATGCAGATATGTGGACCCATGTTGCTTCTCTGTGGAAAAGACATTACCGAAGAAGGCAAATTGCAACTCATTCCAAAGCAGACCATTAACAATTAGCGCTACGCACACCCACACTATTGCAAGATATTTTATGCTTCTCATTTATCTTATTAGTTTTTCTTTCATTTCAAATACAGTAGTTGCTATGGAAACCATACAACTAGTATAAGCATTGTTGGTGGGAATCATGACTTCAGAAATAAATTGATTTCTTGTGACTCATTTGTTCACAGTCCAGAATCAGGTGATGCACAGCATCCAGAAAGGGAGCAGGTCTGGAAGTGAGAACAATTATTTGCTCTCTATCCTTGCATATTCCATTCTCTTCTACTTGTGTTGTAATTTTAGTGAGACCTGTGGTAGCAGTGGCCAAGTCATTTCCAACTCTTATCTGTGTCCAGAATTTTGTTTTTTGGACAACTGAAATATCTATCTATCTATTTATTTATTTATTTATTTAAATACTTGATGTGTTAAAAGGACTTAATATTTGCTAAAATGATTGATCCATTAGAAAGCAAAACTCTCTACCATGTGGCAAATTGACCACTTTCAGGCGCGGGCATCAGAAGCCCCCCCCCCCCCCCCCCCCCCCCCCCTAAGATATGATTTGGCCAAGTCTTTCTTTTTCATAAGTATTGATCTTATTGGTGAAGGAGAAGGGGCTGGGAGTGCCTCAGTGCTACTTACAGCACTTTTTGGTGGGGTAAGATCTTAGAGCCACGTTCGGCTTCTTGTGCCCTGAAGCCCACATCACCACTCTGTGAAGGCCCACAAAGCAGGAAACTACCTGTGACTCTTCAGGTTGGCTGCATGGTGGAGGAAGGCATCCTTGCAGAGCATTCTGCAGAGGTGGTTGTGAGAGAGCGCTGCCGTTCTGGAAACAACTGCTGTAAGGTGACTTCCTTTGTGTCACTGGGCACCCAGAGTGGAAGAATCTGAGCCTCAGGTAACTGCCACTGAACCCTCACAGACCAAATGAATTCCTAAGGACTTTTTGTCAGAATTTGGATTGTTCTTTGATTGTTCTTTGATTAGATTAAACCTTGTTATACAAATAGTATGGCACATGAATCAACCCTGTAGCTTTGTGTGTAAAGTAATGGGAATCATCGAACCATAGAATATCTTGGGTTGGAAGGGACACATAAGGTTCGAGTCCAACTCCCTGCTCCTCACAGGACTACCTGAAACTAAACGATATGACTAAGAGTGTTGTCCAGATGCTCCTTGAACTCTGACAGGCTTGGTGCCGTGACCACTTCTGTGGGGATCCTGTTCCAGTGACTGACTACCCTCTCAGTGAAGAACCTTTTCCTAATGTCCAATCTGAACTGCCTCTGCCGCAGCTTCATTCTATTTCCATGTGTCCTGTTGCTGGTCACCAGAGAGAGAAGATCAGCACCTCCCCATCTGCTGTCCCCCTTGAGGAAGTTGTAGACTGCAATGAGGGCAGCCCTCAGCCTTCTCTTCTCCAAGCTGAACAAACCAAGTGACCTCAGCTGCTTCTCATAAGTCTTGCCCTTGAGACCTTTCACCATCTTGGTCGCCCCCCTCTGGACACACTCTAATAGTCTGATGTCCCTCTTATAATTGAGGTGCCCAAAACTGCACACAGTACTCAAGGTGGGGCCGCACCAGTACAGTGCAGAGTGGGACAATAGTCTCCCTTGACCGGCTAGCTACGCTGTGCTTGATGCAGCCCAGGACACGGTTGGCCCTTTTGGCTGTCAGGGCACACTGTTGACTCATCTTCAGCTTACCATCGACCTAAACCCCCAGATCTCTTTCCGTGGGGCTGCTCTTGAGCCTCTTGTCCCTCAGTACGTATGTATAACCAGGATTACCCCATCTCAGGTGCAGAATCCGTCACTTGCTCTTGTTAGATTTCACATGATTGGTGATTGCCCAGCTCTCTAGTCTATCGAGATCCCTCTGTAAGGCCTCTACCCTCGAGGGAGTCCACAGTTCCTCCTAGTTTAGTATCATCAGCAAACTTAATGCATATTCGACTCCTTCATCCAGATCATTTATAAAAACATTGAAGAGCCCTGTGGAACCTCACTAGCGACTGGCCACTGGCCTGATGTAACCCCATTTAATAGAACTCTTTGAGCCTGACCCGTCAGCCATAGTTCACCCAATGTATTATGGACTTGTCTGGCTCTATGCTGGACGTTTTGTGCAAAAGGATACTGTGAGAGACAGTATCAAAAGCTTTGCTAAATTCCAAAAGACCCCACATCTGCTGGCTTCCCTTGATCAACTAGATGGGTGACCTTGTCATAAAAGGAAATTAATTTGGTTAAACAAGACTTTCCCCTCATGAACCTGTGTTGGCTATGACCAATTGTAAGACTGTTCTAAAGTGATAAATTTACACTTTATTTACTTACCTACAGATGAAATTGCTTATTAGATTTATGTTCCTTTCAGGATTGTCATCAGAACTTTCATTTGCAATTAATATTTAACTGCTTTATTATTGAAAAACTATACTAGTCTAGCTGCTGCTTTGAAAAAGAGACTTCTCTCATTTCTAACCATGACCTGAAAGCCAAGGTATTAACCTGAGTGTATCACATTCTGTGATAGATGCACATCAGGTCTCTTTGCTTAATATGAATGTTGACACCCTTTTGTCACTATAAAATAAAGTGACTGTCCATTGAGTTGTTGTGCAATTTTAACTGGTTCATCACTTTACTCTTGTCATTAGTACAGCTTCACTTACCAAACAGGTCCTGAAACATTGCCTGTATTTTTAGCCAATGTTATGTTGTGCCTGTGTCCAGACAAGGTATTTGTTCCAAAGTATCTATATTTGAGTTTCTGTTTAGTTTCACTCACAGCATATCATCTTGTGTTCCACTACCAAAGTTCACTAGTAATGCCCTTTTTTGGAAGGGATCATACTCTCTATCCACTACCATGCGCTGTCATATACTGTTGGAACAGCTGTTTTTCCTTCATGCAAATCCTTTTAAAATCCTTCTTCTGACAAAACTGGCAAGGAATAACATGTTCTTAATTAGTAGGATGCACTTGAAAACAGTTATTCTATCTCAAGGTTTTGCATTGTGGTCACAGTAAAACCTCATATTCAGATTTTAATCTCTTTGAGACTGCAACTTTCTTCTGCACTGCATATCTCTAAGCAAGCTATAAATGACAAACATTGATTTTCTTGCAGACCTTATGTCTGATTGCATTTGTCTTGAAACATGGCCAAACATCTCCCTTTTTGAGACAGGAAAAAGTGAACCAGTCCCTTGACAATAAAATCAGAGCTGTTGCCTAAATAACCATGAAATCAAGTGTTTACTTGGTTTGGAGAGAAAGGAAAAGGTTGCCCTTTAAATGGGATTGTAATAAAAGAGGGAAGGAGATGACCATGTCCCAGTCCAGAACAGGATCAAATGTATGGAGCAGAGAGTCTCTTTATCTGCCAGTTTTGCAGAGTTCATTGCAACACAAGGCTGCATAGGTTTAGGCGTAGGATGCGAGATGTGTAAGAGACCTTAAAGCTACGTCAGTATCTAGTTTCCATCACACTCTCTTCTGAGGAAAAAAGCAGATACTTCAAGTTAGGGAAATAAATAATGTACTTTAATAATAATACTCTTACGTGGTGCCTTATTTAGAGGCTTAGGATAAAGGGTGGAACCAGAAGTACTGAATATCAGCTGTGAACCACATCTCTCATGTGGAGACAAGAAACAGTTTTCTGTCCTTCTGTTTTTAGCTCTCAACTCCCTGTCATTGTTTGTGGCACCTGTCTTTGGAACGATGGTCAACTGCCTTTTACTTGAAATTGTTTTGCCATTCCTTGGTGAGGTACTTTCCATGAAGAAATGTTTTATTCAGAAATTATTTTCACCAACAATTGAGAATTTTAGTGTTGTATTTGATGTGATAATAGGAGTCTATCCATTGTCTTAATTGACATACATGCGGCCAGAGTAGGTAAGATTTTGTCAGAATTTAAATAAAATACCTTTTAAATGGCCTTGAGTAACTAATAAATAGTGTGTATAGGGTGCAAGAGTAAGAACAAAGTTAATATAACTGAGCGCAGCATTCATTTCTTAAACTGTGTACAAGCATAACCTATTGGAAAGTGAGTTACTTTAAGTCTATTTAATTGGGAGAGAGGGATTATGAGAAACATTTCTTTAAACAGAATAGCCTGATTGGCAACAGCTTCTTGTCTGAAAGTTAAAAGAATAATCAGGCAAGTCAGAAGTTGAGTTGACTGACAGCTCTAGTCCAGAAAAGCCTCTGAGGATTCTCTCCTGTCCTGATTAATGAGCAAATGGGTTTCTTTGTCCTTGATTATCTTCCTGCATTTTGCTGTGATGACCATCAGTTGGGAATCCATCCAGCAGCTTGAAATTTCTAGATTTAATCCTATGTGTCAAAATCCTTGCTTTGAATATCTTCTGAGACATGGAAAACAATGATGTTGTACTGTAATGTCAGATTGGATAATTAAAAGTCATGAGGTGGTTTATATATTTAAAAAAATCCTCCGAAGGGGAAAGGAATAAGCTGTTTTATGTGTCTGCTGTGATAAGGATAAGAAGCAATGGATTTAAATAATGAGCAAGGGAAATTTAGATGTGAAGAATGAGTTGCAAATGGAAAGTTGAATACTAGAATGCATTGTCTGGGAGTATATGGGATGTTTGTCACTGGAGGTTTTTAAAAAAAAAAGATAAACCTGTCAAAGAGGGGGTGGGGAGACAAAATCAGTAACCTTCTAACCCATTTTCCTATGATTCTTTAAGACTTTCCAGGTGCATTTCATGTAATCTGTAGACATGTTTGTGCACTCCATTTTATTTTACTTCAAAAGTAGCATAATTGTTAAGGTTAGGGCAGACTTACCTTCAAAGATATGCACTCAGCTCCCAAGGAGTATTCATCTGACACTGTAATGAAGTGAAAGTAGATCTGTACTATTCTCAGTACATGTGATGGAAGACAAGAGGAATGCTTTGCTCCCTGGCAGCAGCTGGGAGTGGTCTGTAGTCTAGTCTGTGTATATATATATCTATATCTATCTGCAGCAGTTGAACTGTTTTCTTTCTGTTTTGGATGCATTTGAGAACAATGCTGTCCTGTTGGAGCTTCCAAAGGGCTCTAGCAAATTTCCTGCCCGAGTTAAAAATATATTTCCTTCCTTCTCATTTCTAGAGTCCCCTCTCACCCTAAATATAGTGAATCCCTCCATCACTGAGCTCATATTTCTTCCTTATGTTCTGTTTGCCCTGAAACAGCATCATGCAGACTTTGTCACGGATGTCTCTGCTACTTGGTAGTGCTCTTTTATAGTGACGATGAAATGTTGAGCAAAATCACTCAAAATCACTTTACAATAGCTGCTGCTCGGGGTGATGATAACATCCTTACCAATGAAAAATAGTTTCTTTTTCAGTTTTTTTTGTCAATCATCTTTAAACTTTTTTTATAGACCTTTCTTTGCCTTGCTGCCTGAGTTAAGTCCTCATCTTTTTTTTTTTTTCTTTATTTTTTATTTTTAATTTTTTAGATTTCCAGCACTTAGACCTTACAGTAAGATGAGTTTTTTGTAGAGTCCCTTCTGTTGTCTTGACAAAGCTATTTTATTCTTTGGATATGATGGCTATTTATTTTGGTTTGGAAAACCCACACAATTTGTTAAAGCTCCTTTAAGCAAATGAGTTTTTGGAGTGGACTGGGCACTCTGTGTTTTGACTCTGATGTAGCAAAGACCATTTGGACCACTTAGCCGTTAGCCGCGTCTGTGTTGGAAGGCAACTTGAGGTACATGGGCACCGCTCATAAAAGAAGTTATTTTTCTTAATGAGCCCTGCAGTTGGCACTGCTTTCAATTAATTGAAAGGGCACATTGTGGAAAAGTAGCTGTTGTTTTGTTACTGTGACATGTCACAACTGACTGTCAGTTTGGATACTACAGTAGCTATTTACTCAAGTTGGCCATTCTGCGCTGGCATAATTATTTGCAGTCAAATTCATTAGATTAAACAACAAAATTAAGTTGCTTGTGCAATGCTTCCATGTGCTGTAGAAATCTGTTTCAATGCTTTATTATATCTGAATAATAAAAAAGCTTTTAGAAGCAGGCTGGGACTCTACTGTTGTATGAGATTGCCACCGATGTGAACTGAAAAAGAGGACTGTTTTTTTTTAGAAAAAAAAAGTATCAGCAGCAAAAACTTGTATATTCAAAGCCAGCAGTGAGCCCAAGATAATTGGGTCCTATAATTTTCTGATAACAGGTACAAGTTTTGAAATAAACAGATTTGTTTTAGCATTCTTATTTTAAATAGATGGCATACATGATGCTATTTCTGTATGTCTTTTCCATTATCTTCACGACAGTACAGGAGATTAAAATAATATTTGCTGGGAAATTATACTTTGCAGCAAGAAACTGAAAGCCATTTTTAAAGGACTGTCTTATGAACAAAGATACAAAAGCCCCTTTCTGTTATGATTATGCTACTAAAAAGGCTATGCTCTCTTGCTAAAAGAGAGAAATTGCTTATTAAAATGTTTTCTTATAATGTAGAAACAGAAAAGCTAACTTGATTTTTCCCTTCTTGTAGAATAGCGTAAAGACAAGGTCAGATTTTCATGTAAACTAGAGCTAAAGTTGTCATAGAGAAAAAGCTAGCTTGAGTGAGGGTTAAGGGACAGCAGCAGGAACTGCATATTGGTTTTGTCATATTTGGCTTTCCTATAGACTATTGCATTACTTAGAGTAGGTGATTTGGACTACCTGTTTCTTTCTTTCCCTGCCAACCTGAAGGCACATTTCCTGTTTTGCTCATATATTACGCATGAGAAGAATTTCTGTGAATAGAACTGGTGGTAGTATTTACTGTTGTTTAACATAATGTAATAGTAGTAGTAATTAAAATTTACAGATGTAGTTGACATACACCGTTCTTATTTTAACTGGAAGGCTTCATTTCCTGTATCATCTATCCTCAGATGAATTTTTCTTCTATTTTCTCCAAAATCAACATGGTAACATAGTAAAAACGGTAGGCTACGTGATATCCTGTGTTATGATAGTATTCGCCTTGTAGTGTAATCAAAATTAGAAAGTGAAACCTAGTAATCAGTAAGGCCTGAAAACACATAATATGGGGTTAGTGGCCATTGGAATCTTTCACGAAGGGGACCTTTCTAAGGGAGAAGATAAAGTTATAAATAATGCCCTTTGCAAAAGACAGATTTTTTTTTTTTTTTTTTGTCCAACACTGAAGTTTCCCTCTGCGAGCTGTGAAAATGATGCCTTTTGATCACTTACTATTATGTTCATGCTTTTTTGTTTTCGCTACCTGTTTCTAATAAAGTTAACTTCAGTTGAAGAACTTTGTGCATGCATGGCCCCATTGTAACTGGGTCAGTGCAACCTTTCCAGTGTCAGAATAGTTCCCTTTTTCAGCCAGGTGGTTAGGATATGGTACTGTTGTTTTTAAAAAAAAATAATAAAAAAACCCACGTTGATTTGTGTTTGAGTGTTAAATTACAGAAAGATCTGGACTTGCTAAAGAAGTTCAGGTCAGGCAATACACTCAATTTGTACAGAGAAATGGTGCAAAAGGCAGCAAACATAAAGACACTGGTACTGTCCTTAAAGCAAAAGCTACTTGCTGCAGATATAAGTACACTGGTGCTTTGGTTTATATACAGAGCTTTGTATGTCATGAGCTGGGTACTGGGATGTTGGTAGTATCTTTTTTCGTCCTTGAAATACAAAAACATTTTATGTTGTTATTTTAGTTCAGGGTTATCTCTCATTATTTCTTATGTTGTAGACAAAACTGTATGTGGACCTTTTTCTTTTGGGTGTTTGGGTGGTTTTTGTTCTTACTTTCTCAGTGTGGAAGGGAGAGAAGAAAAGGACAAGAGAGGTCTTTTTAACACTTGCATAGTAAAAATAACTAACTGGTTCTTCCTTAGATAGAATCAAAGTAAATTGCATTGAGTGGATAATTGAGTGGATATTCTGAATAGCACATGAATTATATTTTCCCAGGAATTGAGTTAGTGATGAACTGTACAGAAAGCCTTTGAGAAGAAATACTTTTGTCTTATAATCAAAGTAGTGTGCAGTAAATGAAGCCAGATTGTAGGCTTTCACCTAAATCTTCTCTCTCTTTTTTTGCATGATACCTCCAGTAGTATTCTTTACAGACTTTATTCTTAGTTGAATTGACTTGAGATTGGATATACTTCACAGAGTTGTATTGTAGTATTAGCAGTTCATAGCTGAGTCCTGATGTGCCAAGACTTCATGCAAAACCTGTAATTTCTCAAAGCTGGTGGTTTCTGTCTAGTGAGTTCGGTTGTTTGCTTGTTCTGCCACTGTTTTCTTCAGACATTTAGCTGGATTCAAGCATGCTTGTTTTGATTGTCTGAGACCTGTTTGGATGCAACTGTTGTATGGCACTTTGGAGAAGCAAGACTGAAGACAGCAATTGGAAAACAGCAGTTTTCTGATCAGGGTCTGCACAACTTGCATCTGACGTGAGTTGTGCTGCCCATGTGCAAAGTAGTGTTAGGTGTGCTTGTCACGGTCCGTTTGGATTGCTCAAAGTTACAGGTCAACATACTCTGTAAATTAAACTTTATTTTATGAGCTTACTAGGAAGGAAAACAAACGCATCAAACAAGCACTCAATCCCCTTTGTACTGACTAGTCTAACATGTGGATTCACTAGTTCATCACTTAATTCATGAGGTTTGTGACTCAAAAAGTTCTCTAATTCATAACTCGTCACTTGCAACTTGTAATTCACACATCTGTGAACAAAATAGTTGCCAGACCAACAGTAAGAGCACTCATCCTTCCTTCTCTGTCACGGTGCGGGCATCCCCTGTATCACACGAGGAAGCACGAAAGCCTCAGCAGTCCAGCTGCTGTTGGATCCACTTCGAAATCTTTCTGGGTAAGCTGACATATTTATACCATCCAGCTTGGAAGTTTGGTCTGTACCATTGCCATGAGTTAGGGGATTCTGAAGAAACTGCCAGACAATCAGTACGCAAGGATAATGGCTGCAGGGGATGGCAAGCTGCAGGTGGCAGTGGCTGCATAATGACCTTTAGCCCTTCCTGGCCATTGTGTCTGCCTGTGTGTTGCCCTCACTTCAACCTAATGGAGCTGCTCCAAGCATGCATCAGCCCTTAGCATGAGCTGTGTGTTACCCAAAATCTGAGCAGGCTTAGAGTTAGTCAGTCTTCCTAGCTGGAAAAGATTAGCAGAGGTTTCAAGGTTTATGTTCTTGCAGTTGAATGTCACCTGTACTTACTTGATCATCTGAATCCAGCCCTTGGCAAATATCAGTGGGGCAGTAGCGAAGGTTGGTTGTGTGGGGAACCTCATTCTGTTCTGGCACTGTTCAGGGATGGTGACGCTAGGAACCACTAGGCTTTCTTTACCAAGCCACAGAGAACTGACTTGCCTTAGGAACAGTAGCTTTATGTTGGCATGTGGAAAGCAGGAGTAAAGTCAGAAAAACAAAGGTTTGTTCGGTCAAAATGATATGAAGGACCTTGTTTTAAGTATTTCTAAATGTGTTGTCACAAAAGTGCATGCAACTATAGAGAGGGAATATGAACACAGAAGAGAGTTGTAACTGTATCAATGTATAGTCATTTGTTCTGCATCCACTAAACAAAAATAGTCTAGGTGCAGCAGGGAGTTGTTAATAGAATATAAAGCCATAGTTTCAACTTCCCATGAAGCAGTAAAAAACCCACGAGTACGTGTTTGTTTTAAGACCACAGAATTAATCTTTGTAGACTTGCTACTTATGAGAAAAAGAATATTCCTTAATACGCAGTCTAAAACCTTTGTTTCGTTTTATAAGTCACTGGAAATTGTTTTCTAGCTATTGTTTTTGCAAAGTGTGCAATAAAAAAGACTTGTGAGAAGGAAATGCTGCATGAATTACAGTGTCTGAGATCCATTGTTTGACATCCTTGACTAAAAAATTATGGTATACAGGATACTCTCCGAGTAACAATTTACTTCAAATGAGATGTTGTCTCAAAGGTACTTTTGCGGTATTGGAGCTCTAGATTTTGCTTTGAGAACTGCAGGGAAGTTTTCTGTTCCCTGGATGATACTGACAGTGTCTTTAGAGTGACAATGAAAATTTCAGGCAGTTTTTAAGACAGCACCTGAAGCAACCTGTCACAGGAAAGAACAAGAGGTCAGAGCAGTGCACTAGAATTTATTTCTGATATTTTTTGAGTTCTCAAGAGTTTTGGCCTTCCTTTAAAGTAGAGTTTAGGGATGGTACCTTTGACTGATTCTGTTGATTAAATAATTAAATCTTTTTTTCTCTTTTACCTGTCAGCCTGTATGGATGAAATAATTGGCATTTGGAACATTCAGAAGCTTTTAAGTGAATTATAATTCAGCATGATTATGGATCATCCTTTGAAAATGAAACAAAGCCATTTGAGATGTAGTGTGGCTTTGAGCATGCATTATTATGGTGTTAATCTAAAGGATCTGTACTCAGATGTGAGCTGTAGTATGAAGCCACATTTAGACATGTCAGTAGGGCATTTGAGCTATGTTGTTACTGACTGTGTCAGTAGGGCATTTGAGCTATGTTATTTTTCTTGGTGAGTTATAAAAGAGAGTGTTTCACACGTGACGGGAAAACTATCAGCACTAAACACGGTTTAGTCAATAGTTTCTCTGCAGGTTGGGCTTATTACTAATTTGGATGAGAACTGCACTTGGGGTTTATCCCAGGGCTGTGATGAGTCAGCCTATATGAGAAACACTTCAAGTATCTGCTCAAAAACTTTGATCTGTTTTGCTGAGTGAGGGGTTGTCCTGGTTTCAGCTAGGACACAGTTAATTTTCTTCCTAGTAGCTGGTATAGTGCTGTGTTTTGGATTTAGCATGAGAATAATGTGATAACACACTGATGTTTTAGTTGTTGCTAAGCAGTGTTTATACTAAGTCAAGGACTTCTCAGCTTCCCATGCTCAGCTAGTGAGGAGGTGCACAAGAAGCTGGGAGGGGGCACAGCCAGGACGGTTGACCCAAACTGGCCAAAGGGCTATTCCATACCCTATGACATCATGCTTGGTATATAAACTGGGGGGAGTTAGCTGGGCATTGGTCAGTGGATGGTGAGTGGCTGCGTCACTTGTTTTTCCTGGGTTTTGCTCCTCTCTCTGTCGTCGTGTTTTCCTTTTCATTACATTTTTTTTTTTTTTTTAGTTTGATTATTGAACTGTTCTTATCTCAACTGACAAGCTTTCTTACTTTTGTCCTTCCAAGTCTCTCCTCCATCCCACCGGGGGTGGGGGGTGGGGGGAGCCGAGGGTGAGCGAGCGGCTGTGTGGTGCTTGCTTACTGACTGGGGTTAAACCATGACGGGGGTAGGAGTCCAGATTATTTTCTGTATTGCAGTTTCTCCACTTACTGTGTCCTTGGGGGATGGATGCACTGTGAACAGGATGACTGGTTCTAATCTTCCTGCTTCTCAGAGGTTATAGCTACTGAATCAAATTCTTCAAGAGAGTACTTTCTTTACTCTACTCTTGGCCAAGATGGAGAGAATACTGACTGTTAGAGTATGTGATAAAAGGCTTGTCTGCCCTCATCAGGGGGGGTTACTGCCAAGGGGTAGGGGACACATTATGGAATGCAGGGAAGGAGCATTTCAGTAATATACAAGACTTACGGGATGTCTAGGGCAGGAACCAAAGGGAGAGCAAGGGAGCGATCTAGGTGATTTGGGGAGGAACAAGTGTGGGAAAATAGAGGGATAAGGGGATAGAAAGGGTGGCTCTCATGTAAGCAGGGCTGGTCAGCATGCTTGTCTTGCCATGACCTGTGTCTGATCAATACAGTCTGTCCTGACTTCTTATTAAACTCAATTTCTAACTGTTTTCTTGGGCTAGAGACTCTTGTTTACTGTGTACATGTGCGTGTATGGGGGGATCTAAGTGCCAGCAACTGGAGTATATGTATTTCCCACTAATGGACCTTCATCCTGATCAGCCAGAGAGAGGAACAGGATGAGGCTATTAGTACTGTTTGTGTTTGTGGGAGTGTTGTTCATTTCTGTTTGTGTTGATCTGCAGGGCTTGCTGTGTATATATGCATGGATGTCTTGTATAGGTGTGTTTGTGTCTGTGCCCCCTGGGATTGCATTTCCAGCTTTCTTTAAGAGTGCATGGATGGAGAGAGCATCTCCTCCTTTAAGGGTGCATGGTTAAGGACCTTTTCAATGTAAAAAGGGGATAATAAGGGAGAAGCCATAAAAGAGAGCATACAGAGACACAAACGTGACCGACAAACTAAGGCAGGCAGTAATAAGAACCAAACCTGGTCAGCCATACTAGTTGCTAAGGGTATGTGGAATGTGAGAATGTTTATTTCATTGAGATTATCTGATAGAGGTCCAGTGGGATACCAAGGAAAGGGGGAAGCAAAATATATGGAGACACAAACCTGACAGACAGATGTAATGGGGGCAAAGAAAAGAAACAAACCTTGTCTGTCACTTGATGGGCTATCAAAAACCTGCAGGCAAACCAGTACTTTGTAACTGATAAGGATGCAAACCTGAGGATCCAGAATGTTGGAGGGATGTCACTGGAACTGTGCAAACTGGTGAAGAAATGTGCAGTGGAAGGGGTCAGGGAGGAACAAAGGAGGAACAAACAGAAAGGAGGACTATAAAAGGGGCTGGCTGCATTTAAGATGAGGCCAGTCTGTACGCTTGTCTGACTGAGCCCTGCACCTGGTAGATGGTAGTCTATCTTCCTATTAAATCCTTTCATAATTTTCTCTCTGTCTTATCTCACTCTTTGTCACGTGTGTGTGTGAGGTCTGCAGGGACTAAGTGCAAGGACTTCTTGGGTGAACTGGCATTGAGTGGACACTGGGCCAGCGACTGGAGTCAGACCAGGGGTGTGGATGCCCTGTGGCCTGTGGTGTCACCTACTGGAACAAGCGAGGGTCCTAGTGTCAGTATTTAGAGGGGCCATAGCTCTCTGCATCTAGGGATGGTCCTACAGAATTTGAGCCCGGGGTGCCAGCTACATGAGGGGACCAGTGGGAGTGAAATTGGTGCCAGCAACTGCAATCAAACGGGGGGTGTGGGCACCCCTGACTTGTGGTGTCAGCAACCGGAGTGAATGGGGTCTCAGTGCAAGCTACTGGAGCAGATGAGGGTCTTTGCCACCAGCCACTGGTGCAGGAATGGTATGTGTCCTGAAAATCAGCTAATCGGGGGGACCAGGGTGAGCGAAGCAAGTCAGGGGCTCAGCGCTGGTACCCGGGGCAGGACCGCAGGTCAAAGCCTGTCTGCCTGGTGTCAGCTGCTGTGGAGGCAGCAGGGAGGTGAGGGTCCATATCTTCCCCCAACCTGATGTTTGGTGCGGGGGGAGGGAGGTGTAATTTACCAGCAGACTTCAAGCTGGACTAGCCAGCGAGTAGGAAGCCTGAGGTCCAGGCATGGGGTCAGGCAAGCAGAGGACCAGTTGCTTGTATTGAGGGGGACATGTGAATGTGGAGTGCCTTTGAGACGAGTATGTGAATGCCGCATGTTTGCTAGTGAGGACCAAGCTGGACCATCTGGCAAACAGAAGATCCATGAAGCGGGTAAGAGGGTCTGGGCAGTGTTATAAGATGGACAGAGGGGCCATGCTGGTACCTGGAGGGTCTGCAAATGTTCATGCTCTCGTGAATCTAGAGAATGGTGTGTATGGGCCTGCACTGGTGAACTTCAGTCTCTACCAGTTGAAGAGGAGGAAGGGCACATGGCTGTCTATACTTGGGTTTTATGCAAGTCCTGTATGTAGGTGCTGTTTAAGGCAGTGCCTTGTCTGTGACAGACTATAACTGGACATGTCAGTGTCCTGCATATGTGTCTTTGGGATACATACTCAGCTTTGCTACTTTTTGAACCTGCAGCCACATCCCTCAGCCTGGCTGGACTGGGCTCCAGTGGCCAGGTGGGACAAAGTCCTGGGCCCAGAGCTGTGGGAGGTTGTGTCCACCCCTGACATCCCTTAACACCTGGCTACTTCTTGGACCTGGGAGCATGGAGCTATAACAGCTTTACCTCTGATGGGCTACTGAATTGAGCCCTCTCTAAACACTTACATTAAACATCAGTATGAACTGATAAATTCATTACCTAGCTGTTCTTGAGAAGGTCACATCTTAGTAATCATATCAGAAGACAGACTAATTTACCTTCTCCTGAAGCACTGCCCTGGCCACTGCTGACCATTTGCACGCTTTTAGGGAAACCATATGACATCCTTGTCACTTGTCAGCAATACTAGTTCTGCCCTCCAGCTAGCTTGTGCAATTTCTGATTTTTAGGTACGGTAGGTTTAAGTTACAAGTGGGAGATGTTCTGTCACCGTGATACAAATCTGCTCTGCCCTTGGTGCTTTTCACAGAGAAGAGAAGGCTGATATGACATGATGTAGCTAACATGGGCTTGATTTTTGTTTACAAGTTTATTACTCAATTCTTTTGGGTAACTGGCTTCCCAAGCCTTTTAACTATGTCCCTGAGCATCTCTAGGCTTACTTGCATGGAAGTGCTTTTCTTTCAGCACTGCACACTGCTCTCATTTTATCTTGTCTTACCTTGTACCTTAGAGAAGTATTGGGACCAGAGGACCTTACACCATGAGGGGATCAGCCTGTGCAGACACTGTTCTCTGCATAACAGCAGCAAAAGAATAGCAGTGTCAAGAGTGTGGCCTAGAGGTGGCAGGTTCCTAAAATCATGACTAGAATGGGATTTCTGGAAAGGAAGACTTTCCAAAGGCAATCAGTTTGGTCTGTCATTCATTCTGCTTTTACAAGAACAAAACCTCTAGAGAAGTGTTGGGTTTTTACCTTTTCCTAACAGAGTGCAACAGCTAATAAGTACTTGAAATCACAATAACCTTTAGCAGCCTGTCTCTGACTGTAGTCTATTTCCACACTTTCAGCTCCACCTTCGAAACTGTTACTTACCATTTCTCCTCTTAATAAATGTCTGAGGTGGTTTCATTTTGTATTTGAGAGATGCTGTCCTTTCCTCAGCTCTCGAAAGAAAGCTGAATTTGCATTATCACCACTGGATGATGGATGCAGGGAGACAGTCAATTTGAAGTACACTGTGATTAAGGTTGAGCATGCATCTGTTTTCAGATTTAAAAAATTGGGTTCAAATCTGGCTTGAGTGTCAATCTAGTAAATAGGGGTAATTGTGTCTTAGTTTCAGTTACTTTTCAGAGGTCGTGCTGTTCTAAAAGTGGCACGTTGTTCGTTATGTATTAATTAATTCCAGTGCAGTTTAATGATAGGCTTTCAGCTGCATGCTTTATTTCTAAGATAGAAGGGAAGCATGGCTGAGTGCACTCCAGAAGAGCACTGCTTTCTTTGATGTAAGGAGGCACAGGGCTGTGGTGGGGAGAATCTAAGGACACTCTTGTTCCAGCAGTCATGGCTGCCTGTGCACATTATCAAGCTTGAAAGGCTTTCACAGTGTTTCAGGAGAGATGCAATAGCCCTGATTGTGATGGGTGATTGAACACATTTTCCTTCAGAGCTGCTCAGAAACTGCTGACAAGTGCAGTTTTAGGAAGGCTTCTGGAGAAGCTCATTGTATGTGTCTTTATTGCCACCTTCTGGAAAGGGAGAAAAATAATTTTTAAGTAGATTCTACAAACATCACATCCTTTATTTTTGACAACACGCATGCCAGCTTTTTTTTTTTTTTTTTTTTTTTTTTTTTTTTTGTGCAAGATTGGCAATGGAAGACGAAAGTATGTGCAAAGCAAAAACAGTATGCTCTTGATGCTCCTGGACAGATCACTGTACTTCACTCTCTTTTCTTTCTTTCATCATTATTTTGCGTTTTCTGTAAATAGCCTGTTTCCACAGGCAGTTTCATCTTAGGGGGCTTGTTTTTTTAGCTTCTTCTTGCAATAAGATTGCAGAAAGAAAAATAGCTTGGAATAAGCAATTAGCAAAGCTGATATTTCTTCAAAATGCTCTCTAGAACATATATGCACCTTGAATTTAACAGCATCTTTATTTTAATGAAAACAAGGTGGAATTTTTCAGAAGCACTCGTTCCTAATCTGTACCTAATGAACTGGAATTCCATGAAGTGGATTTTTTTTTCCCCTGAATTTCAGTAAGAATGTTTACACCGTGACCAAATATTTTATAATAATCTACTTTCAGATGTATAACTCTACAACCAGACTAGCTTACTGAAGAGTTACATGTAGGGAAAAGGGGGGAGCACTGCTTAATTCACATATTAACAATGCATGTTTAATTTAACTGTTATTATAATTTATGGAAATCATATTGAGGCTTCAAGAAAGTAGAGCCTGATGCATTTGAGAGGAAGGGGAGAAATGAACTATGAAGTAAATTGTACCTTTTGACTGGTAATTCAGAGACACAGATATTAACACAGTCAAGCAATATCCAGTATGTTATTTCATATGTGTATATATTTTATATATACTATATATTTTTAGATTTTATATATAGTTTATATCTTATATACAGTATATAAACTATATATAAAAATATATGTCTATAGTTAAATAAACATATATTTTAATATATAAACAAACCCAAGGAAACTAGAACAGGAGCTAGATGGACAAATGATCTCAGATGATATATTAGAACATTTAAGGTGGGAGACTATAAAGCAGTGACTTGCATATAGTCACACAGGGGAGTCTCTAGCAGAGGCAGAAGCAAATCTAGATTTCCAGAATGCTAACCATAAGGCCACTTGACTCCCCCAGTTGTTGTTGTATACCCTCACTCCAAACTAAATAGCTTTCTTGCATCTCTGCTTGAATTTCTTGCCGAGTTTCTGTAAACATCTCTAGTTCCAGGAATGAAATACCTTTTTCTTCTTCCTCTCTCTTAAATGAAGTCTTCTTTTTATCAGCTGTCATCTCGGTAATGAGACTGACTTCTGCAGTCTGCAAGTAGATTTCAATCGTAAGTTTTAACCCATGTAAAGCGACAACATGCCTTGAGCAATTCCTGAGAGTGCTTCTAAAATATGTTAAAATATGAAGGGGGCAGTGAGATATTAATGCCACTTTCAATTTTTTTTTCCATGTTTTTTCATCGTGATTGAAATCACACATGAAAGTAGTGGCATTAAAGCATCATCTGTTGTGCAGCTAAACACAACAGAGGGGATATTTTAATGAAACTGTACTGGAGTAACTTTTTCTGTGTCTGAGTATAGGTTTTTAGCAGCCTTTACGTATTTAATGCCTTGAAGCCAGTATCCCACTGCAGATGATACCCATTGACAAAAACAGTATATATTGTAAGATTTCATCACAGACCTCTAATGTCTTTTTGGTAAACTGACTCTCTTTAAAAAAAATACAGTTGGACTGTGCCATAATGACAAGAAACTTTGTGGTCTTTTTCTTCAGGTGAAAAATGTGTTCTGTATGAAGGCAAAGGAAGGCAGAAAAAAATCAATACGTACCTTAGTGGCTATTGGAAATGGTAAAGGGGCTGCAGGTATGTGTGTTTACTGCTGTAAAAGATGCCAAATTAGTCATTGTTTGTAATAGGACTTTGGGAGGCATGGTGATTTAAAGGGACTTTTTATACTTAAAAAAAAAAAAAGAAAATTTACCCTTTTTTCTACTGGGCAATATTGAAATACCTGTAAGAATTTTGAGTTTCATCTATAAAAGTAAGCTTTATAGTCAAATTATGTATGTATTCATTTGAACAGCTTGTTTTGTATAAAAAAGAAATTGGGAAAACTAGTAGTATGTGGTTAGGTTTGGAGCATATGTTACCTAGTGGTAAAATAATTTTTTTATTTAACTCTAGAGTGATAGAACTGACACTGGTAGATCCTACCAGAAGGGAGCAATCATCTATGCTTTCCTGTACACACTGTTTCTTTTTACTGTAGATACTGTTCATGTTTAAAAAAAACCAAAGCCTGAAAGTATTCAGCCATGCATATCTGCATTTGTTTCACCTAGCCTTAAGCACCTAGCTGCAAAGTGTAGTCCTTTACTCCCAAGTCAAAGAAAAGAATCAGGCACCTGCAAAAGGTGCCTGGAATTGCAGGTGGGCTGACATGCCCCAGGAAATATTCATCCCCTTGCACTGATGGTAGAAGAAAACACAGCTGAGTGTGCTGTTCACAGAGGTGCCTGTGCTTGACTAAAATGAATTTGGGCCTCCATGGTTAGTAGAGCAGATAGAGTCATAAGAAAGTAGGAGTAAGTGGATTTGTCTTTCTGGTTTTGAAAATCACTTTAATGTTGTTAGGGTTCTTGGGGTCTTATTTTCCTTTGATCTAACAGCAGAGACCACTTTGCAGCAAAGGGCAGCATGGCTGGTTGTGCATTTTCCTGGGTTATTTTCTAGCTAGTGTTAGTATTTCTAGGTAGAATTAGTATAAATATGTATGTTTTTTTTTTTTCTTCTCCTTAAGTCTCAGGAGAGTACCTTGGAAGTATTACTGCTTTTAGTTAAAAAGGGCTTGTTTACTGGTAGTCTCAGCTAGCATCTTGATTCAGAAATTCGTAATGAATCTGTCAAATCAGAAGACCCTGAATTTCCTTCTGATTCAGCCTCTTTAGGAAGCTTTCTTGTTTTATGGAAGATAATAATAATAATAATAACAACAACAATAATAATAATAATAATAATAATAATAATAATAATAATAATCCACTTTATGGGCTTCCTACAAATACTGTATTAACACTTTTAAGGAAAAATAGAATACTTGGGGTCCTTGAAGTCCAGTCTCACAGTAACTTCAGTGATTTGAGGCTTGGTTTATTTGAAGGCTTTCTCCGTTATGACTCTATAATGTCTCTTCATCAAGCAATTTGAAGTCTAATCATAGAAATGCTGTCTACAGCATAAATTAAATAGGACAAATCAAAGAAATGTAAGATTATGACAGATCTTCTGATACAAGCTTTGAAAAGAGACCTTTTTCCTTTTCTTTCTCAGCAAAGACTGGAGAAAGAATACTGGTCAAAGGCATTCAGTTTAATTGTGATTTCCTTGTAACGGAACTCTAAGCACAGTTATGCATGCAGGGTAGTGATGACCAAGCTCTTTCTAGAAGCAATTGAATCATCTCAGTGCGGCATCTAACTTGGATTAGGTAGCCCTGGATCCCAGCTAATATCATGGTACTGCTTCATATGTTAGTAAGATCACTCACAGCAAAGACACAGATGACTGATACCTGGCATGTTGTGCCGTGTTCCTCTCCCCAGAAGTTTGGAAAATGCTGCAATGAAGTAATGACAATTCTTTCTTCAAGTGAAGTGTTTAGCAGTCGTGGCCAGAAGGGCCTTTGAGTTGGTCAGAATTGGTCTTTACGAATGAGGAGAAAAGAATTCACCCTACTGCATCTTTTTATGGGGTTGTATGCAAAGTAAAAAGTTGCAAGAAAAATTCTTAATTGAATCAGTTATGGCTGTTGATGGGAAACTCAATGTAGAGAAGGCTGAAGTAGTTTCTGTGTTACAGTTTTCTAAACGAGCAGGTCCCATTTAAAAAAAAACAAAACACCAGCCAACCAAAAGAAAACAGATATGGCCAGACAAAGCTGACATGCACATATTAGTACTTTAATGCAATGGTATAGCCAGGTGTTTATATATTGGATATTACTGGATATATAATACTTAACAATATTACATATTGGTAAAGCAAAAGGAGACATGCCATGATGTGGTGATCACTGTCACTGTCTTTTAAAAAAGCAAAACCCAAAACTGTCGCTGTATTTTTAAAAAAAATCTGTAAAGGCTAGCACATATTCCCAGAAAAGTATATTTTCTCTGAAGGATTTTCTGTTTCACTTTGTCAGTTACAAAAATTATTGGTCATCCTTCATTTGACAGTACATGCTTTGCTTTTGGTAGCCAGCTTTTGGGATGGGTCAGATTCCGAGACAGAATTATAAAAGATAATGCTACTACCGCTTAATTGTAAGGGCATCCGTAAAGAAACTATGCAGTCACCCTTACAGCAATGAGTTTCTTGCAGGTTTCCAGTTCTTTTATTGAGGAAATAGTGTTTATCTTTCACTCAGTTTTCAAATACCAGGAGTTAAAGACTTTTTTTTGTTGCAGGATAAGTTTTATTTAAGGAGCACCCTTGAATGTGCTAATTTTTTCTCCATAAGGAGATAGTTTTCATGCATTTTCTTGCGGATACAAACTGATGTACATTAAAATTCCCGTTAGACCTCAAATAGACTTAGAGATAAGACAGCTGTCCAAAATTAAAAGAAGAATCAGCTACAAAACCCAAAGTGAATAGCTGTGAAGTAAATAATCCAAATAATAGAGGATTCCTACCTCTATCAGGAGGTAGGAATATGGCATGTATTGTATTGGTGACAGAGTACAGGAAATTGCATTTGCATTGCTGTATGATTCTAGTAAAGAAAATCCTGCTTTCAGTGTATATGCAGAGCATCCACCTTTTGGATGTAGATAGTCTCCTTTTATTATGAGCTGAATAGGTATTTCTGATGATGGGATGTATGTAGGAGCTTTAATAAGACAACTGTTTTTTCCAGTCAGCTACAGTTTTGCAGAACTTCATTTATGTGAAAGATTCAAGTCCAGATGTGTTCCTCAAGCTGAATTTAATTGCCGTTTGGAGGGAAGGAAAGTTTCTATATAGAGGAAGGTGTGTTCTCCAGCAGGAAGATATGGTACTCTGAAAAAATTCTTCCTACCTCTTCTTTGAAAAGCTTTTTCATGAAATATGTTATCACTTTAATCCATATATGCTGAATGATTGAATTGAGGTTGCCCAGGTGACTTCATTTTTAGCATTTTCTAATCTATTGTGTGACTTCACAGCATTAATACACTGCTATTGTGCTCTGTGTGTGTGTATAAAAGAATAGCACAGTTTCCTTGCATTTTCTTGTGCAGGAGTTAGAATGTGACAGAGACCTCTGAGTGCATAGTATGTGCACAGGGAAAGTTGTCTCAAGAGGTAGCTGATAGCAGACACTACCCTTGACTGTCTGCTTCTTCCACAGCAGCCTCCAGGCTTGTGGTTGTATCCTCTTTGCTTGTAGCACCGCAACAGTCAGCATGGTATTTCTTTCCTAGATGTCTTCCAGCCCATTTCTCCTGTAGTGTCTGCATGAAATTAGTGAGTCAGTGTTGGCCAATGGATCCAATCCCATTGATGTTTGGATTAGGCTTTTGGATACAGGTAACCCACAGCCCCAGCTAACACAACAGAAACATCAAAGGACCAAAAAAGCTAGATCTGCTGATTTGAAGTTAAATAATTTTAATTCAATCTACCTTGACATTGTTGGATTACAGAGTTTGTAAAAACAGTTGTCGCATCCTCTTGTTCATTCCATACAGTCAGTTGATGCCCTGCTGAGCTGACTGCAAATATTCCAAGACTGCTGTGAAGTCTCTTCATCACTACCACAGTTCACCTGGTAAATAGGAGTAGGTCTGAGGGTTCGGAGAGAATTAGGTAGCAGTTTGTAAACTGGAAGTCTGTTTTTCCTCTGTTCTACAAGCATGCATTTTTTGCAAATGCTCTATTATGTTAAACCTGGTTTTCCTGTTGTCTGTTTTGCTAATAGAAACCCAGGCTCCTTCTTTGCTTCTAGGGTCTTGGAGCTACTCTTCACACAGATGTAGTTGATATATCTGCATCAGCTTCCTTTTTTTCTTCCTTCCCGTCTTTCTTTTTAAGGAGAAGACTGGACTTCTTTTGGCTGAAGCAGTCACCAATATTCAGTTGTTTTGAACAAGTTTGGACAAATATACAAAAGAAATAACTTAAGCCTTATTTGTTTTCATTTGACAACAAGCAATTGGCATCCAATTGTGAGGTATTCATAACTCCTAAACTGTTACTTTCTATGGTTTCTGTGGTTTTCTCTGGACCATTTTCTGAGTATGATCTCCGCAATGGAGCGGAAATAACAGGTACTAAACATGGTTGTGAAATGCTCTGTTTTTTCCCCTCTGCTTTCTGAAGGTCCTGCCTCATATATTTCTCAGTAATAAAATGACTCTTCTGTCTTGCAGGTTTTGCGATGGGGAAAGCAGGTGACAGGATGAATGCTTTACGGAAAGTATGTTGATTGAATTATTTGTTGCTTGATGACAAGCACAAATAATTCATACCTACACTTTTTTTTTAAATAATCAGTATGTTTTGTAGTCTATGCAAAGAAGTAAGTCCATGTGCATGATCTGTCCATCTTGATACAAATAGTCATAGAATCATGGAATCATTTAGGTTGGAAAAGACCTTTAAGATCATTGAGTCCAACCATAAACCTAGCACTGCCAAGTCCACCACTAAACCATGTCTCTAAGCGCCACATCTACACTTTTGAATACCTCCAGGGATGGAGGCTCAACCACATCCCTGGGCAGCCTGTTCTGGTGCTTGATAACCCTTTCAGTGAAGAAATTTTTCCTAATATCCAATCTAAACCTCCCCTGGTGCAACTTGAGGCCGTTTCCTCTCGTCCTATCGCTTGTTACTTGGGAGGCCAACCCCCACCTTGCTACAGCCCCCTTTCAGGTAGTTGTAGAGAGCGATAAGGTCTCCCCTGAGCCTTCTTTTCTCCAGACTAAACAACCCCAGCTCCCTCAGCCGCTTGTCCTAAGACTTGTTTTCTAGACCCTTCACCAGCTTCATTGCTCTTCTTTGGGCACACATAATGAGGTTACCCTGCAATGAGATTTTGTTAGTGCACTCTTTATTTTCTTTCTACTCCCTTTTCTATGGTCTATACCTATCCCCGCCTTGCTTACTTGTTTCCAATATCTATATAGCATACAATTTGCTTATACAGTTAGTGTGTAGTAAATTCTCTCTTACACATGCATAGTGACCTTATCAAGGCTCCTTTAGACTTCAAATGTGTTACTTGCCTATCTACATTAATACAGTTTGTGTTGTAATGCTCAACTAAGCTATCAAAGTAGCAATGCTAAAATGCACAAAGTTTGATAAAGTTGTTATGATATTGAGAAATCTTTTAAAATACTAAATCTGGTAGGAAAAAGCAGCTCTTTAAAGAGAACATTTTTATTACCAAAAAGTAAATGGTTTGGATGTGGCAAACCTGTTTCCTAAGTTTTCTTTCTTGCTTTTTTTGGTCTAGTTAACTGAACAGTGGTAAGTTTCAAATACTTTGCAGAAAAAAATCAAGAAAAATGTTTTCTGCTTTTATTCCCTAGGCAAAGAATAAAGCAATACGCTGCTTACATTTCATAGAGCTATACCAGAACCACACAAGTAAGTATTATGAGTTTTTTAGACTCCTCCTTTAACTTTCAATAAGTACTGAATATACCAACAAGAACTGGTTGCAACTAGTTACAAAGCATAAAAAGATGTTAACTAAAACTTTCCTGCCCTGATGCATTGTTGTCCTGGTTTTGGCTGGCGTAGAGTTAATTTTCTTCCTAGTAGCTGGTATAGTGCTATGTTTTGGATTTAGTATGAAAATAATGTTGATAACACACTGATGTTTTAGTTGTTGCGAAGTAGTGCTTACACTAAGTCAAGGACTTAATGAAAAATCTGAGTATGAGGAAGAAGGTTAAATTGTATCATGTGAGGTCACTTCAAATGAGGATCATTGGAGGCATACAGACAGTTGGTATTTTTCAAGTGAAGCTTGGTTTTGTATACAATAGTAACATAGTATTCACAGATGTGTAAACATTCCTAACCTATTCCAGAAATTTACCTAAATTAACCCCTCTCTTTAAAGAACTCAGAGGAAAACCAACTTCCTGTTCACAGTTCTGTAAAAGAAAGGTACCCCTTAAATGTGCTGATCTAAAGCTTTTCTAGAAGGAAGAATTTAGTTGTAATGCCTTTTTTTTCCTCCCCTCTAGTTTACCATGACATTACAGTGAAATTTAAAAGCACAACTATCCGCATGAAGAAGCAAAACAAAGGTAATTAAAGCTGCCTGGAAATTTTGAAGTTTTATTAATTACTGACTGGTATTTATTTGATGTTATATTTGTGCAATGTCTGTTTACTTCAGAGATGGATCATTTGATGCTAGTCTGCCATATTTTAAATGTTGAAGATGATAAATTATTTTTCATTAGAAATGCCTACCGTTGATGACATGGCTTTGTTATTGTAAATTGGGATTTGACCCTCTTACACTGGTGGGAGCTCTCTTCCTGGTTTTCTTTCATACTTCCTAAGTGTAGTTCTTTCTGCTCTAAAATACCTGGATGTGGAAAAGTCTAATCTAATAGCATAGATGTTGGAAGCAAAGGCCTTTAGAAGAACGCTGCAGGTTTTTCTTCCTACCATATGCCTCACACATGCTTTGGAGAACTGATAGGCTCATTCCATTATTTTTCAGTGATTTTTAATAGCTGTTTTCAAGACAAGATTCAGGGGTAGTTTAGTATGTAGTAGTGGGAGTGTTTCAAATGGGAATCGGAGTGCAAGCCACATCTGTGTGCCTGTCCCTTCTAAAGCCATACTGGGATAGCATGGGCAGATACCTTCCCTCAAGTGCCTCAGACTACCTGTGGTCATGAGTTGGAGCCAGGACAGCATCCAGCCTGCTACTTCCTTGAGACCACTGCTGCTTTATTTTTCATAAAATCAAGAGCTCTCAGTGTGGAAACTAGAGGGATTATCTATGCTGGCTTCTTGTTGTGCACCATACCAACATATAACTCATTGTTGCACAGTAGCAGTGTTTTCATTTCTCCATCTTTGCAAGCTGTTCTTCACTTTGATCCCAGTTGTACAGGAAAATGCTTCTTTGGAATCCTGTAGGTTAGATGTGAGTAGTAGTGAGTCCATGCCTGGTAGCTCTCAGCTCACAGGTCTGTTCTTGCACAAAGCTACTGTTAAGTGATGTTAGATGTGCAGCTGCCTCCTCCAGCTGCTTCAGCCCAGGACCCTCCTGCCCAACCACTGGAGCCCAGCCTGGTGCCCAGGGACCCAGGGCCTCGGCCCAGGCTGAGGGATGTGGCTGTCACTTTCCCTTTTTCAGGTTCAACCAGTAGCGAAGCTGAGTATGCATCCCAGAGACACATGGACACACACAGGACACTGACACGGCTGGCCACAGACAAGGCACTACCTTCAACAGTACCTACGTACAGGACTCGCATAAACATAAACGCAGACAGCCAAGTCCCCTCCTTTTCTTTGGCTGGCAGAGAGAGAAGATCACTAGTGCAGGCACACACAGCACTCTCCAGGTTCACAAGCACACACACATTTGTGGATCCCTTGAGTACCAGCACGGCCCCTCTGTCTGCACAGCACCCCTGCCCAGATTCTGGGCCCTCTTACCCACTTCAGAGGTCCCCTACTTGCCAGCTGGTCCAGCTTGATGCTCACTAGCCAACACACGTGCACTCACACACTTGTCTGTCATGCATTCCACGTTCACAAGTGCCCCTGGGTATATGAGCACAGACCTCCTGACCACCTGATGCCCTGGCCTAGACCTGAGGTTCCCCTACTCACTGGCTAGTCCAGCTTAAAGTTTGCTAGTAAAAACGCATGCACACCTCATGCACACCAGGATTGGGGAAGATAGAGATGCTCTGCGCCCCCAGCAGCCACCACCAGGCAGACAAGCTGTGACTTGTGGTCCTGCTCCAGCCACTGGTGGGTTTGTATAGCTCTATTGATTCTCACACTCCTCCCAGTCTGGGTCTCCCCAGGCTTACAGTCTTACCAGTTGCAAAGTCCAGGTTGATCTTCCTGGAAGTGGCACCTGTAGTTTCTTGATAGCCCATCAGTTAGCGGCGATGTTTGTTTCTTATCATTGTCTCTGTTTGTTTTGTCAGGTCTGTGTTCCTGTATATTTTGTTTCTGGTTTCCCCCTTTTCCCTCAGTTTCCCAACTGACAAGGTCCCCAGTCAGATAACCTCACTAGAATAAACATTTTCACACTCTCACATGCTCTCATCAATTAGTGTGGCTGACCAGGTTTGGTTCTCATCACTACCTCCTTTATCATTTGTTGGTCAGGTTTGTGTCCCTGTATGTTCTTGTCACTCTCCTTTGATATACTCTTACAGCTACCAGCCCATTGGAAGTACTTGCAATTAAAAATACTTTCAGTCCACAGTGGTACCAAATCACTGTCAGTAGTTGTGAAATAGGGCAACTCAGCATGTCTAGTGTCAACAGTTCTGTACCAGCAAGACACAGCACAGATTTTATCATCGAACTGGAAATTGACAGAGGGCCATGACTGTGTTCCCCTCCCAGCTTTAGCCAGAGATACACAGCCCACCACACATGGTCCCTCAGTTGTGTGTGTGCTGTCTCTAATAGCTTCCACTTGAACACTGACCTTTTGAAGACACGTTGCTGACTTGCTGCTATCCCTTTCTTCACCTTCAGAGCTGTTGCAATATGTGCTTTGCCAGTCATTTACAATGACAGGGATACATCCAAAACAACCTTGTAAACTGCTGTCATGCTCTTTGGGATAGCAAGATAAAAAAGTTTTAACATATGAGGTAGTTTGAGGAGCTAAAGGTTAACTGATTTCTAATGCATTGCAGTTTTCAGTGTGATCCATTTTACCTTCTAGGGTCTTTCTGTTTTGAAGACCTGCAATGATGACATGAGGTCATTCCTTTGCATGAATTTTTTGAGTTAGACCTTTGTGTACAAAGGTTTGATTTGACTTGTTTAGCCTAACTTTGCTTTCAGGACGGATAAAGGTAGCTGCTGTTCTATAGAAAACAGATTTAGTTTGCTGCAGAGCGCTCTTAATTGGTCCTCTAATTTTAACGTATAGGTAGGAAACTAATTCATTTACATGGCTAGTTCTTTGTAAGTCACTTGAGTTTCATTATGATAAGATCTAAACTGCAAGAGCATTTAATGATTAGCTTATGATAAGTCCGAAACTTGGGATAATTTTCTAGTCAGAACACTGTTGTGTTCAACTACTTAATTCATCAATTTCTACAACTTTTAAGTAAGCTGAAGCATTGATGCTTTGGACATACTATTTGATTTTGTGTATCTGGTATTCTTGTTCTGCGCTGTCACATTAGTAATATGAGAGTACAATTATTAATGTTCAGAGTTGCTAATATATTTTGAAAGCACCTAAAATTGTTATGAACCTTCAACACAATTTTTATTAGATGACATTTTGATTCTGGGATGAGGGGGTTTTTTAAACAGTGTGACGGCAAAGTTATAACATGGGCTTAGAAAAATCTTTACAAGTTAACAGGTATGGAGTCAGACTGTCTTATCATGTTTCTGCAGTTTTTCTGCATTTAAGGAGCTCTCAAGGTGGTAAATTTAGGTAATTGGGCTATAATTTTTAAGATAACCACTTAAGTTTAGTCTTCAATATAATGAATGAAAAACATGCATGGAGCAGGAGTAGCAGAACTGAACTACACATTTGACCATGCACAAACATACAAATAATGCTATTACTGTTAAATAGTAAAGGAACGTTTGCGTTAGATATTGTTATTTTCTTGTAGTGGAACACAGAATGAGACATACCTTCCCACCTCATCTGACATGTTACATTCATGAACCTCAGAAGCAAGAACAATCAGGGTCACCTTATGATTAATTTTCCTCACCAGACTGTTGTCATTATTTATTTCCATTTTTTTATTAGATTTGAGAAACAAACTGCCTCTCTAGTACTCTCTCTTTTCCCCAGGAGGGATCCTTTTGTAGCTGACATACTACTGTTGCCCTGCCCAGTGAGGCTTTTCCATTCAACTTACGCAGTAAAAATTGCATATCACAGAATGGTTGAGGTTGGAAGGGACCTCTGGGGGTCGTCTTGTCCCACCACCTGCTCAAGCACGGTAACACAGAGCAAGCTGCCCAGGACCATGTCCAGACAGCTTTTGAATATCTTCAAGGACAGAGACTCCACAGGCTCTAAAGGCAGCCTGTGCCAGTGTTCAGTCACCCTTGCTGTGAAAAAGTGTTTCCTGATGTTTCAGATGGTACCTCCTGTGTTTCAGTTTGTGCTCATTGCCTCTTGTCCTGTCACTGGGCACCACTGAAAAGAGCCTGGCTCTGTCCTCTTGGCACCCTCCCTTCAGATATTCATACATCTTGATAAGATACCCCCAAGCCTTCTCTTCTCCAGGCTAAACAGTCCCAGCTTTCTCAGCTTTTCCTGATAGAAGAAACGCTCTAGTCCCTTAATTGTCTTCATGGCTCTTTGCTGGACTCTCTCCAGTATGTCCATATCTCTCTCGTACCGGGGAGCCCAGAACTGGACACAGTGCTCCAGGTGTGTCTCACCAGTGCTAAGTATAGAGGGGAAGGATCACCTCCCTCAGCCCACTGGCAGCAGTCCTCCTAACGCAGACCAGGATGCTGTTGGCCTTTTTTGCTGCAAGGCCACATTGCTGGCTCATGGGCAACTTGGTGGCCACCAGGATCTGCTAAGCTGCTTTCCAGCCATTCAGCCCACAGGGTGTGTTGGTGGTTGCCTCTCCGGGTGCAAGACTTTGCAGTTGCCCTTGTTGCACTTAATGAGGTTCCTGTCAGCCCATTTCTCCAGCCTGTCAAGGTCCCTCTGGATGGCAGCACGACCCTGTGGTGTATCAGCCACTCCTGCCAGTTTTGTATCATCAGCAAACTTGCTGAGGGTACACTGTGCCCCACCACGCAGATCATTAATGAAGATACTGAACACAATTGGGCCCAGTATTGACCCCTGGGGTAGGCCACTAGTTACTGGCCTTTAGAGTTCACGCCACTGATTATCACACTCTGGGCCCAGTTGTTCAGCCAGTTTTCTATCCACCTCACTGCCTGTTCATGCAGTCTGTACTTCATCACCTTCTCTATGAGGATTTTACGGGAGATATCTGTCTTGACTTGAGTAAGGCTTTTGACACTAATATCGACAGCTCTCCGTCTTATCATAGAAGGTTATAAGGTTGGTCAAGCATGACTTCCTTCTGGTGAATCCATGCTGACTACTCCTGATCACCTTCTTGTATGTTGTGTGCCTAGAAATGGTTTCTAGGATTAATTGTTGCATCAGCTTCCCAGGGACCTAGGTGAGGCTGACTAGCTTGTAGTTCCCTGCATTGTCCAGTACCTCAGCCTTTTCCATGTCCTGTGCCACCAGGTCCCCTGCGCCATTCAGCACCGAGCCCGCATTTTTCTTAGTCTTCCTTTTGCCACTTAGATACTTATAGAAGCCCTTCTTGTCGCATTTGACATCTATTGCCAGATTCAGTTGGGCTTCGGCTTTCCTAACTGCATCTCTGCGTGCTCAGACAGTGTCTTTGTATTCTTCTCAGGTTACCTGTCACTGCTTCCATCTTCTTTTTATGTCTGAGTTTTGCAGGAGCATCTTGTTCATCCATGCAGGCCTCCTGGCATTTTTGCATGACTTCCTGCTTGTTAGGATGGACAACTCCTGAGCTTAGAGGAGGTGATCCTTGAATATGACCGGCTTTCTTGGGCTCCTCTTCCCCCCCAGGGCCTTATTCCACAGGACTCTTCCAAACAGATCTTTGAAGAGCCAAGGCTGCGTTCGACCTTCACATCCCTAACAAGCCCTTCCTTGTTTGTGAGTATGAGGTCCAGCAGAGCACCTTTCTTCTTTGGCTTCTCTGTCACCTGAGCCAGGAAGTTGTTGTCAGTGCACTCCAGGTATCTCCTGGATTGCTTATGCCCTTCTGTATTGTTTGTCCATCATCTTTTGGGGTGGTTGAACTCCTTCATGAAGACCAGGGCCTGTGAACGTGAGGCTCCTTCTAGCTGTCTGTAGAAGGCCTCATCCACTTGTTCTTCCTGATCAGGTGTCCTTTAGCAGACAGACATGCCCTACAATGCCACCCATATTGGTCTGCTTTTTCATCCTTACCTGTAAGCTCTCAGTTGGCTCATCATCCAGCCTCAGAGCAGAGCAGATCTCCATGCATTCCAGCTATTTTCTCACATAAAGGGCAACTCCACCTCCTTATCTTCCAAACCTGTCCTTTCTAAAGAGCCTGTATCCCTCCACTGTAGCACTCCATTCATGTTAGCCATCCACCATGTCTCTGATTTCAGCAAGACAATAGACCTGCAACTGCACACAGATCTCTTAATTCCTCATGTTTATTCTCCATGCTGCATACATTAGTGTACAGGCATTTCAGAGAGGCACCTCAGCATGCTGATTTCCCAGGAAGCACTTTTCCAAGTGCTTTGCAGACACTTCCTTGCTTACATGCAAATGCTGAACGTGACCCCACTCAAGCCCTGTTTTGATGATTTTTGCTTTCCCTTTCATTTATAGAATCATAGAATTGTTAAGGTTGGAAAAGACCCTTAAGATCATCGAGTCCAACCGTTAACC
This sequence comes from Nipponia nippon, assembly GCF_047370975.1. Classification (NCBI taxonomy): domain Eukaryota; kingdom Metazoa; phylum Chordata; class Aves; order Pelecaniformes; family Threskiornithidae; genus Nipponia; species Nipponia nippon. Next base: position 12,534,152 of record NW_028262358.1, on the reverse strand, counting down.
TAGCACTGCCAAGTCCACCACTAAACCATGTCCTCAAGCACCATGTCTACCCTTCTTTTAAATACCTCCAGGGATGGAGACTCAACCACATCCCTGGGCAGCCTGTTCTGGTGCCTGACTACCCTTTTGGTGAAGAAGTTTTTCCTAATATCCAATCTAAACTTCCCCTGGCGCAGCTTGAGGCCGTTTCCTCTCATCCTATCACTTGTTACTTGGGAGAAGAGACCAACCCCCACCTCACTACAACCTCCTTTCAGGTGGTTGTAGAGAGCAATAAGGTCTCCCCTCAGCCTCCTCTTCTCCAGGCTAAACAACCCCAGCTCCCTCAGCGGCTCCTCATAAGACTTGTGCTCCAGACCCTTCACCAACTTCGTTGCCCTTCTCTGGCCATGCTCCAGCACCTCGATGTCCTTCTTGTAGTGAGGGGCCCAAAACTGAACACAGTACTCGAGGTGCGGCCTCACCAGTGCCGAGTACAGGGGCACTATCACCTCCCTGGTCCTGCTGGCCACACTATTCCTGATACAAGCCAGGATGCCATTGGCCCTCTTGGCCACTTGAGCACACTGCTGGCTCATGTTCAGGCAGCTGCCAACCAACACCCCCAGGTCCTTTGCCACTAGACAGCTCTCCAGCCACTCCTCCCCATGCCTGTAGCGTTGCACGGGGTTGTTGTGACCCAAGTGCAGGACCCGGCACTGAGCCTTGTTGAATCTCATACAGTTGGCCCCAGCCTGTCCAGGTCCCTCTGTAGGGCCTTCCTACCCTCCAGCAGATCGACACTTCCACCCAACTTGGTGTCATCGGCAAACTTACTGAGGGTGCACTCAATCCCCTCATCCAGATCATCAGTGAAGATATTGAACAGGACCGGCCCCAACACTGAGCCCTGGGGAACACCACTCGTGACCAGCTGCTGACTGGATTTGACTTCATTTACCACCACTCTCTGGGTTCGGCCATCCAGCCAGTTTTTAACCCAGCGCAGAGTGCACTTATCCAAGCCATGAGCAGCCAGCTTCTCCAGGAGAATGCTCTGGATGACAGTGTCAAAGGCCTTACTAAAGTCCAAGTAGACAACATCCACAGCCTTCCCCTCATCCACTAAGCAGTCACCTTGTCACAGAAGGAGACCGGGTTAGTGAAACAGGACCTCCCTTTCATAAACCCATGCTGGCTGGGCCTGATCCCCCAGTTGTCCTGCACTTGCTGCATAATGGCACTCAAGATGATCTGCTCCATGACCTTCCCCGGCACCGAGGTCAGGCTGATGGGCTTGTAGTTCCCCAGATCCTCCTTCCGACCTTCTTGTAGAGGGGCGTCACATTTGCTAGCTTCCAGTCATCTGGGACCTCCCCGGTTGCCCAGGGCTGCTGATAAATGATGGAGAGTGGCTTGGCCAGCTCCTCTGCCAGCTCCCTCATTATCCTCAGGTGGATCCCATCTGGCCCCATGGACTTGTGCACATCCAGGCGGAGGAGCAGGTCAGTGACTGTCACCTCTTCGACGACAACTGGGACTTCATTCTGCATCCTATCTCCATCTCCCAGCTCAGGGGCCTGAAAACCCCAAGGATGACCAGTCTGACTGTTAAAGACTGAGGCAAAGAAGGCATTAAGTACCTCAGCCTTCTCCTCATCCTTCTTGGCAATGTTTCCCTCCGCATCCAACAAAGGAGGGAGGTTCTCCCTGGCCCTCCTTTTGTCGCCGGTATATTTGTAGAAACATTTTTTGTTCTCTTTAACGGCGGTGGCCAGTTTAAGTTCTAGCTGGGCCTTCGCCTTTCTAATCTTCTCCCTGCATAACCTCACAACACCCTTGTAGTCCTCCTGAGTCACCTGCCCCTTCTTCCAAAGGCGGTAGGCTCTCCTTTTTTTCCCTGAGTTCCAGCCAAAGCTCTCTGTTCAGCCAGGCCGCTCTTCTCCCCCGCCTGCTCGTCTTACGGCACATGGGAATGGCCTTCTCCTGCGCCTTTGAGACTTCCTCCTTGAATAACATCCAGCCTTCCTGGACTCCTTTGCCCTTCAGGACTGCCTCCCAAGGGACTCTGTTAACCAGACTCCTAAACAATCCAAAGTCTGCCCTTCTAAAGTTCAGGGTAGCAGTTTTGCTGACCTCCTTCCTTACTTCTCCAAGAATTGAAAACTCTATCATTGCATGATCGCTGTGCCCAAGACAGCCTCCGACCACCACATTGCCCACCAGGCCTTCTCTGTTCGTAAACAGCAGGTCCGGTGGGGCACCTCCCCTGGTTGGCTTGCTTACCAGCTGCATCAGGAAGTTACCTTCCGCACACTCCAGGAACCTCCGAGACTGCTTTCTTTCTGCTGTGTTGTATTTCCAGTAGATATCTGGTAAGTTGAAGTCTCCCACGAGAACAAGGGCTAGAGATTGTGAGACTTCAGCCAACCGCTTGTAGAATACTTGTCTGTTTCCTCATCCTGGTTGGGTGGTCTATAACAGACTCCCACCAGGCTATCTGCCTTATTAGCCTTCCCTCTGATCTTTACCCATAAGCACTCAACCTTATCATTACTGTCATTGAGTTCTAGACAGTCAAAACACTCCCTAACGTACAAGGCTACCCCACCACCTCTCCTTTCTTGCCTGTCCCTTCTAAAGAGCTTGTAGCCGTCCATTGCAGCACTCCAGCTGCGTGAGTCATCCCACCATGTTTCTGTGATGGTGACCACATCATAGTTTTCCTGCCGCACAATGGCTTCCAGCTCTTCCTGCTTATTGCCCATGCTGCGTGCATTGGTGTAAATGCACTTCAGTTGGGCTATAGATCTCTTCTCCAACACAGGCGTGCCACCCCTAGGCTCATCCCTAGCAAGCCTGGTTTTATCCCCTTCCCCCTTCGCATTTAGTTTAAAGCTCTCTCAATGAGGCCTGCTAACTCCTGAGCCAGAATCCTTTTCCCCCTTTGTGACAGGTGAACCCCATCTGTCTCCAGCAGGCCTGGTGCCATGTAAACTGCCCCATGATTGAATAATCCAGAATTCCACCACTGGCACCAGCCTCTGAGCCATGTGTTAATGAGATGGGTCTTCCTGTTCCTTTCCGTATGCATCCCGGCTACTGATGGGATAGAGGAAAACACTACCTGCACTCCTGATCCTTCAAGTAATTGCCCCAGTTCTCTAAAGTCCCTTTTGATTATCTTTGTGCCTCTATCAGCTACCTCATCACTGCCAACCTGACCAATAGTGGATAATAATCGGACAATTTTACCAGCCTAGGGAGCTTCCTGGTAACGTCTCTTATCCTTGCCCCAGGGTGGCAGCAGACTTCCCTATGGGATGGGTCCCACATCACTGCAAACCCTTTGTTTGTTGACCCTGTCTGTCACCCCCTCAGAGGGCTGCTGATCGCTCTCTTCCTCCCCTGTCGTTCCTAGTTTAAAGCCATCCTCACCAGGTCAGCCATCCTACTGGCAAAGGTACCTTTGTCCCGCTCTAGCAAGGTGGATCCCATCTCTCCCAAGCACACACTGATCCTCAGACAAGATCCTGTTGTCATAGAAACCAAAACCCTGTTGCCAACACAGCCTCCACAACCAACTGTTGACCTGCATTATCAGTGCCCTTCCCCTTACACTCTTTCCCTTTCTTGGCAGAGTTGAGGAGAACACTACCTGGTCCCCCATGCCCCTGACTATCGCCCCCAGAGCTTTGTAGTTGCTTTCGGTACTCTCTAGCTTGCTCCTGGCAGTATCATTGGTGCCCTCATGGAAGAACAGCAAGGGGTGATAGAGGGTCAGACAAGCTTCAGCGGTCTCTCTGCAACATCTGGGATCCAGGCCCCTGGCAAGCAGGAAATTTCTCTAGATGACAGGTCAGGTCAGCAGATGGGTGCCTCTTCCCTGCAGCAGGGAGCTGGCCACTGCTATCAGTCACTGCTTCGTCTCAATGGTCTTGCATTGTTCAGGGTCAGTTGGCCCTTTGCTTAAAAACACATCTGGCTCCTCCTCAGCCTTGAGGGCAGTGAACCTATTTCATCGTGGCAAGCCTTTAGGTGGAGCTGGAGCCCTCCTTTTGGTGCCAGAAGTCACTAGCTTCCATTGTTCACCTTCCCCAGAGGCTGCACTTGCCATTCTACTGGACTCCGCCTGTGTCCACACTGTAGGTGGGGTTTAGGCCTCTTAAAGCTGTTAACACCATTGAGCAACATTTAACATACGTGAACACCATATGGAAAAACATATATAGTGTGCATTTTGTTTGAGGCTTCAAATGTGCTGCAGCAGGATAATTCTGTTGATCTCTGGGGGATTTTTTGTGGTCCATTATAATCCCCAGATCCTTTTTCTGTTGCTGTTTAGTCAGTGTCCTCTGTTTTGTACTTGTGCTTTTGATTTCTCAGCAAAGCACTCTGCATCTGTCTGTGTTGAATTTCAGTGTTTTGGTTTCAAACTGTGTCTCCAGTTTGTCAGACTGACATTGACTTCTTCTGACCTCAACCTATTTTTTTCAGTCTCTGTTCCCCTATCCAAGTCATTAATGAAGATACTTGCAGGTATTAAAGCCATAACAAATCCACAGTAGGATCCTATCTGGAAAATGCTCTTGGCCTGACAGCAGACTGCTGGTAATGGGGATATATGCTCTAATGATGATTTTGCCTGGTTCTTATTTCCCTAGGTTTTTTGTGAGAGTATCATACCAAACTGTGTCAGAATACAAGTCCAGTTCTGTCACATTAGAACCTTAGCCTTGGTACCTTGTTGCTGCCAGTTTTGGCCAGTGCTTTGCCTTGTCTGAGTGTCTTGCTAGCCTTTTCACTGACACAACACATTCACATATATGCAAGTATCCTCCAAAAACCATGAAACACTTTTCTACTTAATGAGTATTTTCCCTGTTTTATAACTGATGGAACTAGATTGTGCGTTTCCTGAAACAGGTTTGATGTTGTCTAAGAAAAAATTGTGCTTATGTCCAGTGTGCTCTGGGCAGCAGGCATCATTGGCCTTATTAAGAAGTGTAATGATAGATCAGTGTGTAAAATTTTGTAGATGAATTATATGTGTGTGTGTGTGTGTGTGTGAGAGAGAGAGAGAGAGAGAGAGAGAAAGAGAGACTTCATTATGTGCTCGCAACCTGATAACAAGCGGTAACATTATATGTCTATGCAAAATTGAGTTTTTAGGGATGGTATAGATAAAAATCTTGCTGATGTTACCTTAGTCCCTAACAGGCTTTTGTGCTGTAGTCTGAGGGAAGGATTCATAGCAGCAGCAGGAGCTGGCTGTAATTTTAGAACAATTAAATGAATTGTGGACATGCTACAGAACAAGACTTAACTTGAGGCAGGCTCTGGACTTCATGTCTGCCACCATTCCAGATCGCTCCTGTTGCTAGCATGTGCCAGCTGGATGTAAACTTCCAGGGTACTTCTGGTTTGTGCTGCAGAATGTGCTTTTGGAGTGTGGACAGCTCTTAATCTTCATCTCTGACTTGATTTTACAATTAAAGTAGTTATGAGACTACTCTGCTAGCCACATTAATACATCTTTAAGCAGTGTAAATTAGTTCCTAATGTGAATTTTTAAGGGGAAATGCAAAACAGTTTGTCAAATACACTTATGTGGCTGTGAAGCCCAGCACTGATACCCTGTAGCTGTAATTAATAGGTATAAGAAATTACAATTATTCGTAGTTTTCACATTAGACCATGGCATATGTAGACTCTCTTCGCTTAAAGTATAAAAGATTCCTTCTGTTTGCTGGTGGCATTACGGCTCTATAGTTATGGATGCTGAAGCCTCTTGCTTTGCATAATTACAGCTGGAAGTTTATTTCCAGTTCCTGTACAAAGGACTCAGGCAGCTATCTAAACACACGATCATAACAAAGCCTAATGTTTTAGTAGAAAAGGTAAAGTCACTGTTACACTTAAACATTCCGTTCTTGAATTTATTCCTAATCCCTGCAAAGTAGAGAAAAACCCCATGTATAGTCAGGGTTACAAATTAGACAAGTGAAAATCCAAGTTAAAGAAGTAATGTAATATGAACATGTGAATGTGAACTTAACTCATCCCTTAGTGTGGATTTAAAGGGAATGTTCTATTTCCAAACTCCTGTTAGCGGCTAACCAGAAAATTTAATGTAGATTGCCCGTAACAGGTTGTGTTAGTTTATTGGAAGGATGCATTTTAAATACTTCCTCTGGTTATGTTTGTATCTTTTTCAGTGTGAGAAAATTCATTACATTTCAATGACCCTGTTCTCTTATATAGGCCTCATTGAATTAAACTGCAGTAGGGTAGCCTGAGTACCACAAACAAGTTAAAAACGTCTGAGCACAACTTTGTCTCCACAGCTGGAGTTTGCAGTTGGAATCCTTTCCTTTTGTGTTTGGAATAAATTTTGTTCAGTGACTGATGGACTAGTTTGCTGGCTTCTGAGTTTCATGTATTACCGATCTGCAGAAACCTGATTGAGATGGGAGAAAAGCAACAATAAAACTGCCACTTAAATGCTTTAAGTGACTGAAAATGAAACTTTGACAAACAGCCTTTCAGAGTTCATTCACATGTAATTGTGTCTGAAACTTGACTTGGTTTTGTAGCATAGAAAACAGCATTTTCTCAAATGGCAGAACAAATGGCTTTGGATGGGTATAGTTAAATTAGAGGTTAAAAGAAAAAGGGACATACTGGCACAATAAAACATGCAGCACTGGAACAGGTTTTTATTTTTCCTCATTTATTCAGCAGCAAGACTGTCCCACAGAGTGGACTAATCAATAACCTGGCTTTTCAGCTTTTAAGATACATTAGAACTATTACAAACCGATTTTTAAAGATTAATAGAGCTAGGCCACATGAAACAAATCTCTCTGGGAAACAAGAGAGCAAAATTACACTCCTCAAAAAATAGCTCCTTCATTAAAATCTGGCAAGTGTAAGAAACCATTTGCAATTAATGCAAATGTACTATAATTATGTATTGGAGCTCTGTGATGGAGATGGATGCAGATGACATGCAAACCTCTGTTGTGTTTGTGGATTTTGAAATATGTTTGTCTCTCCTCCCCCCTCACCTACAAATTCCAACTTGTTACAATTACTTGTTACAATTTTGAAGCTATATATGTATTGCTTTTTAGAAGAGACAGTCTTGGTCAGGATCCAGTTACATTTAGATCCTTGCCCCTTGTAACGGCTTCTTTTAATACTCTCTTAAGTAAACTTGTTGCCTTGCTTCTCTGCTAATATTTTTGGGGCAGGGAGGGAAGTACAGGTTATTTTTCTGCTGAGTGGGAGAAAGAAATTGCCTTTGCTTGGTGAATGTTCCCAGAGTGGTGGGGTGTGTTTGTGGAAGATTCTTCTAAAGCTGCCAATGGTACTTCTAAGGAATACTACCCAAACCTGTGCTATTAAACAATTCTTCAAGTTGCATTTTTTTATGGTTTTGTGTTTTGAGTTTATAGGTGGTGACATTTTCATTTGTTTTTGCAATATGTTAAGTAAGTTATATTTAGTATAAAAAAAACATGATCTTTATGTTAGCATGGCTGCAAAGACTGGGAAGAATGGTCTTCCCAGAATAGTTTTGCCATTTTTAATATATAATGTGTTCTAACATGCTAGGTAACAAAAATAAGTAAGAGGTCTCAGTTCTCTCTTCTTCCTTAGCTAAGCTTACAAATAATCACATAATGCTAATTTATATTTTTTTTTTCTCCAGGGTATGGTCTTCGTTGCCACCGAGCTATCATCACCATCTGCAAACTAATTGGCATTAAAGACATGTACGCCAAGGTTTCTGGATCCAAAAACTTGATTAACATTACCAGAGCATTCTTCAAAGGCTTGACACAACAGGTAGATTGCACTCTCAGTGATTCTATATGTTAGGTCAAGGGACAGAATGGGATTGATATTGTAATAGTTTGTGGTCAAACAGTTTATATTCTAAGCTTAAAATGAAGTAATTTTCCAAAGAGCAAACAAATCAGCATGTGGGTAATTCCTCAGCAGTTGTATGAAGTTGTCCAGTCAGAAACAGCTGTATGTAACTCTACCTGTTCCACAGCCAAGTGCCTCCAGGGGGCATGTGAATTTCTGAGCTTTCATTTGTAGTATTCTTGGTGACATTTGAAAAACTATAGGGAGAGGAAGTTGTGGCCCAGCTTTGGCTGCTGCTGCTTGTTTGTCTTCATTCTAAGTTTTCATTGCCTAAGGACCCAATGTCACAGCTGTTTCTATCACTGGTATAATTAAGATCTCTGAAATAAGTCAGGGAGGTGGTGTCATTTCCTCTAACTCAAAGTGTTCACAATGGAGATGTCTCTGTCTGAGCCAGCTGTCTGTAGTTGATAGAAAGAGCCAACATGCAACATTTCATTTGACTTCCTTTGAACACCAGCCTTAGGATAGGTCAGTCCTTGGAAATTCCTGGTTATCTCATTTGGTCATAAAGTCCTGGTTGCTGCCAGGATTTAGCTGCTTACATTCCCAATATAGCTCTGCAAAGCTATAGTTGTCAAATCTGTCACCCTGTCCTAGCCAATGTTTTCAGTTTAGCCTCAGGAGGGGAGGGGGTTATGATCCTCTTTGCCTAATGAGATAGTTACAAATGCTTATCAGTATCTGAGGTTAATCAGACTTGAGGAAATCTGTCAATACAGACTTGAGGAAATCTGTCAATATATTTTGATAGCATTGCCTCTAAGAAATCTTCCACAGAATGAATAGAAGAACAGAAGGGCCTGCTGTATAGATTATTGCTTTGAGAGGTGTGCACTTGATATATTTTCTTCACTGCCCTGAATGGCAAAAATTTCCTGTTCCCAGTAGACATTTATTCTGTAAAATCTGAGTGTTAACAAAACACCTTGTGTGTGAGGAAGAGGTATAGTTGAAAATAATGTTAAATTCATATCATTATATTAGCTAATATTACCTGTCAGGGCAGTAATAAGCACTTTACTATTGTCAAAGCAAAATTTATATCCGTATAAAGACATAAGAACATTACTGCATGTTACTAACATGCCAATATGCATCCTTATTAGCAGGATTTGCCTTTTCTGGCCACGTCCTTTCCAGAAGCAAGTTCCTCTAGGATGATATTGTAATGCTAGTACATCTGCAGTCTAGCTACCTGAATTCCTGCTGCTTATGCAATTAGCTCATTTCAAACCCATGAGAATGAGCCTGATGAGTCATTTAATTTATGCAGTGTTTAAACTGTTTATTAGTAAATTACTCTTTTTTTTTTTTTTTTTTCCTACCCCATATTCCGTGTAGAGTTTGACCTGAAGTAAACCAACATTGTGCATCATTGCTTTGCATTGTCTTTTCTCTTTCCTACTCCCAGGAGACGCACCAACAGTTAGCAAACCAGAAGAGTCTGTATGTAGTGGAGTTCCGGGAGGAGCAGGGTCCTCTGCCTATTGTTGTGGCACTGCCTGAGGGGACTGTCCGGGAGGATCCTGAGCCTGAAGATGAGGTTCCAGACACAAAGCTGGAATGGAGTGAGGTGAAAGAAGCTCAGGGAATGAAGAAATCTCCCTGGGCGAATGTCAGACGGACAGTATGGTAAAAGCTTCAGTCCCTCTGTCTCTTCTGCTCAGAGATGCAACTGGGAAAGCCCAGCCCAAATGGACAAGTTGTCTAGGCTTACATTTCAAAGAAGGGCACCAGTAGCTCTCTCATGCCATCCATATTGCTGCTCCCATTGCTACTATTCAGTAACACTGCTTCCTTTCCCACAATTCTTCTGACCACTGTTTGACTAGGGACGTTCAAACAGAAGCAGCCAGTGAACATGACTTTGACTTCAACCATGTATTTACTTGATTCCTGAAGATGATGTTTAATCAACAGACCCCATGTTTCTTTCACAAGATCTTGGGAAACTACTGAAAAGATAAGATTATGAAAGCAATAAAGAATTCTCAGAATTAGTTCAGTGTGGGTTTGTTGGGGTCTCTTTTGCAAAATGCCACTGTCTGGGAGATCTTGAAGCAAGCAGTAGTGGGAGTTAATGTGTGCACTCTCCATCTCCCTCCCTAGGCTCACTCACTATGGTGAGGGAACTGTAAAATCAGAAAGTAGAAGTTGTGTGTCTTCTGGTGGGGGGGAAGGGGAGCAAGGTGATGATGGGCAACAGCTGGAGTTGTGCAAACACTATTCCTACAAGTGGGGGAGTTCCCCAAATGAAGCAGAGCCCTAATATCTGAGGACAGCCACCCCACAGTCTCCTGGGAGATACTGCAGTGTTTTGACTGGCATTGGAAGTCCAGTCCAAAACCTGCAATCCAGTGTTTCTTACGGTTCTCCTCTGCATATGTGCTGGGATAAGACCTAACTTCATTTTCTGCCAATTTGGTACTGAGCACAATAGAGTCTTGGACCCTACCCAGAACTCAGAAAGTGCTACAGCTGTCAGAGGATTAAAGGAGAAAGAGACAGCCCATGATACACACCAGCCTCTGACCAGAGATGGAGTAAACCCCTTCATGTAGCCGATCTCCAACTGAAGCACATAGAGGTACATGCTAGATGCTAGAATAACTGACTGGTTGGAGCATCCATCACCCAAGTCCCACCAGAAGATAAACAGACTCTGCATCCACATGCTAGGACACAACGCTCTACCTGGCAACTCCATGTTTTTGTCTTGGGCATGGCAAAAGAAACAGTGGAATTGAACCCAAACAATGTTTTATCACATAATACTAGAGCAATCCAGGCTATAAAACAAGTCAGGAGTTAACTTCTTTGCCTCATGGTTTGTAAGTGCTTGTGATGGCATTTCTCTGTATGCTAAAAGATGCTTGTACCACCTGTTTTGTTAGTACAGGAGAAAATACATGGGAATTTACATTTTAAGTTCTGATGTTAAAGACATTTAGGAGCAATATTTTGTAGTGATTTCAATGCAGGTTTCTAAAGACAGCAGTCGCTTATATACAAACAGGCATGGTGAATTTAATTGAGTTGTATCTCACCTTGGTAATGAAATTTCTAATTCAAAGGCCATGCCTGCTGAGCAGTTGGCTGAAGGCTTTATTCCAGTTTGCCAGCTCAATCTAAATCCACCTTCAATAGGATTGTAAAATGTTCAGTTTGCAAACTTCCTTGTAAGCAGCATATCACTACTGTTCAAGAAGGTGTGCTAACATTTAGCTTGCATCTTACTGTTGAGCAAAATCAAGAATGAATAAACCTGAGCTGAAGGAATCAAATCTTGCTGCATTTAGATAACCTTCGGTTTGCCTCTGTCCTTGCAGAAGTTAAAGTGAGTTGGCTCTGCCACTGACCTGAAACAGCCTCAGCTTGGGTAGTAGAGAGCCTAAAGTTACTAACTGGATCAGCTGTTTGTCATTTGCTTCCCTGTGTTGCAGTGAGCAGATAGATCATGCCAGCATTTTCTTTCTTCACAGAATCAGGAATAAGGTGTGTGTCAGTAGCAGGTGATTGCATCCACACTTGGAGATGTCCTGCTCCTCCTTGCACTCTGTTCTTGCATTTCCTCACCCAACACATATGGGGAAGCCCCCCATATTCTGGCCTAAGAATGGTGATGGTGCCACAGGAGATCATACAAGGCCACTGCTGCACAAAAATTGGGGGTGTGGGTGATGTCAAGGTCTCCAGCAATGCCCCATCTGCATAGTGGGATGAGATGGCAGAATTGGGCAGGCCCTTGTGTGATCTTGGGAAGGGCTGAAGAAAGACAAGCTGTAGGGACAGGTCCTTAGCTAGCAGCACCCAATGCAGAGCAAGTTGTAAAGTCCGTCTCTCCCCAGCTAACCTGGACCTGAACACTGTTCCTTGTGCAACCCAAACAAATCTCTCACCACATTTTCCCAGCTCATGAAGTGCATAGGCCATCACTCTGCACAAGAGTCCCAGCCTGTCTTTTGTGAGTAGAGATCTGCAAACAGACATCTCCCTTGAACCCTTTTTGGTCACTCAGTAATTTCTGTTCTCACTGCTAGTGCAGGGTAAAACACCATTCTCAGTGGATCTTTTCTCCATCAGCCAAAGCACTGGGAAGTGTCTGACTGATTTCTAGCTGGTGCCTTCAAGAGAATCCACACAAGCCTTACAGGTCCATCTTGTGTGCTAGTAGAAATGAGGAGCGGCAAGGTAAGGAAGTGGTAGGGTGAATGTCATTTGCCTTTTCAAAACTTAAAGTAACGTGGTAACCACCAATCTCCCTCTTTCCCCAAGGTCTGCACACTAGCTATACTTGCATCTGCTCTCATGAGGGTCTTCAGGACTCCTCTGCCTTGCCTCTGCTCTCTGGAGGAGGTTTAGGGCTCTTCTCAGACCCACAGGACAATAACTCATGTTTGAGCATTTCCATGAATCAGGAACAAGGCATTTCCATGCCTGATCTCAAAGCAAATGGGGTTTCAGTGCTTGATTCTGTTAGCACAAGGGAGACCAAGGAGCAGAAGGAGGCCGTGGTCTCAGTGTGAAGATCAGATGTGGGGAACGGACCATAGTTGGGTCAGGAAACGGGGAGGCAGACCGAGTCAACAGACTGCCACAGACCCACATGGAGTTTTGATCCCTCCACAGAAGTAATCTTTTGTGGTTTTCCCATTTTCACAAGTTTGTTCATATTAATATAGATGCTTGTATAGATGTTTTACCCAGCATACAGTTTGCTCATCACTCGCAGATAAAGCTGACTGTACAATGAGAAACATCAGAAACTCCTGCATTTTCCATTGAGCTGGCTGTAATTTTCTATTAAGTTTCTTTGCTTTTAGACAAAGCAAATTCTGCAATTCAGGAGAAGATGGAAGTATCCAATACACAAATATTTGGTGAACAGCTAACATTGCGGTTAAGAAGCATTTTAATTACACAAGAGCAACCAAGATTACAATCTGAGCATAGTTAATGAATGATATGTCTGTAATCTTGCTTTTATCACAGGATCTGAGGTTTTGACCGCCTTCAAGTGGATAGTTTAACTAAAGTCTAATTACCTGCTCTCTAGAGTAGATGCCTGCAGACCTCCTTGTTTTGCTGAGGAAACTGGAGAAGAGCAAAGATGGAAACTCCAGTTATACTACCAGTTGAAAGCTGGTGGGGTTGTGGGGATGCAATAGGCCCACTGGTTTTAACAGTGTGATGGGACTCGTACGTGCTCTGAAAAAAGGTCTGATTTGTGGCTTTTTAAATGGGCTGCTCCATCTAGCTACATCTGCAAGAGATGGGAAAGATGAATGAAATGGCACGAGGAGGATGCTGTTGGAGATCGGATGCCAGTCTGGGGGAACCTGGAAATGTCTGAGGAAATGCAGAGCCTGGGATGAAGCAGCCCCATATATTCGGCCAGGCTGGCAGCAGCTCTGCAGGCAAGAACTGCAGGTGCCTTGTGGTCAACAAACTGCAAGGGCCAACCGTGTGCAAGCAGCACTCAGCAGAGCTAGCTGTCTCACATTCTGGGGAGCCATGCTAATATGTAATTAACCCCAGACAAATATCTCCATGGGAGAAGGATCAAGCCTGCAGTGTTCATCATGCCCAGTGTTTCCAGTGGGGTGACAGCAAATTCTCAGGCCAATGCTATCCTTAGGGCAATCTGTGGGGACGAGACCTGGTGCACATATAGTAGATGGTTTGTAGGTCCTGGGGGATTCTCTGAGCTCTGGGCAGCATCTTCCCCTTCAGAAGCATTGAGGTGTGTCATTTTCCAGGCAGCTACCTTGGGCTGCCCAGCTTCCAGGGCATGTGGGGCTTCATAGCTGTATTGAGACAATAGGAGGGCTGGGCATGATGGGCAATGGAGACCTCAGCGTACTTTTTGATTTTCTTTTTCTCTTTTTTTTCTCTCCACCATGCAAGGGACATGCATATTGCTGCAACTCACCTGGCACCTGACAGGTGCAATTGAGCAGCCTCATGCAAAAAAGCCACATCTCACTGTGTCACTATCTTATGCTGCAGCCCAGCAGCCCTGTGCCGAACAGGGATGCTCCTTCACCTGCAAGCTAGTTCAGCTGCATGGGAATGAAGTTGGGGCCACACTGGGAGGGTTTCAAGGTTGCAGCACTGCTTGCACTGCTTTCTATCAGTTCATTTGGATGCTCTTGACCCTGTCATGGCCCTTCTCTCCACCCAGCCCTCCCCAGGCAAAGACTTGGCCCAGGTTACACTGGGGCCACAGGGCCTCCCTCCCAATGCCATGTCCACAACCTTGTCTCAGCCTGCTCCCCAGCTGCACTGGAGCTGATGAGCACTCCCATGCCAGCAGCACCCGGCTGTTTTTTTCCAGTGCTGGTTTACAGCAAGGTTATGCTAATGCTGTGGGGGAGGTATCTCAGCAAACCAGGTGGGGCCAGGAGGAAAGGGACAACAAGCAGGTGAGCTAGTGCAGACTGGTGTAAACTGGTGTGTGGCAGGGAAGGGAGAAGCAAAGGGCAAAGCAAGGCAGAAAGAACTGGGGAGGAGAGATGGGAGCCCTGCCAAGACATAGGCTGCAAATGTGATTGCCACAAGGCATAGGGACATGGCTGTGAGGGGACCAACAGCACTGTTTGGGGCAGAGGTGCTGGCCACATCTGGGTGCAGAAGATGGACAGAGATATCACATCCCAGGGTATAACCACAAACATTTGCCTTTCTAAAGAGACCCAAACAGAAAGGCATCTTCGTGTTTTAGTGCTAAATTCAGGGGCGTTAATAGAAGCAGGGCAAATCTGGGCACCAACCCCCGCCCGCCCCCCCCCCCCCCCCCCCCCGATGATGTGATGTTGAAACAAGTTTCAACAGGTACATGTTAAATCTTTAGAACAAAGTGCCATTGTCCAAAGTGGCTGTGAGTTCCCTCCCTGCTCTGAAAAGGTTTTCTTTTTCCACCTCTGTTGCAGTCAGCTTGCTTTTGTCACACTAAAACAAGCAAATCATGTCAGGCTGGTTTCCAGCAAGGAAATAAACGAGAAAAAAACCCAAATGTTTTCCTCACATTGCAATTAAAAAGCTTCAACCCAAACCCATGGTCACAGCCTAAAAGTCCCCCCTGGATCTGAAGGAACAGAGGTGTCTCCAAGTCAACTTTTATTTCCCTTCCATTCTCCAGTCCTTGTTATTATCCAGGAACTTCAGGCTCAAAATGGAAGCATTTTTTGCCTCGCAAGCTCAAAGGGATAATTTGGTACCACTGTTTATTAGGCACCTCTAACATGGGAAAACACCCCTAAACCCCATTTAAACCCCATGGGGTCTAAACCCCATTTAAATTAACTCACTGTCATGGTTTAACCCCAGCCAGCAACTGAGCACCACACAGCCGCTGGCTCATTCCCCTGGTGGGATGGGGGAGAGAATCAGAAGAGTGAGAAAACTTGTAGGTTGAGATAAAGACAGTTTAATAGGTAAAGCAAATGCCGTGCACACAAGCAAAGCAAAATAATGAATTCATTCACTACTTCCCATCAGCACACAGGTGTTCAGCCATCTCCAGGAAAGCAAGGCTCCATCATGCGTAATGGTTACTTGGGAAGACAAATGCCACAACTCTGAATATCCCCTCTTCCTCCTTCTTTCCCCCAGCTTTTATGGCTGAGCATGATGTCATATGGTCTGGAATATCCCTTTGATCCATTTAGGTCAGCTGTCTGAGCTGTGTCCCCACCCAACTCCTTGTGCACCCCCAGCCTACTCACTGGTGGGGTGGGGTGAGAAGCAGAAAAGGCCTTGACTCTGTGTAAGCACTAACTAAGCAATAACTAAAACATCCCTATGTTATCAACACTGTTTTCAGCACAAATCCAAAATGTAGCCCCATACTAGCTACTATGAAGAAAATTAACTCTATCCCAGCCCAAACCAGCACACTTACTCAAGTTAACACTCTGGAGTAATTTGAGCATTCAGATGAACATCATCACTGAGATTAACATGAGTTGGTTTAGCCCCTGGCCCTGGCTACAGAGCCCCGCAGGCTTCCCTTGCCAGAAAAGCCCTCTCATTCATGCCCAAATCTGTGCCTCCTCCTTAGGCATTGCCTTGTTACAGTGCAGTGCTCCTGAGGCTGTACAAGGCTGTGTACCTGTGTGCAGCAAAAGGAATATAGCAGAAATTACTCTTGTCTATCTGCAAAATAACAGCAAACCCATCTTTATTAGCAACATAGTGCTGGTGTATGTGAGAGCAGCCATGCACTAAAGACAAGAGTTGATTGATTGCCTCTGCTTATTGAAGGTGTTATTCTAATCATCCATACAATTCTCCTGCAGTCTACTGTGTGCATTCTAAATTGTATTTTGTAGGGGGATTAAAGAGAGCGGTAATTCCTGGCATTACCGCTGTACCTCATAATTCAGCAATACCCTTCAAGCAGGGGTTGCAATAACTTATATTGCCCCTGAGGCAAGTTAAATGTTGTCCCCATTTCTCATCACAAGTCAGAGATGGATTCCCAGAAACTGCATGAAAATGTTCTTTTGGCACAGCAGGTTTAGGGAGGGAATCAGGGTTACATGGATGGGCAGCAATTACAATGACCCGGTTTCATACTCATGCTCCTTAGTGCTTGTTGTTCAGGCTTCTCCTGATAGCAATAACAACCCTGGAGGCATAAGGTGTGGTTCAGGGAGATTTTAGCACTTTGAGCCCAACTATATTATTCTTTTTAAAGCTGGATATTTTTCTATTTGGGCCTCAATTACCAGAATCAAACCATGACCAACCCAGAAGAGACTGAAGGGAAACAGATTGTGCCAGCATATAGCTTTCTCTGGCAGGCTCTTCATCTTCATTGCTATGGTGCCGCAGAAAAAGCTGCTTGTTTGTAATAGATACATTAAAAAATAAAACCCAAACCCAGCCTGGAAACTGCAGTCGTTGAACAACTTTTGTGTTCACGGGGTGATCACAAGACACACTTGCAAGGGGAGGCTCCTAGGATGATTTCCATCGCAGCAGCGAGTACACCTTATGGATCACGTACATCAGGGTAGCTAAGAATGCAAATACCTACAATGGAAAAACACATCAGCCAGTGAACTTTTTATTATATGGTTTGAGTTCCTGTACTGAGCAAACACCTAGTGATGCATTATATTTTTATTGACTCTTGCATGTTTGGAGACATTCATGCATAGTAGGGCTGGGACTAGTTTGTCTCCCCCCTCCCTGAATGGTCAGTGCAAGTAAAGATTTGTCCTTGAGGCTGCTCCACAGTCATCTCCTTGCCTTCCTTCCCCTGCTTGTCAGGCACTCACCACAGCAGCAATGTTCTCCTGGTAGACGGTCATTATCAGAGGGTTGCTAGACAAGAAGCTGTCATAGGTGAAGTAGGCTTCCAACACGGCAGCACTGAGATAGAACAGAGCTGCTATCTCCTGGCAGATGACATCCTAAGAAACAAGGTTCACACAGTCATTTCCAAGGAGGGAGCACACTGCGAAGGGGAAAAAAAAGGAACCCACACAAGCAATCCCCAGCCTGTGATTTGGAGTGCAGTAGCAGCAAAGGAGACAATTGTCTACCAGTGATACCGGGGAGGGGAGAGGCCCTGAGGTTTGTCACATCCACTTACCAAGGTGACCCAGGAGCTGCGGCCTCCATGCACCCCACAGATGTAGAGGCACAGGAGGGTGGTGGACATGATGAAGCAGAACACAGAGACGAACATCACCCAGCCTTGCAGCATGTGTGACGGGACCTTCGAGGATGCCACCAGGATCCAGACAAGGCCCCCAAAGGTCTGCAAGTGAAAGTGGGAGAGAAGACGAGCTTGGGATAAATTGGCTTATCCAGAGCAGAGTGAAAAGCCATGCACGCCTCTGGCACTAGCGCTGCCATGGCAATAGCCCAGAGATGCCTTTGAGTTCTTCCCAGGCTCCACTTGAAACTGGGTATTTAGCTGGGAGCATTGCCTATGATCTTAACCCAAAAAAAGCCTCACCGTAACCCTGCCTCCTGCTGTCACTGCCATTCATGTCCTCCCTACATCAGTGTGCTCAGGAGGCTTGTTCAGACATTTTTGAAGGCTGGTTTTGATGAACAGGGAGGCTTATTTCAGTAGGGCATGTTTGCTTCACACCCAGTGTGGCAGATCCCTGAAAGGAGTGGTGTCAAACCCAGCTCACCTGCACAAGCAGCACAGACATGTGGCCTCATGAAGACCACAGACATGGCCTTAATGACGGCCATGTGCAACTGTCACCCTGAAAGGACA
Organism: Nipponia nippon; assembly: GCF_047370975.1. Classification (NCBI taxonomy): domain Eukaryota; kingdom Metazoa; phylum Chordata; class Aves; order Pelecaniformes; family Threskiornithidae; genus Nipponia; species Nipponia nippon. Next base: position 12,515,986 of record NW_028262358.1, on the reverse strand, counting down.
GAGAACAGGTTTAAGAAAGGTAATATGGCCAGTTTTACTCTCTGAGGTAGGGGAAATAACGTTGAGGCTCACAGCTCCTCCTGGGAAGGGGGGGCTTGTATTGCTGCTCCAGCTATTTGGGTCATCCTTTGTTGGCTACACTGGATCTGTGCAAGGTACCAGCTGCTGATCCAGTAGCAAGTGGGACCCCATTCTTCTCATCCAACCTTGAGAGTTTGCTATGGGTTTTCTGGTGGGGTGGGGAACACAAGGACAGCTATATCTAGGCTCCATCCTTTCTCCATCCGCAGATTCCTACACAAGAGGATGAAAGCATGATGTCCAATGCTGCGGAGTGTCCGAGCTGCAAGTGGTGTCTTTACACTAAAATGCACTCAGCAGCTTTTCTCTGCTACAAATCAGCCCAGTTGTTTCTTGGACCTGTGCAAAGTTTAGTCTATGCAGCATCCTATGATGAGGAGCTCCTCAGCTGAACCAACACTGTGTGCAGACTGGTGCTGCTATGGGGACCTATCCTTCATCACCAGCTGGTCTTGGATTTGCGGGCAAATCTCCAGAAGTAAGAAAACCTCACTGAATCTAAGATAATGCTGATCACCAGTGTATCCCAGGCCAGCCTTTGCCAGCATCCGAGTGCCAACTCATACAAATCATGGCATTTCCATTTCCTTGGAGGCATTTTACAAGTGGAAAAAAAAGTTTCTGATTGATGATACTCAGAAAACGTCACATCATTTGTGTCATCCCACATTTGTAGGAACATTCATTGGTTACATTACATAAATTGATGCATTAAAGCAATGATGCGGTTGAGACCTTGCAAATATCTGAGTGAAAATAGGTCGTCCAAAGTGCTGCTGTTTTGGTGCCTCTTGTGATAACCAAAGACTGACACTTTAACACTAATCCAGTCCCTGTAATAACTAACTCATGTGATGACACCATGAGTGCGTTGCAGTTAAAGATCCTGGAGAAAACCTTACAGTTGCTCCATTAAAATCCAACACAATTTGGGTGAGATATGAAGTTGGGGGAAGAAGTATCACTTCTCATTTGTTACCATTCTCCATCTCTCCTGTCTGCAGGATGTGATTTCTCACTCAGGCAAGTATGTTTGACATAGCTTGATTGATGACTTTGGTTCAGCAGACTTATAAAAATGAGGAAAGGGTCAAGAGGCTTTCAATAACAACCCACAGCAGGTTGGAGATAGCAGTCTAAGAAAAACTTCTCTTTTAAATAGCCTTTTACAAAGCAAACATCTGTTTTCAGCTTGTTTCAGCTTTTCCACTTAGGCCTGGCTATCCATATATGCAGAGAGCTCTTCAAATAAAACAGAATTAAACCCAGCCTCACAGAATAAAAATGGTAGTTCTTAATGAGCACATCCAGATGTGGCAATTATCTGAGCTGCAGGCAGGACCTTCTGGCATTTTCACAACTGACTTTGTATTTGAAATGCCAAAATTTTTTTGTAGTTACTATATTAACCTACTGCAGGCAACCTCAGATTCCACTAAGGACTGAGAAACTCTTTATCCTTCTGAATGGTGTGATTCAAGGCAGCTGCCTGCTTTGTACGCAGCGGAGATAATACAGCTGAACAACCTAGAGTCACACACCTCTGGAGATGGAGAAATCCGGTTATGCAGCATTCCTCTTTCCTGGGGGTGGTTCCTGAGCCTTTAGGATGCATATTTCCAGATCTTACCCAAACCAAAGGACAGGGTGCTTATTTTTGTCTCATTAAGCAAGCTGCCTTGCCACATCCCCTGGAGACAGGAATTACAAACACTTCAAGGCACAGCCGGTACCATAAGCATGCCAAGGCCAACAGCACCCTCAGCACCAGGACTAACACAACCCAGTGGCAGGGGTGGCTGGCAAGTGTCTGCCCAGCCAAAATGTCCACAGGGACTTTGCAGTCTCCTTCATGCAGCTGCAGGAAACCTGGACCTTGCTCTCAGGGCCTGGGCACAGAGACCAAGTGCCCAGAGCATATTTAGAGGAGCTAAAGCAAAGCCTTTCTCCATACGTCAGTAATGCCTGCTTTAACCCAATTCCTCTTTGCTTGACTGCTGTCACTAGGAGAATGCTGTAAATCCCAGGAGTGTGGACTGAGTTGGGTGACAGGGAAGGATTTGGTCCCAGAGGGCAAAGTTGAACTTTTTAGCATGAAATAATCTGAGTGCCATCCTACAAAACTGAGCCAAACCCCTCAATGCTGGATGAAAGTGCTCAGGCTTTGGAAAAAGTCTCTCAAACTGTTCTGAGAAGAGCAGGTTTCATGGGCAGGGGCAGAGAACACAGGAAAAAGGTTCTAGTTGAAACTTCCCATCTTTTAGTCAGTGCTGACAGCAACTGCTTTTAATCACCTGTGCCAAATCCATTAAGATTATGGTCTCCTGCTCAATGAAATTACAATACAGGAAGAAGCACAAGGTGTTTGTTCACTCTTTGCTCACCCACTGTTGCCCACACACCCAGGTCCAGCACTCTGCACCTCCAACTCAGGAGTGTTGCAGCTGAGCAGCACAGCTTCAGCAGCCTAGGCTCTTTGCTACTGCAAAAAATTACCTCAGCTACCCTTTACCCCCTGCTATAAGCAAGCAGTTTATCCTCTGCCTGTATCAGCTGTTAAAATCACCTTCCAATTAATTAATTGGCTCAATTTGGCAACCTCGTTTAAACCCACCACCAACTCCTTCAACTTCATTAGGCAGGAAATTACAAAAGGTTTTCAGAGGCACCACAGAAATCCCTTGCAGACTAAAGGAGAGCTTCAGAGCTCAGGGCTTGTGGTTTCCTTTGAGAGTGAGTTAGGCATTAGGGGCTGCCCCCAGATCCTTGTGGCTCAGGGACCTGGCACGGGTCCTGAACCACATGCTTTGTGTAAGGTCTCATCCCTCAGACATCTGCAGCATGAAGTGTGCTGGATGCCCCACAAGCAGTATCTGCCCTCCCCAGGGAAAAGCCACCACTCACAATTTCAGGAATGAAGAGCACATCTGGGAAAGTTGTCAGGACAGCCAGGCCACTGGGCAAAGAAGTGGTGGAAGTTGCCGAGGACATTGTGAGCCTCTCCCACGGTGACTATCAGCCACTCTGGCTCTAGCTGCTGGAGATACCTGCCAAATGCAGCCTCCTTCCTTCCCTCCCTCCCTCTCTCTCTCTCTTCCTCCTCCCGCCCCCCCGCTTCTTCCTCCTCTTCCTTCTTCCCTCCCTCCTTCCTGCTGGCAGGTGAAAATAGCTGTGAATGGCTGATGGGACCCACACAGGAAGTTTTCAGGAGATGGGGGCAGCCCTGACACATTTTGAGCAGAGCTGTCTCTACACAAGCTGAGCACACAGGGCAAGTCCCTGGGCGGTGGTGGGCAGCACTGGCTTACATCTGAGGACAGCAGGGAAGACCTGTACCCATCCAGCTGGCCAGCCTCTCATCCCCTTTATTTGCATAGTAAGTCAGCTTGTCCCCCATCCACATGAGCTGGCCACAGCAGCAGGCACAAGGGCAGCTGGCAGCCAGGGCAAGATAGGACATGCCAGCTACTGGCAAACAGCAGGGCTGAGAAATGTCTCATAGATGGAGATGCATCCCAAGACAAGAACAGTTGAATTGCAGGGTGAACCACTTCTATCATTTCAGAAGGAGACTGGATATGCTAAGGTAACAAAAATGACTTAAAATAACGAGATTTCCCAAGCCATTTGGCTTCCTTTTTTTGCCTTTTTTTTAGTCTGGAGTCCACAGGAGTGAGTCATTCCCCTCTCCATAATATGGAGTGTTTATTTCTTTTGGACACACTCACTTGGATAACCAGTAAAACCACACAACTCTGGAAGCTAAGGCCAAAGACATGAAACATCAGGAAAATAAAAGGAGCAATGTGGCGATACACATTGCTGTGGATCAGTGACCTATGGAAGAAGTGCCCATTTTGGCCAGGCCCTATATATGGTGCTTGCCCTTCCTCAACTGCTCCCATGCACAGGGCTTTGGCGCAGAGTCTGGAGCAGAAGGTAGGACTGCATTTTTCCCAGCTCCGCGTGCCTGGCACATGCGGCTTCCGATAACTGCCACCATCAGCTCTGGCCCAGAGCCTCCAGCCAGCCTCCTCACAGCTGCAACAGGTCATTGTTGCTTTGCTCTCTGTGACTGCAGCAGCTGGTGTCCCAGCCCTATGGCAGGAATGGGGTGCCCTGGGCAGCACTGAGTGTGGTGGCAAGGCTGCATGAGCCAGCTGCATTGGAATAATGGTGGCATCTGTACCGTTGGTGCAGATCCTTCTGGCTGGGAGCACGACGGGTTCATTTTGCAGCAGGCTGGCAGGCAGGAGGAAATGGAGAGACCTCTGCAGGGAGGAAAGGAATAAACACTTGCCCTGAATCCAAGGGACGCTGAGAGACTGTGGTCATCAAGTGCAAGAAAGGAAGACAGTGTGAAAACTTTCTGTTACAGAGGAAGCAGTGGGACAGATGACCGGAGGAGGCTGCAAAATCAGAAAATTTGGACAAATGCTTTTAATAAGCAAATTAAGTGAGGGGGATGGTCCCCACTTTAGGGACCTCCCCACCTTATTTTATACAATGTGCACAAGAATGTGACCAGAAAGAGAAGGATCCTCTGGCATGTGCCTGAGCCCAGGTGGTTTAGAGTATCAAACCTGTCTGAAAAACAATCATCGCTAGGACTTGCTATAAGCATTGCAAGGACAATGAGCACCTGCAAAGTCCCTGGGCAGCCTTGTCAGCACATGCCAGACAGGCTGCAGGGGTGCTCGAAGAGGCCTGAGGGGGTAGGTGAGGGTGAGGGTTAGGTGGTAGAGCAAGTATAAAGCCCCAGTGTTGATGGGCTGTGAAGGTGTTGCCAAGAGAAGGTGAGGGCAGCCAACAGCGCTCAGTCCTGGCTACTTCTGTGTGGGAGACTCCCTAGGTGACACATGTCCATTTTGGACCTGGACTCTGTCTAGGGTGAGGGAGTGGGTGAGGGTTAGGTAGTAGAGCAAGCACAGAGCCCCAGTGTTGGTGGGGCTGTGAAGGGGTGTGAGGGATACCCTTTATTGAGACCTTGAGCTCTCCTTTTTTTTTTTTTCCCCCAAGTAGTCCATTGAAGCAAGACAATTTAAGAGGATAATTCTATGGTTTTTGTTTCTGATGACCTTTTCCCACTTAAATGCAGAGTCCATGCTGGCCACCTCCTGCCACAAGTACCACGCAGGGGACTCATGACTTCTTCACAGGTTGGAGAGTGTTTTTGCTGTATCTACCTAATTTCCTGCTTCTTTAGTGAGATTACGTGTGCTGTAAGATTACATAGACATACATATGTATAAAAACTTACCCAAGTGGCAGACATATAAACCAGCCAGCAAACAGGTAGAGCAGAAAGCAGTGGGAGTGTATGCACAGAGCTGCACAGGGACACATCCAGAGGGGTTCTAGATGTCTCTGTAAGGGGGAGAGCTGAAGCTACGTAGCCCTCCCATTCCTGGGACCGTGGGACTGGCAGCGGTGGGTGCGAGGAACGAGCAACTGTGTTCTGAGAGATGGGGACACTGGTGCTCGGTTCGGTTCAGCAGCACTGAGTAAGCTTTGAAGAACCCCTTCTTTGCTTGTTACTAGAATATAATTTCTTGAAGGTATGGCTTCTCCTATTTTGTTTCATGTCCTCCTCTTTTGATTGGGAAGCAGCATGTTACTAAAAGCAACTATCAATCAAAACTGTTGGGAGTTGCTACACCATTGCAAACTTGTTACCTGGTTTTGTTGGTGGCTCTCAATACAAGAGAAGTTTTCTTAGAATTGGTCCATAGCAGTTGACTTGCCCCTAATAGACCAGCTTTTCAAGAAAACCAGTCAAAAATCAATCAAATCAGAAAAAAGTCTATTTGAATTCTGCCATGTCTCTTTGAAAGTTAACTTCATCCTCTTAGCAGAAGAGGTAAGTGAAGTGCATGACACGTGATTTCCAGCAGACTAAAATCTCATAGATGTTTATTCCCGAAATGTGCGTGAGGAAACAAGGAAGTATAACAAATATAGGAGTATCACAATTTAAACTTAAGAAACTTTGAGGGATTTAGTTCTGGGAATAAGCATGAAGATTTTAGGAATCTAAATGTCTTCTTGGGGAACAGGATCTGTACCAATGTCTTTGCTTCTAGCAGTACACACAGAACAAAGTTTGGGTTCTCTTCATCTTGTTACTTAAAGCTAAAGACTACACCTTTTGACGAATAATTGCACTGTCAAAAACTCCACCTGTCTGATGAAAAGACACTGTTATAGCTAGAATATTTGACCATCATTTTTGTAATGAATTGCTTGGGAACAAACTCCAGGCTAGGAATGAATGACGACTTTATTTCACAAATCATGTCTGAATGGTGAATAGAGTGAACTGAACCATTTGCAGAGAACCGACAAGCAAAACATCACAAATATGTACTTTATATAAATTCTTTTGAATACTGTTCCTTCATCTGTGCAGGCAAGTAGACAGACAGTTCATCTGCACAGCTGAGGCAGTGGTTTTTTGGACATCTGCTAGATTTCTGTATGGCATTCATGAGCCCAGAGTTTGTGTAGCTGCTAGCGATTTGAAAAGGGTCTGACTGATTCTCAGCTACCTTGAGAATGGCTGGCAAACACTGACTTTCACCTTAAAAGTATGAGCATAAGAAAAAGTCTGTAGGGTTTACACTCCTCCATCTTTTGATTTTTCCTTTTCTTTCTTCCTTACTCTTCACATGGGTCTGTGACCCTTGTCGTCAGTACCCCTTGGGGTTAGGTATTCAGGTCTTCTTGGTATTTTCGTTTCGATCTTTGCTTTCCTCTGTTGCTAATTTACCAAGACAGCTACCCTCAGCCCCCTGAAATCAGCCTCTTGCATTTCTGTTCCCAGAGAATGCCCCACACCTTGGCCAAGGGCTCCTGCTCTTTCCTCCCTCCAGCAGAAGGGTTCACTTCATTCCTGTTAGTCCCAAAAAAGGGCAGGCTGCTTTGCCCACCTGTTTCATCCGATTTACCACAACACAACTCTTTTAATTGCTCTGTCACCTTCTGGAAGAGCTTCTCTCTCTCTCTCTCTCTCTCTCTGCGCCCCCCTCAGCAAAAGCCAAGTGATACCACACCTGTATCTCTTGCTTGGCTCTTCGCAGCTACGGACTGTGAAGTCATTGCCCTATTCTGTGAGCATGGAAATAATACAGCTCTTCAGATCAATATAAACCTTTGTCCTCTCCCTTCTGGCCTCCCTGTAAACTCCAGTGAATTTATGGATTCACTGCATCTTTCTCCAAGACAGAGCCAAAATGGTCTCTCCATCGGGACTGAACTCCTAAGGCCAAGGATTCCTGGCCAGATGTTGGCTGGTAAAAGCTTGTGGAATTGTATGCTGGAGGAGACAGAGCTGTAGTAGTTCACACTCCTGAGACTAAGTAGTTGGCTAAAAATCCCTTCAAATTAGGCATTTACAAAGGCTAAGAATAAAGCTCTGTTGTAGCCATCAGCCTCACCTGTAGTTTGTAAACCTGGTTACCAACAGTGGAAACTAAAAGGCCGCAATCCTGAAGAAACAATGGACAAAATATAACCTGTTCTTGAACAAGGTCTTTGGTTTGTTTTAATATAGAATGCCAAGTGCCTTCTTCAATGAGAAACCCAGGAAAGCCCGAGAGAAGTGAAATCCACTGTGTGTGAAATATGTTGCGTGTTCTTTCATGTGAACTGTCAGCGTGATGCTTACGTGTACACCAACGTACCCATTTCTAGAGATCACAGTCACTTAGTTAACAGTTTATGTCTCTTTCAGACTGTTACTACAGACTCACTCTTCCTTCAAGATTCCCCTTCCCTTGGGAAGATGGTACAAAAGGTGACACCATGCCAAGGAGGTATGAAGGGAGGAAGAGGCTGTTATCTGCTGGCTTCTGTCCAAGGCGCCTGCTGTGAGAACTGCTGCCCCAGATCAAACATAAGAGTATTTGGTACACTGGCTTTTTCCTGTTCTCCTCCCAAGGCATCACATCTTTGCCTTGAAAAACTCTCTTGCAGACATGGGGAACAGGCTCCCTACACCCCCCATTCAGTAGAGGCTATGAAGATCTGAGGATATTTTCTTGGTTTTCTTGTCTTTGTTATTACTCAGTAAAAGTTGCACTGACGCTATGTGCTCACTCCTGCATGCAATACTGAGTTCAGTATCATCTCCTTTATGGCTTCTGCCAGCTTCCATCAGAATAGAGTCACAACGCACACTGGTGTATTTGCTCCAAAAGGCATCCTCTCCCATTTGGGAAGGGTTCTTCTGAAAACATACTATGAAACAATTAAGGCACCTGTGGGGACTTATTTTCAAGTCACGTGTGCTTCTGAATTTGTCTGAAAATGTTTGGAACCATGTGGGGTCCCCCAGAACAGCAACAGGGCTCAGTTCAGTATAAGCTGAGCCTCAGAGTGCTGCCCGCAAGTCTTCCAAAAAAGAATCTCTTGCGTCATGAGACTATTTCTGGCCAACTTTCAGAGAGATTTTCACATCTGTCAGGTAGGCAGGCCAGATTTAATTACTGTGGAAAGTAAAGAGCTCAGAAACCCATGACTTAAGTGATTCTGTAATTCACACTAGGTGGGATTCAGTCCAGCCTTTTAAATGCACAGGGTGTCTACTTGCCCTTGGCACCTACAACATATGCCGTCTGTTCCACAGCTCAGCTGGTTTGAAGAACCACATCCCTTTGTTTCTTTTCTACCTCCCAACTGATAATTTCATTTAAAGCTCCCTGTTCCTTGCATTATGTGGTGCAAACTGTAGTTCCTCCTTCTCTCCTTCTCTTCACTCATGATACCACAGATGTCTTCTAAACTGCCTCTGAATTCTCCTTCCATAACACCTCAACTGCGTTTCCTTTGCTTCATTTCTAGCCCATTCCTCCTTGTTCTCAACACGATGCATGGGAAGTCAATCCCCTTTTTCTTTGCAGCATCCTTTTAGATATTTAAAGACCCTTACACAGCTCTCTTCTGCCTTCTCTTCCTGATGTTAAACAAGTCCATTCACCCTGTGGTTAATCCTTCTTCAGAGACCATGTTTTCCAAAACTCTGATCCTTCTTAGTCATTCTCCGGATGCCTCTAATTGGCATCTATCTTTCTTGAATGGTGATCCTCAGAAACAGACCCTGTGTCAGCGGAGAAATCACAGGGAACACCCGCACAGGCATGACTGTGGGAGCAGTTTGTCATCAGCCATCAGTAATTTGATTGAGACTAGCCTCCGTTAGCCTGCTTACAGGAACGTCAGGTGAGAGGGCGTGGAGGCTTTCTGGAGTCCACATCCAGGTACCTGCCGCTGACAAGCTGTTGCACTGTCAGAGAAGGAAACTGATTTGTTGCTCCTTTCGCACAGCCCCCTCTTTGCTGTCATTTTTTTGTTGTGATAGCCTGAATACACATGAACTATTGGATAATTTCTTTTTTCCAAGTATTTTTGTGCGTGGGAATGGAAATTTAACTCGTTAGTTACAATAATGTGATTTGATTTCTAAATTAAATCAATGAATTTTTAATTTGATTTAATTTTTCTTTGCTCCTCCTCCCTCTTATTACCAATTCTTCATCATCCTGCTGTGACAAACCATGTTGCTCTGAGGATACGGTTGAACCGTGCGGGGCTGGTGGGGCTGGTGTACATTCTTAGACCACAGTCACACTTTCCTTTTTGGAAACCAGCCTGATTGCGTTCAGCATGAGCATTTGTTTTCATGATTCCTGAAGCTTTTGTTGTGCCTGTTCTTGTCTATGTTTAGTAAGGGCCACAGTTAGCAAACTGGGGGTCCCTCTCCCTTTGTGGTGGTCAGGCAAGAAACAAATGCCTGACATCAGAGACAATCATTCATACATCAGGTGACCTCACATTTGAGTGCCTGGCCTCACTGCTGTCCTCATAAGGCACCTCCAGCAGTCAGAAGGAGGGAAGAGAGGTGGGTGGTGCATTTTGTGTCTTCCCGGAGGGATGCTGATGCCCTAAACCCCTCTGCCATGGAGCCAGACCTGTGTCTCTCTCTCAGGAGGCTGGAAGTTTTAACCAGCTCCACCCAGCTCTTCCAGGTATGATAGCCTCAATTTGTAGCAAGATTCAGCACAAGTTATGGTTGCATCCTCAAAAGAAGAGAATATCCATGATTTCCACTTTGTTGTACATCCTTTCCCAGTTTGGCAAAAGCCCTTCTGGCCACACTTGCCTACCAACCCGTGCCTGTAGTAACCTGCTGGCCAAACTGCCATAAAGTCACCCCATTAAATTTAGCCCTGAGGAAAGTCCGTGCTCTTTGTGGCAACCCCTTGGACAGCTGGAGTTTGCTCCTGCATTTTCCTCAGGGCTGTTCTACACTCGACACTGCCAAAGGACATGTCTGTGCTGTGAAAGATCAAAAACTGGGAAATATCAGAATGTGGGAGATTTCCAGAGCTGTTTCTGGAAGAACTGAATATCCAGTTCTGCAAGAAGCTGAAGCAAACCCTCCACGGCAGTGGGAGTTTTGAGTAGTATTTCCCCCGTGTCAGTGCTCAAGGACTCAGATTAGTTGCTGAAATGGTGAAATGCTGAACTTTTGTATTGCACTTGTAAGTGGCAGACCTCAAAGTACTCCACAAAGGTCATCATTTAAATACATGGGGTGTTTTAGAAATTAACAGAAGGCTTCTGGATATGTATTTTTTCCTCTCACGCTGTAACTGGTTATTAATATGTCCCTTAAATAAGGCATCCACAAGACACTGTCTTTGTGGATCCCGCAACATGCCTGTGCTGAATCAAACTTGTGTCTGGATAACAAGGGAAGATTTCCGCATGCTCAACTACGGAGTTTTACCAAGTTTATTCCCAGTTTATTCCTTGATGTTTATGCTCCAGGGAGTTAACATGAACATTGTTGACACTGATGTGGAAGGGCTCCTCTTGGGGGGGGGGGGGGGGGCAGGAAAGCTGAGGGGGAACCAAACTTGATGTAAACTGGGCCTCACCACTCCTGTGCTGAGCTGTGCATGGCCTCAGGCCTCCCTGCATCCCTGAGCCCTCTCGCTCCCCCAGTGCCAGGGATGTGTTGGGATGGGCAGCACTGGGTGGCTTGGCCTGGAGGAGACCCAGGACTCAGCTGGGACTGCTGGCCCTGTCACCCAGCACCAGGTGCCAGGGTGATACCCTAGCTAGGGTGTTATGTACACAGATGTAGAGTGCTCACAGACACTGCGTGCACCCACACATAGTGCACACATGGTACATGCATATGCAGAATGTAGAACACAAACTGACATGCTGTTGTAAATAGTTTCTAAAGCTAAGCAGAAACAGTAATTTTCCAATTAGCAAAACTACTAACCACTTGTGCCTTGGGAAAGGAATTTGGGAGGGAGCTAAAAGATATGGAAGTGTTTGTATAAGTAACAAACTGTGGAAAACTAACGGCTCTAGCCTTGAAGAAGAGCTGACAGACCGATAAAAGGGAACATCTTGGCACCAAAGACTGGACAGTGACCAGAGAAGCATGAAGTTTGATAAAACTGCAGAAACTGGGTGAAAGGTAAATGTGGTGAGGGGAGATCACTGCCACCGACTCAATTCAGGACTGAAAAGACTTGCCCCCCCACACCTGAAAGGAGCATGTGTGCTAATTTACATAGCAAGTAAGGCTAATTTAAATACAGTAAACCAATAGTGTACGCAATGTTAATCACTAACCAATAAGTGTAAATTTAGGCGGGTTTATACTGATCATGTAACCTGATAAATATGCTGTAGTTTTGTATGAGACTATGCACGTTAGGCAGAGATATCCCCCGTGCATCCAGCACTGCAATAAAGAATGCCTACTTTCTAAATGCCGAATTGGTGTTAGAAAGTTTTCTGGACTGGTTTGCAGTAACAAGGGCGCTCGCCATTGGCCTCGCCCAGAGGCGTCGAGGCTGTCAGCCAACAGGGTGGCACTCTGCTGTAGGGGAGAGAGGCTGGGGTGGGCATCAGGGGTGCCTCTGCCTGCCCTGCCTGAGGGCCTTGCCCCGGCGGGGGGAGGCCAGTGCCTCCCTGTGGGCAGCTGGGGCTGCTGAGCTCCCCTGCTCTGCTGTGGTAGAGCCCCCTCGGGGGAAGCTGCCCTCGCAGCAGTGAGGCAGGGCCTGGCTGGGCCAGGCTTGGCCTGTCCTGTCCCAGGAGACCCAGCCTGGAGGCTGTGCCCAGGGCCCGGCTGGAGCTGGGCTGCGTCAGGGCAGGGCCACCTCAGCGAGCCCTTCCCAGGAGAGGCCAGAGGAGGTCTGTAGTGTGGGGCTGGGGCTAACCCCAGGCTTGGCTTCAGGTGGGGTTTGGCCAGTGCTGGGGCTGATGCGAGTGGCCATCGGGGCTGGGTGGGGCGGGGCGGGGCTGGGCAGGGCTTGCCTGCGCTGGGCTGCCCTGCCCCGCTTTGCCCCCGGGGCTGGTCCCTGGGGCAGGCTCTGCCTTGGGTGCCACTTTCTCTCCCTGCTCCCTGCTCCTGCCCGAGTTGCAGGTGGGCACTACCTGGTGGGAAGCTCTGCCAGGCTGCTCTTGCCTCTGGCTGGGGCTGTCAGTGTCCCCTTTCCCAAGGGCTCCCTCCTCTCTTCCCCGCTTTCCCCAGGAGGAGCTGTCCTGTGTCTTCTCATGTGTCTGCCAGCCCTGTGCTTTCTAGAATGTTTTACTTGCCCCCATCTGGCCTCAATGGGCTTCAGATGGGAAGACCTAGCCTTTAAACTCTGCCTTAATTTCTGTTATGTGTCTGAAATGGCTTTAGTGTGCCCTAGGCTTGCCATGCTTCGGTTGTCTAGAAGTGATGGAAGGTAAGGGTTGCTGTGTCCAGCAACTCCCCTGATGTCCTAGGAGCAAGTGGTGTGCTCTGCAAATGCTTTTGTAGAGCTCTTAACATGAGCAGTGGCTGGTGCTGAATGCTAGAGAGTATACTGAATACTGAAGAGTACACTGAATACTGAAGAGTACTGGAGTGAAATGAGAAATGTCTGGGGATTTGTAGAATGGGGTAGGTCGGGCGGGTCCTCCTGATGCCATCTAGTCTGATTTCCTGCTCAACGCAGGTCCAGTCAGATCATGTTGCTCAGGGCTGTGTCCAGTCATGTTTGGGGTATCTCCAAGGATGGAGATTCAGCATCATGTCTGGGCAACCTGTTCCAGTGCTTGGGCACCCTCATGGTGAGCAACTTTGTCTTGAGTCAGAATCTGCAGCTTGTCTGTTGTTCCTTGTACGTCTGTCCAGTGTGTCCCTCAAGAAGAGTCTGGCTTTGTTTCCTTCAGCGAGGGAGAGAAGTAGGAGTGAGAAGTGGGGCAAACACCGCCCCAAAACACACACCTGTCACCCCCCTCCCACACATCCCCGCCCTGGGTAGCATCTTATCTAGCTTTTCCCCTGTCCTTTGCCAGTAGCCTTCCAGAAGCTCCTCCTGTTTTCCTTCATCTCTGCCTAGTTTGCCTCCAGTTAAGCTGTGGCTTTCCAAAATCGATCCCTCCATGCTTGCACAATGTCTCTCTGTTCCTCCTGGGTAGCCCATCTCTGCCTGCACCTTGTGTGTTCTTCCTTTTTTGTGTTTGAGCTGGGTCAGGAGTTTCCTGTCCATCAGTGCCGGCCAACTGCTTGTGAGCAACTCTGTGTTTTGGCACGGACCCTTCTGGTATCTGGGTGGGGGGGCTGCTGTCCGTGAAGTTCAACCAGTTGCCCTGGGCCCCTGGGCCCCTTCCGGCCAGGCTCCTGCCTAGAAGTCTTTCAGGAAGTGGCAGTCTGCTCTGCTGAAGTCCAGCCTTCTGATTCTGCTGATTTGCTCACTTCTCTCAGGTTGTTAAATTCTACAACCGGATGGTGGCTGCAGCCTGGAGCACCCTTGATCTTTGCATCCTTGATCAGTTTTTCCTTGTCTGTGGACGAGTCCAGCGGAGGGTAGAGATGGGTGCCCAGTTGTTCTGCTTTCACACATGGGGTGTGAGACAATGTTGCTCTGTGCTGCTGTCTGCTGGATGCCTCCTCACTGCCCCCCGCACCCTGCCTGAAGAGTCTGAGAAGCCTCTGCTGGTGTATGTTGTTGCAGGCCTTCCTCACCGAGTTAGCCAGCCTGCCAGCAGAGACTCTCTTGTCTGCTCAGTCAAGGAGGCCTTGTCCCGGGGCCAGCAGTCCTTGTTCCTTGTGTTCCTCAAGGAAGGGTCCTGTGGTTGTAAGAGCCGAAGCCCTGACTGTGCCACCAGCCTGATGGTACTAACCAGCAGGATGTGTTTGCTCCTATTTGAGCCTTCCTGAGGAGAATCCTGCCAGGGCCCTGGGCTCTTCCCCCTGGATGGTGCTTGATGTCATGGGGGTGAGGGCCTGATGAGCCTCATCAGCTGCCCTGGAGCATTGTGGACCAGAGCATTCAGTGAGCTGCAAGCTGCTTGAGACTTCAGGTCAGGTTGGCAGAAGGGTACCTCTGCCTAGGTGCAAGAGGAGGGCTCTGATGATAACTGCCAGCCTCCTGGCAGCTTTACCTGGCCTCACCCTTCTGCCTGTGTTCTACAAAGAGGGTGTTGCCTGTATACGGGCAGGAGCACCCTATCTTCCCCTGCCTCTCTGGGTCTGTTGTGCAGATGAGCAGTACATGTTCTAAGTACAGGAACACATCTCTATAGACAGCCTATATTCCACATACAGGGGGAAGAGCCCTGTACTTACTACATGTGTGCACTAAGTCTTTCCTCTGCAAAGAGAAAAGCCTCCCCTCCACTGTTTGTGTGCTTCTGTAGGAAAAAAGCCTCCCGTCCCCTGTTTGTGTGCTTCTATAGGCAGAGTGTGCCTGATGTACAGAGAGACATCCCTCTACTCCCCAGCCTCCCCAGATTTCACATGCAGGTGGGTGGAAAAGCCCTGGCTCACCTGGCCCATCTCTCCTCTGTAACCGGAATATGTTCTGCATCCTGACAGGAAAGAAGTGGCGTGCAGTGCTCTCCATTGGTATTCTCTGCACGGCCATTTTATAGTCTGTATGGTGACAGAAAGGTATTGCCCCACCTTACCCTTCTGTTGTTTTCTGTTCTCTCTACAGCCAGTGTACACTGTATAAGCAGACCAAAAAGCCCTGCCTTGGTCATATCTAGTCTATGACTAGACATGCTTTGCCTGCATAGAGTCTATCTACAGATGAAATATAGCCTGCATCCAGAGAGAAAAGCCTCACCATCTCTTTTCCGATAGGCAGAGTATATCCTGATACGCGCTACATACTGAGAAAACAAGCCTGGCCTTACCTGTCCATGTGTAGTCTTGAGGAAGACAGTATGTAGTCTGTATAGCGACAGAAAAGCCTCCCCTTGTTGTTGGCATGTTGTGTATACACAGATGATAGATATTAGACGTAGAGGTAGGTGAGGCACTGCTTTCCTGTGTATGTGTTTTATATTTAGCCCGTATCATAACCCCTCTGTGCAGACAGAAAAGCCTCTCATCACCTTGCTGGCCTATATTCCACATACGCATAGGCTGTTTTCTAAAGAGTCTATGGGTCTTCTATAGTCTTCTATGGAAAGAGGCTATCTTCTGTAAGCAGAGACGACCTGCCTCATCTCTTTCTCTGTATCTACTCTGTGTACAGATAGTACATATATAATGGCAATATGTGAGCTCTATACAGACAGAAAAACCATGCCTTGCCTCTCTCTCTGTGTATGTCTGCATGTAAAGTATGTGTATTAATGTGCATGTGTTCCAAGTCAGGACAGCATGCACTCCACACACAGAGAGAAATGCCCTTCCTCTCTTACCCTTGAAAATGTCTGTGTTCCATGTAGAGACAGTATCTATTCAACATAAAGCCATCAACATTCATATTCAACATAAAGACATAAAGTGTAGCTTCCCCTCACCTGTCTGTCTTTTGTGTAGTATGTACGCAACTGACAAATTGTATGTCTGTTCTGTATGTTCTATGTATGTATTCTGTGTAGAACGTGCATGTACAGAGAGAAAAACTTGGTTGTGCTTCCTGTGTCTGTAGACTTTTTTATGCATAGATAATGTATCTTCTGACTAGAGAGAGGAAAAAAGCCCCACCTTTCACCATTTTGTTTTATGGGAAGCCTTTATGGTTTTGCTCTTTTCTGGCATGCTACAACACCCAGCATTTAAGGGATGCTTCACCGTGCTGTCCTGGAGGAGT
The DNA here is from genome assembly GCF_047370975.1 of Nipponia nippon. Classification (NCBI taxonomy): domain Eukaryota; kingdom Metazoa; phylum Chordata; class Aves; order Pelecaniformes; family Threskiornithidae; genus Nipponia; species Nipponia nippon. Next base: position 12,499,799 of record NW_028262358.1, on the reverse strand, counting down.
GCTTCACCGCACCGTCCTACGGGAATGCATCGCTGTGCCGCACCAGAGAACAGTATCAGCATTTGTTTTTTTGGGACTCCTACATAGTTTGTTTTTTTGGGGGGGTCCTGCATGCTGTGTTTTTTTGGGGAGCTCTACACCTAGGGACTTTTTTGGAGCCCTTGTATAATAGGAATATTGGACCTCTTTATCCTGGGTTTTTCAGCAACGCTTCACTGTTCTTTTAGTACTCCTCCCGGGCCTCTTTCTAGCACTGTTCCTTCCCTGGGCTTCTTTTAGGAGTGCAACATTCCAGGGCTTTTTAGGATTGCTCCATCCTGGGTGATGGCTTTCCAGAGCCTCCCAAAGTCCAATACTATCTGCCTGGGCCGCTGAGGACAGACGGAACATGGCTCAGCAATTGCGAACGTCCAGGGATTCCTCCCACCGCAAAGGTGCCAGGACCAAAAGCTCTTGCTGCTCTTCAAGTAGCCAGGCAACCCCATTCACAGCCCCACAAACGCTGGGGCTCTCTCTTTCTAGAGCCTCCCAAAGTCCAATACTATCTGCCTGGGCCGCTGAGCCGGAGCCCAGCTCAGCAATTGCGAACGTCCAGGGATTCCTCCCACCGCAAAGGTGCCAGGACCAAAAGCTCTTGCTGCTCTTCAAGTAGCCAGGCAACCCCATTCACAGCCCCACAAACGCTGGCGCTCTCTCTTTCTAGAGCCTCCCAAAGTCCAATACAATCTCTCTGCCTGGGCTACTGAGTAGAGCCTGCGCCCAGCTCAGCAATTGCGAACGTCCAGGGATTCCTCCCACCGCAAAGGTGCCAGGACCAAAAGCTCTTGCTGCTCTTCAAGTAGCCAGGCAACCCCATTCACAGCCCCACAAACGCTGGCGCTCTCTCTTTCTAGAGCCTCCCAAAGTCCAATACAATCTCTCTGCCTGGGCTACTGAGTAGAGCCTGCGCGCAGCTCAGCAATTGCGAACGTCCAGGGATTCCTCCCACCGCAAAGGTGCCAGGACCAAAAGCTCTTGCTGCTCTTCAAGTAGCCAGGCAACCCCATTCACAGCCCCACAAACGCTGGCGCTCTCTCTTTCTACAGCCTCCCAAAGTCCAATACTATCTGCCTGGGCCGCTAAAGCGGAGCCCAGCTCAGCAATTGCGAACGTCCAGGGATTCCTCCCACCGCAAAGGTGCCAGGACCAAAAGCTCTTGCTGCTCTTCAAGTAGCCAGGCAACCCCATTCACAGCCCCACAAACGCTGGCGCTCTCTCTTTCTACAGCCTCCCAAAGTCCAATACAATCTCTCTGCCTGGGCCGCTGAGTAGAGCCAGAGCGTAGCTCAGCAATTGTGAACGTCCAGGGATTCCTCCCACCGCAAAGGTGCCAGGACCAAAAGCTCTTGCTGCTCTTCAAGTAGCCAGGCAACCCCATTCACAGCCCCACAAACGCTGGCGCTCTCTCTTTCTACAGCCTCCCAAAGTCCTATGCTATCTGCCTGGGCCGCTGATCCAGAGCCCAGCTCAGCAATTGCGAACGTCCAGGGATTCCTCCCACCGCAAAGGTGCCAGGACCAAAAGCTCTTGCTGCTCTTCAAGTAGCCAGGCAACCCCATTCACAGCCCCACAAACGCTGGGGCTCTCTCTTTCTAGAGCCTCCCAAAGTCCAATACTATCTGCCTGGGCCGCTGAGCCGGAGCCCAGCTCAGCAATTGCGAACGTCCAGGGATTCCTCCCACCGCAAAGGTGCCAGGACCAAAAGCTCTTGCTGCTCTTCAAGTAGCCAGGCAACCCCATTCACAGCCCCACAAACGCTGGCGCTCTCTCTTTCTACAGCCTCCCAAAGTCCAATACTATCTGCCTGGGCCGCTGAGACAGAGCCCAGCTCAGCAATTGCGAACGTCCAGGGATTCCTCCCACCGCAAAGGTGCCAGGACCAAAAGCTCTTGCTGCTCTTCAAGTAGCCAGGCAACCCCATTCACAGCCCCACAAACGCTGGCGCTCTCTCTTTCTACAGCCTCCCAAAGTCCAATACTATCTGCCTGGGCCGCTGAGGAGAATCGGAGTCCAGTTCAACAATTGTGAACGTCCAGGGATTCCTCCCACCGCAAAGGTGCCAGGACCAAAAGCTCTTGCTGCTCTTCAAGTAGCCAGGCAACCCCATTCACAGCCCCACAAACGCTGGCGCTCTCTCTTTCTACAGCCTCCCAAAGTCCAATACTATCTGCCTGGGCCGCTTCACCGGAGCCCAGCTCAGCAATTGCGAACGTCCAGGGATTCCTCCCACCGCAAAGGTGCCAGGACCAAAAGCTCTTGCTGCTCTTCAAGTAGCCAGGCAACCCCATTCACAGCCCCACAAACGCTGGCGCTCTCTCTTTCTACAGCCTCCCAAAGTCCAATACTATCTGCCTGGGCCGCTGAGGACAGCCAGAGTGCAGCTCAGCAATTGCGAACGTCCAGGGATTCCTCCCACCGCAAAGGTGCCAGGACCAAAAGCTCTTGCTGCTCTTCAAGTAGCCAGGCAACCCCATTCACAGCCCCACAAACGCTGGCGCTCTCTCTTTCTACAGCCTCCCAAAGTCCAATACCATCTCTCTGCCTGGGCTACTGAGTAGAGACTGAGCCCAGCTCAGCAGTTGCGAACGTCCAGGGATTCCTCCCACCGCAAAGGTGCCAGGACCAAAAGCTCTTGCTGCTCTTCAAGTAGCCAGGCAACCCCATTCACAGCCCCACAAACGCTGGCGCTCTCTCTTTCTACAGCCTCCCAAAGTCCAATACTATCTGCCTGGGCCGCTTCACCGGAGCCCAGCTCAGCAATTGCGAACGTCCAGGGATTCCTCCCACCGCAAAGGTGCCAGGACCAAAAGCTCTTGCTGCTCTTCAAGTAGCCAGGCAACCCCATTCACAGCCCCACAAACGCTGGCGCTCTCTCTTTCTACAGCCTCCCAAAGTCCAATACTATCTGCCTGGGCCGCTGAGCTGGAGCCCAATTCAGCAATTGTGAACGTCCAGGGATTCCTCCCACCGCAAAGGTGCCAGGACCAAAAGCTCTTGCTGCTCTTCAAGTAGCCAGGCAACCCCATTCACAGCCCCACAAACGCTGGCGCTCTCTCTTTCTACAGCCTCCCAAAGTCCAATACAATCTGACTGGGTTGCAGAGTAGAGTTGGAGACCAGCTCAGCAATTGTGAACGTCCAGGGATTCCTCCCACCGCAAAGGTGCCAGGACCAAAAGCTCTTGCTGCTCTTCAAGTAGCCAGGCAACCCCATTCACAGCCCCACAAACGCTGGCGCTCTCTCTTTCTGCAGCCTCCCAAAGTCCAATACTATCTGCCTCGGCCGCTGAGGACAGCCAGGGTGCAGCTCAGCAATTGAGAATGTCCAGGGATTCCTCCCACCGCAAAGGTGCCAGGACCAAAAGCTCTTGCTGCTCTTCAAGTAGCCAGGCAACCCCATTCACAGCCCCACAAACGCTGATGCTCTCTCTTTCTGTAGCCTCCCAAAATCCAATAGTATCTGCCTGGGCCGCTGAGGAGAATCGGAGTCCAGTTCAACAATTGTGAACGTCCAGGGACTCCTCCCACCGCAAAGGTGCCAGGACCAAAAGCTCTTGCTGCTCTTCAAGTAGCCAGGCAACCCCATTCACAGCCCCACAAACGCTGGCGCTCTCTCTTTCTACAGCCTCCCAAAGTCCAATACTATCTGCCTGGGCCGCTGAGGACAGCCAGAGCCCATCTCAGCAATTGTGAACGTCCAGGGATTCCTCCCACCGCAAAGGTGCCAGGACCAAAAGCTCTTGCTGCTCTTCAAGTAGCCAGGCAACCCCATTCACAGCCCCACAAACGCTGGCGCTCTCTCTTTCTACAGCCTCCCAAAGTCCAATACTATCTGCCTGGGCCGCTGAGGACAGCCAGAGCCCAGCTCAGCAATTGTGAACGTCCAGGGATTCCTCCCACCGCAAAGGTGCCAGGACCAAAAGCTCTTGCTGCTCTTCAAGTAGCCAGGCAACCCCATTCACAGCCCCACAAACGCTGGCGCTCTCTCTTTCTACAGCCTCCCAAAGTCCAATACTATCTGCCTGGGCCGATGAGGACAGCTAGAGTGCAGCTCAGCAATTGGGAACGTCCAGGGATTCCTCCCACCGCAAAGGTGCCAGGACCAAAAGCTCTTGCTGCTCTTCAAGTAGCCAGGCAACCCCATTCACAGCCCCACAAACGCTGGCGCTCTCTCTTTCTACAGCCTCCCAAAGTCCAATACTATCTGCCTGGACCGCGAGAGTGCAGCCACAGCGTAGCTCAGCAATTTAAACGTCCAGGGATTCCTCCCACCGCAAAGGTGCCAGGACCAAAAGCTCTTGCTGCTCTTCAAGTAGCCAGGCAACCCCATTCACAGCCCCACAAACGCTGGCGCTCTCTCTTTCTACAGCCTCCCAAAGTCCAATACTATCTGCCTGGGCCGCTGAGTAGAGCTGGAGCCCAGCTCAGCAATTGCGAACGTCCAGGGATTCCTCCCACCGCAAAGGTGCCAGGACCAAAAGCTCTTGCTGCTCTTCAAGTAGCCAGGCAACCCCATTCACAGCCCCACAAACGCTGGCGCTCTCTCTTTCTACAGCCTCCCAAAGTCCAATACTATCTGCCTGGGCCGCTGAGTACAGCCGGAGCCCAGCTCAGCAATTGTGAACGTCCAGGGATTCCTCCCACCGCAAAGGTGCCAGGACCAAAAGCTCTTGCTGCTCTTCAAGTAGCCAGGCAACCCCATTCACAGCCCCACAAACGCTGGCGCTCTCTCTTTCTACAGCCTCCCAAAGTCCAATACTATCTGCCTGGGCCGCTGAGCTGGAGCCCAATTCAGCAATTGTGAACGTCCAGGGATTCCTCCCACCGCAAAGGTGCCAGGACCAAAAGCTCTTGCTGCTCTTCAAGTAGCCAGGCAACCCCATTCACAGCCCCACAAACGCTGGCGCTCTCTCTTTCTACAGCCTCCCAAAGTCCAATACTATCTGCCTGGGCCGCTGAGGACAGCCAGAGTGCAGCTCAGCAATTGCGAACGTCCAGGGATTCCTCCCACCGCAAAGGTGCCAGGACCAAAAGCTCTTGCTGCTCTTCAAGTAGCCAGGCAACCCCATTCACAGCCCCACAAACGCTGGCGCTCTCTCTTTCTACAGCCTCCCAAAGTCCAATACTATCTGCCTGGGCCGCTGAGGACAGCCAGAGTGCAGCTCAGCAATTGTGAACGTCCAGGGATTCCTCCCACCGCAAAGGTGCCAGGACCAAAAGCTCTTGCTGCTCTTCAAGTAGCCAGGCAACCCCATTCACAGCCCCACAAACGCTGGCGCTCTCTCTTTCTACAGCCTCCCAAAGTCCAATACTATCTGCCTGGACCGCGAGAGTGCAGCCACAGCGTAGCTCAGCAATTGTGAACGTCCAGGGATTCCTCCCACCGCAAAGGTGCCAGGACCAAAAGCTCTTGCTGCTCTTCAAGTAGCCAGGCAACCCCATTCACAGCCCCACAAACGCTGGCGCTCTCTCTTTCTACAGCCTCCCAAAGTCCAATACAATCTGCCTGGGCCGCTGAGGACAGCCAGAGTGCAGCTCAGCAATTGTGAACGTCCAGGGATTCCTCCCACCGCAAAGGTGCCAGGACCAAAAGCTCTTGCTGCTCTTCAAGTAGCCAGGCAACCCCATTCACAGCCCCACAAACGCTGGCGCTCTCTCTTTCTACAGCCTCCCAAAGTCCAATACTATCTGCCTGGGCCGCTGAGGACAGCCAGAGCCCAGCTCAGCAATTGTGAACGTCCAGGGATTCCTCCCACCGCAAAGGTGCCAGGACCAAAAGCTCTTGCTGCTCTTCAAGTAGCCAGGCAACCCCATTCACAGCCCCACAAACGCTGGCGCTCTCTCTTTCTACAGCCTCCCAAAGTCCAATACAATCTGCCTGGGCCGCTGAGGACAGCCAGAGTGCAGCTCAGCAATTGTGAACGTCCAGGGATTCCTCCCACCGCAAAGGTGCCAGGACCAAAAGCTCTTGCTGCTCTTCAAGTAGCCAGGCAACCCCATTCACAGCCCCACAAACGCTGGCGCTCTCTCTTTCTACAGCCTCCCAAAGTCCAATACTATCTGCCTGGGCCGCTGAGGACAGCCAGAGTGCAGCTCAGCAATTGTGAACGTCCAGGGATTCCTCCCACCGCAAAGGTGCCAGGACCAAAAGCTCTTGCTGCTCTTCAAGTAGCCAGGCAACCCCATTCACAGCCCCACAAACGCTGGCGCTCTCTCTTTCTAAAGCCTCCCAAAGTCCAAAACTATCTGCCTGGGCCGCTGAGGAGAACCGGAGTCCAGTTCAACAATTCTGAACGTCCAGGGATTCCTCCCACCGCAAAGGTGCCAGGACCAAAAGCTCTTGCTGCTCTTCAAGTAGCCAGGCAACCCCATTCACAGCCCCACAAACGCTGGCGCTCTCTCTTTCTAAAGCCTCCCAAAGTCCAAAACTATCTGCCTGGGCCGCTGAGGAGAACCGGAGTCCAGTTCAACAATTCTGAACGTCCAGGGATTCCTCCCACCGCAAAGGTGCCAGGACCAAAAGCTCTTGCTGCTCTTCAAGTAGCCAGGCAACCCCATTCACAGCCCCACAAACGCTGGCGCTCTCTCTTTCTACAGCCTCCCAAAGTCCAATACTATCTGCCTGGGCCGCTGAGGAGAACCGGAGTCCAGTTCAACAATTCTGAACGTCCAGGGATTCCTCCCACCGCAAAGGTGCCAGGACCAAAAGCTCTTGCTGCTCTTCAAGTAGCCAGGCAACCCCATTCACAGCCCCACAAACGCTGGCGCTCTCTCTTTCTACAGCCTCCCAAAGTCCAATACTATCTGCCTGGGCTGCAGAGTAGATTTGGAGACCAGCTCAGCAATTGTGAACGTCCAGGGATTCCTCCCACCGCAAAGGTGCCAGGACCAAAAGCTCTTGCTGCTCTTCAAGTAGCCAGGCAACCCCATTCACAGCCCCACAAACGCTGGCGCTCTCTCTTTCTACAGCCTCCCAAAGTCCAATACTATCTGCCTGGGCCGCTGAGGACAGCCAGAGTGCAGCTCAGCAATTGTGAACGTCCAGGGATTCCTCCCACCGCAAAGGTGCCAGGACCAAAAGCTCTTGCTGCTCTTCAAGTAGCCAGGCAACCCCATTCACAGCCCCACAAACGCTGGCGCTCTCTCTTTCTACAGCCTCCCAAAGTCCAATACTATCTGCCTGGGCCGCTGAGGAGAACCGGAGCCCAGCTCAGCAATTGCGAACGTCCAGGGATTCCTCCCACCGCAAAGGTGCCAGGACCAAAAGCTCTTGCTGCTCTTCAAGTAGCCAGGCAACCCCATTCACAGCCCCACAAACGCTGGCGCTCTCTCTTTCTACAGCCTCCCAAAGTCCAATACTATCTGCCTGGGCCGCTGAGCCAGAGCCCAGCTCAGCAATTGTGAACGTCCAGGGATTCCTCCCACCGCAAAGGTGCCAGGACCAAAAGCTCTTGCTGCTCTTCAAGTAGCCAGGCAACCCCATTCACAGCCCCACAAACGCTGGCGCTCTCTCTTTCTACAGCCTCCCAAAGTCCAATACTATCTGCCTGGGCCGCTGAGGAGAACCGGAGTCCAGTTCAACAATTCTGAACGTCCAGGGATTCCTCCCACCGCAAAGGTGCCAGGACCAAAAGCTCTTGCTGCTCTTCAAGTAGCCAGGCAACCCCATTCACAGCCCCACAAACGCTGGCGCTCTCTCTTTCTACAGCCTCCCAAAGTCCAATACTATCTGCCTGGGCCGCTGAGGACAGCCAGAGTGCAGCTCAGCAATTGGGAACGTCCAGGGATTCCTCCCACCGCAAAGGTGCCAGGACCAAAAGCTCTTGCTGCTCTTCAAGTAGCCAGGCAACCCCATTCACAGCCCCACAAACGCTGGCGCTCTCTCTTTCTGCAGCCTCCCAAAGTCCAATACTATCTGCCTGGACCGCGAGAGTGCAGCCACAGCGTAGCTCAGCAATTGTGAACGTCCAGGGATTCCTCCCACCGCAAAGGTGCCAGGACCAAAAGCTCTTGCTGCTCTTCAAGTAGCCAGGCAACCCCATTCACAGCCCCACAAACGCTGGCGCTCTCTCTTTCTACAGCCTCCCAAAGTCCAATACTATCTGCCTGGGCCGCTGAGGAGAACCGGAGTCCAGTTCAACAATTCTGAACGTCCAGGGATTCCTCCCACCGCAAAGGTGCCAGGACCAAAAGCTCTTGCTGCTCTTCAAGTAGCCAGGCAACCCCATTCACAGCCCCACAAACGCTGGCGCTCTCTCTTTCTAGAGCCTCCCAAAGTCCAAAACTATCTGCCTGGGCCGCTGAGGAGAACCGGAGTCCAGTTCAACAATTCTGAACGTCCAGGGATTCCTCCCACCGCAAAGGTGCCAGGACCAAAAGCTCTTGCTGCTCTTCAAGTAGCCAGGCAACCCCATTCACAGCCCCACAAACGCTGGCGCTCTCTCTTTCTACAGCCTCCCAAAGTCCAATACTATCTGCCTGGGCCGCTGAGGACAGCCAGAGTGCAGCTCAGCAATTGCGAACGTCCAGGGATTCCTCCCACCGCAAAGGTGCCAGGACCAAAAGCTCTTGCTGCTCTTCAAGTAGCCAGGCAACCCCATTCACAGCCCCACAAACGCTGGCGCTCTCTCTTTCTACAGCCTCCCAAAGTCCAATACTATCTGCCTGGGCCGCTGAGGACAGCCAGAGTGCAGCTCAGCAATTGTGAACGTCCAGGGATTCCTCCCACCGCAAAGGTGCCAGGACCAAAAGCTCTTGCTGCTCTTCAAGTAGCCAGGCAACCCCATTCACAGCCCCACAAATGCTGCATCTCTCTCTTTCAACAGCCTCCGAAAATCCCATAAAATTGGCTTGGACCGCGAGAGTGCAGCCACAACGTAGCTCAGCAATTGTGAACGTCCAGGGATTCCTCCCACCGCAAAGGTGCCAGGACCAAAAGCTCTTGCTGCTCTTCAAGTAGCCAGGCAACCCCATTCACAGCCCCACAAACGCTGGCGCTCTCTCTTTCTACAGCCTCCCAAAGTCCAATACTATCTGCCTGGGCCGCTGAGGACAGCCAGAGTGCAGCTCAGCAATTGTGAACGTCCAGGGATTCCTCCCACCGCAAAGGTGCCAGGACCAAAAGCTCTTGCTGCTCTTCAAGTAGCCAGGCAACCCCATTCACAGCCCCACAAACGCTGGCGCTCTCTCTTTCTACAGCCTCCCAAAGTCCAATACAATCTGCCTGGGCCGCTGAGGACAGCCAGAGCCCATCTCAGCAATTGCGAACGTCCAGGGATTCCTCCCACCGCAAAGGTGCCAGGACCAAAAGCTCTTGCTGCTCTTCAAGTAGCCAGGCAACCCCATTCACAGCCCCACAAACGCTGGCGCTCTCTCTTTCTACAGCCTCCCAAAGTCCAATACTATCTGCCTGGGCCGCTTCACCGGAGCCCAGGTCAACAATTGTGAACGTCCAGGGATTCCTCCCACCGCAAAGGTGCCAGGACCAAAAGCTCTTGCTGCTCTTCAAGTAGCCAGGCAACCCCATTCACAGCCCCACAAACGCTGGCGCTCTCTCTTTCTACAGCCTCCCAAAGTCCAATACAATCTGCCTGGGCCGCTGAGGACAGCCAGAGTGCAGCTCAGCAATTGTGAACGTCCAGGGATTCCTCCCACCGCAAAGGTGCCAGGACCAAAAGCTCTTGCTGCTCTTCAAGTAGCCAGGCAACCCCATTCACAGCCCCACAAACGCTGGCGCTCTCTCTTTCTACAGCCTCCCAAAGTCCAATACTATCTGCCTGGGCCGCTGAGGACAGCCAGAGTGCAGCTCAGCAATTGTGAACGTCCAGGGATTCCTCCCACCGCAAAGGTGCCAGGACCAAAAGCTCTTGCTGCTCTTCAAGTAGCCAGGCAACCCCATTCACAGCCCCACAAACGCTGGCGCTCTCTCTTTCTACAGCCTCCCAAAGTCCAATACTATCTGCCTGGGCCGCTGAGGACAGCTAGAGTGCAGCTCAGCAATTGTGAACGTCCAGGGATTCCTCCCACCGCAAAGGTGCCAGGACCAAAAGCTCTTGCTGCTCTTCAAGTAGCCAGGCAACCCCATTCACAGCCCCACAAACGCTGGCGCTCTCTCTTTCTAGAGACTCCCAAAGTCCAATAATATCTGCCTGGGCCCGATGAGGACAGCTAGAGCGTAGCTCAGCAATTGTGAACGTCCAGGGATTCCTCCCACCGCAAAGGTGCCAGGACCAAAAGCTCTTGCTGCTCTTCAAGTAGCCAGGCAACCCCATTCACAGCCCCACAAACGCTGGCGCTCTCTCTTTCTACAGCCTCCCAAAGTCCAATACTATCTGCCTGGGCCGCTGAGGACAGCCAGAGCCCAGCTCAGCAATTGTGAACGTCCAGGGATTCCTCCCACCGCAAAGGTGCCAGGACCAAAAGCTCTTGCTGCTCTTCAAGTAGCCAGGCAACCCCATTCACAGCCCCACAAACGCTGGCGCTCTCTCTTTCTAAAGCCTCCCAAAGTCCAAAACTATCTGCCTGGGCCGCTGAGGAGAACCGGAGTCCAGTTCAACAATTCTGAACGTCCAGGGATTCCTCCCACCGCAAAGGTGCCAGGACCAAAAGCTCTTGCTGCTCTTCAAGTAGCCAGGCAACCCCATTCACAGCCCCACAAACGCTGGCGCTCTCTCTTTCTAAAGCCTCCCAAAGTCCAAAACTATCTGCCTGGGCCGCTGAGGAGAACCGGAGTCCAGTTCAACAATTCTGAACGTCCAGGGATTCCTCCCACCGCAAAGGTGCCAGGACCAAAAGCTCTTGCTGCTCTTCAAGTAGCCAGGCAACCCCATTCACAGCCCCACAAACGCTGGCGCTCTCTCTTTCTACAGCCTCCCAAAGTCCAATACTATCTGCCTGGGCCGCTGCAGCCAGAGCCCGGCTCAGCAATTGTGAACGTCCAGGGATTCCTCCCACCGCAAAGGTGCCAGGACCAAAAGCTCTTGCTGCTCTTCAAGTAGCCAGGCAACCCCATTCACAGCCCCACAAACGCTGGCGCTCTCTCTTTCTACAGCCTCCCAAAGTCCAATACTATCTGCCTGGGCCGCTGAGAGCTGGAGCCCAATTCAGCAATTGTGAACTTCCAGGGATTCCTCCCACCGCAAAGGTGCCAGGACCAAAAGCTCTTGCTGCTCTTCAAGTAGCCAGGCAACCCCATTCACAGCCCCACAAACGCTGGCGCTCTCTCTTTCTACAGCCTCCCAAACTCCAACACAATCTGCCTGGGCCGCTGAGCTGGAGCCCAATTCAGCAATTGTGAACGTCCAGGGATTCCTCCCACCGCAAAGGTGCCAGGACCAAAAGCTCTTGCTGCTCTTCAAGTAGCCAGGCAACCCCATTCACAGCCCCACAAACGCTGGCGCTCTCTCTTTCTACAGCCTCCCAAAGTCCAATACTATCTGCCTGGGCCGCTGAGGACAGCCAGAGTCCAGTTCAACAATTGTGAACGTCCAGGGATTCCTCCCACCGCAAAGGTGCCAGGACCAAAAGCTCTTGCTGCTCTTCAAGTAGCCAGGCAACCCCATTCACAGCCCCACAAACGCTGGCGCTCTCTCTTTCTACAGCCTCCCAAAGTCCATTACTATCTGCCTGGGCCGCTGAGCCGGAGCCCATCTCAGCAATTGTGAACGTCCAGGGATTCCTCCCACCGCAAAGGTGCCAGGACCAAAAGCTCTTGCTGCTCTTCAAGTAGCCAGGCAACCCCATTCACAGCCCCACAAACGCTGGCGCTCTCTCTTTCTACAGCCTCCCAAACTCCAATACAATCTGCCTGGGCCGCTGAGGACAGCCAGAGTGCAGCTCAGCAATTGTGAACGTCCAGGGATTCCTCCCACCGCAAAGGTGCCAGGACCAAAAGCTCTTGCTGCTCTTCAAGTAGCCAGGCAACCCCATTCACAGCCCCACAAACGCTGGCGCTCTCTCTTTCTACAGCCTCCCAAAGTCCAATACTATCTGCCTGGGCCGCTGAGGACAGCCAGAGCCCATCTCAGCAATTGTGAACGTCCAGGGATTCCTCCCACCGCAAAGGTGCCAGGACCAAAAGCTCTTGCTGCTCTTCAAGTAGCCAGGCAACCCCATTCACAGCCCCACAAACGCTGGCGCTCTCTCTTTCTAAAGCCTCCCAAAGTCCAAAACTATCTGCCTGGGCCGCTGAGGAGAACCGGAGTCCAGTTCAACAATTCTGAACGTCCAGGGATTCCTCCCACCGCAAAGGTGCCAGGACCAAAAGCTCTTGCTGCTCTTCAAGTAGCCAGGCAACCCCATTCACAGCCCCACAAACGCTGGCGCTCTCTCTTTCTACAGCCTCCCAAAGTCCAATACAATCTCCCTGACTGGGTTGCAGAGTAGAGTTGGAGACCAGCTCAGCAATTGTGAACGTCCAGGGATTCCTCCCACCGCAAAGGTGCCAGGACCAAAAGCTCTTGCTGCTCTTCAAGTAGCCAGGCAACCCCATTCACAGCCCCACAAACGCTGGCGCTCTCTCTTTCTACAGCCTCCCAAAGTCCAATACTATCTGCCTGGGCCGCTGAGGACAGCCAGAGTGCAGCTCAGCAATTGGGAACGTCCAGGGATTCCTCCCACCGCAAAGGTGCCAGGACCAAAAGCTCTTGCTGCTCTTCAAGTAGCCAGGCAACCCCATTCACAGCCCCACAAACGCTGGCGCTCTCTCTTTCTAAAGCCTCCCAAAGTCCAAAACTATCTGCCTGGGCCGCTGAGGAGAACCGGAGTCCAGTTCAACAATTCTGAACGTCCAGGGATTCCTCCCACCGCAAAGGTGCCAGGACCAAAAGCTCTTGCTGCTCTTCAAGTAGCCAGGCAACCCCATTCACAGCCCCACAAACGCTGGCGCTCTCTCTTTCTACAGCCTCCCAAAGTCCAATACTATCTGCCTGGGCCGCTGAGCCAGAGCCCGGCTCAGCAATTGTGAACGTCCAGGGATTCCTCCCACCGCAAAGGTGCCAGGACCAAAAGCTCTTGCTGCTCTTCAAGTAGCCAGGCAACCCCATTCACAGCCCCACAAACGCTGGCGCTCTCTCTTTCTACAGCCTCCCAAAGTCCAATACTATCTGCCTGGGCCGCTGAGGACAGCCAGAGTGCAGCTCAGCAATTGTGAACGTCCAGGGATTCCTCCCACCGCAAAGGTGCCAGGACCAAAAGCTCTTGCTGCTCTTCAAGTAGCCAGGCAACCCCATTCACAGCCCCACAAACGCTGGCGCTCTCTCTTTCTACAGCCTCCCAAAGTCCAATACTATCTGCCTGGGCCGCTGAGGACAGCCAGAGTGCAGCTCAGCAATTGTGAACGTCCAGGGATTCCTCCCACCGCAAAGGTGCCAGGACCAAAAGCTCTTGCTGCTCTTCAAGTAGCCAGGCAACCCCATTCACAGCCCCACAAACGCTGGCGCTCTCTCTTTCTACAGCCTCCCAAAGTCCAATACTATCTGCCTGGGCCGCTGAGGACAGCTAGAGTGCAGCTCAGCAATTGGGAACGTCCAGGGATTCCTCCCACCGCAAAGGTGCCAGGACCAAAAGCTCTTGCTGCTCTTCAAGTAGCCAGGCAACCCCATTCACAGCCCCACAAACGCTGGCGCTCTCTCTTTCTACAGCCTCCCAAAGTCCAATACTATCTGCCTGGGCCGCTGAGGACAGCTAGAGTGCAGCTCAGCAATTGGGAACGTCCAGGGATTCCTCCCACCGCAAAGGTGCCAGGACCAAAAGCTCTTGCTGCTCTTCAAGTAGCCAGGCAACCCCATTCACAGCCCCACAAACGCTGGCGCTCTCTCTTTCTACAGCCTCCCAAAGTCCAATACTATCTGCCTGGGCCGCTGAGGACAGCCAGAGTGCAGCTCAGCAATTGTGAACGTCCAGGGATTCCTCCCACCGCAAAGGTGCCAGGACCAAAAGCTCTTGCTGCTCTTCAAGTAGCCAGGCAACCCCATTCACAGCCCCACAAACGCTGGCGCTCTCTCTTTCTACAGCCTCCCAAAGTCCAATACTATCTGCCTGGGCCGCTGAGGACAGCCAGAGCCCAGCTCAGCAATTGTGAACGTCCAGGGATTCCTCCCACCGCAAAGGTGCCAGGACCAAAAGCTCTTGCTGCTCTTCAAGTAGCCAGGCAACCCCATTCACAGCCCCACAAACGCTGGCGCTCTCTCTTTCTACAGCCTCCCAAAGTCCAATACTATCTGCCTGGGCCGCTAAGCCAGAGCCCAGCTCAGCAATTGTGAACGTCCAGGGATTCCTCCCACCGCAAAGGTGCCAGGACCAAAAGCTCTTGCTGCTCTTCAAGTAGCCAGGCAACCCCATTCACAGCCCCACAAACGCTGGCGCTCTCTCTTTCTACAGCCTCCCAAAGTCCAATACTATCTGCCTGGGCCGCTGAGGACAGCCAGAGCCCGGCTCAGCAATTGTGAACGTCCAGGGATTCCTCCCACCGCAAAGGTGCCAGGACCAAAAGCTCTTGCTGCTCTTCAAGTAGCCAGGCAACCCCATTCACAGCCCCACAAACGCTGGCGCTCTCTCTTTCTACAGCCTCCCAAAGTCCAATACTATCTGCCTGGGCCGCTGAGGACAGCCAGAGTGCAGCTCAGCAATTGGGAACGTCCAGGGATTCCTCCCACCGCAAAGGTGCCAGGACCAAAAGCTCTTGCTGCTCTTCAAGTAGCCAGGCAACCCCATTCACAGCCCCACAAACGCTGGCGCTCTCTCTTTCTAAAGCCTCCCAAAGTCCAAAACTATCTGCCTGGGCCGCTGAGGAGAACCGGAGTCCAGTTCAACAATTCTGAACGTCCAGGGATTCCTCCCACCGCAAAGGTGCCAGGACCAAAAGCTCTTGCTGCTCTTCAAGTAGCCAGGCAACCCCATTCACAGCCCCACAAACGCTGGCGCTCTCTCTTTCTACAGCCTCCCAAAGTCCAATACAATCTCCCTGACTGGGTTGCAGAGTAGAGTTGGAGACCAGCTCAGCAATTGTGAACGTCCAGGGATTCCTCCCACCGCAAAGGTGCCAGGACCAAAAGCTCTTGCTGCTCTTCAAGTAGCCAGGCAACCCCATTCACAGCCCCACAAACGCTGGCGCTCTCTCTTTCTACAGCCTCCCAAAGTCCAATACTATCTGCCTGGGCCGCTGAGGACAGCCAGAGTGCAGCTCAGCAATTGGGAACGTCCAGGGATTCCTCCCACCGCAAAGGTGCCAGGACCAAAAGCTCTTGCTGCTCTTCAAGTAGCCAGGCAACCCCATTCACAGCCCCACAAACGCTGGCGCTCTCTCTTTCTAAAGCCTCCCAAAGTCCAAAACTATCTGCCTGGGCCGCTGAGGAGAACCGGAGTCCAGTTCAACAATTCTGAACGTCCAGGGATTCCTCCCACCGCAAAGGTGCCAGGACCAAAAGCTCTTGCTGCTCTTCAAGTAGCCAGGCAACCCCATTCACAGCCCCACAAACGCTGGCGCTCTCTCTTTCTACAGCCTCCCAAAGTCCAATACTATCTGCCTGGGCCGCTGAGCCAGAGCCCGGCTCAGCAATTGTGAACGTCCAGGGATTCCTCCCACCGCAAAGGTGCCAGGACCAAAAGCTCTTGCTGCTCTTCAAGTAGCCAGGCAACCCCATTCACAGCCCCACAAACGCTGGCGCTCTCTCTTTCTACAGCCTCCCAAAGTCCAATACTATCTGCCTGGGCCGCTGAGGACAGCCAGAGTGCAGCTCAGCAATTGTGAACGTCCAGGGATTCCTCCCACCGCAAAGGTGCCAGGACCAAAAGCTCTTGCTGCTCTTCAAGTAGCCAGGCAACCCCATTCACAGCCCCACAAACGCTGGCGCTCTCTCTTTCTACAGCCTCCCAAAGTCCAATACTATCTGCCTGGGCCGCTGAGGACAGCCAGAGTGCAGCTCAGCAATTGTGAACGTCCAGGGATTCCTCCCACCGCAAAGGTGCCAGGACCAAAAGCTCTTGCTGCTCTTCAAGTAGCCAGGCAACCCCATTCACAGCCCCACAAACGCTGGCGCTCTCTCTTTCTACAGCCTCCCAAAGTCCAATACTATCTGCCTGGGCCGCTGAGGACAGCCAGAGTGCAGCTCAGCAATTGCGAACGTCCAGGGATTCCTCCCACCGCAAAGGTGCCAGGACCAAAAGCTCTTGCTGCTCTTCAAGTAGCCAGGCAACCCCATTCACAGCCCCACAAACGCTGGCGCTCTCTCTTTCTACAGCCTCCCAAAGTCCAATACTATCTGCCTGGGCCGCTGAGGACAGCCAGAGTGCAGCTCAGCAATTGTGAACGTCCAGGGATTCCTCCCACCGCAAAGGTGCCAGGACCAAAAGCTCTTGCTGCTCTTCAAGTAGCCAGGCAACCCCATTCACAGCCCCACAAACGCTGGCGCTCTCTCTTTCTACAGCCTCCCAAAGTCCAATACTATCTGCCTGGGCCGCTGAGGACAGCCAGAGTGCAGCTCAGCAATTGTGAACGTCCAGGGATTCCTCCCACCGCAAAGGTGCCAGGACCAAAAGCTCTTGCTGCTCTTCAAGTAGCCAGGCAACCCCATTCACAGCCCCACAAACGCTGGCGCTCTCTCTTTCTACAGCCTCCCAAAGTCCAATACTATCTGCCTGGGCTGCTGAGTGCAGCCAGAGCCTGGCTCAGCAATTGTGAACGTCCAGGGATTCCTCCCACCGCAAAGGTGCCAGGACCAAAAGCTCTTGCTGCTCTTCAAGTAGCCAGGCAACCCCATTCACAGCCCCACAAACGCTGGCGCTCTCTCTTTCTACAGCCTCCCAAACTCCAATAAAATCGGCTAGGACCGCTAGAGTGCAGACACAGCGTAGCTCAGTAATTGTGAACGTCCAGGGATTCCTCCCACCGCAAAGGTGCCAGGACCAAAAGCTCTTGCTGCTCTTCAAGTAGCCAGGCAACCCCATTCACAGCCCCACAAACGCTGGCGCTCTCTCTTTCTACAGCCTCCCAAAGTCCAATACTATCTGCCTGGGCCGCTGAGGACAGCCAGAGTGCAGCTCAGCAATTGTGAACGTCCAGGGATTCCTCCCACCGCAAAGGTGCCAGGACCAAAAGCTCTTGCTGCTCTTCAAGTAGCCAGGCAACCCCATTCACAGCCCCACAAACGCTGGCGCTCTCTCTTTCTACAGCCTCCCAAAGTCCAATACTATCTGCCTGGGCCGCTGAGGAGAACCGGAGCCCAGCTCAGCAATTGCGAACGTCCAGGGATTCCTCCCACCGCAAAGGTGCCAGGACCAAAAGCTCTTGCTGCTCTTCAAGTAGCCAGGCAACCCCATTCACAGCCCCACAAACGCTGGCGCTCTCTCTTTCTACAGCCTCCCAAAGTCCAATACTATCTGCCTGGGCCGATGAGGACAGCTAGAGTGCAGCTCAGCAATTGGGAACGTCCAGGGATTCCTCCCACCGCAAAGGTGCCAGGACCAAAAGCTCTTGCTGCTCTTCAAGTAGCCAGGCAACCCCATTCACAGCCCCACAAACGCTGGCGCTCTCTCTTTCTACAGCCTCCCAAAGTCCAATACTATCTGCCTGGGCCGCTGAGGACAGCCAGAGTGCAGCTCAGCAATTGGGAACGTCCAGGGATTCCTCCCACCGCAAAGGTGCCAGGACCAAAAGCTCTTGCTGCTCTTCAAGTAGCCAGGCAACCCCATTCACAGCCCCACAAACGCTGGCGCTCTCTCTTTCTACAGCCTCCCAAAGTCCAATACTATCTGCCTGGGCCGCTGAGGACAGCTAGAGTGCAGCTCAGCAATTGGGAACGTCCAGGGATTCCTCCCACCGCAAAGGTGCCAGGACCAAAAGCTCTTGCTGCTCTTCAAGTAGCCAGGCAACCCCATTCACAGCCCCACAAATGCTGCATCTCTCTCTTTCAACAGCCTCCCAAACTCCCATAAAATTGGCTTGGACCGCGAGAGTGCAGCCACAGCGTAGCTCAGCAATTGTGAACGTCCAGGGATTCCTCCCACCGCAAAGGTGCCAGGACCAAAAGCTCTTGCTGCTCTTCAAGTAGCCAGGCAACCCCATTCACAGCCCCACAAACGCTGGCGCTCTCTCTTTCTAGAGCCTCCCAAAGTCCAATACTATCTGCCTGGGCCGCTGAGCTGGAGCCCAATTCAGCAATTGTGAACGTCCAGGGATTCCTCCCACCGCAAAGGTGCCAGGACCAAAAGCTCTTGCTGCTCTTCAAGTAGCCAGGCAACCCCATTCACAGCCCCACAAACGCTGGCGCTCTCTCTTTCTACAGCCTCCCAAACTCCAATACAATCTGCCTGGGCCGCTGAGGACAGCCAGAGTGCAGCTCAGCAATTGTGAACGTCCAGGGATTCCTCCCACCGCAAAGGTGCCAGGACCAAAAGCTCTTGCTGCTCTTCAAGTAGCCAGGCAACCCCATTCACAGCCCCACAAACGCTGGCGCTCTCTCTTTCTACAGCCTCCCAAAGTCCAATACTATCTGCCTGGGCCGCTGAGGAGAATCGGAGCCCAATTCAGCAATTGTGAACGTCCAGGGATTCCTCCCACCGCAAAGGTGCCAGGACCAAAAGCTCTTGCTGCTCTTCAAGTAGCCAGGCAACCCCATTCACAGCCCCACAAACGCTGGCGCTCTCTCTTTCTACAGCCTCCCAAAGTCCAATACTATCTGCCTGCGCCGCTGAGGACAGCCAGAGTGCAGCTCAGCAATTGTGAACGTCCAGGGATTCCTCCCACCGCAAAGGTGCCAGGACCAAAAGCTCTTGCTGCTCTTCAAGTAGCCAGGCAACCCCATTCACAGCCCCACAAACGCTGGCGCTCTCTCTTTCTACAGCCTCCCAAAGTCCAATACTATCTGCCTGGGCCGCTGAGCCGGAGCCCAGCTCAGCAATTGCGAACGTCCAGGGATTCCTCCCACCGCAAAGGTGCCAGGACCAAAAGCTCTTGCTGCTCTTCAAGTAGCCAGGCAACCCCATTCACAGCCCCACAAACGCTGGCGCTCTCTCTTTCTACAGCCTCCCAAAGTCCAATACTATCTGCCTGGGCCGCTGAGGACAGCCAGAGTGCAGCTCAGCAATTGTGAACGTCCAGGGATTCCTCCCACCGCAAAGGTGCCAGGACCAAAAGCTCTTGCTGCTCTTCAAGTAGCCAGGCAACCCCATTCACAGCCCCACAAACGCTGGCGCTCTCTCTTTCTACAGCCTCCCAAAGTCCAATACTATCTGCCTGGGCCGCTGAGGACAGCCAGAGTGCAGCTCAGCAATTGGGAACGTCCAGGGATTCCTCCCACCGCAAAGGTGCCAGGACCAAAAGCTCTTGCTGCTCTTCAAGTAGCCAGGCAACCCCATTCACAGCCCCACAAACGCTGGCGCTCTCTCTTTCGACAGCCTCCCAAAGTCCAATACTATCTGCCTGGGCCGCTGAGGACAGCCAGAGTGCAGCTCAGCAATTGGGAACGTCCAGGGATTCCTCCCACCGCAAAGGTGCCAGGACCAAAAGCTCTTGCTGCTCTTCAAGTAGCCAGGCAACCCCATTCACAGCCCCACAAAAGCTGGCGCTCTATCTTTCGACAGCCTCCCAAAGTCCAATACTATCTGTCTGCACCGCTGAGGACAGCCAGAGTGCAGCTCAGCAATTGTGAACGTCCAGGGATTCCTGCCACCGCAAAGGTGCCAGGACCAAAAGCTCTTGCTGCTCTTCAAGTAGCCAGGCAACCCCATTCACAGCCCCACAAACACTGGGCCTCTCTATTTCTACAGCCTCCCAATGTCCGAAAATATCTGCCTAGGCCGCTGAGCTGGAGCTTGGCTCAGCAATTGTGAACGTCCAGGGATTCCTCCCACCGCAAAGGTGCCAGGACCAAAAGCTCTTGCTGCTCTTCAAGTAGCCAGGCAACCCCATTCACAGCCCCACAAACGCTGGCGCTCTCTCTTTCTACAGCCTCCCAAAGTCCAATACTATCTGCCTGGGCCGCTGAGGACAGCCAGAGTGCAGCTCAGCAATTGGGAACGTCCAGGGATTCCTCCCACCGCAAAGGTGCCAGGACCAAAAGCTCTTGCTGCTCTTCAAGTAGCCAGGCAACCCCATTCACAGCCCCACAAACGCTGGCGCTCTCTCTTTCTACAGCCTCCCAAAGTCCAATACTATCTGCCTGGGCCGCTGAGGACAGCCAGGGTGCAGCTCAGCAATTGCGAACGTCCAGGGATTCCTCCCACCGCAAAGGTGCCAGGACCAAAAGCTCTTGCTGCTCTTCAAGTAGCCAGGCAACCCCATTCACAGCCCCACAAACGCTGGGGCTCTCTCTTTCTAAAGCCTCCCAAAGTCCAAAACTATCTGCCTGGGCCGCTGAGGAAAACCGGAATCCAGTTCAACAATTCTGAACGTCCAGGGACTCCTCCCACCGCAAAGGTGCCAGGACCAAAAGCTCTTGCTGCTCTTCAAGTAGCCAGGCAACCCCATTCACAGCCCCACAAACGCTGGCGCTCTCTCTTTCTACAGCCTCCCAAAGTCCAATACTATCTGCCTGGGCCGCTGAGGACAGCCAGAGTGCAGCTCAGCAATTGTGAACGTCCAGGGATTCCTCCCACCGCAAAGGTGCCAGGACCAAAAGCTCTTGCTGCTCTTCAAGTAGCCAGGCAACCCCATTCACAGCCCCACAAACGCTGGCGCTCTCTCTTTCTACAGCCTCCCAAAGTCCAACACTATCTGCCTGGGCCGCTGAGCCGGAGCCCAATTCAGCAATTGTGAACGTCCAGGGATTCCTCCCACCGCAAAGGTGCCAGGACCAAAAGCTCTTGCTGCTCTTCAAGTAGCCAGGCAACCCCATTCACAGCCCCACAAACGCTGGCGCTCTCTCTTTCTACAGCCTCCCAAAGTCCAATACAATCTGCCTGGGCCGCTGAGGACAGCCAGAGTGCAGCTCAGCAATTGCGAACGTCCAGGGATTCCTCCCACCGCAAAGGTGCCAGGACCAAAAGCTCTTGCTGCTCTTCAAGTAGCCAGGCAACCCCATTCACAGCCCCAAAACGCTGGCGCTCTCTCTCTCCAGAGACTCCCAAAGTCCCATAAAATCTGCCTCGACCGCTGAGTGGATCTGGAGCCCGGCTCAGCAATTGCGTACGTCCAGGGATTCCTCCCACGGCAAAGGTGCCAGGACCAAAAGCTCTTGCTGCTCTTCAAGTAGACAGGCAACCCCATTCACAGCCCCACAAACGCTGGCGCTCTCTCTTTCTACAGCCTCCCAAAGTCCAATACTATCTGCCTGGGCCGCTGAGGACAGCCAGAGTGCAGCTCAGCAATTGTGAACGTCCAGGGATTCCTCCCACCGCAAAGGTGCCAGGACCAAAAGCTCTTGCTGCTCTTCAAGTAGCCAGGCAACCCCATTCACAGCCCCACAAACGCTGGCGCTCTCTCTTTCTACAGCCTCCCAAAGTCCAATACTATCTGCCTGGGCCGCTGAGGACAGCCAGAGTGCAGCTCAGCAATTGTGAACGTCCAGGGATTCCTCCCACCGCAAAGGTGCCAGGACCAAAAGCTCTTGCTGCTCTTCAAGTAGCCAGGCAACCCCATTCACAGCCCCACAAACGCTGGCGCTCTCTCTTTCTACAGCCTCCCAAAGTCCAATACTATCTGCCTGGGCCGCTGAGGACAGCCAGAGTGCAGCTCAGCAATTGTGAACGTCCAGGGATTCCTCCCACCGCAAAGGTGCCAGGACCAAAAGCTCTTGCTGCTCTTCAAGTAGCCAGGCAACCCCATTCACAGCCCCACAAACGCTGGCGCTCTCTCTTTCTACAGCCTCCCAAAGTCCAATACTATCTGCCTGGGCCGCTGAGGACAGCCAGAGCTCAGCTCAGCAATTGTGAACGTCCAGGGATTCCTCCCACCGCAAAGGTGCCAGGACCAAAAGCTCTTGCTGCTCTTCAAGTAGCCAGGCAACCCCATTCACAGCCCCACAAACGCTGGCGCTCTCTCTTTCTACAGCCTCCCAAAGTCCAATACTATCTGCCTGGGCCGCTGAGGACAGCCAGAGCCCAGCTCAGCAATTGTGAACGTCCAGGGATTCCTCCCACCGCAAAGGTGCCAGGACCAAAAGCTCTTGCTGCTCTTCAAGTAGCCAGGCAACCCCATTCACAGCCCCACAAACGCTGGCGCTCTCTCTTTCTACAGCCTCCCAAAGTCCAATACTATCTGCCTGGGCCGCTGAGGACAGCCAGAGTGCAGCTCAGCAATTGTGAACGTCCAGGGATTCCTCCCACCGCAAAGGTGCCAGGACCAAAAGCTCTTGCTGCTCTTCAAGTAGCCAGGCAACCCCATTCACAGCCCCACAAACGCTGGCGCTCTCTCTTTCTACAGCCTCCCAAAGTCCAATACTATCTGCCTGGGCCGCTGAGGACAGCCAGAGCCCATCTCAGCAATTGTGAACGTCCAGGGATTCCTCCCACCGCAAAGGTGCCAGGACCAAAAGCTCTTGCTGCTCTTCAAGTAGCCAGGCAACCCCATTCACAGCCCCACAAACGCTGGCGCTCTCTCTTTCTACAGCCTCCCAAAGTCCAATACTATCTGCCTGGGCCGCTGAGGACAGCCAGAGTGCAGCTCAGCAATTGTGAACGTCCAGGGATTCCTCCCACCGCAAAGGTGCCAGGACCAAAAGCTCTTGCTGCTCTTCAAGTAGCCAGGCAACCCCATTCACAGCCCCACAAACGCTGGCGCTCTCTCTTTCTACAGCCTCCCAAAGTCCAATACTATCTGCCTGGGCCGCTGAGGACAGCTAGAGTGCAGCTCAGCAATTGTGAACGTCCAGGGATTCCTCCCACCGCAAAGGTGCCAGGACCAAAAGCTCTTGCTGCTCTTCAAGTAGCCAGGCAACCCCATTCACAGCCCCACAAACGCTGGCGCTCTCTCTTTCTACAGCCTCCCAAAGTCCAATACTATCTGCCTGGGCCGCTGAGGACAGCTAGAGTGCAGCTCAGCAATTGGGAACGTCCAGGGATTCCTCCCACCGCAAAGGTGCCAGGACCAAAAGCTCTTGCTGCTCTTCAAGTAGCCAGGCAACCCCATTCACAGCCCCACAAACGCTGGCGCTCTCTCTTTCTACAGCCTCCCAAAGTCCAATACTATCTGCCTGGGCCGCTGAGGACAGCCAGAGTGCAGCTCAGCAATTGTGAACGTCCAGGGATTCCTCCCACCGCAAAGGTGCCAGGACCAAAAGCTCTTGCTGCTCTTCAAGTAGCCAGGCAACCCCATTCACAGCCCCACAAACGCTGGCGCTCTCTCTTTCTACAGCCTCCCAAAGTCCAATACTATCTGCCTGGGCCGCTGAGGACAGCTAGAGTGCAGCTCAGCAATTGGGAACGTCCAGGGATTCCTCCCACCGCAAAGGTGCCAGGACCAAAAGCTCTTGCTGCTCTTCAAGTAGCCAGGCAACCCCATTCACAGCCCCACAAACGCTGGCGCTCTCTCTTTCTACAGCCTCCCAAAGTCCAATACTATCTGCCTGGGCCGCTGAGGACAGCCAGAGTGCAGCTCAGCAATTGTGAACGTCCAGGGATTCCTCCCACCGCAAAGGTGCCAGGACCAAAAGCTCTTGCTGCTCTTCAAGTAGCCAGGCAACCCCATTCACAGCCCCACAAACGCTGGCGCTCTCTCTTTCTACAGCCTCCCAAAGTCCAATACTATCTGCCTGGGCCGCTGAGGACAGCCAGAGTGCAGCTCAGCAATTGTGAACGTCCAGGGATTCCTCCCACCGCAAAGGTGCCAGGACCAAAAGCTCTTGCTGCTCTTCAAGTAGCCAGGCAACCCCATTCACAGCCCCACAAACGCTGGCGCTCTCTCTTTCTACAGCCTCCCAAAGTCCAATACTATCTGCCTGGGCCGCTGAGGACAGCCAGAGTGCAGCTCAGCAATTGTGAACGTCCAGGGATTCCTCCCACCGCAAAGGTGCCAGGACCAAAAGCTCTTGCTGCTCTTCAAGTAGCCAGGCAACCCCATTCACAGCCCCACAAACGCTGGCGCTCTCTCTTTCTACAGCCTCCCAAAGTCCAATACTATCTGCCTGGGCCGCTGAGGACAGCCAGAGTGCAGCTCAGCAATTGTGAACGTCCAGGGATTCCTCCCACCGCAAAGGTGCCAGGACCAAAAGCTCTTGCTGCTCTTCAAGTAGCCAGGCAACCCCATTCACAGCCCCACAAACGCTGGCGCTCTCTCTTTCTACAGCCTCCCAAAGTCCAATACTATCTGCCTGGGCCGCTGAGGACAGCCAGAGTGCAGCTCAGCAATTGCGAACGTCCAGGGATTCCTCCCACCGCAAAGGTGCCAGGACCAAAAGCTCTTGCTGCTCTTCAAGTAGCCAGGCAACCCCATTCACAGCCCCACAAACGCTGGCGCTCTCTCTTTCTACAGCCTCCCAAAGTCCAATACTATCTGCCTGGGCCGCTGAGGACAGCCAGAGTGCAGCTCAGCAATTGTGAACGTCCAGGGATTCCTCCCACCGCAAAGGTGCCAGGACCAAAAGCTCTTGCTGCTCTTCAAGTAGCCAGGCAACCCCATTCACAGCCCCACAAACGCTGGCGCTCTCTCTTTCTACAGCCTCCCAAAATCCAATAGTATCTGCCTGGGCCGCTGAGGAGAATCGGAGTCCAGTTCAACAATTGTGAACGTCCAGGGATTCCTCCCACCGCAAAGGTGCCAGGACCAAAAGCTCTTGCTGCTCTTCAAGTAGCCAGGCAACCCCATTCACAGCCCCACAAACGCTGGCGCTCTCTCTTTCTACAGCCTCCCAAAGTCCAATACTATCTGCCTGGGCCGCTGAGGACAGCCAGAGTGCAGCTCAGCAATTGTGAACGTCCAGGGATTCCTCCCACCGCAAAGGTGCCAGGACCAAAAGCTCTTGCTGCTCTTCAAGTAGCCAGGCAACCCCATTCACAGCCCCACAAACGCTGGCGCTCTCTCTTTCTACAGCCTCCCAAAGTCCAATACTATCTGCCTGGGCCGCTGAGGACAGCCAGAGTGCAGCTCAGCAATTGTGAACGTCCAGGGATTCCTCCCACCGCAAAGGTGCCAGGACCAAAAGCTCTTGCTGCTCTTCAAGTAGCCAGGCAACCCCATTCACAGCCCCACAAACGCTGGCGCTCTCTCTTTCTACAGCCTCCCAAAGTCCAATACTATCTGCCTGGGCCGCTGAGGACAGCCAGAGTGCAGCTCAGCAATTGTGAACGTCCAGGGATTCCTCCCACCGCAAAGGTGCCAGGACCAAAAGCTCTTGCTGCTCTTCAAGTAGCCAGGCAACCCCATTCACAGCCCCACAAACGCTGGCGCTCTCTCTTTCTACAGCCTCCCAAAGTCCAATACTATCTGCCTGGGCCGCTGAGGACAGCCAGAGCCCAGCTCAGCAATTGTGAACGTCCAGGGATTCCTCCCACCGCAAAGGTGCCAGGACCAAAAGCTCTTGCTGCTCTTCAAGTAGCCAGGCAACCCCATTCACAGCCCCACAAACGCTGGCGCTCTCTCTTTCTACAGCCTCCCAAAGTCCAATACTATCTGCCTGGGCCGCTGAGGACAGCCAGAGCCCAGCTCAGCAATTGTGAACGTCCAGGGATTCCTCCCACCGCAAAGGTGCCAGGACCAAAAGCTCTTGCTGCTCTTCAAGTAGCCAGGCAACCCCATTCACAGCCCCACAAACGCTGGCGCTCTCTCTTTCTACAGCCTCCCAAAGTCCAATACTATCTGCCTGGGCCGCTGAGGACAGCCAGAGTGCAGCTCAGCAATTGGGAACGTCCAGGGATTCCTCCCACCGCAAAGGTGCCAGGACCAAAAGCTCTTGCTGCTCTTCAAGTAGCCAGGCAACCCCATTCACAGCCCCACAAACGCTGGCGCTCTCTCTTTCTAGAGCCTCCCAAAGTCCAAAACTATCTGCCTGGGCCGCTGAGGAGAACCGGAGTCCAGTTCAACAATTCTGAACGTCCAGGGATTCCTCCCACCGCAAAGGTGCCAGGACCAAAAGCTCTTGCTGCTCTTCAAGTAGCCAGGCAACCCCATTCACAGCCCCACAAACGCTGGCGCTCTCTCTTTCTACAGCCTCCCAAAGTCCAATACTATCTGCCTGGGCCGCTGAGGACAGCCAGAGTGCAGCTCAGCAATTGCGAACGTCCAGGGATTCCTCCCACCGCAAAGGTGCCAGGACCAAAAGCTCTTGCTGCTCTTCAAGTAGCCAGGCAACCCCATTCACAGCCCCACAAACGCTGGCGCTCTCTCTTTCTACAGCCTCCCAAAGTCCAATACTATCTGCCTGGGCCGCTGAGGACAGCCAGAGTGCAGCTCAGCAATTGTGAACGTCCAGGGATTCCTCCCACCGCAAAGGTGCCAGGACCAAAAGCTCTTGCTGCTCTTCAAGTAGCCAGGCAACCCCATTCACAGCCCCACAAACGCTGGCGCTCTCTCTTTCTACAGCCTCCCAAAGTCCAATACTATCTGCCTGGGCCGCTGAGGACAGCCAGAGTGCAGCTCAGCAATTGTGAACGTCCAGGGATTCCTCCCACCGCAAAGGTGCCAGGACCAAAAGCTCTTGCTGCTCTTCAAGTAGCCAGGCAACCCCATTCACAGCCCCACAAACGCTGGCGCTCTCTCTTTCTACAGCCTCCCAAAGTCCAATACTATCTGTCTGCACCGCTGAGGACAGCCAGAGTGCAGCTCAGCAATTGTGAACGTCCAGGGATTCCTCCCACCGCAAAGGTGCCAGGACCAAAAGCTCTTGCTGCTCTTCAAGTAGCCAGGCAACCCCATTCACAGCCCCACAAACGCTGGCGCTCTCTCTTTCTACAGCCTCCCAAAGTCCAACACTATCTGCCTGGGCCGCTGAGCTGGAGCCCAATTCAGCAATTGTGAACGTCCAGGGATTCCTCCCACCGCAAAGGTGCCAGGACCAAAAGCTCTTGCTGCTCTTCAAGTAGCCAGGCAACCCCATTCACAGCCCCACAAACGCTGGCGCTCTCTCTTTCTACAGCCTCCCAAACTCCAATACTATCTGCCTGGGCCGCTGAGGACAGCCAGAGTGCAGCTCAGCAATTGCGAACGTCCAGGGATTCCTCCCACCGCAAAGGTGCCAGGACCAAAAGCTCTTGCTGCTCTTCAAGTAGCCAGGCAACCCCATTCACAGCCCCACAAACGCTGGCGCTCTCTCTTTCTACAGCCTCCCAAAGTCCAATACTATCTGCCTGGGCCGCTGAGGACAGCCAGAGTGCAGCTCAGCAATTGTGAACGTCCAGGGATTCCTCCCACCGCAAAGGTGCCAGGACCAAAAGCTCTTGCTGCTCTTCAAGTAGCCAGGCAACCCCATTCACAGCCCCACAAACGCTGGCGCTCTCTCTTTCTACAGCCTCCCAAAGTCCAATACTATCTGCCTGGGCCGCTGAGGACAGCCAGAGTGCAGCTCAGCAATTGTGAACGTCCAGGGATTCCTCCCACCGCAAAGGTGCCAGGACCAAAAGCTCTTGCTGCTCTTCAAGTAGCCAGGCAACCCCATTCACAGCCCCACAAACGCTGGCGCTCTCTCTTTCTACAGCCTCCCAAAGTCCAATACTATCTGCCTGGGCCGCTGAGGACAGCCAGAGTGCAGCTCAGCAATTGCGAACGTCCAGGGATTCCTCCCACCGCAAAGGTGCCAGGACCAAAAGCTCTTGCTGCTCTTCAAGTAGCCAGGCAACCCCATTCACAGCCCCACAAACGCTGGCGCTCTCTCTTTCTACAGCCTCCCAAAGTCCAATACTATCTGCCTGGGCCGCTGAGGACAGCCAGAGTGCAGCTCAGCAATTGTGAACGTCCAGGGATTCCTCCCACCGCAAAGGTGCCAGGACCAAAAGCTCTTGCTGCTCTTCAAGTAGCCAGGCAACCCCATTCACAGCCCCACAAACGCTGGCGCTCTCTCTTTCTACAGCCTCCCAAAGTCCAATACTATCTGCCTGGGCCGCTGAGGACAGCCAGAGTGCAGCTCAGCAATTGTGAACGTCCAGGGATTCCTCCCACCGCAAAGGTGCCAGGACCAAAAGCTCTTGCTGCTCTTCAAGTAGCCAGGCAACCCCATTCACAGCCCCACAAACGCTGGCGCTCTCTCTTTCTACAGCCTCCCAAAGTCCAATACTATCTGCCTGGGCCGCTGAGGACAGCCAGAGCCCAGCTCAGCAATTGTGAACGTCCAGGGATTCCTCCCACCGCAAAGGTGCCAGGACCAAAAGCTCTTGCTGCTCTTCAAGTAGCCAGGCAACCCCATTCACAGCCCCACAAACGCTGGCGCTCTCTCTTTCTACAGCCTCCCAAAGTCCAATACTATCTGCCTGGGCCGCTGAGGACAGCCAGAGTGCAGCTCAGCAATTGTGAACGTCCAGGGATTCCTCCCACCGCAAAGGTGCCAGGACCAAAAGCTCTTGCTGCTCTTCAAGTAGCCAGGCAACCCCATTCACAGCCCCACAAACGCTGGCGCTCTCTCTTTCTACAGCCTCCCAAAGTCCAATACTATCTGCCTGGGCCGCTGAGGACAGCCAGAGTGCAGCTCAGCAATTGTGAACGTCCAGGGATTCCTCCCACCGCAAAGGTGCCAGGACCAAAAGCTCTTGCTGCTCTTCAAGTAGCCAGGCAACCCCATTCACAGCCCCACAAACGCTGGCGCTCTCTCTTTCTACAGCCTCCCAAAGTCCAATACTATCTGCCTGGGCCGCTGAGGTCAGCCAGAGCCCAGCTCAGCAATTGTGAACGTCCAGGGATTCCTCCCACCGCAAAGGTGCCAGGACCAAAAGCTCTTGCTGCTCTTCAAGTAGCCAGGCAACCCCATTCACAGCCCCACAAACGCTGGCGCTCTCTCTTTCTACAGCCTCCCAAAGTCCAATACTATCTGCCTGGGCCGCTGAGGACAGCCAGAGCCCAGCTCAGCAATTGTGAACGTCCAGGGATTCCTCCCACCGCAAAGGTGCCAGGACCAAAAGCTCTTGCTGCTCTTCAAGTAGCCAGGCAACCCCATTCACAGCCCCACAAACGCTGGCGCTCTCTCTTTCTACAGCCTCCCAAAGTCCAATACTATCTGCCTGGGCCGCTGAGGACAGCCAGAGTGCAGCTCAGCAATTGTGAACGTCCAGGGATTCCTCCCACCGCAAAGGTGCCAGGACCAAAAGCTCTTGCTGCTCTTCAAGTAGCCAGGCAACCCCATTCACAGCCCCACAAACGCTGGCGCTCTCTCTTTCTACAGCCTCCCAAAGTCCAATACTATCTGCCTGGGCCGCTGAGGACAGCCAGAGTGCAGCTCAGCAATTGTGAACGTCCAGGGATTCCTCCCACCGCAAAGGTGCCAGGACCAAAAGCTCTTGCTGCTCTTCAAGTAGCCAGGCAACCCCATTCACAGCCCCACAAACGCTGGCGCTCTCTCTTTCTACAGCCTCCCAAAGTCCAATACTATCTGCCTGGGCCGCTGAGGACAGCCAGAGTGCAGCTCAGCAATTGTGAACGTCCAGGGATTCCTCCCACCGCAAAGGTGCCAGGACCAAAAGCTCTTGCTGCTCTTCAAGTAGCCAGGCAACCCCATTCACAGCCCCACAAACGCTGGCGCTCTCTCTTTCTACAGCCTCCCAAAGTCCAATACTATCTGCCTGGGCCGCTGAGGACAGCCAGAGTGCAGCTCAGCAATTGTGAACGTCCAGGGATTCCTCCCACCGCAAAGGTGCCAGGACCAAAAGCTCTTGCTGCTCTTCAAGTAGCCAGGCAACCCCATTCACAGCCCCACAAACGCTGGCGCTCTCTCTTTCTACAGCCTCCCAAAGTCCAATACTATCTGCCTGGGCCGCTGAGGACAGCCAGAGTGCAGCTCAGCAATTGTGAACGTCCAGGGATTCCTCCCACCGCAAAGGTGCCAGGACCAAAAGCTCTTGCTGCTCTTCAAGTAGCCAGGCAACCCCATTCACAGCCCCACAAACGCTGGCGCTCTCTCTTTCTACAGCCTCCCAAAGTCCAATACTATCTGCCTGGGCCGCTGAGGACAGCCAGAGTGCAGCTCAGCAATTGTGAACGTCCAGGGATTCCTCCCACCGCAAAGGTGCCAGGACCAAAAGCTCTTGCTGCTCTTCAAGTAGCCAGGCAACCCCATTCACAGCCCCACAAACGCTGGCGCTCTCTCTTTCTACAGCCTCCCAAAGTCCAATACTATCTGCCTGGGCCGCTGAGGACAGCCAGAGTGCAGCTCAGCAATTGTGAACGTCCAGGGATTCCTCCCACCGCAAAGGTGCCAGGACCAAAAGCTCTTGCTGCTCTTCAAGTAGCCAGGCAACCCCATTCACAGCCCCACAAACGCTGGCGCTCTCTCTTTCTACAGCCTCCCAAAGTCCAATACTATCTGCCTGGGCCGCTGAGGACAGCCAGAGTGCAGCTCAGCAATTGTGAACGTCCAGGGATTCCTCCCACCGCAAAGGTGCCAGGACCAAAAGCTCTTGCTGCTCTTCAAGTAGCCAGGCAACCCCATTCACAGCCCCACAAACGCTGGCGCTCTCTCTTTCTACAGCCTCCCAAAGTCCAATACTATCTGCCTGGGCCGCTGAAGACAGCCAGGGTGCAGCTCAGCAATTGAGAACGTCCAGGGATTCCTCCCACCGCAAAGGTGCCAGGACCAAAAGCTCTTGCTGCTCTTCAAGTAGCCAGGCAACCCCATTCACAGCCCCACAAACGCTGGCGCTCTCTCTTTCTAGAGCCTCCCAAAGTCCAATACTATCTGCCTGGGCCGCTGAAGACAGCCAGGGTGCAGCTCAGCAATTGCGAACGTCCAGGGATTCCTCCCACCGCAAAGGTGCCAGGACCAAAAGCTCTTGCTGCTCTTCAAGTAGCCAGGCAACCCCATTCACAGCCCCACAAACGCTGGCGCTCTCTCTTTCTACAGCCTCCCAAAGTCCAATACTATCTGCCTGGGCCGCTGAGGACAGACAGAGTGCAAAACAGCAATTGGGAACGTCCAGGGATTCCTCCCACCGCAAAGGTGCCAGGACCAAAAGCTCTTGCTGCTCTTCAAGTAGCCAGGCAACCCCATTCACAGCCCCACAAACGCTGGCGCTCTCTCTTTCTACAGCCTCCCAAAGTCCAATACTATCTGCCTGGGCCGCTGAGGACAGCCAGAGTGCAGCTCAGCAATTGTGAACGTCCAGGGATTCCTCCCACCGCAAAGGTGCCAGGACCAAAAGCTCTTGCTGCTCTTCAAGTAGCCAGGCAACCCCATTCACAGCCCCACAAACGCTGGGGCTCTCTCTTTCTAAAGCCTCCCAAAGTCCAAAACTATCTGCCTGGGCCGCTGAGCTGGAGCCCAATTCAGCAATTGTGAACGTCCAGGGATTCCTCCCACCGCAAAGGTGCCAGGACCAAAAGCTCTTGCTGCTCTTCAAGTAGCCAGGCAACCCCATTCACAGCCCCACAAACGCTGGCGCTCTCTCTTTCTACAGCCTCCCAAAGTCCAATACTATCTGCCTGGGCCGCTGAGGACAGCCAGGGTGCAGCTCAGCAATTGTGAACGTCCAGGGATTCCTCCCACCGCAAAGGTGCCAGGACCAAAAGCTCTTGCTGCTCTTCAAGTAGCCAGGCAACCCCATTCACAGCCCCACAAACGCTGGCGCTCTCTCTTTCTACAGCCTCCCAAACTCCAATACAATCTGCCTGGGCCACTGAGGACAGCCAGAGTGCAGCTCAGCAATTGTGAACGTCCAGGGACTCTTCCCACCGCAAAGGTGCCAGGACCAAAAGCTCTTGCTGCTCTTCAAGAAGCCAGGCAACCCCATTCACAGCCCCACAAACGCTGGCGCTCTCTCTTTCTACAGCCTCCCAAAGTCCATTACTATCTGCCTGGGCCGCTGAGCCGGAGCCCATCTCAGCAATTGTGAACGTCCAGGGATTCCTCCCACCGCAAAGGTGCCAGGACCAAAAGCTCTTGCTGCTCTTCAAGTAGCCAGGCAACCCCATTCACAGCCCCACAAACGCTGGCGCTCTCTCTTTCTACAGCCTCCCAAAGTCCAATACTATCTGCCTGGGCCGCTGAGGACAGCCAGAGTGCAGCTCAGCAATTGTGAACGTCCAGGGATTCCTCCCACCGCAAAGGTGCCAGGACCAAAAGCTCTTGCTGCTCTTCAAGTAGCCAGGCAACCCCATTCACAGCCCCACAAACGCTGGCGCTCTCTCTTTCTACAGCCTCCCAAAGTCCAATACTATCTGCCTGGGCCGCTGAGGACAGCCAGAGTGCAGCTCAGCAATTGTGAACGTCCAGGGATTCCTCCCACCGCAAAGGTGCCAGGACCAAAAGCTCTTGCTGCTCTTCAAGTAGCCAGGCAACCCCATTCACAGCCCCACAAACGCTGGCGCTCTCTCTTTCTACAGCCTCCCAAAGTCCAATACTATCTGCCTGGGCCGCTGAGGACAGCCAGAGCCCAGCTCAGCAATTGTGAACGTCCAGGGATTCCTCCCACCGCAAAGGTGCCAGGACCAAAAGCTCTTGCTGCTCTTCAAGTAGCCAGGCAACCCCATTCACAGCCCCACAAACGCTGGCGCTCTCTCTTTCTACAGCCTCCCAAAGTCCAATACTATCTGCCTGGGCCGCTGCAGCCAGAGCCCAGCTCAGCAATTGTGAACGTCCAGGGATTCCTCCCACCGCAAAGGTGCCAGGACCAAAAGCTCTTGCTGCTCTTCAAGTAGCCAGGCAACCCCATTCACAGCCCCACAAACGCTGGCGCTCTCTCTTTCTACAGCCTCCCAAAGTCCAATACTATCTGCCTGGGCCGCTGAGGACAGCCAGAGTGCACCTCAGCAATTGTGAACGTCCAGGGATTCCTCCCACCGCAAAGGTGCCAGGACCAAAAGCTCTTGCTGCTCTTCAAGAAGCCAGGCAACCCCATTCACAGCCCCACAAACGCTGGCGCTCTCTCTTTCTACAGCCTCCCAAAGTCCAATACTATCTGCCTGGGCCGCTGAGCCGGAGCCCATCTCAGCAATTGTGAACGTCCAGGGATTCCTCCCACCGCAAAGGTGCCAGGACCAAAAGCTCTTGCTGCTCTTCAAGTAGCCAGGCAACCCCATTCACAGCCCCACAAACGCTGGCGCTCTCTCTTTCGAGAGCCTCCCAAAGTCCAATACTATCTGCCTGGGCCACTGAAGACAGCCAGAGTGCAGATCAGCAATTGCGAACGTCCAGGGATTCCTCCCACCGCAAAGGTGCCAGGACCAAAAGCTCTTGCTGCTCTTCAAGTAGCCAGGCAACCCCATTCACAGCCCCACAAACGCTGGCGCTCTCTCTTTCTACAGCCTCCCAAAGTCCAATACTATCTGCCTGCGCCGCTGAGGACAGCCAGAGTGCAGCTCAGCAATTGTGAACGTCCAGGGATTCCTCCCACCGCAAAGGTGCCAGGACCAAAAGCTCTTGCTGCTCTTCAAGTAGCCAGGCAACCCCATTCACAGCCCCACAAACGCTGGCGCTCTCTCTTTCTACAGCCTCCCAAAGTCCAATACTATCTGCCTGGGCCGCTGAGGACAGCCAGAGTGCAGCTCAGCAATTGTGAACGTCCAGGGATTCCTCCCACCGCAAAGGTGCCAGGACCAAAAGCTCTTGCTGCTCTTCAAGTAGCCAGGCAACCCCATTCACAGCCCCACAAACGCTGGCGCTCTCTCTTTCTACAGCCTCCCAAAGTCCAATACTATCTGCCTGGGCCGCTGAGGACAGCCAGAGTGCAGCTCAGCAATTGTGAACGTCCAGGGATTCCTCCCACCGCAAAGGTGCCAGGACCAAAAGCTCTTGCTGCTCTTCAAGTAGCCAGGCAACCCCATTCACAGCCCCACAAACGCTGGCGCTCTCTCTTTCTACAGCCTCCCAAAGTCCAATACTATCTGCCTGGGCCGCTGAGGACAGCCAGAGTGCAGCTCAGCAATTGTGAACGTCCAGGGATTCCTCCCACCGCAAAGGTGCCAGGACCAAAAGCTCTTGCTGCTCTTCAAGTAGCCAGGCAACCCCATTCACAGCCCCACAAACGCTGGCGCTCTCTCTTTCTACAGCCTCCCAAAGTCCAATACTATCTGCCTGGGCCGCTGAGGACAGCCAGAGTGCAGCTCAGCAATTGTGAACGTCCAGGGATTCCTCCCACCGCAAAGGTGCCAGGACCAAAAGCTCTTGCTGCTCTTCAAGTAGCCAGGCAACCCCATTCACAGCCCCACAAACGCTGGCGCTCTCTCTTTCTACAGCCTCCCAAAGTCCAATACTATCTGCCTGGGCCGCTGAGGACAGCCAGAGTGCAGCTCAGCAATTGTGAACGTCCAGGGATTCCTCCCACCGCAAAGGTGCCAGGACCAAAAGCTCTTGCTGCTCTTCAAGTAGCCAGGCAACCCCATTCACAGCCCCACAAACGCTGGCGCTCTCTCTTTCTACAGCCTCCCAAAGTCCAATACTATCTGCCTGGGCCGCTGAGGACAGCCAGAGTGCAGCTCAGCAATTGTGAACGTCCAGGGATTCCTCCCACCGCAAAGGTGCCAGGACCAAAAGCTCTTGCTGCTCTTCAAGTAGCCAGGCAACCCCATTCACAGCCCCACAAACGCTGGCGCTCTCTCTTTCTACAGCCTCCCAAAGTCCAATACTATCTGCCTGGGCCGCTGAGGACAGCCAGAGTGCAGCTCAGCAATTGTGAACGTCCAGGGATTCCTCCCACCGCAAAGGTGCCAGGACCAAAAGCTCTTGCTGCTCTTCAAGTAGCCAGGCAACCCCATTCACAGCCCCACAAACGCTGGCGCTCTCTCTTTCTACAGCCTCCCAAAGTCCAATACTATCTGCCTGGGCCGCTGAGGACAGCCAGAGTGCAGCTCAGCAATTGTGAACGTCCAGGGATTCCTCCCACCGCAAAGGTGCCAGGACCAAAAGCTCTTGCTGCTCTTCAAGTAGCCAGGCAACCCCATTCACAGCCCCACAAACGCTGGCGCTCTCTCTTTCTACAGCCTCCCAAAGTCCAATACTATCTGCCTGGGCCGCTGAGGACAGCCAGAGTGCAGCTCAGCAATTGTGAACGTCCAGGGATTCCTCCCACCGCAAAGGTGCCAGGACCAAAAGCTCTTGCTGCTCTTCAAGTAGCCAGGCAACCCCATTCACAGCCCCACAAACGCTGGCGCTCTCTCTTTCTACAGCCTCCCAAAGTCCAATACTATCTGCCTGGGCCGCTGAGGACAGCCAGAGTGCAGCTCAGCAATTGTGAACGTCCAGGGATTCCTCCCACCGCAAAGGTGCCAGGACCAAAAGCTCTTGCTGCTCTTCAAGTAGCCAGGCAACCCCATTCACAGCCCCACAAACGCTGGCGCTCTCTCTTTCTACAGCCTCCCAAACTCCAACACTATCTGCCTGGGCCGCTGAGCTGGAGCCCAATTCAGCAATTGTGAACGTCCAGGGATTCCTCCCACCGCAAAGGTGCCAGGACCAAAAGCTCTTGCTGCTCTTCAAGTAGCCAGGCAACCCCATTCACAGCCCCACAAACGCTGGCGCTCTCTCTTTCTACAGCCTCCCAAAGTCCAATACTATCTGCCTGGGCCGCTGAGGACAGCCAGAGTGCAGCTCAGCAATTGTGAACGTCCAGGGATTCCTCCCACCGCAAAGGTGCCAGGACCAAAAGCTCTTGCTGCTCTTCAAGTAGCCAGGCAACCCCATTCACAGCCCCACAAACGCTGGCGCTCTCTCTTTCTACAGCCTCCCAAAGTCCAATACTATCTGCCTGGGCCGCTGAGGACAGCCAGAGTGCAGCTCAGCAATTGTGAACGTCCAGGGATTCCTCCCACCGCAAAGGTGCCAGGACCAAAAGCTCTTGCTGCTCTTCAAGTAGCCAGGCAACCCCATTCACAGCCCCACAAACGCTGGCGCTCTCTCTTTCTACAGCCTCCCAAACTCCAATACAATCTGCCTGGGCCGCTGAGGACAGCCAGAGTGCACCTCAGCAATTGGGAACGTCCAGGGATTCCTCCCACCGCAAAGGTGCCAGGACCAAAAGCTCTTGCTGCTCTTCAAGTAGCCAGGCAACCCCATTCACAGCCCCACAAACGCTGGCGCTCTCTCTTTCTACAGCCTCCCAAAGTCCAATACTATCTGCCTGGGCCGCTGAGGACAGCCAGAGTGCAGCTCAGCAATTGTGAACGTCCAGGGATTCCTCCCACCGCAAAGGTGCCAGGACCAAAAGCTCTTGCTGCTCTTCAAGTAGCCAGGCAACCCCATTCACAGCCCCACAAACGCTGGCGCTCTCTCTTTCTACAGCCTCCCAAACTCCAATACTATCTGCCTGGGCCGCTGAGGACAGCCAGAGTGCAGCTCAGCAATTGTGAACGTCCAGGGATTCCTCCCACCGCAAAGGTGCCAGGACCAAAAGCTCTTGCTGCTCTTCAAGTAGCCAGGCAACCCCATTCACAGCCCCACAAACGCTGGCGCTCTCTCTTTCTACAGCCTCCCAAAGTCCAATACTATCTGCCTGGGCCGCTGAGGACAGCCAGAGTGCAGCTCAGCAATTGTGAACGTCCAGGGATTCCTCCCACCGCAAAGGTGCCAGGACCAAAAGCTCTTGCTGCTCTTCAAGTAGCCAGGCAACCCCATTCACAGCCCCACAAACGCTGGCGCTCTCTCTTTCTACAGCCTCCCAAAGTCCAATACTATCTGCCTGGGCCGCTGAGGACAGCCAGAGTGCAGCTCAGCAATTGGGAACGTCCAGGGATTCCTCCCACCGCAAAGGTGCCAGGACCAAAAGCTCTTGCTGCTCTTCAAGTAGCCAGGCAACCCCATTCACAGCCCCACAAACGCTGGCGCTCTCTCTTTCTACAGCCTCCCAAAGTCCAATACTAGCTGCCTGGGGCACTGAGGACAGCCAGGGTTCAGGTCAGCAATTGTGAACAACCAGGGATTCCTCCCACCGCAAAGGTGCCAGGACCAAAAGCTCTTGCTGCTCTTCAAGTAGCCAGGCAACCCCATTCACAGCCCCACAAACGCTGGCGCTCTCTCTTTCTACAGCCTCCCAAAGTCCAATACTATCTGCCTGGGCCGCTGAGGACAGCCAGAGTGCAGCTCAGCAATTGTGAACGTCCAGGGATTCCTCCCACCGCAAAGGTGCCAGGACCAAAAGCTCTTGCTGCTCTTCAAGTAGCCAGGCAACCCCATTCACAGCCCCACAAACGCTGGCGCTCTCTCTTTCTACAGCCTCCCAAAGTCCAATAATATCTGCCTGGGCCGCGTAACCGGAGCCCAGCTCAGCAATTGCGAACGTCCAGGGATTCCTCCCACCGCAAAGGTGCCAGGACCAAAAGCTCTTGCTGCTCTTCAAGTAGCCAGGCAACCCCATTCACAGCCCCACAAACGCTGGCGCTCTCTCTTTCTACAGCCTCCCAAAGTCCAATACTATCTGCCTGGGCCGCTGAGCTTGAGCCCAGCTCAGCAATTGTGAACGTCCAGGGATTCCTCCCACCGCAAAGGTGCCAGGACCAAAAGCTCTTGCTGCTCTTCAAGTAGCCAGGCAACCCCATTCACAGCCCCACAAACGCTGGCGCTCTCTCTTTCTACAGCCTCCCAAAGTCCAATACTATCTGCCTGGGCCGCTGAAGACAGCCAGAGCCCAGCTCAGCAATTGTGAACGTCCAGGGATTCCTCCCACCGCAAAGGTGCCAGGACCAAAAGCTCTTGCTGCTCTTCAAGTAGCCAGGCAACCCCATTCACAGCCCCACAAACGCTGGCGCTCTCTCTTTCTACAGCCTCCCAAAGTCCAATACTATCTGCCTGGGCCGCTGAGGACAGCCAGAGTGCAGCTCAGCAATTGTGAACGTCCAGGGATTCCTCCCACCGCAAAGGTGCCAGGACCAAAAGCTCTTGCTGCTCTTCAAGTAGCCAGGCAACCCCATTCACAGCCCCACAAACGCTGGCGCTCTCTCTTTCTACAGCCTCCCAAAGTCCAATACTATCTGCCTGGGCCGCTGAGGACAGCCAGAGTGCAGCTCAGCAATTGTGAACGTCCAGGGATTCCTCCCACCGCAAAGGTGCCAGGACCAAAAGCTCTTGCTGCTCTTCAAGTAGCCAGGCAACCCCATTCACAGCCCCACAAACGCTGGCGCTCTCTCTTTCTACAGCCTCCCAAACTCCAATACAATCTGCCTGGGCCGCTGAGGACAGCCAGAGTGCAGCTCAGCAATTGTGAACGTCCAGGGATTCCTCCCACCGCAAAGGTGCCAGGACCAAAAGCTCTTGCTGCTCTTCAAGTAGCCAGGCAACCCCATTCACAGCCCCACAAACGCTGGCGCTCTCTCTTTCTACAGCCTCCCAAAGTCCAATACTATCTGCCTCGGCCGCTGAAGACAGCCAGAGTGCAGCTCAGCAATTGTGAACGTCCAGGGATTCCTCCCACCGCAAAGGTGCCAGGACCAAAAGCTCTTGCTGCTCTTCAAGTAGCCAGGCAACCCCATTCACAGCCCCACAAACGCTGGCGCTCTCTCTTTCTACAGCCTCCCAAAGTCCAATACTATCTGCCTGGGCCGCTGAGGACAGCCAGAGTGCAGCTCAGCAATTGTGAACGTCCAGGGATTCCTCCCACCGCAAAGGTGCCAGGACCAAAAGCTCTTGCTGCTCTTCAAGTAGCCAGGCAACCCCATTCACAGCCCCACAAACGCTGGCGCTCTCTCTTTCTACAGCCTCCCAAAGTCCAATACTATCTGCCTGGGCCGCTGAGCTGGAGCCCAGCTCAGCAATTGTGAACGTCCAGGGATTCCTCCCACCGCAAAGGTGCCAGGACCAAAAGCTCTTGCTGCTCTTCAAGTAGCCAGGCAACCCCATTCACAGCCCCACAAACGCTGGCGCTCTCTCTTTCTACAGCCTCCCAAAGTCCAATACTATCTGCCTGGGCCGCTGAGGAGAACCGGAGTCCAGTTCAACAATTGTGAACGTCCAGGGATTCCTCCCACCGCAAAGGTGCCAGGACCAAAAGCTCTTGCTGCTCTTCAAGTAGCCAGGCAACCCCATTCACAGCCCCACAAACGCTGGCGCTCTCTCTTTCTACAGCCTCCCAAAGTCCAATACTATCTGCCTGGGCCGCTGAGGACAGCCAGAGTGCAGCTCAGCAATTGTGAACGTCCAGGGATTCCTCCCACCGCAAAGGTGCCAGGACCAAAAGCTCTTGCTGCTCTTCAAGTAGCCAGGCAACCCCATTCACAGCCCCACAAACGCTGGCGCTCTCTCTTTCTACAGCCTCCCAAAGTCCAATACTATCTGCCTGGGCCGCTGAGGACAGCCAGAGTGCAGCTCAGCAATTGTGAACGTCCAGGGATTCCTCCCACCGCAAAGGTGCCAGGACCAAAAGCTCTTGCTGCTCTTCAAGTAGCCAGGCAACCCCATTCACAGCCCCACAAACGCTGGCGCTCTCTCTTTCTACAGCCTCCCAAAGTCCAATACTATCTGCCTGGGCCGCTGAGGACAGCCAGAGTGCAGCTCAGCAATTGTGAACGTCCAGGGATTCCTCCCACCGCAAAGGTGCCAGGACCAAAAGCTCTTGCTGCTCTTCAAGTAGCCAGGCAACCCCATTCACAGCCCCACAAACGCTGGCGCTCTCTCTTTCTACAGCCTCCCAAAGTCCAATACTATCTGCCTGGGCCGCTTCACCGGAGCCCAGCTCAGCAATTGCGAACGTCCAGGGATTCCTCCCACCGCAAAGGTGCCAGGACCAAAAGCTCTTGCTGCTCT
The DNA here is from genome assembly GCF_047370975.1 of Nipponia nippon. Lineage (NCBI taxonomy): Eukaryota > Metazoa > Chordata > Aves > Pelecaniformes > Threskiornithidae > Nipponia > Nipponia nippon. Next base: position 12,460,031 of record NW_028262358.1, on the reverse strand, counting down.
TCAAGTAGCCAGGCAACCCCATTCACAGCCCCACAAACGCTGGCGCTCTCTCTTTCTACAGCCTCCCAAACTCCAATACAATCTGCCTGGGCCGCTGAGGACAGCCAGAGTGCAGCTCAGCAATTGTGAACGTCCAGGGATTCCTCCCACCGCAAAGGTGCCAGGACCAAAAGCTCTTGCTGCTCTTCAAGTAGCCAGGCAACCCCATTCACAGCCCCACAAACGCTGGCGCTCTCTCTTTCTACAGCCTCCCAAAGTCCAATACTATCTGCCTGGGCCGCTGAGGACAGCCAGAGTGCAGCTCAGCAATTGTGAACGTCCAGGGATTCCTCCCACCGCAAAGGTGCCAGGACCAAAAGCTCTTGCTGCTCTTCAAGTAGCCAGGCAACCCCATTCACAGCCCCACAAACGCTGGCGCTCTCTCTTTCTACAGCCTCCCAAAGTCCAATACTATCTGCCTGGGCCGCTGAGGACAGCCAGAGTGCAGCTCAGCAATTGTGAACGTCCAGGGATTCCTCCCACCGCAAAGGTGCCAGGACCAAAAGCTCTTGCTGCTCTTCAAGTAGCCAGGCAACCCCATTCACAGCCCCACAAACGCTGGCGCTCTCTCTTTCTACAGCCTCCCAAAGTCCAATACTATCTGCCTGGGCCGCTGAGGACAGCCAGAGTGCAGCTCAGCAATTGTGAACGTCCAGGGATTCCTCCCACCGCAAAGGTGCCAGGACCAAAAGCTCTTGCTGCTCTTCAAGTAGCCAGGCAACCCCATTCACAGCCCCACAAACGCTGGCGCTCTCTCTTTCTACAGCCTCCCAAAGTCCAATACTATCTGCCTGGGCCGCTGAGGACAGCCAGAGCCCAGCTCAGCAATTGCGAACGTCCAGGGATTCCTCCCACCGCAAAGGTGCCAGGACCAAAAGCTCTTGCTGCTCTTCAAGTAGCCAGGCAACCCCATTCACAGCCCCACAAACGCTGGCGCTCTCTCTTTCTACAGCCTCCCAAAGTCCAATACTATCTGCCTGGGCCGCTGAGGGCAGCCAGAGCCCAGCTCAGCAATTGTGAACGTCCAGGGATTCCTCCCACCGCAAAGGTGCCAGGACCAAAAGCTCTTGCTGCTCTTCAAGTAGCCAGGCAACCCCATTCACAGCCCCACAAACGCTGGCGCTCTCTCTTTCTACAGCCTCCCAAAGTCCAATACTATCTGCCTGGGCCGCTGAGCCGGAGCCCAGCTCAGCAATTGCGAACGTCCAGGGATTCCTCCCACCGCAAAGGTGCCAGGACCAAAAGCTCTTGCTGCTCTTCAAGTAGCCAGGCAACCCCATTCACAGCCCCACAAACGCTGGCGCTCTCTCTTTCTACAGCCTCCCAAAGTCCAATACTATCTGCCTGGGCCGCTGAGGACAGCCAGAGTGCAGCTCAGCAATTGTGAACGTCCAGGGATTCCTCCCACCGCAAAGGTGCCAGGACCAAAAGCTCTTGCTGCTCTTCAAGTAGCCAGGCAACCCCATTCACAGCCCCACAAACGCTGGCGCTCTCTCTTTCTACAGCCTCCCAAAGTCCAATACTATCTGCCTGGGCCGCTGAGCCAGAGCCGGGCTCAGCAATTGTGAACGTCCAGGGATTCCTCCCACCGCAAAGGTGCCAGGACCAAAAGCTCTTGCTGCTCTTCAAGTAGCCAGGCAACCCCATTCACAGCCCCACAAACGCTGGCGCTCTCTCTTTCTACAGCCTCCCAAAGTCCAATACTATCTGCCTGGGCCGCTGAGGACAGCCAGAGTGCAGCTCAGCAATTGTGAACGTCCAGGGATTCCTCCCACCGCAAAGGTGCCAGGACCAAAAGCTCTTGCTGCTCTTCAAGTAGCCAGGCAACCCCATTCACAGCCCCACAAACGCTGGCGCTCTCTCTTTCTACAGCCTCCCAAAGTCCAATACTATCTGCCTGGGCCGCTGAGGACAGCCAGAGTGCAGCTCAGCAATTGTGAACGTCCAGGGATTCCTCCCACCGCAAAGGTGCCAGGACCAAAAGCTCTTGCTGCTCTTCAAGTAGCCAGGCAACCCCATTCACAGCCCCACAAACGCTGGCGCTCTCTCTTTCTACAGCCTCCCAAAGTCCAATACTATCTGCCTGGGCCGCTGAGGACAGCCAGAGTGCAGCTCAGCAATTGGGAACGTCCAGGGATTCCTCCCACCGCAAAGGTGCCAGGACCAAAAGCTCTTGCTGCTCTTCAAGTAGCCAGGCAACCCCATTCACAGCCCCACAAACGCTGATGCTCTCTCTTTCTGTAGCCTCCCAAAATCCAATAGTATCTGCCTGGGCCGCTGAGGAGAATCGGAGTCCAGTTCAACAATTGTGAACGTCCAGGGACTCCTCCCACCGCAAAGGTGCCAGGACCAAAAGCTCTTGCTGCTCTTCAAGTAGCCAGGCAACCCCATTCACAGCCCCACAAACGCTGGCGCTCTCTCTTTCTACAGCCTCCCAAAGTCCAATACTATCTGCCTGGGCCGCTGAGGACAGCCAGAGTGCAGCTCAGCAATTGTGAACGTCCAGGGATTCCTCCCACCGCAAAGGTGCCAGGACCAAAAGCTCTTGCTGCTCTTCAAGTAGCCAGGCAACCCCATTCACAGCCCCACAAACGCTGGCGCTCTCTCTTTCTACAGCCTCCCAAAGTCCAATACTATCTGCCTGGGCCGCTGAGGACAGCCAGAGTGCAGCTCAGCAATTGTGAACGTCCAGGGATTCCTCCCACCGCAAAGGTGCCAGGACCAAAAGCTCTTGCTGCTCTTCAAGTAGCCAGGCAACCCCATTCACAGCCCCACAAACGCTGGCGCTCTCTCTTTCTACAGCCTCCCAAAGTCCAATACTATCTGCCTGGGCCGCTGAGGACAGCCAGAGTGCAGCTCAGCAATTGTGAACGTCCAGGGATTCCTCCCACCGCAAAGGTGCCAGGACCAAAAGCTCTTGCTGCTCTTCAAGTAGCCAGGCAACCCCATTCACAGCCCCACAAACGCTGGCGCTCTCTCTTTCTACAGCCTCCCAAAGTCCAATACAATCTGCCTGGGCCGCTGAGGACAGCCAGAGTGCAGCTCAGCAATTGTGAACGTCCAGGGATTCCTCCCACCGCAAAGGTGCCAGGACCAAAAGCTCTTGCTGCTCTTCAAGTAGCCAGGCAACCCCATTCACAGCCCCACAAACGCTGGCGCTCTCTCTTTCTACAGCCTCCCAAAGTCCAATACTATCTGCCTGGGCCGCTGAGGACAGCCAGAGTGCAGCTCAGCAATTGTGAACGTCCAGGGATTCCTCCCACCGCAAAGGTGCCAGGACCAAAAGCTCTTGCTGCTCTTCAAGTAGCCAGGCAACCCCATTCACAGCCCCACAAACGCTGGCGCTCTCTCTTTCTACAGCCTCCCAAAGTCCAATACTATCTGCCTGGGCCGCTGAAGACAGCCAGAGCCCAGCTCAGCAATTGTGAACGTCCAGGGATTCCTCCCACCGCAAAGGTGCCAGGACCAAAAGCTCTTGCTGCTCTTCAAGTAGCCAGGCAACCCCATTCACAGCCCCACAAACGCTGGCGCTCTCTCTTTCTACAGCCTCCCAAAGTCCAATACTATCTGCCTGGGCCGCTGAGGACAGCCAGAGCCGGGCTCAGCAATTGTGAACGTCCAGGGATTCCTCCCACCGCAAAGGTGCCAGGACCAAAAGCTCTTGCTGCTCTTCAAGTAGCCAGGCAACCCCATTCACAGCCCCACAAACGCTGGCGCTCTCTCTTTCTACAGCCTCCCAAACTCCAACACTATCTGCCTGGGCCGCTGAGCTGGAGCCCAATTCAGCAATTGTGAACGTCCAGGGATTCCTCCCACCGCAAAGGTGCCAGGACCAAAAGCTCTTGCTGCTCTTCAAGTAGCCAGGCAACCCCATTCACAGCCCCACAAACGCTGGCGCTCTCTCTTTCTACAGCCTCCCAAAGTCCAATACTATCTGCCTGGGCCGCTGAGGACAGCCAGAGTGCAGCTCAGCAATTGTGAACGTCCAGGGATTCCTCCCACCGCAAAGGTGCCAGGACCAAAAGCTCTTGCTGCTCTTCAAGTAGCCAGGCAACCCCATTCACAGCCCCACAAACGCTGGCGCTCTCTCTTTCTACAGCCTCCCAAAGTCCAATACAATCTGCCTGGGCCGCTGAGGACAGCCAGAGTGCAGCTCAGCAATTGCGAACGTCCAGGGATTCCTCCCACCGCAAAGGTGCCAGGACCAAAAGCTCTTGCTGCTCTTCAAGTAGCCAGGCAACCCCATTCACAGCCCCACAAACGCTGGCGCTCTCTCTTTCTACAGCCTCCCAAAGTCCAATACTATCTGCCTCGGCCGCTGAAGACAGCCAGGGTGCAGCTCAGCAATTGAGAACGTCCAGGGATTCCTCCCACCGCAAAGGTGCCAGGACCAAAAGCTCTTGCTGCTCTTCAAGTAGCCAGGCAACCCCATTCACAGCCCCACAAACGCTGGCGCTCTCTCTTTCTACAGCCTCCCAAAGTCCAATACTATCTGCCTGGGCCGCTGAGGACAGCCAGAGTGCAGCTCAGCAATTGGGAACGTCCAGGGATTCCTCCCACCGCAAAGGTGCCAGGACCAAAAGCTCTTGCTGCTCTTCAAGTAGCCAGGCAACCCCATTCACAGCCCCACAAACGCTGGCGCTCTCTCTTTCTACAGCCTCCCAAAGTCCAATACTATCTGCCTGGGCCGCTGAGGACAGCCAGAGTGCAGCTCAGCAATTGTGAACGTCCAGGGATTCCTCCCACCGCAAAGGTGCCAGGACCAAAAGCTCTTGCTGCTCTTCAAGTAGCCAGGCAACCCCATTCACAGCCCCACAAACGCTGGCGCTCTCTCTTTCTACAGCCTCCCAAAGTCCAATACTATCTGCCTGGGCCGCTGAAGACAGCCAGAGCCCAGCTCAGCAATTGTGAACGTCCAGGGATTCCTCCCACCGCAAAGGTGCCAGGACCAAAAGCTCTTGCTGCTCTTCAAGTAGCCAGGCAACCCCATTCACAGCCCCACAAACGCTGGCGCTCTCTCTTTCTACAGCCTCCCAAAGTCCAATACTATCTGCCTGGGCCGCTGAGGACAGCCAGAGCCCAGCTCAGCAATTGTGAACGTCCAGGGATTCCTCCCACCGCAAAGGTGCCAGGACCAAAAGCTCTTGCTGCTCTTCAAGTAGCCAGGCAACCCCATTCACAGCCCCACAAACGCTGGCGCTCTCTCTTTCTACAGCCTCCCAAAGTCCAATACTATCTGCCTGGGGCCCTGAGGACAGCCAGGAGCCCATCTCAGCAATTGTGAACGTCCAGGGATTCCTCCCACCGCAAAGGTGCCAGGACCAAAAGCTCTTGCTGCTCTTCAAGTAGCCAGGCAACCCCATTCACAGCCCCACAAACGCTGGCGCTCTCTCTTTCTACAGCCTCCCAAAGTCCAATACTATCTGCCTGGGCCGCTGAGGACAGCCAGAGCCCAGCTCAGCAATTGTGAACGTCCAGGGATTCCTCCCACCGCAAAGGTGCCAGGACCAAAAGCTCTTGCTGCTCTTCAAGTAGCCAGGCAACCCCATTCACAGCCCCACAAACGCTGGCGCTCTCTCTTTCTACAGCCTCCCAAAGTCCAATACTATCTGCCTGGGCCGCTGAGGACAGCCAGAGTGCAGCTCAGCAATTGTGAACGTCCAGGGATTCCTCCCACCGCAAAGGTGCCAGGACCAAAAGCTCTTGCTGCTCTTCAAGTAGCCAGGCAACCCCATTCACAGCCCCACAAACGCTGGCGCTCTCTCTTTCTACAGCCTCCCAAAGTCCAATACTATCTGCCTGGGCCGCTGAGGACAGCCAGAGCCCATCTCAGCAATTGTGAACGTCCAGGGATTCCTCCCACCGCAAAGGTGCCAGGACCAAAAGCTCTTGCTGCTCTTCAAGTAGCCAGGCAACCCCATTCACAGCCCCACAAACGCTGGCGCTCTCTCTTTCTACAGCCTCCCAAAGTCCAATACTATCTGCCTGGGCCGCTGAGGACAGCCAGAGTGCAGCTCAGCAATTGTGAACGTCCAGGGATTCCTCCCACCGCAAAGGTGCCAGGACCAAAAGCTCTTGCTGCTCTTCAAGTAGCCAGGCAACCCCATTCACAGCCCCACAAACGCTGGCGCTCTCTCTTTCTACAGCCTCCCAAAGTCCAATACTATCTGCCTGGGCCGCTGAGGACAGCCAGAGTGCAGCTCAGCAATTGTGAACGTCCAGGGATTCCTCCCACCGCAAAGGTGCCAGGACCAAAAGCTCTTGCTGCTCTTCAAGTAGCCAGGCAACCCCATTCACAGCCCCACAAACGCTGGCGCTCTCTCTTTCTACAGCCTCCCAAAGTCCAATACTATCTGCCTGGGCCGCTGAGGACAGCCAGAGTGCAGCTCAGCAATTGTGAACGTCCAGGGATTCCTCCCACCGCAAAGGTGCCAGGACCAAAAGCTCTTGCTGCTCTTCAAGTAGCCAGGCAACCCCATTCACAGCCCCACAAACGCTGGCGCTCTCTCTTTCTACAGCCTCCCAAAGTCCAATACTATCTGCCTGGGCCGCTGAGGACAGCCAGAGTGCAGCTCAGCAATTGTGAACGTCCAGGGATTCCTCCCACCGCAAAGGTGCCAGGACCAAAAGCTCTTGCTGCTCTTCAAGTAGCCAGGCAACCCCATTCACAGCCCCACAAACGCTGGCGCTCTCTCTTTCTACAGCCTCCCAAAGTCCAATACTATCTGCCTGGGCCGCTGAGGACAGCCAGAGTGCAGCTCAGCAATTGTGAACGTCCAGGGATTCCTCCCACCGCAAAGGTGCCAGGACCAAAAGCTCTTGCTGCTCTTCAAGTAGCCAGGCAACCCCATTCACAGCCCCACAAACGCTGGCGCTCTCTCTTTCTACAGCCTCCCAAAGTCCAATACTATCTGCCTGGGCCGCTGAGGACAGCCAGAGTGCAGCTCAGCAATTGTGAACGTCCAGGGATTCCTCCCACCGCAAAGGTGCCAGGACCAAAAGCTCTTGCTGCTCTTCAAGTAGCCAGGCAACCCCATTCACAGCCCCACAAACGCTGGCGCTCTCTCTTTCTACAGCCTCCCAAAGTCCAATACTATCTGCCTGGGCCGCTGAGGACAGCCAGAGTGCAGCTCAGCAATTGTGAACGTCCAGGGATTCCTCCCACCGCAAAGGTGCCAGGACCAAAAGCTCTTGCTGCTCTTCAAGTAGCCAGGCAACCCCATTCACAGCCCCACAAACGCTGGCGCTCTCTCTTTCTACAGCCTCCCAAAGTCCAATACTATCTGCCTGGGCCGCTGAGGACAGCCAGAGTGCAGCTCAGCAATTGTGAACGTCCAGGGATTCCTCCCACCGCAAAGGTGCCAGGACCAAAAGCTCTTGCTGCTCTTCAAGTAGCCAGGCAACCCCATTCACAGCCCCACAAACGCTGGCGCTCTCTCTTTCTACAGCCTCCCAAAGTCCAATACTATCTGCCTGGGCCGCTGAGGACAGCCAGAGTGCAGCTCAGCAATTGTGAACGTCCAGGGATTCCTCCCACCGCAAAGGTGCCAGGACCAAAAGCTCTTGCTGCTCTTCAAGTAGCCAGGCAACCCCATTCACAGCCCCACAAACGCTGGCGCTCTCTCTTTCTACAGCCTCCCAAAGTCCAATACTATCTGCCTGGGCCGCTGAGCCAGAGCCCAGCTCAGCAATTGTGAACGTCCAGGGATTCCTCCCACCGCAAAGGTGCCAGGACCAAAAGCTCTTGCTGCTCTTCAAGTAGCCAGGCAACCCCATTCACAGCCCCACAAACGCTGGCGCTCTCTCTTTCTACAGCCTCCCAAAGTCCAATACTATCTGCCTGGGCCGCTGAGGACAGCCAGAGTGCAGCTCAGCAATTGTGAACGTCCAGGGATTCCTCCCACCGCAAAGGTGCCAGGACCAAAAGCTCTTGCTGCTCTTCAAGTAGCCAGGCAACCCCATTCACAGCCCCACAAACGCTGGCGCTCTCTCTTTCTACAGCCTCCCAAAGTCCAATACTATCTGCCTGGGCCGCTGAGGACAGCCAGAGTGCAGCTCAGCAATTGTGAACGTCCAGGGATTCCTCCCACCGCAAAGGTGCCAGGACCAAAAGCTCTTGCTGCTCTTCAAGTAGCCAGGCAACCCCATTCACAGCCCCACAAACGCTGGCGCTCTCTCTTTCTACAGCCTCCCAAAGTCCAATACTATCTGCCTGGGCCGCTGAGGACAGCCAGAGTGCAGCTCAGCAATTGTGAACGTCCAGGGATTCCTCCCACCGCAAAGGTGCCAGGACCAAAAGCTCTTGCTGCTCTTCAAGTAGCCAGGCAACCCCATTCACAGCCCCACAAACGCTGGCGCTCTCTCTTTCTACAGCCTCCCAAAGTCCAATACTATCTGCCTGGGCCGCTGAGGACAGCCAGAGTGCAGCTCAGCAATTGTGAACGTCCAGGGATTCCTCCCACCGCAAAGGTGCCAGGACCAAAAGCTCTTGCTGCTCTTCAAGTAGCCAGGCAACCCCATTCACAGCCCCACAAACGCTGGCGCTCTCTCTTTCTACAGCCTCCCAAAGTCCAATACTATCTGCCTGGGCCGCTGAGGACAGCCAGAGTGCAGCTCAGCAATTGTGAACGTCCAGGGATTCCTCCCACCGCAAAGGTGCCAGGACCAAAAGCTCTTGCTGCTCTTCAAGTAGCCAGGCAACCCCATTCACAGCCCCACAAACGCTGGCGCTCTCTCTTTCTACAGCCTCCCAAAGTCCAATACTATCTGCCTGGGCCGCTGAGGACAGCCAGAGCCCAGCTCAGCAATTGTGAACGTCCAGGGATTCCTCCCACCGCAAAGGTGCCAGGACCAAAAGCTCTTGCTGCTCTTCAAGTAGCCAGGCAACCCCATTCACAGCCCCACAAACGCTGGCGCTCTCTCTTTCTACAGCCTCCCAAAGTCCAATACTATCTGCCTGGGCCGCTGAGGACAGCCAGAGTGCAGCTCAGCAATTGTGAACGTCCAGGGATTCCTCCCACCGCAAAGGTGCCAGGACCAAAAGCTCTTGCTGCTCTTCAAGTAGCCAGGCAACCCCATTCACAGCCCCACAAACGCTGGCGCTCTCTCTTTCTACAGCCTCCCAAAGTCCAATACTATCTGCCTGGGCCGCTGAGGACAGCCAGAGTGCAGCTCAGCAATTGTGAACGTCCAGGGATTCCTCCCACCGCAAAGGTGCCAGGACCAAAAGCTCTTGCTGCTCTTCAAGTAGCCAGGCAACCCCATTCACAGCCCCACAAACGCTGGCGCTCTCTCTTTCTACAGCCTCCCAAAGTCCAATACTATCTGCCTGGGCCGCTGAGGACAGCCAGAGTGCAGCTCAGCAATTGTGAACGTCCAGGGA